>NW_027250734.1:1200000-1800000 GCF_044704955.1 Pristiophorus japonicus | reverse complement strand
AAAACTGAGAAGAATAATTGAGAAAAAAAGATTCAAAAAACTGAAGAAAAACTGAGAAAAAAACTGTGAAAAAAAAGAACTGAGAAAAAAAACTGAAGAAAAATTTAGAAAAAAACTGTGCACAAAAGTGTGGAAAAAAAGAACTGAGAAAAAAACTGATTAAAAAACTGAGCAGAAAAAATGAGCAGAAAAACTGAGAAAAAAAACTATTAAAAAAAAACTGAAGAAAAACGGATGAAAAAAACTGAGAAGAAAAATTGAGAAAAAACGACTGAAAAAACTGAAGAAAAACTTAGAAAAATACTGTGAAAAAAAAGAAGAACTGAGAAAAAAATCTGAAGAAAAAACTGAGCAGAAAAACTGATCAGAAAAACTGAGAAAAAAAACTATTTAAAAAAACTGAAGAAAAACGGATGAAAAAAACTGAGAAGAAAAATTGAGAAAAAACGATTCAAAAAACTGAAGAAAAACTTAGGAAAAAACTGTGAAAAAAAAGAACTGAGAAAAAAAACTGACGAAAAACTTAGAAAAAAACTGTGAAAAAAAAAAGAACTGAGAAAAAAAACTGAAGAAAAACTTAGAAAAAAACTGAAAAAAACTGCAAAAAAAGAACTGAGAAAAAAATCTGAAGAAAAAACTGAGCAGAAAAACTGATCAGAAAAACTGAGAAAAAAAACTATTTAAAAAAACTGAAGAAAAACGGAGGAAAAAAACTGAGAAGAAAAATTGTGAAAAAACGACCGAAAAAACTGAAGAAAAACTAAGAAAAAAACTGTGAAAAAAATTGTGAAGAAAAAGAACTGAGAAAAAAAACTGAAGAAAAAACTGAGCAGAAAAACTGAGCAGAAAACTGAGAAAAAAATAACTATTAAAAAAATACTGAAGAAAAACGGAGTAAAAAAACTGAGAAGAATAATTGAGAAAAAAAGATTCAAAAAACTGAAGAAAAACTGAGAAAAAAACTGTGAAAAAAAAGAACTGAGAAAAAAAACTGAAGAAAAATTTAGAAAAAAACTGCACAAAAGTGTGGAAAAAAAGAACTGAGAAAAAAACTGATTAAAAAACTGAGCAGAAAAACTGAGCAGAAAAACTGAGAAAAAAAACTATTAAAAAAAAACTGAAGAAAAACGGATGAAAAAAACTGAGAAGAAAAATTGAGAAAAAACGACTGAAAAAACTGAAGAAAAACTTAGAAAAATACTGTGAAAAAAAAGAAGAACTGAGAAAAAAACTGAAGAAAAACTTAGAAAAAAACTGAAAAAAACTGCAAAAAAGAACTGAGAAAAAAATCTGAAGAAAAAACTGAGCAGAAAAACTGATCAGAAAAACTGAGAAAAAAAACTATTTAAAAAAACTGAAGAAAAACGGATGAAAAAAACTGAGAAGAAAAATTGAGAAAAAACGATTCAAAAAACTGAAGAAAAACTTAGGAAAAAACTGTGAAAAAAAAGAACTGAGAAAAAAAACTGACGAAAAACTTAGAAAAAAACTGTGAAAAAAAAAAGAACTGAGAAAAAAAACTGAAGAATAACTTAGAAAAAAACTGAAAAAAACTGCAAAAAAAGAACTGAGAAAAAAATCTGAAGAAAAAACTGAGCAGAAAAACTGATCAGAAAAACTGAGAAAAAAAACTATTTAAAAAAACTGAAGAAAAACGGAGGAAAAAAACTGAGAAGAAAAATTGAGAAAAAACGACCGAAAAAACTGAAGAAAAACTAAGAAAAAAAACTGTGAAAAAAATTGTGAAAAAAAATAACTGAGAAAAAAAACTGAAGAAAAAACTGAGCAGAAAAACTGAGCAGAAAAACTGAGAAAAAAATAACTATTAAAAAAATACTGAAGAAAAACGGAGTAAAAAAACTGAGAAGAATAATTGAGAAAAAAAGATTCAAAAAACTGAAGAAAAACTTAGAAAAAAACTGTGAAAAAAAAGAACTGAGAAAAAAAACTGAAGAAAAATTTAGAAATAAACTGTGCACAAAAGTGTGGAAAAAAAGAACTGAGAAAAAAACTGATAAAAAAACTGAGCAGAAAAACTGAGCAGAAAAACTGAGAAAAAAAACTATTAAAAAAAAACTGAAGAAAAACGGATGAAAAAAACTGAGAAGAAAAATTGAGAAAAAACGACTGAAAAAACTGAAGAAAAACTTAGAAAAATACTGTGAAAAAAAAGAAGAACTGAGAAAAAAAACTGAAGAAAAACTTAGAAAAAAACTGAAAAAAACTGCAAAAAAGTACTGAGAAAAAAATCTGAAGAAAAAACTGAGCAGAAAAACTGATCAGAAAAACTGAGAAAAAAAACTATTTAAAAAAACTGAAGAAAAACGGATGAAAAAAACTGAGAAGAAAAATTGAGAAAAAACGATTCAAAAAACTGAAGAAAAACTTAGGAAAAAACTGTGAAAAAAAAGAACTGAGAAAAAAAACTGACGAAAAACTTCGAAAAAAACTGTGAAAAAAAAAAGAACTGAGAAAAAAAACTGAAGAAAAACTTAGAAAAAAACTGAAAAAAACTGCAAAAAAAGAACTGAGAAAAAAATCTGAAGAAAAAACTGAGCAGAAATACTGATCAGAAAAACTGAGAAAAAAAACTATTTAAAAAAACTGAAGAAAAACGGAGGAAAAAAACTGAAGAAAAATTGAGAAAAAACGACCGAAAAAACTGAAGAAAAACTAAGAAAAAAACTGTGAAAAAAATTGTGAAAAAAAAGAACTGAGAAAAAAAGCTGAAGAAAAAACTGAGCAGAAAAACTGAGCAGAAAAACTGAGAAAAAAATAACTATTAAAAAAATACTGAAGAAAAACGGAGTAAAAAAACTGAGAAGAAAAATTGAGAAAAAAAGATTCAAAAAACTGAAGAAAAACTTAGAAAAAAACTGTGAAAAAAAAGAACTGAGAAAAAAAACTGAAGAAAAATTTAGAAAAAAACTGTGCACAAAAGTGTGGAAAAAAAGAACTGAGAAAAAAACTGATAAAAAAACTGAGCAGAAAAACTGAGCAGAAAAACTGAGAAAAAAAACTATTAAAAAAAACTGAAGAAAAACGGAGGAAAAAAACTGAGAAGAAAAATTGAGAAAAAACGACCGAAAAAACTGAAGAAAAACTAAGAAAAAAACTGAAAAAAATTGTGAAAAAAAAGAACTGAGAAAAAAAGCTGAAGAAAAAACTGAGCAGAAAAACTGAGCAGAAAAACTGAGAAAAAAATAACTATTAAAAAAATACTGAAGAAAAACGGAGTAAAAAAACTGAGAAGAAAAATTGAGAAAAAACGATTCAAAAAACTGAAGAAAAACTTAGAAAAAAACTGTGAAAAAAAAGAACTGAGAAAAAAAACTGACGAAAAACTTAGAAAAAAACTGTGAAAAAAAAGAAGAACTGAGAAAAAAAACTGAAGAAAAACTTAGAAAAAAACTGTGAAAAAAAAGAACTGAGACAAAAAACTGACGAAAAACTTAGAAAAAAACTGTGAAAAAAAAGAAGAACTGAGAAAAAAAACTGAAGAAAAACTTAGAAAAAAACTGAAAAAAACTGCAAAAAAGGATCTGAGAAAAAAATCTGAAGAAAAAACTGAGCAGAAAAACTGATCAGAAAAACTGAGAAAAAAAACTATTTAAAAAAACTGAAGAAAAACGGAGGAAAAAAACTGAGAAGAAAAATTGAGAAAAAACGACCGAAAAAACTGAAGAAAAACTAAGAAAAAAACTGTGAAAAAAAAGAACTGAGAAAAAAAACTGAAGAAAAAACTGAGCAGAAAAACTGAGCAGAAAAACTGAGAAAAAAATAACTATTAAAAAAATACTGAAGAAAAACGGATGAAAAAAACTGAGAAGAAAAATTGAGAAAAAACGATTCAAAAAACTGAAGAAAAACTTAGAAAAAAACTGTGAAAAAAAAGAACTGAGAAAAAAAACTGAAGAAAAACTTAGAAAAAAACTGAAAAAAACTGCAAAAAAAGAACTGAGAAAAAAATCTGAAGAAAAAACTGAGCAGAAAAACTGATCAGAAAAACTGAGAAAAAAAACTATTTAAAAAAACTGAAGAAAAACGGAGGAAAAAAACTGAGAAGAAAAATTGAGAAAAAACGACCGAAAAAACTGAAGAAAAACTAAGAAAAAAACTGTGAAAAAAATTGTGAAAAAAAGAACTGAGAAAAAAAACTGAAGAAAAAACTGAGCAGAAAAACTGAGCAGAAAAACTGAGAAAAAAATAACTATTAAAAAAATACTGAAGAAAAACGGAGTTAAAAAACTGAGAAGAAAAATTGAGAAAAAACGATTCAAAAAACTGAAGAAAAACTTAGAACAAAACTGTGAAAAAAAAGAACTGAGAAAAAAAACTGAAGAAAAATTTAGAAAAAAACTGTGCACAAATGTGTGGAAAAAAAGAACTGAGAAAAAAACTGAGAAAAAACTGAGCATAAAAACTGAGCAGAAAAACTGAGAAAAAAAACTGTTAAAAAAAAACTGAAGAAAAACGGATGAAAAAAACTTAGAAGAAAAATTGAGAAAAAACGACTGAAAAAACTGAAGAAAAACTTAGAAAAATACTGTGAAAAAAAAGAAGAACTGAGAAAAAAACTGAAGAAAAACTTAGAAAAAAACTGAAAAAAACTGCAAAAAAGAACTGAGAAAAAAATCTGAAGAAAAAACTGAGCAGAAAAACTGATCAGAAAAACTGAGAAAAAAAATTATTTAAAAAAACTGAAGAAAAACGGAGGAAAAAAACTGAGAAGAAAAATTGAGAAAAAACGACTGAAAATACTGAAGAAAAACTAAGAAAAAAACTGTGAAAAAAAGAAGAACTGAGATAAAAAACTGAAGAATAACTTAGAAAAAAACTGAAAAAAACTGCAAAAAAAGAACTGAGAAAAAAATCTGAAGAAAAAACTGAGCAGAAAAACTGATCAGAAAAACTGAGAAAAAATACTATTTAAAAAAAGTGAAGAAAAACGGAGTAAAAAAACTGAGAAGAAAAATTGAGAAAAAACGATTCAAAAAACTGAAGAAAAACTGAGAAAAAAACTGTGAAAAAAAAGAAGTGAGAAAAAAAACTGAAGAAAAATTTAGAAAAAAACTGCACAAAAGTGTGGAAAAAAAGAACTGAGAAAAAAACTGATAAAAAAACTGAGCAGAAAAACTGAGCAGAAAAACTGAGAAAAAAAACTATTAAAAAAAAACTGAAGAAAAACGGATGAAAAAAACTGAGAAGAAAAATTGAGAAAAAACGACTGAAAAAACTGAAGAAAAACTTAGAAAAATACTGTGAAAAAAAAGAAGAACTGAGAAAAAAAACTGAAGAAAAACTTAGAAAAAAACTGAAAAAAACTGCAAAAAAAGAACTGAGAAAAAAATCTGAAGAAAAAACTGAGCAGAAAAACTGATCAGAAAAACTGAGAAAAAAAACTATTTAAAAAAACTGAAGAAAAACTTAGAAAAAAACTGAGAAGAAAAATTGAGAAAAAACGACTGAAAAAACTGAAGAAAAACTAAGAAAAAAACTGTGAAAAAAATTGTGAAAAAAAAGAACTGAGAAAAAAACCTGAAGAAAAAACTGAGCAGAAAAACTGAGCAGAAAAACTGAGAAAAAAATAACTATTAAAAAAATACTGAAGAAAAACGGAGTAAAAAAACTGAGAAGAAAAATTGAGAAAAAACGATTCAAAAAACTGAAGAAAAACTTAGAAAAAAACTGTGAAAAAAAAGAACTGAGAAAAAAAACTGAAGAAAAACTTAGAAAAAAACTGTGAAAAAAAGAAGAACTGAGAAAAAAAACTGAAGAATAACTTAGAAAAAAACTGAAAAAAACTGCAAAAAAAGAACTGAGAAAAAAATCTGAAGAAAAAACTGAGCAGAAAAACTGATCAGAAAAACTGAGAAAAAAAACTATTTAAAAAAACTGAAGAAAAACGGAGGAAAAAAACTGAGAAGAAAAATTGAGAAAAAACGACTGAAAAAACTGAAGAAAAACTAAGAAAAAAACTGTGAAAAAAATTGTGAAAAAAAAGAACTGAGAAAAAAACCTGAAGAAAAAACTGAGCAGAAAAACTGAGCAGAAAAACTGAGAAAAAAATAACTATTAAAAAAATACTGAAGAAAAACGGAGTAAAAAAACTGAGAAGAAAAATTGAGAAAAAACGATTCAAAAAACTGAAGAAAAACTTAGAAAAAAACTGTGAAAAAAAAGAACTGAGAAAAAAAACTGAAGAAAAACTTAGAAAAAAACTGTGAAAAAAAGAAGAACTGAGAAAAAAAACTGAAGAATAACTTAGAAAAAAACTGAAAAAAACTGCAAAAAAAGAACTGAGAAAAAAATCTGAAGAAAAAACTGAGCAGAAAAACTGATCAGAAAAACTGAGAAAAAAAACTATTTAAAAAAACTGAAGAAAAACGGAGGAAAAAAACTGAGAAGAAAAATTGTGAAAAAACGACCGAAAAAACTGAAGAAAAACTAAGAAAAAAACTGTGAAAAAAATTGTGAAAAAAAAGAACTGAGAAAAAAAACTGAAGAAAAAACTGAGCAGAAAAACTGAGCAGAAAACTGAGAAAAAAATAACTATTAAAAAAATACTGAAGAAAAACGGAGTAAAAAAACTGAGAAGATTAATTGAGAAAAAAAGATTCAAAAAACTGAAGAAAAACTGAGAAAAAAACTGTGAAAAAAAAGAACTGAGAAAAAAAACTGAAGAAAAATTTAGAAAAAAACTGTGCACAAAAGTGTGGAAAAAAAGAACTGAGAAAAAAACTGATTAAAAAACTGATTAAAAAACTGAGCAGAAAAACTGAGAAAAAAAACTATTAAAAAAAAACTGAAGAAAAACGGATGAAAAAAACTGAGAAGAAAAATTGAGAAAAAACGACTGAAAAAACTGAAGAAAAACTTAGAAAAATACTGTGAAAAAAAAGAAGAACTGAGAAAAAAATCTGAAGAAAAAACTGAGCAGAAAAACTGATCAGAAAAACTGAGAAAAAAAACTATTTAAAAAAACTGAAGAAAAACGGAGGAAAAAAACTGAGAAGAAAAATTGAGAAAAAAAACTATTTAAAAAAACTGAAGAAAAACGGATGAAAAAAACTGAGAAGAAAAATTGAGAAAAAACGATTCAAAAAACTGAAGAAAAACTTAGGAAAAAACTGTGAAAAAAAAGAACTGAGAAAAAAAACTGACGAAAAACTTAGAAAAAAACTGTGAAAAAAAAAGAACTGAGAAAAAAAACTGAAGAAAAACTTAGAAAAAAACTGAAAAAAACTGCAAAAAAAGAACTGAGAAAAAAATCTGAAGAAAAAACTGAGCAGAAAAACTGATCAGAAAAACTGAGAAAAAAAACTATTTAAAAAAACTGAAGAAAAACGGAGGAAAAAAACTGAGAAGAAAAATTGAGAAAAAACGACCGAAAAAACTGAAGAAAAACTAAGAAAAAAACTGTGAAAAAAATTGTGAAAAAAAAGAACTGAGAAAAAAAGCTGAAGAAAAAACTGAGCAGAAAAACTGAGCAGAAAAACTGAGAAAAAAATAACTATTAAAAAAATACTGAAGAAAAACGGAGTAAAAAAACTGAGAAGAAAAATTGAGAAAAAAAGATTCAAAAAACTGAAGAAAAACTTAGAAAAAAACTGTGAAAAAAAAGAACTGAGAAAAAAAACTGAAGAAAAATTTAGAAAAAAACTGTGCACAAAAGTGTGGAAAAAAAGAACTGAGAAAAAAACTGATAAAAAAACTGAGCAGAAAAACTGAGCAGAAAAACTGAGAAAAAAAACTATTAAAAAAAAACTGAAGAAAAACGGATGAAAAAAACTGAGAAGAAAAATTGAGAAAAAACGACTAAAAAACTGAAGAAAAACTTAGAAAAATACTGTGAAAAAAAAGAAGAACTGAGAAAAAAACTGAAGAAAAACTTAGAAAAAAACTGAAAAAAACTGCAAAAAAGAACTGAGAAAAAAATCTGAAGAAAAAACTGAGCAGAAAAACTGATCAGAAAAACTGAGAAAAAAAACTATTTAAAAAAACTGAAGAAAAACGGATGAAAAAAACTGAGAAGAAAAATTGAGAAAAAACGATTCAAAAAACTGAAGAAAAACTTAGGAAAAAACTGTGAAAAAAAAGAACTGAGAAAAAAAACTGACGAAAAACTTAGAAAAAAACTGTGAAAAAAAAAAGAACTGAGAAAAAAAACTGAAGAATAACTTAGAAAAAAACTGAAAAAAACTGCAAAAAAAGAACTGAGAAAAAAATCTGAAGAAAAAACTGAGCAGAAAAACTGATCAGAAAAACTGAGAAAAAAAACTATTTAAAAAAACTGAAGAAAAACGGAGGAAAAAAACTGAGAAGAAAAATTGAGAAAAAACGACCGAAAAAACTGAAGAAAAACTAAGAAAAAAAACTGTGAAAAAAATTGTGAAAAAAAATAACTGAGAAAAAAAACTGAAGAAAAAACTGAGCAGAAAAACTGAGCAGAAAAACTGAGAAAAAAATAACTATTAAAAAAATACTGAAGAAAAACGGAGTAAAAAAACTGAGAAGAATAATTGAGAAAAAAAGATTCAAAAAACTGAAGAAAAACTTAGAAAAAAACTGTGAAAAATAAGAACTGAGAAAAAAAACTGAAGAAAAATTTAGAAATAAACTGTGCACAAAAGTGTGGAAAAAAAGAACTGAGAAAAAAACTGATAAAAAAACTGAGCAGAAAAACTGAGCAGAAAAACTGAGAAAAAAAACTATTAAAAAAAAACTGAAGAAAAACGGATGAAAAAAACTGAGAAGAAAAATTGAGAAAAAACGACTGAAAAAACTGAAGAAAAACTTAGAAAAATACTGTGAAAAAAAAGAAGAACTGAGAAAAAAAACTGAAGAAAAACTTAGAAAAAAACTGAAAAAAACTGCAAAAAAGTACTGAGAAAAAAATCTGAAGAAAAAACTGAGCAGAAAAACTGATCAGAAAAACTGAGAAAAAAAACTATTTAAAAAAACTGAAGAAAAACGGATGAAAAAAACTGAGAAGAAAAATTGAGAAAAAACGATTCAAAAAACTGAAGAAAAACTTAGGAAAAAACTGTGAAAAAAAAGAACTGAGAAAAAAAACTGACGAAAAACTTAGAAAAAAACTGTGAAAAAAAAAAGAACTGAGAAAAAAAACTGAAGAAAAACTTAGAAAAAAACTGAAAAAAACTGCAAAAAAAGAACTGAGAAAAAAATCTGAAGAAAAAACTGAGCAGAAAAACTGATCAGAAAAACTGAGAAAAAAAACTATTTAAAAAAACTGAAGAAAAACGGAGGAAAAAAACTGAGAAGAAAAATTGAGAAAAAACGACCGAAAAAACTGAAGAAAAACTAAGAAAAAAACTGTGAAAAAAATTGTGAAAAAAAAGAACTGAGAAAAAAAGCTGAAGAAAAAACTGAGCAGAAAAACTGAGCAGAAAAACTGAGAAAAAAATAACTATTAAAAAAATACTGAAGAAAAACGGAGTAAAAAAACTGAGAAGAAAAATTGAGAAAAAAAGATTCAAAAAACTGAAGAAAAACTTAGAAAAAAACTGTGAAAAAAAAGAACTGAGAAAAAAAACTGAAGAAAAATTTAGAAAAAAACTGTGCACAAAAGTGTGGAAAAAAAGAACTGAGAAAAAAACTGATAAAAAAACTGAGCAGAAAAACTGAGCAGAAAAACTGAGAAAAAAAACTATTAAAAAAAAACTGAAGAAAAACGGATGAAAAAAACTGAGAAGAAAAATTGAGAAAAAACGACTGAAAAAACTGAAGAAAAACTTAGAAAAATACTGTGAAAAAAAAGAAGAACTGAGAAAAAACTGAAGAAAAACTTAGAAAAAAACTGAAAAAAACTGCAAAAAAGAACTGAGAAAAAAATCTGAAGAAAAAACTGAGCAGAAAAACTGATCAGAAAAACTGAGAAAAAAAACTATTTAAAAAAACTGAAGAAAAACGGATGAAAAAAACTGAGAAGAAAAATTGAGAAAAAACGATTCAAAAAACTGAAGAAAAACTTAGGAAAAAACTGAAAAAAAAGAACTGAGAAAAAAAACTGACGAAAAACTTAGAAAAAAACTGTGAAAAAAAAAGAACTGAGAAAAAAAACTGAAGAAAAACTTAGAAAAAAACTGAAAAAAACTGCAAAAAAAGAACTGAGAAAAAAATCTGAAGAAAAAACTGAGCAGAAAAACTGATCAGAAAAACTGAGAAAAAAAACTATTTAAAAAAACTGAAGAAAAACGGAGGAAAAAAACTGAGAAGAAAAATTGAGAAAAAACGACCGAAAAAACTGAAGAAAAACTAAGAAAAAAACTGTGAAAAAAATTGTGAAAAAAAAGAACTGAGAAAAAAAGCTGAAGAAAAAACTGAGCAGAAAAACTGAGCAGAAAAACTGAGAAAAAAATAACTATTAAAAAAATACTGAAGAAAAACGGAGTAAAAAAACTGAGAAGAAAAATTGAGAAAAAACGATTCAAAAAACTGAAGAAAAACTTAGAAAAAAACTGTGAAAAAAAAGAACTGAGAAAAAAAACTGAAGAAAAATTTAGAAAAAAACTGTGCACAAAAGTGTGGAAAAAAAGAACTGAGAAAAAAACTGATTAAAAACTGAGCAGAAAAACTGATCAGAAAAACTGAGAAAAAAAACTATTTATAAAAAACTGAAGAAAAACGGATGAAAAAAACTGAGAAGAAAAATTGAGAAAAAACGACTGAAAAAACTGAAGAAAAACTTAGAAAAATACTGTGAAAAAAAAGAAGTACTGAGAAAAAAAACTGAAGAAAAACTTAGAAAAAAACTGAAAAAAACTGCAAAAAAGAACTGAGAAAAAAATCTGAAGAAAAAACTGAGCAGAAAAACTGATCAGAAAAACTGAGAAAAAAAACTATTTAAAAAAACTGAAGAAAAACGGATGAAAAAAACAGAAGAAAAATTGAGAAAAAACGATTCAAAAAACTGAAGAAAATCTTAGGAAAAAACTGTGAAAAAAAAGAACTGAGAAAAAAAACTGACGAAAAACTTAGAAAAAAACTGTGAAAAAAAAAAGAACTGAGAAAAAAAACTGAAGAAAAACTTAGAAAAAAACTGAAAAAAACTGCAAAAAAAGAACTGAGAAAAAAATCTGAAGAAAAAACTGAGCAGAAAAACTGATCAGAAAAACTGAGAAAAAAAACTATTTAAAAAAACTGAAGAAAAACGGAGGAAAAAAACTGAGAAGAAAAATTGAGAAAAAACGACCGAAAAAACTGAAGAAAAACTAAGAAAAAAACTGTGAAAAAAATTGTGAAAAAAAAGAACTGAGAAAAAAAGCTGAAGAAAAAACTGAGCAGAAAAACTGAGCAGAAAAACTGAGAAAAAAATAACTATTAAAAAAATACTGAAGAAAAACGGAGTAAAAAAACTGAGAAGAAAAATTGAGAAAAAACGATTCAAAAAACTGAAGAAAAACTTAGAAAAAAACTGTGAAAAAAAAGAACTGAGAAAAAAAACTGAAGAAAAATTTAGAAAAAAACTGTGCACAAAAGTGTGGAAAAAAAGAACTGAGAAAAAAACTGATTAAAAACTGAGCAGAAAAACTGATCAGAAAAACTGAGAAAAAAAACTATTTATAAAAAACTGAAGAAAAACGGATGAAAAAAAGTGAGAAGAAAAATTGAGAAAAAACGACTGAAAAAACTGAAGAAAAACTTAGAAAAATACTGTGAAAAAAAAGAAGTACTGAGAAAAAAAACTGAAGAAAAACTTAGAAAAAAACTGAAAAAAACTGCAAAAAAGAACTGAGAAAAAATCTGAAGAAAAAACTGAGCAGAAAAACTGATCAGAAAAACTGAGAAAAAAAACTATTTAAAAAAACTGAAGAAAAACGGAGGAAAAAAACTGAGAAGAAAAATTGAGAAAAGACGACTGAAAAAACTGAAGAAAAACTAAGAAAAAAACTGAAAAAAATTGTGAAAAAAAAGAACTGAGAAAAAAAACTGAAGAAAAAACTGAGCAGAAAAACTGAGCAGAAAAACTGAGAAAAAAATAACTATTAAAAAAATACTGAAGAAAAACGGAGTAAAAAAACTGAGAAGAAAAATTGAGTAAAAACGATTCAAAAAACTGAAGAAAAACTTAGAAAAAAACTGTGAAAAAAAAGAAGAACTGAGAAAAAAAACTGAAGAAAAACTTAGAAAAAAACTGAAAAAAACTGCAAAAAAGGAACGGAGAAAAAAATCTGAAGAAAAAACTGAGCAGAAAAACTGATCAGAAAAACTGAGAAAAAAAACTATTTAAAAAAACTGAAGAAAAACGGAGGAAAAAAACTGAGAAGAAAAATTGAGAAAAAACGACCGAAAAAACTGAAGAAAAACTAAGAAAAAAACTGTGAAAATAATTGTGAAAAAGAAGAACTGAGAAAAAAACTGAAGAAAAAACTGAGCAGAAAAACTGAGCAGAAAAATTGAGAAAAAAATAACTATTAAAAAAATACTGAAGAAAAACAGAGTAAAAAAATGAGAAGAAAAATTGAGAAAAAACGATTCAAAAAACTGAAGAAAAACTTAGAAAAAAACTGTGAAAAAAAAGAACTGAGAAAAAAAACTGAAGAAAAATTTAGAAAAAAACTGTGCACAAAAGTGTGGAAAAAAAGAACTGAGAAAAAAACTGAGAAAAAACTGAGCAAAAAAACTGAGCAGAAAAACTGAGAAAAAAAACTGTTAAAAAAAAACTGAAGAAAAACGGATGAAAAAAACTTAGAAGAAAAATTGAGAAAAAACGACTGAAAAAACTGAAGAAAAACTTAGAAAAATACTGTGAAAAAAAGAAGAACTGAGAAAAAAAACTGAAGAATAACTTAGAAAAAAACTGAAAAAAACTGCAAAAAAAGAACTGAGAAAAAAATCTGAAGAAAAAACTGAGCAGAAAAACTGATCAGAAAAACTGAGAAAAAAAACTATGTAAAAAAACTGAAGAAAAACGGAGGAAAAAAAATGAGAAGAAAAATTGAGAAAAAACGACCGAAAAAACTGAAGAAAAACTAAGAAAAAAACTGTGAAAAAAATTGTGAAAAAAAAGAACTGAGAAAAAAAACTGAAGAAAAAACTGAGCAGAAAAACTGAGCAGAAAAACTGAAGAAAAATTTAGAAAAAAACTGTGCACAAAAGAGTGGAAAAAAAGAACTGAGAAAAAAACTGATAAAAAAACTGAGCAGAAAAACTGAGCAGAAAAACTGAGAAAAAAAACTATTAAAAAAAAACTGAAGAAAAACGGATGAAAAAAACTGAGAAGAAAAATTGAGAAAAAACGACTGAAAAAACTGAAGAAAAACTTAGAAAAATACTGTGAAAAAAAAGAAGAACTGAGAAAAAAAACTGAAGAAAAACTTAGAAAAAAACTGAAAAAAACTGCAAAAAAAGAACTGAGAAAAAAATCTGAAGAAAAAACTGAGCAGAAAAACTGATCAGAAAAACTGAGAAAAAAAACTATTTAAAAAAACTGAAGAAAAACGGAGGAAAAAAACTGAGAAGAAAAATTGAGAAAAAACGACTGAAAAAACTGAAGAAAAACTAAGAAAAAAACTGAAAAAAATTGTGAAAAAAAAGAACTGAGAAAAAAAACTGAAGAAAAAACTGAGCAGAAAAACTGAGCAGAAAAACTGAGAAAAAAATAACTATTAAAAAAATACTGAAGAAAAACGGAGTAAAAAAACTGAGAAGAAAAATTGAGTAAAAACGATTCAAAAAACTGAAGAAAAACTTAGAAAAAAACTGTGAAAAAAAAGAAGAACTGAGAAAAAAAACTGAAGAAAAACTTAGAAAAAAACTGAAAAAAACTGCAAAAAAGGAACGGAGAAAAAAATCTGAAGAAAAAACTGAGCAGAAAAACTGATCAGAAAAACTGAGAAAAAAAACTATTTAAAAAAACTGAAGAAAAACGGAGGAAAAAAACTGAGAAGAAAAATTGAGAAAAAACGACCGAAAAAACTGAAGAAAAACTAAGAAAAAAACTGTGAAAATAATTGTGAAAAAGAAGAACTGAGAAAAAAACTGAAGAAAAAACTGAGCAGAAAAACTGAGCAGAAAAATTGAGAAAAAAATAACTATTAAAAAAATACTGAAGAAAAACAGAGTAAAAAAATGAGAAGAAAAATTGAGAAAAAACGATTCAAAAAACTGAAGAAAAACTTAGAAAAAAACTGTGAAAAAAAAGAACTGAGAAAAAAAACTGAAGAAAAATTTAGAAAAAAACTGTGCACAAAAGTGTGGAAAAAAAGAACTGAGAAAAAAACTGAGAAAAAACTGAGCAAAAAAACTGAGCAGAAAAACTGAGAAAAAAAACTGTTAAAAAAAAACTGAAGAAAAACGGATGAAAAAAACTTAGAAGAAAAATTGAGAAAAAACGACTGAAAAAACTGAAGAAAAACTTAGAAAAATACTGTGAAAAAAAGAAGAACTGAGAAAAAAAACTGAAGAATAACTTAGAAAAAAACTGAAAAAAACTGCAAAAAAAGAACTGAGAAAAAAATCTGAAGAAAAAACTGAGCAGAAAAACTGATCAGAAAAACTGAGAAAAAAAACTATGTAAAAAAACTGAAGAAAAACGGAGGAAAAAAAATGAGAAGAAAAATTGAGAAAAAACGACCGAAAAAACTGAAGAAAAACTAAGAAAAAAACTGTGAAAAAAATTGTGAAAAAAAAGAACTGAGAAAAAAAACTGAAGAAAAAACTGAGCAGAAAAACTGAGCAGAAAAACTGAAGAAAAATTTAGAAAAAAACTGTGCACAAAAGAGTGGAAAAAAAGAACTGAGAAAAAAACTGATAAAAAAACTGAGCAGAAAAACTGAGCAGAAAAACTGAGAAAAAAAACTATTAAAAAAAAACTGAAGAAAAACGGATGAAAAAAACTGAGAAGAAAAATTGAGAAAAAACGACTGAAAAAACTGAAGAAAAACTTAGAAAAATACTGTGAAAAAAAAGAAGAACTGAGAAAAAAAACTGAAGAAAAACTTAGAAAAAAACTGAAAAAAACTGCAAAAAAAGAACTGAGAAAAAAATCTGAAGAAAAAACTGAGCAGAAAAACTGATCAGAAAAACTGAGAAAAAAAACTATTTAAAAAAACTGAAGAAAAACTTAGAAAAAAACTGAGAAGAAAAATTGAGAAAAAACGACTGAAAAAACTGAAGAAAAACTAAGAAAAAAACTGTGAAAAAAATTGTGAAAAAAAAGAACTGAGAAAAAAAACTGAAGAAAAAACTGAGCAGAAAAACTGAGCAGAAAAACTGAGAAAAAAATAACTATTAAAAAAATACTGAAGAAAAACGGAGTAAAAAAACTGAGAAGAAAAATTGAGAAAAAACGATTCAAAAAACTGAAGAAAAACTTAGAAAAAAACTGTGAAAAAAAAGAACTGAGAAAAAAAACTGAAGAAAATCTGAGAAAAAAACTGAAAAAAAAGAAGAACTGAGAAAAAAACTGAAGAAAAACTTAGAAAAAAACTGAAAAAAACTGCAAAAAAAGAACTGAGAAAAAAATCTGAAGAAAAAACTGAGCAGAAAAACTGATCAGAAAAACTGAGAAAAAAAACTATTTAAAAAAACTGAAGAAAAACGGAGGAAAAAAACTGAGAAGAAAAATTGAGAAAAAACGACCGAAAAAACTGAAGAAAAACTAAGAAAAAAACTCTGAAAAAAATTGTGAAAAAAAAGAACTGAGAAAAAATACTGAAGAAAAAACTGAGCAGAAAAACTGAGCAGAAAAACTGAGAAAAAAATAACTATTAAAAAAATACTGAAGAAAAACGGAGTAAAAAAACTGAGAAGAAAAATTGAGAAAAAAAGATTCAAAAAACTGAAGAAAAACTTAGAAAAAAACTGTGAAAAAAAAGAACTGAGAAAAAAAACTGAAGAAAAATTTAGAAAAAAACTGTGCACAAAAGTGTGGAAAAAAAGAACTGAGAAAAAAACTGATAAAAAACTGAGCAGAAAAACTGAGAAAAAAACTATTTAAAAAAAACTGAAGAAAAACGGAGGAAAAAAACTGAGAAGAAAAATCGAGAAAAAACGACTGAAAAAACTGAAGAAAAACTAAGAAAAAAACTGTGAAAAAAATTGTGAAAAAAAAGAACTGAGAAAAAAAACTGAAGAAAAGACTGAGCAGAAAAACTGAGCTGAAAAACTGAGAAAAAAATAACTATTAAAAAAATACTGAAGAAAAACGGAGTAAAAAAACTGAGAAGAAAAATTGAGAAAAAACGATTCAAAAAACTGAAGAAAAACTTAGAAAAAAACTGTGAAAAAAAAGAACTGAGAAAAAAAACTGAAGAAAAACTTAGAAAAAAATTGTGAAAAAAAGAAGAACTGAGAAAAAAACTGAAGAATAACTTAGAAAAAAACTGAAAAAAACTGCAAAAAAAGAACTGAGAAAAAAATCTGAAGAAAAAACTGAGCAGAAAAACTGATCAGAAAAACTGAGAAAAAAAACTATGTAAAAAAACTGAAGAAAAATGGAGGAAAAAAACTGAGAAGAAAAATTGAGAAAAAACGACCGAAAAAACTGAAGAAAAACTAAGAAAAAAACTGTGAAAAAAATTGTGAAAAAAAAGAACTGAGAAAAAAAACTGAAGTAAAATTTAGAAAAGAACTGTGCACAAAAGTGTGGAAAAAAAGAAGTGAGAAAAAAACTGATAAAAAACTGAGCAGAAAAACTGAGCAGAAAAATTGAGAAAAAAATAACTATTTAAAAAATACTGAAGAAAAACGGAGTAAAAAAACTGAGAAGAAAAATTGAGAAAAAACGATTCAAAAAACTGAAGAAAAACTTAGAAAAAAACTGTGAAAAAAAAGAACTGAGAAAAAAAACTGAAGAAAAACTTAGAAAAAAACTGTGAAAAAAAAGAACTGAGAAAAAAAACTGAAGTAAAATTTAGAAAAGAACTGTGCACAAAAGTGTGGAAAAAAAGAAGTGAGAAAAAAACTGATAAAAAACTGAGCAGAAAAACTGAGAAAAAAAACTATTTAAAAAAAACTGAAGAAAAACGGATGAAAAAAACTGAGAAGAAAAATTGAGAAAAAACGACTGAAAAAACTGAAGAAAAACTTAGAAAAATACTGTGAAAAAAAAGAAGAACTGAGAAAAAAAACTGAAGAAAAACTTAGAAAAAAACTGAAAAAAACTGCAAAAAAGAACTGAGAAAAAAATCTGAAGAAAAAACTGAGCAGAAAAACTGATCAGAAAAACTGAGAAAAAAAACTATTGAAAAAAACTGAAGAAAAACGGAGGAAAAAAACTGAGAAGAAAAATTGAGAAAAACGACTGAAAAAACTGAAGAAAAACTAAGAAAAAAACTGTGAAAAAAATTGTGAAAAAAAAGAACTGAGAAAAAAAACTGAAGAAAAAACTGAGCAGAAAAACTGAGCAGAAAAACTGAGAAAAAAATAACTATTAAAAAAATACTGAAGAAAAACGGAGTAAAAAAACTGAGAAGAAAAATTGAGGAAAAACGACTGAAAAAACTGAAGAAAAACTTAGAACAAAACTGTGAAAAAAAAGAACTGAGAAAAAAAACTGAAGAAAAATTTAGAAAGAAACTGTGCACAAAAGTGTGGAAAAAAAGAACTGAGAAAAAATCTGAAGAAAAAACTGAGCAGAAAAACTGATCAGAAAAACTGAGAAAAAAAATTATTTAAAAAAACTGAAGAAAAACGGAGGAAAAAAACTGACAAGAAAAATTGAGAAAAAACGACTGAAAATACTGAAGAAAAACTAAGAAAAAAACTGTGAAAAAAAGAAGAACTGAGAAAAAAAACTGAAGAATAACTTAGAAAAAAACTGAAAAAAACTGCAAAAAAAGAACTGAGAAAAAAATCTGAAGAAAAAACTGAGCAGAAAAACTGATCAGAAAAACTGAGAAAAAAAACTATGTAAAAAAACTGAAGAAAAACGGAGGAAAAAAAATGAGAAGAAAAATTGAGAAAAAACGACCGAAAAAACTGAAGAAAAACTAAGAAAAAAACTGTGAAAAAAATTGTGAAAAAAAAGAACTGAGAAAAAAAACTGAAGAAAAAACTGAGCAGAAAAACTGAGCAGAAAAATTGAGAAAAAAATTACTATTAAAAAAATACTGAAGAAAAACGGAGTAAAAAAGCTGAGAAGAAAAATTGAGAAAAAACGATTCAAAAAACTGAAGAAAAACTGAGAAAAAAACTGTGAAAAAAAAGAACTGAGAAAAAAAACTGAAGAAAAATTTAGAAAAAAACTGTGCACAAAAGTGTGGAAAAAAAGAACTGAGAAAAAAACTGATAAAAAAACTGAGCAGAAAAACTGAGCAGAAAAACTGAGAAAAAAAACTATTAAAAAAAAACTGAAGAAAAACGGATGAAAAAAACTGAGAAGAAAAATTGAGAAAAAACGACTGAAAAAACTGAAGAAAAACTTAGAAAAATACTGTGAAAAAAAAGAAGAACTGAGAAAAAAAACTGAAGAAAAACTTAGAAATATACTGAAAAAAACTGCAAAAAAAGAACTGAGAAAAAAATCTGAAGAAAAAACTGAGCAGAAAAACTGATCAGAAAAACTGAGAAAAAAAACTATTTAAAAAAACTGAAGAAAAACTTAGAAAAAAACTGAGAAGAAAAATTGAGAAAAAACGACTGAAAAAACTGAAGAAAAACTAAGAAAAAAACTGTGAAAAAAATTGTGAAAAAAAAGAACTGAGAAAAAAAACTGAAGAAAAAACTGAGCAGAAAAACTGAGCAGAAAAACTGAGAAAAAAATAACTATTAAAAAAATACTGAAGAAAAACGGAGTAAAAAAACTGAGAAGAAAAATTGAGAAAAAACGATTCAAAAAACTGAAGAAAAACTTAGAAAAAAACTGTGAAAAAAAAGAACTGAGAAAAAAAACTGAAGAAAATCTGAGAAAAAAACTGAAAAAAAAGAAGAACTGAGAAAAAAACTGAAGAAAAACTTAGAAAAAAACTGAAAAAAACTGCAAAAAAAGAACTGAGAAAAAAATCTGAAGAAAAAACTGAGCAGAAAAACTGATCAGAAAAACTGAGAAAAAAAACTATTTAAAAAAACTGAAGAAAAACGGAGGAAAAAAACTGAGAAGAAAAATTGAGAAAAAACGACCGA
The DNA here is from genome assembly GCF_044704955.1 of Pristiophorus japonicus. NCBI lineage: Eukaryota > Metazoa > Chordata > Chondrichthyes > Pristiophoridae > Pristiophorus > Pristiophorus japonicus. The sequence goes on along the minus strand of NW_027250734.1, from coordinate 1,780,911 downwards.
AAAAACTGAAGAAAAACTAAGAAAAAAACTCTGAAAAAAATTGTGAAAAAAAAGAACTGAGAAAAAATACTGAAGAAAAAACTGAGCAGAAAAACTGAGCAGAAAAACTGAGAAAAAAATAACTATTAAAAAAATACTGAAGAAAAACGGAGTAAAAAAACTGAGAAGAAAAATTGAGAAAAAAAGATTCAAAAAACTGAAGAAAAACTTAGAAAAAAACTGTGAAAAAAAAGAACTGAGAAAAAAAACTGAAGAAAAATTTAGAAAAAAACTGTGCACAAAAGTGTGGAAAAAAAGAACTGAGAAAAAAACTGATAAAAAACTGAGCAGAAAAACTGAGAAAAAAACTATTTAAAAAAAACTGAAGAAAAACGGAGGAAAAAAACTGAGAAGAAAAATCGAGAAAAAACGACTGAAAAAACTGAAGAAAAACTAAGAAAAAAACTGTGAAAAAAATTGTGAAAAAAAAGAACTGAGAAAAAAAACTGAAGAAAAGACTGAGCAGAAAAACTGAGCTGAAAAACTGAGAAAAAAATAACTATTAAAAAAATACTGAAGAAAAACGGAGTAAAAAAACTGAGAAGAAAAATTGAGAAAAAACGATTCAAAAAACTGAAGAAAAACTTAGAAAAAAACTGTGAAAAAAAAGAACTGAGAAAAAAAACTGAAGAAAAACTTAGAAAAAAATTGTGAAAAAAAGAAGAACTGAGAAAAAAACTGAAGAATAACTTAGAAAAAAACTGAAAAAAACTGCAAAAAAAGAACTGAGAAAAAAATCTGAAGAAAAAACTGAGCAGAAAAACTGATCAGAAAAACTGAGAAAAAAAACTATGTAAAAAAACTGAAGAAAAATGGAGGAAAAAAACTGAGAAGAAAAATTGAGAAAAAACGACCGAAAAAACTGAAGAAAAACTAAGAAAAAAACTGTGAAAAAAATTGTGAAAAAAAAGAACTGAGAAAAAAAACTGAAGTAAAATTTAGAAAAGAACTGTGCACAAAAGTGTGGAAAAAAAGAAGTGAGAAAAAAACTGATAAAAAACTGAGCAGAAAAACTGAGCAGAAAAATTGAGAAAAAAATAACTATTTAAAAAATACTGAAGAAAAACGGAGTAAAAAAACTGAGAAGAAAAATTGAGAAAAAACGATTCAAAAAACTGAAGAAAAACTTAGAAAAAAACTGTGAAAAAAAAGAACTGAGAAAAAAAACTGAAGAAAAACTTAGAAAAAAACTGTGAAAAAAAAGAACTGAGAAAAAAAACTGAAGTAAAATTTAGAAAAGAACTGTGCACAAAAGTGTGGAAAAAAAGAAGTGAGAAAAAAACTGATAAAAAACTGAGCAGAAAAACTGAGAAAAAAAACTATTTAAAAAAAACTGAAGAAAAACGGATGAAAAAAACTGAGAAGAAAAATTGAGAAAAAACGACTGAAAAAACTGAAGAAAAACTTAGAAAAATACTGTGAAAAAAAAGAAGAACTGAGAAAAAAAACTGAAGAAAAACTTAGAAAAAAACTGAAAAAAACTGCAAAAAAGAACTGAGAAAAAAATCTGAAGAAAAAACTGAGCAGAAAAACTGATCAGAAAAACTGAGAAAAAAAACTATTGAAAAAAACTGAAGAAAAACGGAGGAAAAAAACTGAGAAGAAAAATTGAGAAAAACGACTGAAAAAACTGAAGAAAAACTAAGAAAAAAACTGTGAAAAAAATTGTGAAAAAAAAGAACTGAGAAAAAAAACTGAAGAAAAAACTGAGCAGAAAAACTGAGCAGAAAAACTGAGAAAAAAATAACTATTAAAAAAATACTGAAGAAAAACGGAGTAAAAAAACTGAGAAGAAAAATTGAGGAAAAACGACTGAAAAAACTGAAGAAAAACTTAGAACAAAACTGTGAAAAAAAAGAACTGAGAAAAAAAACTGAAGAAAAATTTAGAAAGAAACTGTGCACAAAAGTGTGGAAAAAAAGAACTGAGAAAAAATCTGAAGAAAAAACTGAGCAGAAAAACTGATCAGAAAAACTGAGAAAAAAAATTATTTAAAAAAACTGAAGAAAAACGGAGGAAAAAAACTGACAAGAAAAATTGAGAAAAAACGACTGAAAATACTGAAGAAAAACTAAGAAAAAAACTGTGAAAAAAAGAAGAACTGAGAAAAAAAACTGAAGAATAACTTAGAAAAAAACTGAAAAAAACTGCAAAAAAAGAACTGAGAAAAAAATCTGAAGAAAAAACTGAGCAGAAAAACTGATCAGAAAAACTGAGAAAAAAAACTATGTAAAAAAACTGAAGAAAAACGGAGGAAAAAAAATGAGAAGAAAAATTGAGAAAAAACGACCGAAAAAACTGAAGAAAAACTAAGAAAAAAACTGTGAAAAAAATTGTGAAAAAAAAGAACTGAGAAAAAAAACTGAAGAAAAAACTGAGCAGAAAAACTGAGCAGAAAAATTGAGAAAAAAATTACTATTAAAAAAATACTGAAGAAAAACGGAGTAAAAAAGCTGAGAAGAAAAATTGAGAAAAAACGATTCAAAAAACTGAAGAAAAACTGAGAAAAAAACTGTGAAAAAAAAGAACTGAGAAAAAAAACTGAAGAAAAATTTAGAAAAAAACTGTGCACAAAAGTGTGGAAAAAAAGAACTGAGAAAAAAACTGATAAAAAAACTGAGCAGAAAAACTGAGCAGAAAAACTGAGAAAAAAAACTATTAAAAAAAAACTGAAGAAAAACGGATGAAAAAAACTGAGAAGAAAAATTGAGAAAAAACGACTGAAAAAACTGAAGAAAAACTTAGAAAAATACTGTGAAAAAAAAGAAGAACTGAGAAAAAAAACTGAAGAAAAACTTAGAAATATACTGAAAAAAACTGCAAAAAAAGAACTGAGAAAAAAATCTGAAGAAAAAACTGAGCAGAAAAACTGATCAGAAAAACTGAGAAAAAAAACTATTTAAAAAAACTGAAGAAAAACTTAGAAAAAAACTGAGAAGAAAAATTGAGAAAAAACGACTGAAAAAACTGAAGAAAAACTAAGAAAAAAACTGTGAAAAAAATTGTGAAAAAAAAGAACTGAGAAAAAAAACTGAAGAAAAAACTGAGCAGAAAAACTGAGCAGAAAAACTGAGAAAAAAATAACTATTAAAAAAATACTGAAGAAAAACGGAGTAAAAAAACTGAGAAGAAAAATTGAGGAAAAACGACTGAAAAAACTGAAGAAAAACTTAGAACAAAACTGTGAAAAAAAAGAACTGAGAAAAAAAACTGAAGAAAAATTTAGAAAGAAACTGTGCACAAAAGTGTGGAAAAAAAGAACTGAGAAAAAAACTGAGAAAAAACTGAGCATAAAAAATGAGCAGAAAAACTGAGAAAAAAAACTGTTAAAAAAAAACTGAAGAAAAACGGATGAAAAAAACTTAGAAGAAAAATTGAGAAAAAACGACTGAAAAAACTGAAGAAAAACTTAGAAAAATACTGTGAAAAAAAAGAAGAACTGAGAAAAAAAACTGAAGAAAAACTTAGAAAAAAACTGAAAAAAACTGCAAAAAAGAACTGAGAAAAAAATCTGAAGAAAAAACTGAGCAGAAAAACTGATCAGAAAAACTGAGAAAAAAAATTATTTAAAAAAACTGAAGAAAAACGGAGGAAAAAAACTGACAAGAAAAATTGAGAAAAAACGACTGAAAATACTGAAGAAAAACTAAGAAAAAAACTGTGAAAAAAAGAAGAACTGAGAAAAAAAACTGAAGAATAACTTAGAAAAAAACTGAAAAAAACTGCAAAAAAAGAACTGAGAAAAAAATCTGAAGAAAAAACTGAGCAGAAAAACTGATCAGAAAAACTGAGAAAAAAAACTATGTAAAAAAACTGAAGAAAAACGGAGGAAAAAAAATGAGAAGAAAAATTGAGAAAAAACGACCGAAAAAACTGAAGAAAAACTAAGAAAAAAACTGTGAAAAAAATTGTGAAAAAAAAGAACTGAGAAAAAAAACTGAAGAAAAAACTGAGCAGAAAAACTGAGCAGAAAAATTGAGAAAAAAATTACTATTAAAAAAATACTGAAGAAAAACGGAGTAAAAAAGCTGAGAAGAAAAATTGAGAAAAAACGATTCAAAAAACTGAAGAAAAACTGAGAAAAAAACTGTGAAAAAAAAGAACTGAGAAAAAAAACTGAAGAAAAATTTAGAAAAAAACTGTGCACAAAAGTGTGGAAAAAAAGAACTGAGAAAAAAACTGATAAAAAAACTGAGCAGAAAAACTGAGCAGAAAAACTGAGAAAAAAAACTATTAAAAAAAAACTGAAGAAAAACGGATGAAAAAAACTGAGAAGAAAAATTGAGAAAAAACGACTGAAAAAACTGAAGAAAAACTTAGAAAAATACTGTGAAAAAAAAGAAGAACTGAGAAAAAAAACTGAAGAAAAACTTAGAAATATACTGAAAAAAACTGCAAAAAAAGAACTGAGAAAAAAATCTGAAGAAAAAACTGAGCAGAAAAACTGATCAGAAAAACTGAGAAAAAAAACTATTTAAAAAAACTGAAGAAAAACTTAGAAAAAAACTGAGAAGAAAAATTGAGAAAAAACGACTGAAAAAACTGAAGAAAAACTAAGAAAAAAACTGTGAAAAAAATTGTGAAAAAAAAGAACTGAGAAAAAAAACTGAAGAAAAAACTGAGCAGAAAAACTGAGCAGAAAAACTGAGAAAAAAATAACTATTAAAAAAATACTGAAGAAAAACGGAGTAAAAAAACTGAGAAGAAAAATTGAGGAAAAACGACTGAAAAAACTGAAGAAAAACTTAGAACAAAACTGTGAAAAAAAAGAACTGAGAAAAAAAACTGAAGAAAAATTTAGAAAGAAACTGTGCACAAAAGTGTGGAAAAAAAGAACTGAGAAAAAAACTGAGAAAAAACTGAGCATAAAAAATGAGCAGAAAAACTGAGAAAAAAAACTGTTAAAAAAAAACTGAAGAAAAACGGATGAAAAAAACTTAGAAGAAAAATTGAGAAAAAACGACTGAAAAAACTGAAGAAAAACTTAGAAAAATACTGTGAAAAAAAAGAAGAACTGAGAAAAAAAACTGAAGAAAAACTTAGAAAAAAACTGAAAAAAACTGCAAAAAAGAACTGAGAAAAAAATCTGAAGAAAAAACTGAGCAGAAAAACTGATCAGAAAAACTGAGAAAAAAAATTATTTAAAAAAACTGAAGAAAAACGGAGGAAAAAAACTGACAAGAAAAATTGAGAAAAAACGACTGAAAATACTGAAGAAAAACTAAGAAAAAAACTGTGAAAAAAAGAAGAACTGAGAAAAAAAACTGAAGAATAACTTAGAAAAAAACTGAAAAAAACTGCAAAAAAAGAACTGAGAAAAAAATCTGAAGAAAAAACTGAGCAGAAAAACTGATCAGAAAAACTGAGAAAAAAAACTATGTAAAAAAACTGAAGAAAAACGGAGGAAAAAAAATGAGAAGAAAAATTGAGAAAAAACGACCGAAAAAACTGAAGAAAAACTAAGAAAAAAACTGTGAAAAAAATTGTGAAAAAAAAGAACTGAGAAAAAAAACTGAAGAAAAAACTGAGCAGAAAAACTGAGCAGAAAAATTGAGAAAAAAATTACTATTAAAAAAATACTGAAGAAAAACGGAGTAAAAAAGCTGAGAAGAAAAATTGAGAAAAAACGATTCAAAAAACTGAAGAAAAACTGAGAAAAAAACTGTGAAAAAAAAGAACTGAGAAAAAAAACTGAAGAAAAATTTAGAAAAAAACTGTGCACAAAAGTGTGGAAAAAAAGAACTGAGAAAAAAACTGATAAAAAAACTGAGCAGAAAAACTGAGCAGAAAAACTGAGAAAAAAAACTATTAAAAAAAAACTGAAGAAAAACGGATGAAAAAAACTGAGAAGAAAAATTGAGAAAAAACGACTGAAAAAACTGAAGAAAAACTTAGAAAAATACTGTGAAAAAAAAGAAGAACTGAGAAAAAAAACTGAAGAAAAACTTAGAAATATACTGAAAAAAACTGCAAAAAAAGAACTGAGAAAAAAATCTGAAGAAAAAACTGAGCAGAAAAACTGATCAGAAAAACTGAGAAAAAAAACTATTTAAAAAAACTGAAGAAAAACTTAGAAAAAAACTGAGAAGAAAAATTGAGAAAAAACGACTGAAAAAACTGAAGAAAAACTAAGAAAAAAACTGTGAAAAAAATTGTGAAAAAAAAGAACTGAGAAAAAAAACTGAAGAAAAAACTGAGCAGAAAAACTGAGCAGAAAAACTGAGAAAAAAATAACTATTAAACAAATACTGAAGAAAAACGGAGTAAAAAAACTGAGAAGAAAAATTGAGAAAAAACGATTCAAAAAACTGAAGAAAAACTTAGAAAAAAACTGTGAAAAAAAAGAACTGAGAAAAAAAACTGAAGAAAAATTTAGAAAAAAACTGTGCACAAAAGTGTGGAAAAAAAGAACTGAGAAAAAAACTGATAAAATACTGAGCAGAAAAACTGAGAAAAAAACTATTTAAAAAAAACTGAAGAAAAACGGAGGAAAAAAACTGAGAAGAAAAATCGAGAAAAAACGACTGAAAAAACTGAAGAAAAACTAAGAAAAAAACTGTGAAAAAAATTGTGAAAAAAAAGAACTGAGAAAAAAAACTGAAGAAAAGACTGAGCAGAAAAACTGAGCAGAAAAACTGAGAAAAAAATAACTATTAACAAAATACTGAAGAAAAACGGAGTAAAAAAACTGAGAAGAAAAATTGAGAAAAAACGATTCAAAAAACTGAAGAAAAACTTAGAAAAAAACTGTGAAAAAAAAGAACTGAGAAAAAAAACTGAAGAAAAACTTAGAAAAAAACTGTGAAAAAAAGACGAACTGAGAAAAAAACTGAAGAATAACTTAGAAAAAAACTGAAAAAAACTGCAAAAAAAGAACTGAGAAAAAAATCTGAAGAAAAAACTGAGCAGAAAAACTGATCAGAAAAACTGAGAAAAAAAACTATGTAAAAAAACTGAAGAAAAATGGAGGAAAAAAACTGAGAAGATAAATTGAGAAAAAACGACCGAAAAAACTGAAGAAAAACTAAGAAAAAAACTGTGAAAAAAATTGTGAAAAAAAAGAACTGAGAAAAAAACCTGAAGAAAAAACTGAGCAGAAAAACTGAGCAGAAAAATTGAGAAAAAAATAACTATTTAAAAAATACTGAAGAAAAACGGAGTAAAAAAACTGAGAAGAAAAATTGAGAAAAAACGATTCAAAAAACTGAAGAAAAACTTAGAAAAAAACTGTGAAAAAAAAGAACTGAGAAAAAAAACTGAAGAAAAACTTAGAAAAAAACTGTGAAAAAAAAGAACTGAGAAAAAAAACTGAAGTAAAATTTAGAAAAGAACTGTGCACAAAAGTGTGGAAAAAAAGAAGTGAGAAAAAAACTGATAAATAACTGAGCAGAAAAACTGAGAAAAAAAACTATTTAAAAAAAACTGAAGAAAAACGGATGAAAAATACTGAGAAGAAAAATTGAGAAAAAAACGACTGAAAAAACTGAAGAAAAACTTAGAAAAATACTGTGAAAAAAAAGAAGAACTGAGAAAAAAAACTGAAGAAAAACTTAGAAAAAAACTGAAAAAAACTGCAAAAAAAGAACTGAGAAAAAAATCTGAAGAAAAAACTGAGCAGAAAAACTGATCAGAAAAACCGAGAAAAAAAACTATGTAAAAAAACTGAAGAAAAACGGAGGAAAAAAACTGAGAAGAAAAATTGAGAAAAACGACTGAAAAAACTGAAGAAAAACTAAGAAAAAAACTGTGAAAAAAATTGTGAAAAAAAAGAACTGAGAAAAAAAACTGAAGAAAAAACTGAGCAGAAAAACTGAGCAGAAAAACTGAGAAAAAAATAACTATTAAAAAAATACTGAAGAAAAATGGAGTAAAAAAAATGAGAAGAAAAATTGAGAAAAAACGACTGAAAAAACTGAAGAAAAACTTAGAAAAATACTGTGAAAAAAAAGAAGAACTGAGAAAAAAAACTGAAGAAAATTTAGAAAAAAACTGTGCACAAAAGTGTGGAAAAAAAGAACTGAGAAAAAAACTGATAAAAAAAACTGAGCAGAAAAACTGAGCAGAAAAACTGAGAAAAAAAACTATTAAAAAAAAACTGAAGAAAAACGGATGAAAAAAACTGAGAAGAAAAATTGAGAAAAAACGACTGAAAAAACTGAAGAAAAACTTAGAAAAATACTGTAAAAAAAAAGAAGAACTGAGAAAAAAAACTGAAGAAAAACTTAGAAAAATACTGTGAAAAAAAAGAAGAACTGAGAAAAAAAACTGAAGAAAAACTTAGAAAAAAACTGAAAAAAACTGCAAAAAAAGAACTGAGAAAAAAATCTGAAGAAAAAACTGAGCAGAAAAACTGATCAGAAAAACCGAGAAAAAAAACTATGTAAAAAAACTGAAGAAAAACGGAGGAAAAAAACTGAGAAGAAAAATTGAGAAAAAACGACTGAAAAAACTGAAGAAAAACTAAGAAAAAAACTGTGAAAAAAATTGTGAAAAAAAAGAACTGAGAAAAAAAACTGAAGAAAAAACTGAGCAGAAAAACTGAGCAGAAAAACTGAGAAAAAAATAACTATTAAAAAAATACTGAAGAAAAACGGAGTAAAAAAACTGAGAAGAAAAATTGAGAAAAAACGACTGAAAAAACTGAAGAAAAACTTAGAAAAATACTGTGAAAAAAAAGAAGAACTGAGAAAAAAAACTGAAGAAAAATTTAGAAAAAAACTGTGCACAAAAGTGTGGAAAAAAAGAACTGAGAAAAAAACTGATAAAAAACTGAGCAGAAAAACTGAGAAAAAAAACGATTTAAAAAAAACTGAAGAAAAACGGAGGAAAAAAACTGAGAAGAAAAATCGAGAAAAAACGACTGAAAAAACTGAAGAAAAACTAAGAAAAAAACTGTGAAAAAAATTGTGAAAAAAAAGAACTGAGAAAAAAAACTGAAGAAAAAACTGAGCAGAAAAACTGAGCAGAAAAACTGAGAAAAAAATAACTATTAAAAAAATACTGAAGAAAAACGGAGTAAAAAAACTGAGAAGAAAAATTGAGAAAAAACGATTCAAAAAACTGAAGAAAAACTTAGAAAAAAACTGTGAAAAAAAAGAACTGAGAAAAAAAACTGAAGAAAAACTTAGAAAAAAACTGTGAAAAAAAGAAGAACTGAGAAAAAAAACTGAAGAATAACTTAGAAAAAAACTGTGAAAAAAATTGTGAAAAAAAAGAACTGAGAAAAAAAACTGAAGAAAAAACTGAGCAGAAAAACTGAGCAGAAAAACTGAGAAAAAAATAACTATTAAAAAAATACTGAAGAAAAACGGAGTAAAAAAACTGAGAAGAAAAATTGAGAAAAAACGATTCAAAAAACTGAAGAAAAACTTAGAAAAAAACTGTGAAAAAAAAGAACTGAGAAAAATAACTGAAGAAAAACTTAGAAAAAAACTGTGAAAAAAAAGAACTGAGAAAAAAAACTGAAGTAAAATTTAGAAAAGAACTGTGCACAAAAGTGTGGAAAAAAAGAACTGAGAAAAAAACTGATAAAATACTGAGCAGAAAAACTGAGAAAAAAAACTATTTAAAAAAAACTGAAGAAAAACGGATGAAAAAAACTGAGAAGAAAAATTGAGAAAAAACGACTGAAAAAACTGAAGAAAAACTTAGAAAAATACTGTGAAAAAAAAGAAGAACTGAGAAAAAAAACTGAAGAAAAACTTAGAAAAAAACTGAAAAAAACTGCAAAAAAAGAACTGAGAAAAAAATCTGAAGAAAAAACTGAGCAGAAAAACTGATCAGAAAAACCGAGAAAAAAAACTATGTAAAAAAACTGAAGAAAAACGGAGGAAAAAAACTGAGAAGAAAAATTGAGAAAAAACGACTGAAAAAACTGAAGAAAAACTAAGAAAAAAACTGTGAAAAAAATTGTGAAAAAAAAGAACTGAGAAAAAAAACTGAAGAAAAAACTGAGCAGAAAAACTGAGCAGAAAAACTGAGAAAAAAATAACTATTAAAAAAATACTGAAGAAAAACGGAGTAAAAAAACTGAGAAGAAAAATTGAGAAAAAACGACTGAAAAAACTGAAGAAAAACTTAGAAAAATACTGTGAAAAAAAAGAAGAACTGAGAAAAAAAACTGAAGAAAAATTTAGAAAAAAACTGTGCACAAAAGTGTGGAAAAAAAGAACTGAGAAAAAAACTGATAAAAAACTGAGCAGAAAAACTGAGAAAAAAAACGATTTAAAAAAAACTGAAGAAAAACGGAGGAAAAAAACTGAGAAGAAAAATCGAGAAAAAACGACTGAAAAAACTGAAGAAAAACTAAGAAAAAAACTGTGAAAAAAATTGTGAAAAAAAAGAACTGAGAAAAAAAACTGAAGAAAAAACTGAGCAGAAAAACTGAGCAGAAAAACTGAGAAAAAAATAACTATTAAAAAAATACTGAAGAAAAACGGAGTAAAAAAACTGAGAAGAAAAATTGAGAAAAAACGGTTCAAAAAACTGAAGAAAAACTTAGAAAAAAACTGTGAAAAAAAAGAACTGAGAAAAAAAACTGAAGAAAAACTTAGAAAAAAACTGTGAAAAAAAGAAGAACTGAGAAAAAAAACTGAAGAATAACTTAGAAAAAAACTGAAAAAAACTGCAAAAAAAGAACTGAGAAAAAAATCTGAAGAAAAAACTGAGCAGAAAAACTGATCAGAACAACTGAGAAAAAAACTATGTAAAAAAACTGAAGAAAAAAGGAGGAAACAAACTGAGAAGAAAAATTGAGAAAAAACGACCGAAAAAACTGAAGAAAAACTAAGAAAAAAACTGTGAAAAAAATTGTGAAAAAAAAGAACTGAGAAAAAAACCTGAAGAAAAAACGGAGTAAAAAAACTGAGAAGAAAAACTGAGAAAAAACGATTCAAAAAACTGAAGAAAAACTAAGAAAAAAACTGTGAAAAAAATTGTGAAAAAAAAGAACTGAGAAAAAAAACTGAAGAAAAAACTGAGCAGAAAAACTGAGCAGAAAAACTGAGAAAAAAATAACTATTAAAAAAATACTGAAGAAAAACGGAGTAAAAAAACTGAGAAGAAAAATTGAGAAAAAACGATTCAAAAAACTGAAGAAAAACTTAGAAAAAAACTGTGAAAAAAAAGAACTGAGAAAAAAAACTGAAGAAAAACTTAGAAAAAAACTGTGACAAAAAGAAGAACTGAGAAAAAAAACTGAAGAATAACTTAGAAAAAAACTGTGAAAAAAATTGTGAAAAAAAAGAACTGAGAAAAAAAACTGAAGTAAAATTTAGAAACGAACTGTGCACAAAAGTGTGGAAAAAAAGAACTGAGAAAAAAACTGATAAAAAACTGAGCAGAAAAACTGAGAGAAAAAACTATTTAAAAAAAACTGAAGAAAAACGGATGAAAAAAACTGAGAAGAAAAATTGAGAAAAAACGACTGAAAAAACTGAAGAAAAACTTAGAAAAATACTGTGAAAAAAAAGAAGAACTGAGAAAAAAAACTGAAGAAAAACTTAGAAAAAAACTGAAAAAAACTGCAAAAAAAGAACTGAGAAAAAAATCTGAAGAAAAAACTGAGCAGAAAAACTGATCAGAAAAACCGAGAAAAAAAACTATGTAAAAAAACTGAAGAAAAACGGAGGAAAAAAACTGAGAAGAAAAATTGAGAAAAAACGACTGAAAAAACTGAAGAAAAACTAAGAAAAATACTGTGAAAAAAATTGTGAAAAAAAAGAACTGAGAAAAAAAACTGAAGAAAAAACTGAGCAGAAAAACTGAGCAGAAAAACTGACAAAAAAATAACTATTAAAAAAATACTGAAGAAAAACGGAGTAAAAAAACTGAGAAGAAAAATTGAGAAAAAACGACTGAAAAAACTGAAGAAAAACTTAGAAAAATACTGTGAAAAAAAAGAAGAACTGAGAAAAAAAACTGAAGAAAAATTTAGAAAAAAACTGTGCACAAAAGTGTGGAAAAAAAGAACTGAGAAAAAAACTGATAAAAAACTGAGCAGAAAAACTGAGAAAAAAAACGATTTAAAAAAAACTGAAGAAAAACGGAGGAAAAAAACTGAGAAGAAAAATCGAGAAAAAACGACTGAAAAAACTGAAGAAAAACTAAGAAAAAAACTGTGAAAAAAATTGTGAAAAAAAAGAACTGAGAAAAAAAACTGAAGAAAAACTTAGAAAAAAACTGAAAAAAACTGCAAAAAAAGAACTGAGAAAAAAATCTGAAGAAAAAACTGAGCAGAAAAACTGATCAGAAAAACTGAGAAAAAAACTATGTAAAAAAACTGAAGAAAAAAGGAGGAAACAAACTGAGAAGAAAAATTGAGAAAAAACGACCGAAAAAACTAAAGAAAAACTAAGAAAAAAACTGTGAAAAAAATTGTGAAAAAAAAGAACTGAGAAAAAAACCTGAAGAAAAAACGGAGTAAAAAAACTGAGAAGAAAAACTGAGAAAAAACGATTCAAAAAACTGAAGAAAAACTTAGAAAAAAACTGTGAAAAAAAAGAACTGAGAAAAAAAACTGAAGAAAAATTTAGAAAAAAACTGTGCACAAAAGTGTGGAAAAAAAGAACTGAGAAAAAAACTGATAAAAAAAACTGAGCAGAAAAACTGAGCAGAAAAACTGAGAAAAAAAACTATTAAAAAAAACTGAAGAAAAACGGATGAAAAAAACTGAGAAGAAAAATTGAGAAAAAACGACTGAAAAAACTGAAGAAAAACTTAGAAAAATACTGTGAAAAAAAAGAAGAACTGAGAAAAAAAACTGAAGAAAAACTTAGAAAAAAACTGAAAAAAACTGCAAAAAAGAACTGAGAAAAAAATCTGAAGAAAAAACTGAGCAGAAAAACTGATCAGAAAAACTGAGAAAAAAAACTATTTAAAAAAACTGAAGAAAAACGGAGGAAAAAAACTGAGAAGAAAAATCGAGAAAAAACGACTGAAAAAACTGAAGAAAAACTAAGAAAAAAACTGTGAAAAAAATTGTGAAAAAAAAGAACTGAGAAAAAAAACTGAAGAAAAAACTGAGCAGAAAAACTGAGCAGAAAAACTGAGAAAATAATAACTATTAAAAAAATACTGAAGAAAAACGGAGTAAAAAAACTGAGAAGAAAAATTGAGAAAAAACGATTCAAAAAACTGAAGAAAAACTTAGAAAAAAAATGTGAAAAAAAAAACTGAGAAAAAAAACTGAAGAAAATCTTACAAAAAAACTGAAAATAAAGAAGAACTGAGAAAAAAAACTGAAGAAAAACTTAGAAAAAAACTGAAAAAAACTGCAAAAAAAGAACTGAGAAAAAAATCTGAAGAAAAAACTGAGCAGAAAAACTGAGCAGAAAAACTGAGAAAAAAATATCTATTAAAAAAATACTGAAGAAAAACGGAGTAAAAAAACTGAGAAGAAAAATTGAGAAAAAACGATTCAAAAAACTGAAGAAAAACTTAGAAAAAAACTGTGAAAAAAAAGAACTGAGAAAAAAAACTGAAGAAAAATTCAGAAAAAAACTGTGCACAAAAGTGTGGAAAAAAAGAACTGAGAAAAAAACTGATAAAAAACTGAGCAGAAAAACTGATCAGAAAAACTGAGAAAAAAAACTATTTAAAAAAAACTGAAGAAAAATGGATGTAAAAAACTGAGAAGAAAAATTGAGAAAAAACGACTGAAAAAACTGAAGAAAAACTTAGAAAAATACTGTGAAAAAAAAGAAGAACTGAGAAAAAAAACTGAAGAAAAACTTAGAAAAAAACTGAAAAAAACTGCAAAAAAGAACTGAGAAAAAAATCTGAAGAAAAAACTGAGCAGAAAAACTGATCAGAAAAACTGAGAAAAAAAATTATGTAAAAAAACTGAAGAAAAACGGAGGAAAAAAACTGAGAAGAAAAATTGAGAAAAAACGACTGAAAAAACTGAAGAAAAACTAAGAAAAAAACTGTGAAAAAAATTGTGAAAAAAAAGAACTGAGAAAAAAAACTGAAGAAAAAACTGAGCAGAAAAACTGAGCAGAAAAACTGAGAAAAAAATAACTATTAAACAAATACTGAAGAAAAACGGAGTAAAAAAACTGAGAAGAAAAATTGAGAAAAAACGATTCAAAAAACTGAAGAAAAACTTAGAAAAAAACTGTGAAAAAAAAGAACTGAGAAAAAAAACTGATGAAAAACTAAGAAAAAAACTGTGAAAAAAACTGTGAAAAAAAAGAAGAACTGAGAAAAAAAACTGAAGAAAAACTTAGAAAAAAACTGAAAAAAACTGCAAAAAAAGAACTGAGAAAAAAATCTGAAGAAAAAACTGAGCAGAAAAACTGATCAGAAAAACTGAGAAAAAAAACTATTTAAAAAAACTGAAGAAAAACGGAGGAAAAAAACTGAGAAGAAAAATTGAGAAAAAACGACTGAAAAAACTGAAGAAAAACTAAGAAAAAAACTGTGAAAAAAATTGTGAAAAAAAAGAACTGAGAAAAAAATCTGAAGAAAAAACTGAGCAGAAAAACTGATCAGAAAAACTGAGAATAAAAACTATTTAAAAAAACTGAAGAAAAACGGAGGCAAAAAACTGAGAAGAAAAATTGAGAAAAAACGACCGAAAATACTGAAGAAAAACTAAAAAAACTGTGAAAAAAATTGTGAAAAAAAAGAACTGAGAAAAAAAACTGAAGAAAAAACTGAGCAGAAAAACTGAGCAGAAAAACTGAGAAAATAATAACTATTAAAAAAATACTGAAGAAAAACGGAGTAAAAAAACTGAGAAGAAAAATTGAGAAAAAACGATTCAAAAAACTGAAGAAAAACTTAGAAAAAAAATGTGAAAAAAAAAACTGAGAAAAAAAACTGAAGAAAATCTTACAAAAAAACTGAAAATAAAGAAGAACTGAGAAAAAAAACTGAAGAAAAACTTAGAAAAAAACTGAAAAAAACTGCAAAAAAAGAACTGAGAAAAAAATCTGAAGAAAAAACTGAGCAGAAAAACTGAGCAGAAAAACTGAGAAAAAAATATCTATTAAAAAAATACTGAAGAAAAACGGAGTAAAAAAACTGAGAAGAAAAATTGAGAAAAAACGATTCAAAAAACTGAAGAAAAACTTAGAAAAAAACTGTGAAAAAAAAGAACTGAGAAAAAAAACTGAAGAAAAATTCAGAAAAAAACTGTGCACAAAAGTGTGGAAAAAAAGAACTGAGAAAAAAACTGATAAAAAACTGAGCAGAAAAACTGATCAGAAAAACTGAGAAAAAAAACTATTTAAAAAAAACTGAAGAAAAATGGATGTAAAAAACTGAGAAGAAAAATTGAGAAAAAACGACTGAAAAAACTGAAGAAAAACTTAGAAAAATACTGTGAAAAAAAAGAAGAACTGAGAAAAAAAACTGAAGAAAAACTTAGAAAAAAACTGAAAAAAACTGCAAAAAAGAACTGAGAAAAAAATCTGAAGAAAAAACTGAGCAGAAAAACTGATCAGAAAAACTGAGAAAAAAAATTATGTAAAAAAACTGAAGAAAAACGGAGGAAAAAAACTGAGAAGAAAAATTGAGAAAAAACGACTGAAAAAACTGAAGAAAAACTAAGAAAAAAACTGTGAAAAAAATTGTGAAAAAAAAGAACTGAGAAAAAAAACTGAAGAAAAAACTGAGCAGAAAAACTGAGCAGAAAAACTGAGAAAAAAATAACTATTAAACAAATACTGAAGAAAAACGGAGTAAAAAAACTGAGAAGAAAAATTGAGAAAAAACGATTCAAAAAACTGAAGAAAAACTTAGAAAAAAACTGTGAAAAAAAAGAACTGAGAAAAAAAACTGATGAAAAACTAAGAAAAAAACTGTGAAAAAAACTGTGAAAAAAAAGAAGAACTGAGAAAAAAAACTGAAGAAAAACTTAGAAAAAAACTGAAAAAAACTGCAAAAAAAGAACTGAGAAAAAAATCTGAAGAAAAAACTGAGCAGAAAAACTGATCAGAAAAACTGAGAAAAAAAACTATTTAAAAAAACTGAAGAAAAACGGAGGAAAAAAACTGAGAAGAAAAATTGAGAAAAAACGACTGAAAAAACTGAAGAAAAACTAAGAAAAAAACTGTGAAAAAAATTGTGAAAAAAAAGAACTGAGAAAAAAATCTGAAGAAAAAACTGAGCAGAAAAACTGATCAGAAAAACTGAGAATAAAAACTATTTAAAAAAACTGAAGAAAAACGGAGGCAAAAAACTGAGAAGAAAAATTGAGAAAAAACGACCGAAAATACTGAAGAAAAACTAAAAAAACTGTGAAAAAAATTGTGAAAAAAAAGAACTGAGAAAAAAAACTGAAGAAAAAACTGAGCAGAAAAACTGAGCAGAAAAACTGAGAAAAAAATATCTATTAAAAAAATACTGAAGAAAAACGGAGTAAAAAAACTGAGAAGAAAAATTGAGAAAAAACGATTCAAAAAACTGAAGAAAAACTTAGAAAAAAACTGTGAAAAAAAAGAACTGAGAAAAAAAACTGAAGAAAAACTTAGAAAAAAACTGTGAAAAAAAAGAAGAACTGAGAAAAAAAACTGAAGAAAAACTTAGAAAAAAACTGAAAAAAACGGAAAAAAAAGAACTGAGAAAAAAATCTGAAGAAAAAACTGAGCAGAAAAACTGATCAGAAAAACTGAGAAAAAAAACTATTTAAGAAAACTGAAGAAAAACGGAGGAAAAAAACTGAGAAGAAAAATTGAGAAAAAACGATTCAAAAAACTGAAGAAAAACTTAGAAAAAAACTGTGAAAAAAAAGAACTGAGAAAAAAAACTGAAGAAAAACTTAGAAAAAAACTGTGAAAAAAAGAAGAACTGAGAAAAAAAACTGAAGAATAACTTAGAAAAAAACTGAAAAAAACTGCAAAAAAAGAACTGAGAAAAAAATCTGAAGAAAAAACTGAGCAGAAAAACTGATCAGAACAACTGAGAAAAAAACTATGTAAAAAAACTGAAGAAAAAAGGAGGAAACAAACTGAGAAGAAAAATTGAGAAAAAACGACCGAAAAAACTGAAGAAAAACTAAGAAAAAAACTGTGAAAAAAATTGTGAAAAAAAAGAACTGAGAAAAAAACCTGAAGAAAAATCGGAGTAAAAAAACTGAGAAGAAAAACTGAGAAAAAACGATTCAAAAAACTGAAGAAAAACTAAGAAAAAAACTGTGAAAAAAATTGTGAAAAAAAAGAACTGAGAAAAAAAACTGAAGAAAAAACTGAGCAGAAAAACTGAGCAGAAAAACTGAGAAAAAAATATCTATTAAAAAAATACTGAAGAAAAACGGAGTAAAAAAACTGAGAAGAAAAATTGAGAAAAAACGATTCAAAAAACTGAAGAAAAACTTAGAAAAAAACTGTGAAAAAAAAGAACTGAGAAAAAAAACTGAAGAAAAATTCAGAAAAAAACTGTGCACAAAAGTGTGGAAAAAAAGAACTGAGAAAAAAACTGATAAAAAACTGAGCAGATAAACTGATCAGAAAAACTGAGAAAAAAAACTATTTAAAAAAAACTGAAGAAAAATGGATGTAAAAAACTGAGAAGAAAAATTGAGAAAAAACGACTGAAAAAACTGAAGAAAAACTTAGAAAAATACTGTGAAAAAAAAGAAGAACTGAGAAAAAAAACTGAAGAAAAACTTAGAAAAAAACTGAAAAAAACTGCAAAAAAGAACTGAGAAAAAAATCTGAAGAAAAAACTGAGCAGAAAAACTGATCAGAAAAACTGAGAAAAAAAATTATGTAAAAAAACTGAAGAAAAACGGAGGAAAAAAACTGAGAAGAAAAATTGAGAAAAAACGACTGAAAAAACTGAAGAAAAACTAAGAAAAAAACTGTGAAAAAAATTGTGAAAAAAAAGAACTGAGAAAAAAAACTGAAGAAAAAACTGAGCAGAAAAACTGAGCAGAAAAACTGAGAAAAAAATAACTATTAAACAAATACTGAAGAAAAACGGAGTAAAAAAACTGAGAAGAAAAATTGAGAAAAAACGATTCAAAAAACTGAAGAAAAACTTAGAAAAAAACTGTGAAAAAAAAGAACTGAGAAAAAAAACTGATGAAAAACTAAGAAAAAAACTGTGAAAAAAACTGTGAAAAAAAAGAAGAACTGAGAAAAAAAACTGAAGAAAAACTTAGAAAAAAACTGAAAAAAACTGCAAAAAAAGAATTGAGAAAAAAATCTGAAGAAAAAACTGAGCAGAAAAACTGATCAGAAAAACTGAGAAAAAAAACTATTTAAAAAAACTGAAGAAAAACGGAGGAAAAAAACTGAGAAGAAAAATTGAGAAAAAACGACTGAAAAAACTGAAGAAAAACTAAGAAAAAAACTGTGAAAAAAATTGTGAAAAAAAAGAACTGAGAAAAAAATCTGAAGAAAAAACTGAGCAGAAAAACTGATCAGAAAAACTGAGAATAAAAACTATTTAAAAAAACTGAAGAAAAACGGAGGCAAAAAACTGAGAAGAAAAATTGAGAAAAAACGACCGAAAATACTGAAGAAAAACTAAAAAAACTGTGAAAAAAATTGTGAAAAAAAAGAACTGAGAAAAAAAACTGAAGAAAAAACTGAGCAGAAAAACTGAGCAGAAAAACTGAGAAAATAATAACTATTAAAAAAATACTGAAGAAAAACGGAGTAAAAAAACTGAGAAGAAAAATTGAGAAAAAACGATTCAAAAAACTGAAGAAAAACTTAGAAAAAAATTGTGAAAAAAAAAACTGAGAAAAAAAACTGAAGAAAATCTTACAAAAAAACTGAAAATAAAGAAGAACTGAGAAAAAAAACTGAAGAAAAACTTAGAAAAAAACTGAAAAAAACTGCAAAAAAAGAACTGAGAAAAAAATCTGAAGAAAAAACTGAGCAGAAAAACTGAGCAGAAAAACTGAGAAAAAAATATCTATTAAAAAAATACTGAAGAAAAACGGAGTAAAAAAACTGAGAAGAAAAATTGAGAAAAAACGATTCAAAAAACTGAAGAAAAACTTAGAAAAAAACTGTGAAAAAAAAGAACTGAGAAAAAAAACTGAAGAAAAATTCAGAAAAAAACTGTGCACAAAAGTGTGGAAAAAAAGAACTGAGAAAAAAACTGATAAAAAACTGAGCAGAAAAACTGATCAGAAAAACTGAGAAAAAAAACTATTTAAAAAAAACTGAAGAAAAATGGATGTAAAAAACTGAGAAGAAAAATTGAGAAAAAACGACTGAAAAAACTGAAGAAAAACTTAGAAAAATACTGTGAAAAAAAAGAAGAACTGAGAAAAAAAACTGAAGAAAAACTTAGAAAAAAACTGAAAAAAACTGCAAAAAAGAACTGAGAAAAAAATCTGAAGAAAAAACTGAGCAGAAAAACTGATCAGAAAAACTGAGAAAAAAAATTATGTAAAAAAACTGAAGAAAAACGGAGGAAAAAAACTGAGAAGAAAAATTGAGAAAAAACGACTGAAAAAACTGAAGAAAAACTAAGAAAAAAACTGTGAAAAAAATTGTGAAAAAAAAGAACTGAGAAAAAAAACTGAAGAAAAAACTGAGCAGAAAAACTGAGCAGAAAAACTGAGAAAAAAATAACTATTAAACAAATACTGAAGAAAAACGGAGTAAAAAAACTGAGAAG
This sequence comes from Pristiophorus japonicus, assembly GCF_044704955.1. NCBI lineage: Eukaryota > Metazoa > Chordata > Chondrichthyes > Pristiophoridae > Pristiophorus > Pristiophorus japonicus. Next base: position 1,761,288 of record NW_027250734.1, on the reverse strand, counting down.
AAAAATTGAGAAAAAACGATTCAAAAAACTGAAGAAAAACTTAGAAAAAAACTGTGAAAAAAAAGAACTGAGAAAAAAAACTGATGAAAAACTAAGAAAAAAACTGTGAAAAAAACTGTGAAAAAAAAGAAGAACTGAGAAAAAAAACTGAAGAAAAACTTAGAAAAAAACTGAAAAAAACTGCAAAAAAAGAACTGAGAAAAAAATCTGAAGAAAAAACTGAGCAGAAAAACTGATCAGAAAAACTGAGAAAAAAAACTATTTAAAAAAACTGAAGAAAAACGGAGGAAAAAAACTGAGAAGAAAAATTGAGAAAAAACGACTGAAAAAACTGAAGAAAAACTAAGAAAAAAACTGTGAAAAAAATTGTGAAAAAAAAGAACTGAGAAAAAAATCTGAAGAAAAAACTGAGCAGAAAAACTGATCAGAAAAACTGAGAATAAAAACTATTTAAAAAAACTGAAGAAAAACGGAGGCAAAAAACTGAGAAGAAAAATTGAGAAAAAACGACCGAAAATACTGAAGAAAAACTAAAAAAACTGTGAAAAAAATTGTGAAAAAAAAGAACTGAGAAAAAAAACTGAAGAAAAAACTGAGCAGAAAAACTGAGCAGAAAAACTGAGAAAAAAATATCTATTAAAAAAATACTGAAGAAAAACGGAGTAAAAAAACTGAGAAGAAAAATTGAGAAAAAACGATTCAAAAAACTGAAGAAAAACTTAGAAAAAAACTGTGAAAAAAAAGAACTGAGAAAAAAAACTGAAGAAAAACTTAGAAAAAAACTGTGAAAAAAAAGAAGAACTGAGAAAAAAAACTGAAGAAAAACTTAGAAAAAAACTGAAAAAAACGGAAAAAAAAGAACTGAGAAAAAAATCTGAAGAAAAAACTGAGCAGAAAAACTGATCAGAAAAACTGAGAAAAAAAACTATTTAAGAAAACTGAAGAAAAACGGAGGAAAAAAACTGAGAAGAAAAATTGAGAAAAAACGATTCAAAAAACTGAAGAAAAACTTAGAAAAAAACTGTGAAAAAAAAGAACTGAGAAAAAAAACTGAAGAAAAACTTAGAAAAAAACTGTGAAAAAAAGAAGAACTGAGAAAAAAAACTGAAGAATAACTTAGAAAAAAACTGAAAAAAACTGCAAAAAAAGAACTGAGAAAAAAATCTGAAGAAAAAACTGAGCAGAAAAACTGATGAGAAAAACTGAGAAAAAAATATCTATTAAAAAAATACTGAAGAAAAACGGAGTAAAAAAAGTGAGAAGAAAAATTGAGAAAAAACGATTCAAAAAACTGAAGAAAAACTTAGAAAAAAACTGTGAAAAAAAAGAACTGAGAAAAAAAACTGAAGAAAAATTCAGAAAAAAACTGTGCACAAAAGTGTGGAAAAAAAGAACTGAGAAAAAAACTGATAAAAAACTGAGCAGAAAAACTGATCAGAAAAACTGAGAAAAAAAACTATTTAAAAAAAACTGAAGAAAAATGGATGTAAAAAAACTGAGAAGAAAAATTGAGAAAAAACGACTGAAAAAACTGAAGAAAAACTTAGAAAAATACTGTGAAAAAAAAGAAGAACTGAGAAAAAAAACTGAAGAAAAACTTAGAAAAAAAACTGAAACAAACTGCAAAAAAGAACTGAGAAAAAAATCTGAAGAAAAAACTGAGCAGAAAAACTGATCAGAAAAACTGAGAAAAAAAATTATTTAAAAAAACTGAAGAAAAACGGAGGAAAAAAACTGAGAAGAAAAATTGAGAAAAAACGACTGAAAGTACTGAAGAAAAACTAAGAAAAAAACTGTGAAAAAAAGAAGAACTGAGAAAAAAAACTGAAGAATAACTTAGAAAAAAACTGAAAAAAACTGCAAAAAAAGAACTGAGAAAAAAATCTGAAGAAAAAACTGAGCAGAAAAACTGATCAGAAAAACTGAGAAAAAAAACTATGTAAAAAAACTGAAGAAAAACGGAGGAAAAAAAATGAGAAGAAAAATTGAGAAAAAACGACCGAAAAAACTGAAGAAAAACTAAGAAAAAAACTGTGAAAAAAATTGTGAAAAAAAAGAACTGAGAAAAAAAACTGAAGAAAAAACTGAGCAAAAAAACTGAGCAGAAAAATTGAGAAAAAAATTACTATTAAAAAAATACTGAAGACAAACGGAGTAAAAAAACTGAGAAGAAAAATTGAGAAAAAACGATTCAAAAAACTGAAGAAAAACTTAGAAAAAAACTGTGAAAAAAAAGAACTGAGAAAAAAAACTGAAGAAAAATTTAGAAAAAAACTGTGCACAAAAGTGTGGAAAAAAAGAACTGAGAAAAAAACTGATAAAAAAACTGAGCAGAAAAACTGAGCAGAAAAACTGAGAAAAAAAACTATTAAAAAAAAACTGAAGAAAAACGGATGAAAAAAACTGAGAAGAAAAATTGAGAAAAAACGACTGAAAAAACTGAAGAAAAACTAAGAAAAAAACTGTGAAAAAAATTGTGAAAAAAAAGAACTGAGAAAAAAAACTGAAGAAAAAACTGAGCAGAAAAACTGAGCAGAAAAACTGAGAAAAAAATAACTATTAAAAAAATACTGAAGAAAAACGGAGTAAAAAAACTGAGAAGAAAAATTGAGAAAAAACGATTCAAAAAACTGAAGAAAAACTTAGAAAAAAACTGTGAAAAAAAAGAACTGAGAAAAAAAACTGAAGAAAATCTTAGAAAAAAACTGCAAAAAAAGAACTGAGAAAAAAAACTGAAGAAAAAACTGAGCAGAAAAACTGAGCAGAAAAACTGAGAAAAAAATAACTATTAAAAAAATACTGAAGAAAAACGGAGTAAAAAAACTGAGAAGAAAAATTGAGAAAAAACGATTCAAAAAACTGAAGAAAAACTTAGAAAAAAACTGTGAAAAAAAAGAACTGAGAAAAAAACTGAGAAAAAACTGAGCAGAAAAACTGAGCAGAAAAACTGAGAAAAAAAACTGTTAAAAAAAAACTGAAGAAAAACGGATGAAAAAAACTTAGAAGAAAAATTGAGAAAAAACGACTGAAAAAACTGAAGAAAAACTTAGAAAAATACTGTGAAAAAAATTGTGAAAAAAAAGAACTGAGAAAAAAAACTGAAGAAAAAACTGAGCAGAAAAACTGATCAGAAAAACTGAGAAAAAAAATTATTTAAAAAAATACTGAAGAAAAACGGAGTAAAAAAACTGAGAAGAAAAATTGAGAAAAAACGATTCAAAAAACTGAAGAAAAACTTAGAAAAAAACTGTGAAAAAAAGAAGAACTGAGAAAAAAAACTGAAGAATAACTTAGAAAAAAACTGAAAAAAACTGCAAAAAAGAACTGAGAAAAAAATCTGAAGAAAAAACTGAGCAGAAAAACTGAGCAGAAAAACTGAGAAAAAAATAACTATTAAAAAAATACTGAAGAAAAACGGAGTAAAAAAACTGAGAAGAATAATTGAGAAAAAAAGATTCAAAAAACTGAAGAAAAACTTAGAAAAAAACTGTGAAAAAAAAGAACTGAGAAAAACAACTGAAGAAAGATTTAGAAAAAAACTGTGCACAAAAGTGTGGAAAAAAAGAACTGAGAAAAAAACTGATAAAAAACTGAGCAGAAAAACTGAGAAAAAAAACTATTTAAAAAAAACTGAAGAAAAACGGATGAAAAAAACTGAGAAGAAAAATTGAGAAAAAACGACTGAAAAAACTGAAGAAAAACTTAGAAAAATACTGTGAAAAAAAAGAACTGAGAAAAAAAACTGAAGAAAAACTTAGAAAAAAACTGAAAAAAACTGCAAAAAAAGAACTGAGAAAAAAATCTGAAGAAAAAACTGAGCAGAAAAACTGATCAGAAAAACCGAGAAAAAAAACTATGTAAAAAAACTGAAGAAAAACGGAGGAAAAAAACTGAGAAGAAAAATTGAGAAAAAACGACTGAAAAAACTGAAGAAAAACTAAGAAAAAAACTGTGAAAAAAATTGTGAAAAAAAAGAACTGAGAAAAAAAACTGAAGAAAAAACTGAGCAGAAAAACTGAGCAGAAAAACTGAGAAAAAAATAACTATTAAAAAAATACTGAAGAAAAACGGAGTAAAAAAACTGAGAAGAAAAATTGAGAAAAAACGATTCAAAAAACTGAAGAAAAACTTAGAAAAAAACTGTGAAAAAAAAGAACTGAGAAAAAAAACTGAAGAAAAACTTAGAAAAAAACTGAAAAAAACTGCAAAAAAGAACTGAGAAAAAAATCTGAAGAAAAAACTGAGCAGAAAAACTGATCAGAAAAACTGAGAAAAAAAACTATTTAAAAAAAACTGAAGAAAAATGGATGTAAAAAACTGAGAAGAAAAATTGAGAAAAAACGACTGAAAAAACTGAAGAAAAACTTAGAAAAATACTGTGAAAAAAAAGAAGAACTGAGAAAAAAAACTGAAGAAAAACTTAGAAAAAAACTGAAAAAAACTGAAAAAAAAGAACTGAGAAAAAAATCTGAAGAAAAAACTGAGCAGAAAAACTGATCAGAAAAACTGAAAATAAAAACTATTTAAAAAAAACTGAAGAAAAACGGAGGCAAAAAACTGAGAAGAAAAATTGAGAAAAAACGACCGAAAATACTGAAGAAAAACTAAAAAAACTGTGAAAAAAATTGTGAAAAAAAAGAACTGAGAAAAAAAACTGAAGAAAAAACTGAGCAGAAAAACTGAGCAGAAAAACTGAGAAAAAAATATCTATTAAAAAAATACTGAAGAAAAACGGAGTAAAAAAACTGAGAAGAAAAATTGAGAAAAAACGATTCAAAAAACTGAAGAAAAACTTAGAAAAAAACTGTGAAAAAAAAGAACTGAGAAAAAAAACTCAAGAAAAATTCAGAAAAAAACTGTGCACAAAAGTGTGGAAAAAAAGAACTGAGAAAAAAACTGATAAAAAACTGAGCAGAAAAACTGATCAGAAAAACTGAGAAAAAAACTATTTAAAAAAAACTGAAGAAAAATGGATGTAAAAAACTGAGAAGAAAAATTGAGAAAAAACGACTGAAAAAACTGAAGAAAAACTTAGAAAAATACTGTGAAAAAAAAGAAGAACTGAGAAAAAAAACTGAAGAAAAACTTAGAAAAAAACTGAAAAAAACTGCAAAAAAGAACTGAGAAAAAAATCTGAAGAAAAAACTGAGCACAAAAACTGATCAGAAAAACTGAGAAAAAAAATTATTTAAAAAAACTGAAGAAAAACGGAGGAAAAAAACTGAGAAGAAAAATTGAGAAAAAACGACTGACAATACTGAAGAAAAACTAAGAAAAAAACTGTGAAAAAAAGAAGAACTGAGAAAAAAAACTGAAGAATAACTTAGAAAAAAACTGAAAAAAACTGCAAAAAAAGAACTGAGAAAAAAATCTGAAGAAAAAACTGAGCAGAAAAACTGATCAGAAAAACTGAGAAAAAAAACTATGTAAAAAAACTGAAGAAAAACGGAGGAAAAAAAATGAGAAGAAAAATTGAGAAAAAACGACCGAAAAAACTGAAGAAAAACTAAGAAAAAAACTGTGAAAAAAATTGTGAAAAAAAAGAACTGAGAAAAAAAACTGAAGAAAAAACTGAGCAGAAAAACTGAGCAGAAAAATTGAGAAAAAAATTACTATTAAAAAAATACTGAAGAAAAACGGAGTAAAAAAACTGAGAAGAAAAATTGAGAAAAAACGATTCAAAAAACTGAAGAAAAACTTGGAAAAAAACTGTGAAAAAAAAGAACTGAGAAAAAAAACTGAAGAAAAATTTAGAAAAAAACTGTGCACAAAAGTGTGGAAAAAAAGAACTGAGAAAAAAACTGATAAAAAAAACTGAGCAGAAAAACTGAGCAGAAAAACTGAGAAAAAAATCTATTAAAAAAAAACTGAAGAAAAACTTAGAAAAAAACTGAAAAAAACTGCAAAAAAGAACTGAGAAAAAAATCTGAAGAAAAAACTGAGCAGAAAAACTGATCAGAAAAACTGAGAAAAAAAACTATTTAAAAAAACTGAAGAAAAACGGAGGAAAAAAACTGAGAAGAAAAATCGAGAAGAAACGACTGAAAAAACTGAAGAAAAACTAAGAAAAAAACTGTGAAAAAAATTGTGAAAAAAAAGAACTGAGAAAAAAAACTGAAGAAAAAACTGAGCAGAAAAACTGAGCAGAAAAACTGAGAAAAAAATAACTATTAAAAAAATACTGAAGAAAAACGGAGTAAAAAAACTGAGAAGAAAAATTGAGAAAAAACGATTCAAAAAACTGAAGAAAAACTTAGAAAAAAACTGAAAAAAAAGAAGAACTGAGAAAAAAAAATGAAGAAAAACTTAGAAAAAAACTGAAAAAAACTGCAAAAAAAGAACTGAGAAAAAAATCTGAAGAAAAAACTGAGCAGAAAAACTGATCAGAAAAACTGAGAAAAAAAACTATTTAAAAAAACTGAAGAAAAACGGAGGAAAAAAACTGAGAAGAAAAATTGAGAAAAAACGACCGAAAAAACTGAAGAAAAACTAAGAAAAAAACTGTGAAAAAAATTGTGAAAAAAAAGAACTGAGAAAAAAAACTGAAGAAAAAACTGAGCAGAAAAACTGAGCAGAAAAACTGAGAAAAAAATATCTATTCAAAAAATACTGAAGAAAACCGGAGTAAAAAAACTGAGAAGAAAAATTGAGAAAAAAAGATTCAAAAAACTGAAGAAAAACTTAGAAAAAAACTGTGAAAAAAAAGAACTGAGAAAAACAACTGAAGAAAGATTTAGAAAAAAACTGTGCACAAAAGTGTGGAAAAAAAGAACTGAGAAAAAAACTGATAAAAAACTGAGCAGAAAAACTGAGAAAAAAAACTATTTAAAAAAAACTGAAGAAAAACGGATGAAAAAAACTGAGAAGAAAAAGTGAGAAAAAACGACTGAAAAAAACTGCAAAAAAAGAACTGAGAAAAAAATCTGAAGAAAAAACTGAGCAGAAAAACTGATCAGAAAAACCGAGAAAAAAAACTATGTAAAAAAACTGAAGAAAAACGGAGGAAAAAAACTGAGAAGAAAAATTGAGAAAAAACGACTGAAAAAACTGAAGAAAAACTAAGAAAAAAACTGTGAAAAAAATTGTGAAAAAAAAGAACTGAGAAAAAAAACTGAAGAAAAAACTGAGCAGAAAAACTGAGCAGAAAAACTGAGAAAAAAATAACTATTAAAAAAATACTGAAGAAAAACGGAGTAAAAAAACTGAGAAGAAAAATTGAGAAAAAACGATTCAAAAAACTGAAGAAAAACTTAGAAAAAAACTGTGAAAAAAAAGAACTGAGAAAAAAAACTGAAGAAAAACTTAGAAAAAAACTGAAAAAAACTGCAAAAAAGAACTGAGAAAAAAATCTGAAGAAAAAACTGAGCAGAAAAACTGATCAGAAAAACTGAGAAAAAAAACTATTTAAAAAAAACTGAAGAAAAATGGATGTAAAAAACTGAGAAGAAAAATTGAGAAAAAACGACTGAAAAAACTGAAGAAAAACTTAGAAAAATACTGTGAAAAAAAAGAAGAACTGAGAAAAAAAACTGAAGAAAAACTTAGAAAAAAACTGAAAAAAACTGAAAAAAAAGAACTGAGAAAAAAATCTGAAGAAAAAACTGAGCAGAAAAACTGATCAGAAAAACTGAAAATAAAAACTATTTAAAAAAAACTGAAGAAAAACGGAGGCAAAAAACTGAGAAGAAAAATTGAGAAAAAACGACCGAAAATACTGAAGAAAAACTAAAAAAACTGTGAAAAAAATTGTGAAAAAAAAGAACTGAGAAAAAAAACTGAAGAAAAAACTGAGCAGAAAAACTGAGCAGAAAAACTGAGAAAAAAATATCTATTAAAAAAATACTGAAGAAAAACGGAGTAAAAAAACTGAGAAGAAAAATTGAGAAAAAACGATTCAAAAAACTGAAGAAAAACTTAGAAAAAAACTGTGAAAAAAAAGAACTGAGAAAAAAAACTCAAGAAAAATTCAGAAAAAAACTGTGCACAAAAGTGTGGAAAAAAAGAACTGAGAAAAAAACTGATAAAAAACTGAGCAGAAAAACTGATCAGAAAAACTGAGAAAAAAAACTATTTAAAAAAAACTGAAGAAAAATGGATGTAAAAAACTGAGAAGAAAAATTGAGAAAAAACGACTGAAAAAACTGAAGAAAAACTTAGAAAAATACTGTGAAAAAAAAGAAGAACTGAGAAAAAAAACTGAAGAAAAACTTAGAAAAAAACTGAAAAAAACTGCAAAAAAGAACTGAGAAAAAAATCTGAAGAAAAAACTGAGCACAAAAACTGATCAGAAAAACTGAGAAAAAAAATTATTTAAAAAAACTGAAGAAAAACGGAGGAAAAAAACTGAGAAGAAAAATTGAGAAAAAACGACTGACAATACTGAAGAAAAACTAAGAAAAAAACTGTGAAAAAAAGAAGAACTGAGAAAAAAAACTGAAGAATAACTTAGAAAAAAACTGAAAAAAACTGCAAAAAAAGAACTGAGAAAAAAATCTGAAGAAAAAACTGAGCAGAAAAACTGATCAGAAAAACTGAGAAAAAAAACTATGTAAAAAAACTGAAGAAAAACGGAGGAAAAAAAATGAGAAGAAAAATTGAGAAAAAACGACCGAAAAAACTGAAGAAAAACTAAGAAAAAAACTGTGAAAAAAATTGTGAAAAAAAAGAACTGAGAAAAAAAACTGAAGAAAAAACTGAGCAGAAAAACTGAGCAGAAAAATTGAGAAAAAAATTACTATTAAAAAAATACTGAAGAAAAACGGAGTAAAAAAACTGAGAAGAAAAATTGAGAAAAAACGATTCAAAAAACTGAAGAAAAACTTGGAAAAAAACTGTGAAAAAAAAGAACTGAGAAAAAAAACTGAAGAAAAATTTAGAAAAAAACTGTGCACAAAAGTGTGGAAGAAAAGAACTGAGAAAAAAACTGATAAAAAAACTGAGCAGAAAAACTGATCAGAAAAACTGAGAAAAAAAACTATTAAAAAAAAACTGAAGAAAAACGGATGAAAAAAACTGAGAAGAAAAATTGAGAAAAAACGACTGAAAAAACTGAAGAAAAACTAAGAAAAAAACTGTGAAAAAAATTGTGAAAAAAAAGAACTGAGAAAAAAAACTGAAGAAAAAACTGAGCAGAAAAACTGAGCAGAAAAACTGAGAAAAAAATAACTATTAAAAAAATACTGAAGAAAAACTTAGAAAAAAAACTATTTAAAAAAAACTGAAGAAAAATGGATGTAAAAAACTGAGAAGAAAAATTGAGAAAAAACGACTGAAAAAACTGAAGAAAAACTTAGAAAAATACTGTGAAAAAAAAGAAGAACTGAGAAAAAAAACTGAAGAAAAACTTAGAAAAAAACTGCAAAAAACTGCAAAAAAAGAACTGAGAAAAAAATCTGAAGAAAAAACTGAGCAGAAAAACTGATCAGAAAAACTGAAAATAAAAACTATTTAAAAAAAACTGAAGAAAAACGGAGGCAAAAAACTGAGAAGAAAAATTGAGAAAAAACGACCGAAAATACTGAAGAAAAACTAAAAAAACTGTGAAAAAAATTGTGAAAAAAAAGAACTGAGAAAAAAAACTGAAGAAAAAACTGAGCAGAAAAACTGAGCAGAAAAACTGAGAAAAAAATATCTATTAAAAAAATACTGAAGAAAAACGGAGTAAAAAAACTGAGAAGAAAAATTGAGAAAAAACGATTCAAAAAACTGAAGAAAAACTTAGAAAAAAACTGTGAAAAAAAAGAACTGAGAAAAAAAACTGAAGAAAAATTCAGAAAAAAACTGTGCACAAAAGTGTGGAAAAAAAGAACTGAGAAAAAAACTGATAAAAAACTGAGCAGAAAAACTGATCAGAAAAACTGAGAAAAAAAACTATTTAAAAAAAACTGAAGAAAAATGGATGTAAAAAACTGAGAAGAAAAATTGAGAAAAAACGACTGAAAAAACTGAAGAAAAACTTAGAAAAATACTGTGAAAAAAAAGAAGAACTGAGAAAAAAAACTGAAAAAAAACTTAGAAAAAAACTGAAAAAAACTGCAAAAAAGAACTGAGAAAAAATCTGAAGAAATAACTGAGCAGAAAAACTGATCAGAAAAACTGAGAAAAAAAATTATTTAAAAAAACTGAAGAAAAACGGAGGAAAAAAACTGAGAAGAAAAATTGAGAAAAAACGACTGAAAATACTGAAGAAAAACTAAGAAAAAAACTGTGAAAAAAAGAAGAACTGAGAAAAAAAACTGAAGAATAACTTAGAAAAAAACTGAAAAAAACTGCAAAAAAAGAACTGAGAAAAAAATCTGAAGAAAAAACTGAGCAGAAAAACTGATCAGAAAAACTGAGAAAAAAAACTATGTAAAAAAACTGAAGAAAAACGGAGGAAAAAAAATGAGAAGAAAAATTGAGAAAAAACGACCGAAAAAACTGAAGAAAAACTAAGAAAAAAACTGTGAAAAAAATTGTGAAAAAAAAGAACTGAGAAAAAAAACTGAAGAAAAAACTGAGCAGAAAAACTGAGCAGAAAAATTGTGAAAAAAATTACTATTAAAAAAATACTGAAGAAAAACGGAGTAAAAAAACTGAGAAGAAAAATTGAGAAAAAACGATTCAAAAAACTGAAGAAAAACTTAGAAAAAAACTGTGAAGAAAAAGAACTGAGAAAAAAAACTGAAGAAAAATTTAGAAAAAAACTGTGCACAAAAGTGTGGAAGAAAAGAACTGAGAAAAAAACTGATAAAAAAACTGAGCAGAAAAACTGAGCAGAAAAACTGAGAAAAAAAACTATTAAAAAAAAACTGAAGAAAAACGGATGAAAAAAACTGAGAAGAAAAATTGAGAAAAAACGACTGAAAAAACTGAAGAAAAACTAAGAAAAAAACTGTGAAAAAAATTGTGAAAAAAAAGAACTGAGAAAAAAAACTGAAGAAAAAACTGAGCAGAAAAACTGAGCAGAAAAACTGAGAAAAAAATAACTATTAAAAAAATACTGAAGAAAAACGGAGTAAAAAAACTAAGAAAAATTGAGAAAAAACGACCGAAAAAACTGAAGAAAAACTAAGAAAAAAACTGTGAAAAAAATTGTGAAAAAAAAGAACTGAGAAAAAAACTGAAGAAAAAACTGAGCAGAAAAACTGAGCAGAAAAACTGAGAAAAAAATATCTATTCAAAAAATACTGAAGAAAACCGGAGTAAAAAAACTGAGAAGAAAAATTGAGAAAAAAAGATTCAAAAAACTGAAGAAAAACTTAGAAAAAAACTGTGAAAAAAAAGAACTGAGAAAAACAACTGAAGAAAGATTTAGAAAAAAACTGTGCACAAAAGTGTGGAAAAAAAGAACTGAGAAAAAAACTGATAAAAAACTGAGCAGAAAAACTGAGAAAAAAAACTATTTAAAAAAAACTGAAGAAAAACGGATGAAAAAAACTGAGAAGAAAAATTGAGAAAAAACGACTGAAAAAACTGAAGAAAAACTTAGAAAAATACTGTGAAAAAAAAGAACTGAGAAAAAAAACTGAAGAAAAACTTAGAAAAAAACTGAAAAAAACTGCAAAAAAAGAACTGAGAAAAAAATCTGAAGAAAAAACTGAGCAGAAAAACTGATCAGAAAAACCGAGAAAAAAAACTATGTAAAAAAACTGAAGAAAAACGGAGGAAAAAAACTGAGAAGAAAAATTGAGAAAAAACGACTGAAAAAACTGAAGAAAAACTAAGAAAAAAACTGTGAAAAAAATTGTGAAAAAAAAGAACTGAGAAAAAAAACTGAAGAAAAAACTGAGCAGAAAAACTGAGCAGAAAAACTGAGAAAAAAATAACTATTAAAAAAATACTGAAGAAAAACTTAGAAAAAAAACTATTTAAAAAAAACTGAAGAAAAATGGATGTAAAAAACTGAGAAGAAAAATTGAGAAAAAACGACTGAAAAAACTGAAGAAAAACTTAGAAAAATACTGTGAAAAAAAAGAAGAACTGAGAAAAAAAACTGAAGAAAAACTTAGAAAAAAACTGCAAAAAACTGCAAAAAAAGAACTGAGAAAAAAATCTGAAGAAAAAACTGAGCAGAAAAACTGATCAGAAAAACTGAAAATAAAAACTATTTAAAAAAAACTGAAGAAAAACGGAGGCAAAAAACTGAGAAGAAAAATTGAGAAAAAACGACCGAAAATACTGAAGAAAAACTAAAAAAACTGTGAAAAAAATTGTGAAAAAAAAGAACTGAGAAAAAAAACTGAAGAAAAAACTGAGCAGAAAAACTGAGCAGAAAAACTGAGAAAAAAATATCTATTAAAAAAATACTGAAGAAAAACGGAGTAAAAAAACTGAGAAGAAAAATTGAGAAAAAACGATTCAAAAAACTGAAGAAAAACTTAGAAAAAAACTGTGAAAAAAAAGAACTGAGAAAAAAAACTGAAGAAAAATTCAGAAAAAAACTGTGCACAAAAGTGTGGAAAAAAAGAACTGAGAAAAAAACTGATAAAAAACTGAGCAGAAAAACTGATCAGAAAAACTGAGAAAAAAAACTATTTAAAAAAAACTGAAGAAAAATGGATGTAAAAAACTGAGAAGAAAAATTGAGAAAAAACGACTGAAAAAACTGAAGAAAAACTTAGAAAAATACTGTGAAAAAAAAGAAGAACTGAGAAAAAAAACTGAAAAAAAACTTAGAAAAAAACTGAAAAAAACTGCAAAAAAGAACTGAGAAAAAAATCTGAAGAAAAAACTGAGCAGAAAAACTGATCAGAAAAACTGAGAAAAAAAATTATTTAAAAAAACTGAAGAAAAACGGAGGAAAAAAACTGAGAAGAAAAATTGAGAAAAAACGACTGAAAATACTGAAGAAAAACTAAGAAAAAAACTGTGAAAAAAAGAAGAACTGAGAAAAAAAACTGAAGAATAACTTAGAAAAAAACTGAAAAAAACTGCAAAAAAAGAACTGAGAAAAAAATCTGAAGAAAAAACTGAGCAGAAAAACTGATCAGAAAAACTGAGAAAAAAAACTATGTAAAAAAACTGAAGAAAAACGGAGGAAAAAAAATGAGAAGAAAAATTGAGAAAAAACGACCGAAAAAACTGAAGAAAAACTAAGAAAAAAACTGTGAAAAAAATTGTGAAAAAAAAGAACTGAGAAAAAAAACTGAAGAAAAAACTGAGCAGAAAAACTGAGCAGAAAAATTGTGAAAAAAATTACTATTAAAAAAATACTGAAGAAAAACGGAGTAAAAAAACTGAGAAGAAAAATTGAGAAAAAACGATTCAAAAAACTGAAGAAAAACTTAGAAAAAAACTGTGAAGAAAAAGAACTGAGAAAAAAAACTGAAGAAAAATTTAGAAAAAAACTGTGCACAAAAGTGTGGAAGAAAAGAACTGAGAAAAAAACTGATAAAAAAACTGAGCAGAAAAACTGAGCAGAAAAACTGAGAAAAAAAACTATTAAAAAAAAACTGAAGAAAAACGGATGAAAAAAACTGAGAAGAAAAATTGAGAAAAAACGACTGAAAAAACTGAAGAAAAACTAAGAAAAAAACTGTGAAAAAAATTGTGAAAAAAAAGAACTGAGAAAAAAAACTGAAGAAAAAACTGAGCAGAAAAACTGAGCAGAAAAACTGAGAAAAAAATAACTATTAAAAAAATACTGAAGAAAAACGGAGTAAAAAAACTAAGAAAAATTGAGAAAAAACGACCGAAAAAACTGAAGAAAAACTAAGAAAAAAACTGTGAAAAAAATTGTGAAAAAAAAGAACTGAGAAAAAAAACTGAAGAAAAAACTGAGCAGAAAAACTGAGCAGAAAAACTGAGAAAAAAATATCTATTCAAAAAATACTGAAGAAAACCGGAGTAAAAAAACTGAGAAGAAAAATTGAGAAAAAAAGATTCAAAAAACTGAAGAAAAACTTAGAAAAAAACTGTGAAAAAAAAGAACTGAGAAAAACAACTGAAGAAAGATTTAGAAAAAAACTGTGCACAAAAGTGTGGAAAAAAAGAACTGAGAAAAAAACTGATAAAAAACTGAGCAGAAAAACTGAGAAAAAAAACTATTTAAAAAAAACTGAAGAAAAACGGATGAAAAAAACTGAGAAGAAAAATTGAGAAAAAACGACTGAAAAAACTGAAGAAAAACTTAGAAAAATACTGTGAAAAAAAAGAACTGAGAAAAAAAACTGAAGAAAAACTTAGAAAAAAACTGAAAAAAACTGCAAAAAAAGAACTGAGAAAAAAATCTGAAGAAAAAACTGAGCAGAAAAACTGATCAGAAAAACCGAGAAAAAAAACTATGTAAAAAAACTGAAGAAAAACGGAGGAAAAAAACTGAGAAGAAAAATTGAGAAAAAACGACTGAAAAAACTGAAGAAAAACTAAGAAAAAAACTGTGAAAAAAATTGTGAAAAAAAAGAACTGAGAAAAAAAACTGAAGAAAAAACTGAGCAGAAAAACTGAGCAGAAAAACTGAGAAAAAAATAACTATTAAAAAAATACTGAAGAAAAACGGAGTAAAAAAACTGAGAAGAAAAATTGAGAAAAAACGATTCAAAAAACTGAAGAAAAACTTAGAAAAAAACTGTGAAAAAAAAGAACTGAGAAAAAAAACTGAAGAAAAACTTAGAAAAAAACTGAAAAAAACTGCAAAAAAGAACTGAGAAAAAAATCTGAAGAAAAAACTGAGCAGAAAAACTGATCAGAAAAACTGAGAAAAAAAACTATTTAAAAAAAACTGAAGAAAAATGGATGTAAAAAACTGAGAAGAAAAATTGAGAAAAAACGACTGAAAAAACTGAAGAAAAACTTAGAAAAATACTGTGAAAAAAAAGAAGAACTGAGAAAAAAAACTGAAGAAAAACTTAGAAAAAAACTGAAAAAAACTGAAAAAAAAGAACTGAGAAAAAAATCTGAAGAAAAAACTGAGCAGAAAAACTGATCAGAAAAACTGAAAATAAAAACTATTTAAAAAAAACTGAAGAAAAACGGAGGCAAAAAACTGAGAAGAAAAATTGAGAAAAAACGACCGAAAATACTGAAGAAAAACTAAAAAAACTGTGAAAAAAATTGTGAAAAAAAAGAACTGAGAAAAAAAACTGAAGAAAAAACTGAGCAGAAAAACTGAGCAGAAAAACTGAGAAAAAAATATCTATTAAAAAAATACTGAAGAAAAACGGAGTAAAAAAACTGAGAAGAAAAATTGAGAAAAAACGATTCAAAAAACTGAAGAAAAACTTAGAAAAAAACTGTGAAAAAAAAGAACTGAGAAAAAAAACTCAAGAAAAATTCAGAAAAAAACTGTGCACAAAAGTGTGGAAAAAAAGAACTGAGAAAAAAACTGATAAAAAACTGAGCAGAAAAACTGATCAGAAAAACTGAGAAAAAAAACTATTTAAAAAAAACTGAAGAAAAATGGATGTAAAAAACTGAGAAGAAAAATTGAGAAAAAACGACTGAAAAAACTGAAGAAAAACTTAGAAAAATACTGTGAAAAAAAAGAAGAACTGAGAAAAAAAACTGAAGAAAAACTTAGAAAAAAACTGAAAAAAATTGCAAAAAAGAACTGAGAAAAAAATCTGAAGAAAAAACTGAGCACAAAAACTGATCAGAAAAACTGAGAAAAAAAATTATTTAAAAAAACTGAAGAAAAACGGAGGAAAAAAACTGAGAAGAAAAATTGAGAAAAAACGACTGACAATACTGAAGAAAAACTAAGAAAAAAACTGTGAAAAAAAGAAGAACTGAGAAAAAAAACTGAAGAATAACTTAGAAAAAAACTGAAAAAAACTGCAAAAAAAGAACTGAGAAAAAAATCTGAAGAAAAAACTGAGCAGAAAAACTGATCAGAAAAACTGAGAAAAAAAACTATGTAAAAAAACTGAAGAAAAACGGAGGAAAAAAAATGAGAAGAAAAATTGAGAAAAAACGACCGAAAAAACTGAAGAAAAACTAAGAAAAAAACTGTGAAAAAAATTGTGAAAAAAAAGAACTGAGAAAAAAAACTGAAGAAAAAACTGAGCAGAAAAACTGAGCAGAAAAATTGAGAAAAAAATTACTATTAAAAAAATACTGAAGAAAAACGGAGTAAAAAAACTGAGAAGAAAAATTGAGAAAAAACGATTCAAAAAACTGAAGAAAAACTTGGAAAAAAACTGTGAAAAAAAAGAACTGAGAAAAAAAACTGAAGAAAAATTTAGAAAAAAACTGTGCACAAAAGTGTGGAAGAAAAGAACTGAGAAAAAAACTGATAAAAAAACTGAGCAGAAAAACTGAGCAGAAAAACTGAGAAAAAAAACTATTAAAAAAAAACTGAAGAAAAACAGATGAAAAAAACTGAGAAGAAAAATTGAGAAAAAACGACTGAAAAAACTGAAGAAAAACTAAGAAAAAAACTGTGAAAAAAATTGTGAAAAAAAAGAACTGAGAAAAAAAACTGAAGAAAAAACTGAGCAGAAAAACTGAGCAGAAAAACTGAGAAAAAAATAACTATTAAAAAAATACTGAAGAAAAACGGAGTAAAAAAACTGAGAAGAAAAATTGAGAAAAAACGATTCAAAAAACTGAAGAAAAACTTAGAAAAAAACTGTGAAAAAAAAGAACTGAGAAAAAAAACTGAAGAAAAATTCAGAAAAAAACTGTGCACAAAAGTGTGGAAAAAAAGAACTGAGAAAAAAACTGATAAAAAACTGAGCAGAAAAACTGATCAGAAAAACTGAGAAAAAAAACTATTTAAAAAAAACTGAAGAAAAATGGATGTAAAAAACTGAGAAGAAAAATTGAGAAAAAACGACTGAAAAAACTGAAGAAAAACTTAGAAAAAAAACTATTTAAAAAAAACTGAAGAAAAATGGATGTAAAAAACTGAGAAGAAAAATTGAGAAAAAACGACTGAAAAAACTGAAGAAAAACTTAGAAAAATACTGTGAAAAAAAAGAAGAACTGAGAAAAAAAACTGAAGAAAAACTTAGAAAAAAACTGCAAAAAACTGCAAAAAAAGAACTGAGAAAAAAATCTGAAGAAAAAACTGAGCAGAAAAACTGATCAGAAAAACTGAAAATAAAAACTATTTAAAAAAAACTGAAGAAAAATGGATGTAAAAAACTGAGAAGAAAAATTGAGAAAAAACGACTGAAAAAACTGAAGAAAAACTTAGAAAAATACTGTGAAAAAAAAGAAGAACTGAGAAAAAAAACTGAAGAAAAACTTAGAAAAAAACTGAAAAAAACTGCAAAAAAGAACTGAGAAAAAAATCTGAAGAAAAAACTGAGCAGAAAAACTGATCAGAAAAACTGAGAAAAAAAATTATTTAAAAAAACTGAAGAAAAACGGAGGAAAAAAACTGAGAAGAAAAATTGAGAAAAAACGACTGAAAATACTGAAGAAAAACTAAGAAAAAAACTGTGAAAAAAAGAAGAACTGAGAAAAAAAACTGAAGAATAACTTAGAAAAAAACTGAAAAAAACTGCAAAAAAAGAACTGAGAAAAAAATCTGAAGAAAAAACTGAGCAGAAAAACTGATCAGAAAAACTGAGAAAAAAAACTATGTAAAAAAACTGAAGAAAAACGGAGGAAAAAAAATGAGAAGAAAAATTGAGAAAAAACGACCGAAAAAACTGAAGAAAAACTAAGAAAAAAACTGTGAAAAAAATTGTGAAAAAAAAGAACTGAGAAAAAAAACTGAAGAAAAAACTGAGCAGAAAAACTGAGCAGAAAAATTGAGAAAAAAATTACTATTAAAAAAATACTGAAGAAAAACGGAGTAAAAAAACTGAGAAGAAAAATTGAGAAAAAACGATTCAAAAAACTGAAGAAAAACTTAGAAAAAAACTGTGAAGAAAAAGAACTGAGAAAAAAAACTGAAGAAAAATTTAGAAAAAAACTGTGCACAAAAGTGTGGAAGAAAAGAACTGAGAAAAAAACTGATAAAAAAACTGAGCAGAAAAACTGAGCAGAAAAACTGAGAAAAAAAACTATTAAAAAAAAACTGAAGAAAAACGGATGAAAAAAACTGAGAAGAAAAATTGAGAAAAAACGACTGAAAAAACTGAAGAAAAACTAAGAAAAAAACTGTGAAAAAAATTGTGAAAAAAAAGAACTGAGAAAAAAAACTGAAGAAAAAACTGAGCAGAAAAACTGAGCAGAAAAACTGAGAAAAAAATAACTATTAAAAAAATACTGAAGAAAAACGGAGTAAAAAAACTAAGAAAAATTGAGAAAAAACGACCGAAAAAACTGAAGAAAAACTAAGAAAAAAACTGTGAAAAAAATTGTGAAAAAAAAGAACTGAGAAAAAAAACTGAAGAAAAAACTGAGCAGAAAAACTGAGCAGAAAAACTGAGAAAAAAATATCTATTCAAAAAATACTGAAGAAAACCGGAGTAAAAAAACTGAGAAGAAAAATTGAGAAAAAAAGATTCAAAAAACTGAAGAAAAACTTAGAAAAAAACTGTGAAAAAAAAGAACTGAGAAAAAAAACTGAAGAAAATCTTAGAAAAAAACTGAAAAAAAAGAAGAACTGAGAAAAAAAACTGAAGAAAAACTTAGAAAAAAACTGGAAAAAACTGCAAAAAAAGAACTGAGAAAAAAATCTGAAGAAAAAACTGAGCAGAAAAACTGATCAGAAAAACTGAGAAAAAAAACTATTTAAAAAAACTGAAGAAAAACGGAGGAAAAAAACTGAGAAGAAAAATTGAGAAAAAACGACCGAAAAAACTGAAGAAAAACTAAGAAAAAAACTGTGAAAAAAATTGTGAAAAAAAAGAACTGAGAAAAAAAACTGAAGAAAAAACTGAGCAGAAAAACTGAGCAGAAAAACTGAGAAAAAAATATCTATTCAAAAAATACTGAAGAAAACCGGAGTAAAAAAACTGAGAAGAAAAATTGAGAAAAAAAGATTCAAAAAACTGAAGAAAAACTTAGAAAAAAACTGTGAAAAAAAAGAAGTGAGAAAAACAACTGAAGAAAGATTTAGAAAAAAACTGTGCACAAAAGTGTGGAAAAAAAGAACTGAGAAAAAAACTGATAAAAAACTGAGCAGAAAAACTGAGAAAAAAAACTATGTAAAAAAACTGAAGAAAAACGGAGGAAAAAAACTGAGAAGAAAAATTGAGAAAAAACGACTGAAAAAACTGAAGAAAAACTAAGAAAAAAACTGTGAAAAAAATTGTGAAAAAAAAGAACTGAGAAAAAAAACTGAAGAAAAAACTGAGCAGAAAAACTGAGCAGAAAAACTGAGAAAAAAATAACTATTAAAAAAATACTGAAGAAAAACGGAGTAAAAAAACTGAGAAGAAAAATTGAGAAAAAACGATTCAAAAAACTGAAGAAAAACTTAGAAAAAAACTGTGAAAAAAAAGAACTGAGAAAAAAAACTGAAGAAAAATTTAGAAAAAAACTGTGCACAAAAGTGTGGAAAAAAAGAACTGAGAAAAAAACTGATAAAATACTGAGCAGAAAAACTGATCAGAAAAACTGAGAAAAAAAACTATTTAAAAAAAACTGAAGAAAAATGGATGTAAAAAACTGAGAAGAAAAATTGAGAAAAAACGACTGAAAAAACTGAAGAAAAAGTTAGAAAAATACTGTGAAAAAAAAGAAGAACTGAGAAAAAAAACTGAAGAAAAACTTAGAAAAAAACTGAAAAAAACTGCAAAAAAGAACTGAGAAAAAAATCTGAAGAAAAAACTGAGCAGAAAAACTGATCAGAAAAACTGAGAAAAAAAACTATTTAAAAAAAACTGAAGAAAAATGGATGTAAAAAACTGAGAAGAAAAATTGAGAAAAAACGACTGAAAAAACTGAAGAAAAACTTAGAAAAATACTGTGAAAAAAAAGAAGAACTGAGAAAAAAAACTGAAGAAAAACTTAGAAAAAAACTGAAAAAAACTGCAAAAAAAGAACTGAGAAAAAAATCTGAAGAAAAAACTGAGCAGAAAAACTGATCAGAAAAACTGAAAATAAAAACTATTTAAAAAAAACTGAAGAAAAACGGAGGCAAAAAACTGAGAAGAAAAATTGAGAAAAAACGACCGAAAATACTGAAGAAAAACTAAAAAAACTGTGAAAAAAATTGTGAAAAAAAAGAACTGAGAAAAAAAACTGAAGAAAAAACTGAGCAGAAAAACTGAGCAGAAAAACTGAGAAAAAAATATCTATTAAAAAAATACTGAAGAAAAACGGAGTAAAAAAACTGAGAAGAAAAATTGAGAAAAAACGATTCAAAAAACTGAAGAAAAACTTAGAAAAAAACTGTGAAAAAAAAGAACTGAGAAAAAAAACTCAAGAAAAATTCAGAAAAAAACTGTGCACAAAAGTGTGGAAAAAAAGAACTGAGAAAAAAACTGATAAAAAACTGAGCAGAAAAACTGATCAGAAAAACTGAGAAAAAAAACTATTTAAAAAAAACTGAAGAAAAATGGATGTAAAAAACTGAGAAGAAAAATTGAGAAAAAACGACTGAAAAAACTGAAGAAAAACTTAGAAAAATACTGTGAAAAAAAAGAAGAACTGAGAAAAAAAACTGAAGAAAAACTTAGAAAAAAACTGAAAAAAACTGCAAAAAAGAACTGAGAAAAAAATCTGAAGAAAAAACTGAGCAGAAAAACTGATCAGAAAAACTGAGAAAAAAAATTATTTAAAAAAACTGAAGAAAAACGGAGGAAAAAAACTGAGAAGAAAAATTGAGAAAAAACGACTGAAAATACTGAAGAAAAACTAAGAAAAAAACTGTGAAAAAAAGAAGAACTGAGAAAAAAAACTGAAGAATAACTTAGAAAAAAACTGAAAAAAACTGCAAAAAAAGAACTGAGAAAAAAATCTGAAGAAAAAACTGAGCAGAAAAACTGATCAGAAAAACTGAGAAAAAAAACTATGTAAAAAAACTGAAGAAAAACGGAGGAAAAAAAATGAGAAGAAAAATTGAGAAAAAACGACCGAAAAAACTGAAGAAAAACTAAGAAAAAAACTGTGAAAAAAATTGTGAAAAAAAAGAACTGAGAAAAAAAACTGAAGAAAAAACTGAGCAGAAAAACTGAGCAGAAAAATTGAGAAAAAAATTACTATTAAAAAAATACTGAAGAAAAACGGAGTAAAAAAACTGAGAAGAAAAATTGAGAAAAAACGATTCAAAAAACTGAAGAAAAACTTAGAAAAAAACTGTGAAGAAAAAGAACTGAGAAAAAAAACTGAAGAAAAATTTAGAAAAAAACTGTGCACAAAAGTGTGGAAGAAAAGAACTGAGAAAAAAACTGATAAAAAAACTGAGCAGAAAAACTGAGCAGAAAAACTGAGAAAAAAAACTATTAAAAAAAAACTGAAGAAAAACGGATGAAAAAAACTGAGAAGAAAAATTGAGAAAAAACGACTGAAAAAACTGAAGAAAAACTAAGAAAAAAACTGTGAAAAAAATTGTGAAAAAAAAGAACTGAGAAAAAAAACTGAAGAAAAAACTGAGCAGAAAAACTGAGCAGAAAAACTGAGAAAAAAATAACTATTAAAAAAATACTGAAGAAAAACGGAGTAAAAAAACTAAGAAAAATTGAGAAAAAACGACCGAAAAAACTGAAGAAAAACTAAGAAAAAAACTGTGAAAAAAATTGTGAAAAAAAAGAACTGAGAAAAAAAACTGAAGAAAAAACTGAGCAGAAAAACTGAGCAGAAAAACTGAGAAAAAAATATCTATTCAAAAAATACTGAAGAAAACCGGAGTAAAAAAACTGAGAAGAAAAATTGAGAAAAAAAGATTCAAAAAACTGAAGAAAAACTTAGAAAAAAACTGTGAAAAAAAAGAACTGAGAAAAAAAACTGAAGAAAATCTTAGAAAAAAACTGAAAAAAAAGAAGAACTGAGAAAAAAAACTGAAGAAAAACTTAGAAAAAAACTGGAAAAAACTGCAAAAAAAGAACTGAGAAAAAAATCTGAAGAAAAAACTGAGCAGAAAAACTGATCAGAAAAACTGAGAAAAAAAACTATTTAAAAAAACTGAAGAAAAACGGAGGAAAAAAACTGAGAAGAAAAATTGAGAAAAAACGACCGAAAAAACTGAAGAAAAACTAAGAAAAAAACTGTGAAAAAAATTGTGAAAAAAAAGAACTGAGAAAAAAAACTGAAGAAAAAACTGAGCAGAAAAACTGAGCAGAAAAACTGAGAAAAAAATAACTATTAAAAAAATACTGAAGAAAAACGGAGTAAAAAAACTGAGAAGAAAAATTGAGAAAAAACGATTCAAAAAACTGAAGAAAAACTTAGAAAAAAACTGTGAAAAAAAAGAACTGAGAAAAAAAACTGAAGAAAAATTTAGAAAAAAACTGTGCACAAAAGTGTGGAAAAAAAGAACTGAGAAAAAAACTGATAAAATACTGAGCAGAAAAACTGATCAGAAAAACTGAGAAAAAAAACTATTTAAAAAAAACTGAAGAAAAATGGATGTAAAAAACTGAGAAGAAAAATTGAGAAAAAACGACTGAAAAAACTGAAGAAAAAGTTAGAAAAATACTGTGAAAAAAAAGAAGAACTGAGAAAAAAAACTGAAGAAAAACTTAGAAAAAAACTGAAAAAAACTGCAAAAAAGAACTGAGAAAAAAATCTGAAGAAAAAACTGAGCAGAAAAACTGATCAGAAAAACTGAGAAAAAAAACTATTTAAAAAAAACTGAAGAAAAATGGATGTAAAAAACTGAGAAGAAAAATTGAGAAAAAACGACTGAAAAAACTGAAGAAAAACTTAGAAAAATACTGTGAAAAAAAAGAAGAACTGAGAAAAAAAACTGAAGAAAAACTTAGAAAAAAACTGAAAAAAACTGCAAAAAAAGAACTGAGAAAAAAATCTGAAGAAAAAACTGAGCAGAAAAACTGATCAGAAAAACTGAAAATAAAAACTATTTAAAAAAAACTGAAGAAAAACGGAGGCAAAAAACTGAGAAGAAAAATTGAGAAAAAACGACCGAAAATACTGAAGAAAAACTAAAAAAACTGTGAAAAAAATTGTGAAAAAAAAGAACTGAGAAAAAAAACTGAAGAAAAAACTGAGCAGAAAAACTGAGCAGAAAAACTGAGAAAAAAATATCTATTAAAAAAATACTGAAGAAAAACGGAGTAAAAAAACTGAGAAGAAAAATTGAGAAAAAACGATTCAAAAAACTGAAGAAAAACTTAGAAAAAAACTGTGAAAAAAAAGAACTGAGAAAAAAAACTGAAGAAAAATTCAGAAAAAAACTGTGCACAAAAGTGTGGAAAAAAAGAACTGAGAAAAAAACTGATAAAAAACTGAGCAGAAAAACTGATCAGAAAAACTGAGAAAAAAAACTATTTAAAAAAAACTGAAGAAAAATGGATGTAAAAAACTGAGAAGAAAAATTGAGAAAAAACGACTGAAAAAACTGAAGAAAAACTTAGAAAAATACTGTGAAAAAAAAGAAGAACTGAGAAAAAAAACTGAAAAAAAACTTAGAAAAAAACTGAAAAAAACTGCAAAAAAGAACTGAGAAAAAAATCTGAAGAAAAAACTGAGCAGAAAAACTGATCAGAAAAACTGAGAAAAAAAATTATTTAAAAAAACTGAAGAAAAACGGAGGAAAAAAACTGAGAAGAAAAATTGAGAAAAAACGACTGAAAATACTGAAGAAAAACTAAGAAAAAAACTGTGAAAAAAAGAAGAACTGAGAAAAAAAACTGAAGAATAACTTAGAAAAAAACTGAAAAAAACTGCAAAAAAAGAACTGAGAAAAAAATCTGAAGAAAAAACTGAGCAGAAAAACTGATCAGAAAAACTGAGAAAAAAAACTATGTAAAAAAACTGAAGAAAAACGGAGGAAAAAAAATGAGAAGAAAAATTGAGAAAAAACGACCGAAAAAACTGAAGAAAAACTAAGAAAAAAACTGTGAAAAAAATTGTGAAAAAAAAGAACTGAGAAAAAAAACTGAAGAAAAAACTGAGCAGAAAAACTGAGCAGAAAAATTGAGAAAAAAATTACTATTAAAAAAATACTGAAGAAAAACGGAGTAAAAAAACTGAGAAGAAAAATTGAGAAAAAACGATTCAAAAAACTGAAGAAAAACTTAGAAAAAAACTGTGAAGAAAAAGAACTGAGAAAAAAAACTGAAGAAAAATTTAGAAAAAAACTGTGCACAAAAGTGTGGAAGAAAAGAACTGAGAAAAAAACTGATAAAAAAACTGAGCAGAAAAACTGAGCAGAAAAACTGAGAAAAAAAACTATTAAAAAAAAACTGAAGAAAAACGGATGAAAAAAACTGAGAAGAAAAATTGAGAAAAAACGACTGAAAAAACTGAAGAAAAACTAAGAAAAAAACTGTGAAAAAAATTGTGAAAAAAAAGAACTGAGAAAAAAAACTGAAGAAAAAACTGAGCAGAAAAACTGAGCAGAAAAACTGAGAAAAAAATAACTATTAAAAAAATACTGAAGAAAAACGGAGTAAAAAAACTGAGAAGAAAAATTGAGAAAAAACGACCGAAAAAACTGAAGAAAAACTAAAAAAACTGTGAAAAAAATTGTGAAAAAAAAGAACTGAGAAAAAAAACTGAAGAAAAAACTGAGCAGAAAAACTGAGCAGAAAAACTGAGAAAAAAATATCTATTAAAAAAATACTGAAGAAAAACGGAGTAAAAAAACTGTGAAGAAAAATTGAGAAAAAACGATTCAAAAAACTGAAGAAAAACTTAGAAAAAAACTGTGAAAAAAAAGAACTGAGAAAAAAAACTGAAGAAAAATTCAGAAAAAAACTGTGCACAAAAGTGTGGAAAAAAAGAACTGAGAAAAAAATTGATAAAAAACTGAGCAGAAAAACTGATCAGAAAAACTGAGAAAAAAAACTATTTAAAAAAAACTGACGAAAAATGGATGTAAAAAACTGAGAAGAAAAATTGAGAAAAAACGACTGAAAAAACTGAAGAAAAACTTAGAAAAATACTGTGAAAAAAAAGAAGAACTGAGAAAAAAAACTGAAAAAAAACTTAGAAAAAAACTGAAAAAAACTGCAAAAAAGAACTGAGAAAAAATCTGAAGAAAAAACTGAGCAGAAAAACTGATCAGAAAAACTGAGAAAAAAAATTATTTAAAAAAACTGAAGAAAAACGGAGGAAAAAAACTGAGAAGAAAAATTGAGAAAAAACGACTGAAAATACTGAAGTTAAACTAAGAAAAAAACTGTGAAAAAAAGAAGAACTGAGAAAAAAAACTGAAGAATAACTTAGAAAAAAACTGAAAAAAACTGCAAAAAAAGAACTGAGAAAAAAATCTGAAGAAAAAACTGAGCAGAAAAACTGATCAGAAAAACTGAGAAAAAAAACTATGTAAAAAAACTGAAGAAAAACGGAGGAAAAAAAATGAGAAGAAAAATTGAGAAAAAACGACCGAAAAAACTGAAGAAAAACTAAGAAAAAAACTGTGAAAAAAATTGTGAAAAAAAAGAACTGAGAAAAAAAACTGAAGAAAAAACTGAGCAGAAAAACTGAGCAGAAAAATTGAGAAAAAAATTACTATTAAAAAAATACTGAAGAAAAACGGAGTAAAAAAACTGAGAAGAAAAATTGAGAAAAAACGATTCAAAAAACTGAAGAAAAACTTAGAAAAAAACTGTGAAGAAAAAGAACTGAGAAAAAAAACTGAAGAAAAATTTAGAAAAAAACTGTGCACAAAAGTGTGGAAGAAAAGAACTGAGAAAAAAACTGATAAAAAAACTGAGCAGAAAAACTGAGCAGAAAAACTGAGAAAAAAAACTATTAAAAAAAAACTGAAGAAAAACGGATGAAAAAAACTGAGAAGAAAAATTGAGAAAAAACGACTGAAAAAACTGAAGAAAAACTAAGAAAAAAACTGTGAAAAAAATTGTGAAAAAAAAGAACTGAGAAAAAAAACTGAAGAAAAAACTGAGCAGAAAAACTGAGCAGAAAAACTGAGAAAAAAATAACTATTAAAAAAATACTGAAGAAAAACGGAGTAAAAAAACTGAGAAGAAAAATTGAGAAAAAACGACCGAAAAAACTGAAGAAAAACTAAGAAAAAAACTGTGAAAAAAAAGAACTGAGAAAAAAAACTGAAGAAAATCTTAGAAAAAAACTGAAAAAAAAGAAGAACTGAGAAAAAAAACTGAAGAAAAACTTAGAAAAAAACTGAAAAAAACTGCAAAAAAAGAACTGAGAAAAAAAACTGAAGAAAAAACTGAGCAGAAAAACTGAGCAGAAAAACTGAGAAAAAAATAACTATTAAAAAAATACTGAAGAAAAACGGAGTAAAAAAACTGAGAAGAAAAATTGAGAAAAAACGATTCAAAAAACTGAAGAAAAACTTAGAAAAAAACTGTGAAAAAAATTGTGAAAAAAAAGAACTGAGAAAAAAAACTGAAGAAAAAACTGAGCAGAAAAACTGAGCAGAAAAACTGAGAAAAAAATATCTATTAAAAAAATACTGAAGAAAAACGGAGTAAAAAAACTGAGAAGAAAAATTGAGAAAAAACGATTCAAAAAACTGAAGAAAAACTTAGAAAAAAACTGTGAAAAAAAAGAACTGAGAAAAAAAACTGAAGAAAAATTCAGAAAAAAACTGTGCACAAAAGTGTGGAAAAAAAGAACTGAGAAAAAAACTGATAAAAAACTGAGCAGAAAAACTGATCAGAAAAACTGAGAAAAAAAACTATTTAAAAAAAACTGAAGAAAAATGGATGTAAAAAACTGAGAAGAAAAATTGAGAAAAAACGACTGAAAAAACTGAAGAAAAACTTAGAAAAATACTGTGAAGAAAAAGAAGAACTGAGAAAAAAAACTGAAGAAAAACTTAGAAAAAAACTGAAAAAAACTGCAAAAAAGAACTGAGAAAAAAATCTGAAGAAAAAACTGAGCAGAAAAACTGATCAGAAAAACTGAGAAAAAAAATTATTTAAAAAAACTGAAGAAAAACGGAGGAAAAAAACTGAGAAGAAAAATTGAGAAAAAACGACTGAAAATACTGAAGAAAAACTAAGAAAAAAACTGTGAAAAAAAGAAGAACTGAGAAAAAAAACTGAAGAATAACTTAGAAAAAAACTGAAAAAAACTGCAAAAAAAGAACTGAGAAAAAAATCTGAAGAAAAAACTGAGCAGAAAAACTGATCAGAAAAACTGAGAAAAAAAACTATGTAAAAAAACTGAAGAAAAACGGAGGAAAAAAAATGAGAAGAAAAATTGAGAAAAAACGACCGAAAAAACTGAAGAAAAACTAAGAAAAAAACTGTGAAAAAAATTGTGAAAGAAAAGAACTGAGAAAAAAAACTGAAGAAAAAACTGAGCAGAAAAACTGAGCAGAAAAATTGAGAAAAAAATTACTATTAAAAAAATACTGAAGAAAAACGGAGTAAAAAAACTGAGAAGAAAAATTGAGAAAAAACGATTCAAAAAACTGAAGAAAAACTTAGAAAAAAACTGTGAAAGAAAAGAACTGAGAAAAAAAACTGAAGAAAAATTTAGAAAAAAACTGTGCACAAAAGTGTGGAAAAAAAGAACTGAGAAAAAAACTGATAAAAAAACTGAGCAGAAAAACTGAGCAGAAAAACTGAGAAAAAAAACTATTAAAAAAAAACTGAAGAAAAACGGATGAAAAAAACTGAGAAGAAAAATTGAGAAAAAACGACTGAAAAAACTGAAGAAAAACTAAGAAAAAAACTGTGAAAAAAATTGTGAAAAAAAAGAACTGAGAAAAAAAACTGAAGAAAAAACTGAGCAGAAAAACTGAGCAGAAAAACTGAGAAAAAAATAACTATTAAAAAAATACTGATGAAAAACGGAGTAAAAAAACTGAGAAGAAAAATTGAGAAAAAACGATTCAAAAAACTGAAGAAAAACTTAGAAAAAAACTGTGAAAAAAAAGAACTGAGAAAAAAAACTGAAGAAAATCTTAGAAAAAAACTGAAAAAAAAGAAGAACTGAGAAAAAAAACTGAAGAAAAACTTAGAAAAAAACTGAAAAAAACTGCAAAAAAAGAACTGAGAAAAAAAACTGAAGAAAAAACTGAGCAGAAAAACTGAGCAGAAAAACTGAGAAAAAAATAACTATTAAAAAAATACTGAAGAAAAACGGAGTAAAAAAACTGAGAAGAAAAATTGAGAAAAAACGATTCAAAAAACTGAAGAAAAACTTAGAAAAAAACTGTGAAAAAAAAGAACTGAGAAAAAAAACTGAAGAAAAATTTAGAAAAAAACTGTGCACAAAAGTGTGGAAAAAAAGAACTGAGAAAAAAACTGAGAAAAAACTGAGCAGAAAAACTGAGCAGAAAAACTGAGAAAAAAAACTGTTAAAAAAAAACTGAAGAAAAACGGATGAAAAAAACTTAGAAGAAAAATTGAGAAAAAACGACTGAAAAAACTGAAGAAAAACTTAGAAAAATATTGTGAAAAAAATTGTGAAAAAAAAGAACTGAGAAAAAAAACTGAAGAAAAAACTGAGCAGAAAAACTGATCAGAAAAACTGAGAAAAAAAATTATTTAAAAAAATACTGAAGAAAAACGGAGTAAAAAAACTGAGAAGAAAAATTGAGAAAAAACGATTCAAAAAACTGAAGAAAAACTTAGAAAAAAACTGTGAAAAAAAGAACTGAGAAAAAAAACTGAAGAATAACTTAGAAAAAAACTGAAAAAAACTGCAAAAAAGAACTGAGAAAAAAATCTGAAGAAAAAACTGAGCAGAAAAACTGAGCAGAAAAACTGAGAAAAAAATAACTATTAAAAAAATACTGAAGAAAAACGGAGTAAAAAAACTGAGAAGAATAATTGAGAGAAAAAGATTCAAAAAACTGAAGAAAAACTTAGAAAAAAACTGTGAAAAAAAAGAACTGAGAAAAAAAACTGAAGAAAAATTTAGAAAAAAACTGTGCACAAAAGTGTGGAAAAAAAGAACTGAGAAAAAAACTGATAAAAAAAACTGAGCAGAAAAACTGAGCAGAAAAACTGAGAAAAAAATCTATTAAAAAAAAACTGAAGAAAAACGGATGAAAAAAACTGAGAAGAAAAATTGAGAAAAAACGACTGAAAAAACTGAAGAAAAACTTAGAAAAATACTGTGAAAAAAAAGAAGAACTGAGAAAAAAAACTGAAGAAAAACTTAGAAAAAAACTGAAAAAAACTGCAAAAAAGAACTGAGAAAAAAATCTGAAGAAAAAACTGAGCAGAAAAACTGATCAGAAAAACTGAGAAAAAAAACTATTTAAAAAAACTGAAGAAAAACGGAGGAAAAAAACTGAGAAGAAAAATCGAGAAGAAACGACTGAAAAAACTGAAGAAAAACTAAGAAAAAAACTGTGAAAAAAATTGTGAAAAAAAAGAACTGAGAAAAAAAACTGAAGAAAAAACTGAGCAGAAAAACTGAGCAGAAAAACTGAGAAAAAATAACTATTAAAAAAATACTGAAGAAAAACGGAGTAAAAAAACTGAGAAGAAAAATTGAGAAAAAACGATTCAAAAAACTGAAGAAAAACTTAGAAAAAAAATGTGAAAAAAAAGAAGAACTGAGAAAAAAACTGAAGAAAAACTTAGAAAAAAACTGAAAAAAACTGCAAAAAAAAACTGAGAAAAAAATCTGAAGAAAAAACTGAGCAGAAAAACTGATCAGCAAAACTGAGAAAAAAAACTATTTAAAAAAACTGAAGAAAAACTTAGAAAAAAACTGAGAAGAAAAATTGAGAAAAAACGACTGAAAAAACTGAAGAAAAACTAAGAAAAAAACTGTGAAAAAAATTGTGAAAAAAAAGAACTGAGAAAAAAAACTGAAGAAAAAACTGAGCAGAAAAACTGAGCAGAAAAACTGAGAAAAAAATAACTATTAAAAAAATACTGATGAAAAACGGAGTAAAAAAACTGAGAAGAAAAATTGAGAAAAAACGATTCAAAAAACTGAAGAAAAACTTAGAAAAAAACTGTGAAAAAAAAGAACTGAGAAAAAAAACTGAAGAAAATCTTAGAAAAAAACTGAAAAAAAAGAAGAACTGAGAAAAAAAACTGAAGAAAAACTTAGAAAAAAACTGAAAAAAACTGCAAAAAAAGAACTGAGAAAAAAAACTGAAGAAAAAACTGAGCAGAAAAACTGAGCAGAAAAACTGAGAAAAAAATAACTATTAAAAAAATACTGAAGAAAAACGGAGTAAAAAAACTGAGAAGAAAAATTGAGAAAAAACGATTCAAAAAACTGAAGAAAAACTTAGAAAAAAACTGTGAAAAAAAAGAACTGAGAAAAAAAACTGAAGAAAAATTTAGAAAAAAACTGTGCACAAAAGTGTGGAAAAAAAGAACTGAGAAAAAAACTGAGAAAAAACTGAGCAGAAAAACTGAGCAGAAAAACTGAGAAAAAAAACTGTTAAAAAAAAACTGAAGAAAAACGGATGAAAAAAACTTAGAAGAAAAATTGAGAAAAAACGACTGAAAAAACTGAAGAAAAACTTAGAAAAATATTGTGAAAAAAATTGTGAAAAAAAAGAACTGAGAAAAAAAACTGAAGAAAAAACTGAGCAGAAAAACTGATCAGAAAAACTGAGAAAAAAAATTATTTAAAAAAATACTGAAGAAAAACGGAGTAAAAAAACTGAGAAGAAAAATTGAGAAAAAACGATTCAAAAAACTGAAGAAAAACTTAGAAAAAAACTGTGAAAAAAAGAACTGAGAAAAAAAACTGAAGAATAACTTAGAAAAAAACTGAAAAAAACTGCAAAAAAGAACTGAGAAAAAAATCTGAAGAAAAAACTGAGCAGAAAAACTGAGCAGAAAAACTGAGAAAAAAATAACTATTAAAAAAATACTGAAGAAAAACGGAGTAAAAAAACTGAGAAGAATAATTGAGAGAAAAAGATTCAAAAAACTGAAGAAAAACTTAGAAAAAAACTGTGAAAAAAAAGAACTGAGAAAAAAAACTGAAGAAAAATTTAGAAAAAAACTGTGCACAAAAGTGTGGAAAAAAAGAACTGAGAAAAAAACTGATAAAAAAAACTGAGCAGAAAAACTGAGCAGAAAAACTGAGAAAAAAATCTATTAAAAAAAAACTGAAGAAAAACGGATGAAAAAAACTGAGAAGAAAAATTGAGAAAAAACGACTGAAAAAACTGAAGAAAAACTTAGAAAAATACTGTGAAAAAAAAGAAGAACTGAGAAAAAAAACTGAAGAAAAACTTAGAAAAAAACTGAAAAAAACTGCAAAAAAGAACTGAGAAAAAAATCTGAAGAAAAAACTGAGCAGAAAAACTGATCAGAAAAACTGAGAAAAAAAACTATTTAAAAAAACTGAAGAAAAACGGAGGAAAAAAACTGAGAAGAAAAATCGAGAAGAAACGACTGAAAAAACTGAAGAAAAACTAAGAAAAAAACTGTGAAAAAAATTGTGAAAAAAAAGAACTGAGAAAAAAAACTGAAGAAAAAACTGAGCAGAAAAACTGAGCAGAAAAACTGAGAAAAAATAACTATTAAAAAAATACTGAAGAAAAACGGAGTAAAAAAACTGAGAAGAAAAATTGAGAAAAAACGATTCAAAAAACTGAAGAAAAACTTAGAAAAAAAATGTGAAAAAAAAGAAGAACTGAGAAAAAAACTGAAGAAAAACTTAGAAAAAAACTGAAAAAAACTGCAAAAAAAAACTGAGAAAAAAATCTGAAGAAAAAACTGAGCAGAAAAACTGATCAGCAAAACTGAGAAAAAAAACTATTTAAAAAAACTGAAGAAAAACTTAGAAAAAAACTGAGAAGAAAAATTGAGAAAAAACGACTGAAAAAACTGAAGAAAAACTAAGAAAAAAACTGTGAAAAAAATTGTGAAAAAAAAGAACTGAGAAAAAAAACTGAAGAAAAAACTGAGCAGAAAAACTGAGCAGAAAAACTGAGAAAAAAATAACTATTAAAAAATACTGAAGAAAAACGGAGTAAAAAAACTGAGAAGAAAAATTGAGAAAAAACGATTCAAAAAACTGAAGAAAAACTTAGAAAAAAACTGTGAAAAAAAAGAACTGAGAAAAAAAACTGAAGAAAATCTTAGAAAAAAACTGAAAAAAAAGAAGAACTGAGAAAAAAAACTGAAGAAAAACTTAGAAAAAAACTGAAAAAAACTGCAAAAAAAGAACTGAGAAAAAAATCTGAAGAAAAAACTGAGCAGAAAAACTGATCAGAAAAACTGAGAAAAAAAACTATTTAAAAAAACTGAAGAAAAACGGAGGAAAAAAACTGAGAAGAAAAATTGAGAAAAAACGACCGAAAAAACTGAAGAAAAACTAAGAAAAAAACTGTGAAAAAAATTGTGAAAAAAAAGAACTGAGAAAAAAAACTGAAGAAAAAACTGAGCAGAAAAACTGAGCAGAAAAACTGAGAAAAAAATAACTATTAAAAAAATACTGAAGAAAACCGGAGTAAAAAAACTGAGAAGAAAAATTGAGAAAAAAAGATTCAAAAAACTGAAGAAAAACTTAGAAAAAAACTGTGAAAAAAAAGAACTGAGAAAAACAACTGAAGAAAGATTTAGAAAAAAACTGTGCACAAAAGTGTGGAAAAAAAGAACTGAGAAAAAAACTGATAAAAAACTGAGCAGAAAAACTGAGAAAAAAAACTATTTAAAAAAAACTGAAGAAAAACGGATGAAAAAAACTGAGAAGAAAAATTGAGAAAAAACGACTGAAAAAACTGAAGAAAAACTTAGAAAAATACTGTGAAAAAAAAGAACTAGAGAAAAAAAACTGAAGAAAAACTTAGAAAAAAACTGAAAAAAACTGCAAAAAAAGAACTGAGAAAAAAATCTGAAGAAAAAACTGAGCAGAAAAACTGATCAGAAAAACCGAGAAAAAAAACTATGTAAAAAAACTGAAGAAAAACGGAGGAAAAAAACTGAGAAGAAAAATTGAGAAAAAACGACTGAAAAAACTGAAGAAAAACTAAGAAAAAAACTGTGAAAAAAATTGTGAAAAAAAAGAACTGAGAAAAAAAACTGAAGAAAAAACTGAGCAGAAAAACTGAGCAGAAAAACTGAGAAAAAAATAACTATTAAAAAAATACTGAAGAAAAACGGAGTAAAAAAACTGAGAAGAAAAATTGAGAAAAAACGATTCAAAAAACTGAAGAAAAACTTAGAAAAAAACTGTGAAAAAAAAGAACTGAGAAAAAAAACTGAAGAAAAATTTAGAAAAAAACTGTGCACAAAAGTGTGGAAAAAAAGAACTGAGAAAAAAACTGATAAAATACTGAGCAGAAAAACTGATCAGAAAAACTGAGAAAAAAAACTATTTAAAAAAAACTGAAGAAAAATGGATGTAAAAAACTGAGAAGAAAAATTGAGAAAAAACGACTGAAAAAACTGAAGAAAAACTTAGAAAAATACTGTGAAAAAAAAGAAGAACTGAGAAAAAAAACTGAAAAAAAACTTAGAAAAAAACTGAAAAAAACTGCAAAAAAGAACTGAGAAAAAAATCTGAAGAAAAAACTGAGCAGAAAAACTGATCAGAAAAACTGAGAAAAAAAATTATTTAAAAAAACTGAAGAAAAACGGAGGAAAAAAACTGAGAAGAAAAATTGAGAAAAAACGACTGAAAATACTGAAGAAAAACTAAGAAAAAAACTGTGAAAAAAAGAAGAACTGAGAAAAAAAACTGAAGAATAACTTAGAAAAAAACTGAAAAAAACTGCAAAAAAAGAACTGAGAAAAAAATCTGAAGAAAAAACTGAGCAGAAAAACTGATCAGAAAAACTGAGAAAAAAAACTATGTAAAAAAACTGAAGAAAAACGGAGGAAAAAAAATGAGAAGAAAAATTGAGAAAAAACGACCGAAAAAACTGAAGAAAAACTAAGAAAAAAACTGTGAAAAAAATTGTGAAAAAAAAGAACTGAGAAAAAAAACTGAAGAAAAAACTGAGCAGAAAAACTGAGCAGAAAAATTGAGAAAAAAATTACTATTAAAAAAATACTGAAGAAAAACGGAGTAAAAAAACTGAGAAGAAAAATTGAGAAAAAACGATTCAAAAAACTGAAGAAAAACTTAGAAAAAAACTGTGAAGAAAAAGAACTGAGAAAAAAAACTGAAGAAAAATTTAGAAAAAAACTGTGCACAAAAGTGTGGAAGAAAAGAACTGAGAAAAAAACTGAGCAGAAAAACTGAGCAGAAAAACTGAGAAAAAAAACTATTAAAAAAAAACTGAAGAAAAACGGATGAAAAAAACTGAGAAGAAAAATTGAGAAAAAACGACTGAAAAAACTGAAGAAAAACTAAGAAAAAAACTGTGAAAAAAATTGTGAAAAAAAAGAACTGAGAAAAAAAACTGAAGAAAAAACTGAGCAGAAAAACTGAGCAGAAAAACTGAGAAAAAAATAACTATTAAAAAAATACTGAAGAAAAACGGAGTAAAAAAACTGAGAAGAAAAATTGAGAAAAAACGACCGAAAAAACTGAAGAAAAACTAAGAAAAAAACTGTGAAAAAAAAGAACTGAGAAAAAAAACTGAAGAAAATCTTAGAAAAAAACTGAAAAAAAAGAAGAACTGAGAAAAAAAACTGAAGAAAAACTTAGAAAAAAACTGAAAAAAACTGCAAAAAAAGAACTGAGAAAAAAAACTGAAGAAAAAACTGAGCAGAAAAACTGAGCAGAAAAACTGAGAAAAAAATAACTATTAAAAAAATACTGAAGAAAAACGGAGTAAAAAAACTGAGAAGAAAAATTGAGAAAAAACGATTCAAAAAACTGAAGAAAAACTTAGAAATAAACTGTGAAAAAAATAGTGAAAAAAAAGAACTGAGAAAAAAAACTGAAGAAAAAACTGAGCAGAAAAACTGAGCAGAAAAACTGAGAAAAAAATAACTATTAAAAAAATACTGAAGAAAAACGGAGTAAAAAAACTGAGAAGAATAATTGAGAAAAAAAGATTCAAAAAACTGAAGAAAAACTTAGAAAAAAACTGTGAAAAAAAAGAACTGAGAAAAAAAACTGAAGAAAAATTTAGAAAAAAACTGTGCACAAAAGTGTGGAAAAAAAGAACTGAGAAAAAAACTGATAAAAAACTGAGCAGAAAAACTGATCAGAAAAACTGAGAAAAAAAACTATTAAAAAAAAACTGAAGAAAAATGGATGTAAAAAACTGAGAAGAAAAATTGAGAAAAAACGACTGAAAAAACTGAAGAAAAAGTTAGAAAAATACTGTGTAAAAAAAGAACTGAGAAAAAAAACTGAAGAAAAACTTAGAAAAAAACTGAAAAAAACTGCAAAAAAAGAACTGAGAAAAAAATCTGAAGAAAAAACTGAGCAGAAAAACTGATCAGAAAAACTGAGAATAAAAACTATTTAAAAAAAACTGAAGAAAAACGGAGGCAAAAAACTGAGAAGAAAAATTGAGAAAAAACGACCGAAAATACTGAAGAAAAACTAAAAAAACTGTGAAAAAAATTGTGAAAAAAAAGAACTGAGAAAAAAAACTGAAGAAAAAACTGAGCAGAAAAACTGAGCAGAAAAACTGAGAAAAAAATATCTATTAAAAAAATACTGAAGAAAAACGGAGTAAAAAAACTGAGAAGAAAAATTGAGAAAAAACGATTCAAAAAACTGAAGAAAAACTTAGAAAAAAACTGTGAAAAAAAAGAACTGAGAAAAAAAACTGAAGAAAAATTCAGAAAAAAACTGTGCACAAAAGTGTGGAAAAAAAGAACTGAGAAAAAAACTGATAAAAAACTGAGCAGAAAAATTGATCAGAAAAACTGAGAAAAAAAACTATTTAAAAAAAACTGAAGAAAAATGGATGTAAAAAACTGAGAAGAAAAATTGAGAAAAAACGACTGAAAAAACTGAAGAAAAACTTAGAAAAATACTGTGAAAAAAAAGAAGAACTGAGAAAAAAAACTGAAGAAAAACTTAGAAAAAAACTGAAAAAAACTGCAAAAAAGAACTGAGAAAAAAATCTGAAGAAAAAACTGAGCAGAAAAACTGATCAGAAAAACTGAGAAAAAAAATTATTTAAAAAAACTGAAGAAAAACGGAGGAAAAAAACTGAGAAGAAAAATTGAGAAAAAACGACTGAAAATACTGAAGAAAAACTAAGAAAAAAACTGTGAAAAAAAGAAGAACTGAGAAAAAAAACTGAAGAATAACTTAGAAAAAAACTGAAAAAAACTGCAAAAAAAGAACTGAGAAAAAAATCTGAAGAAAAAACTGAGCAGAAAAACTGATCAGAAAAACTGAGAAAAAAAACTATGTAAAAAAACTGAAGAAAAACGGAGGAAAAAAAATGAGAAGAAAAATTGAGAAAAAACGACCGAAAAAACTGAAGAAAAACTAAGAAAAAAACTGTGAAAAAAATTGTGAAAGAAAAGAACTGAGAAAAAAAAACTGAAGAAAAAACTGAGCAGAAAAACTGAGCAGAAAAATTGAGAAAAAAATTACTATTAAAAAAATACTGAAGAAAAACGGAGTAAAAAAACTGAGAAGAAAAATTGAGAAAAAACGATTCAAAAAACTGAAGAAAAACTTAGAAAAAAACTGTGAAAAAAAAGAACTGAGAAAAAAAACTGAAGAAAAATTTAGAAAAAAACTGTGCACAAAAGTGTGGAAAAAAAGAACTGAGAAAAAAACTGATAAAAAAACTGAGCAGAAAAACTGAGCAGAAAAACTGAGAAAAAAAACTATTAAAAAAAAACTGAAGAAAAACGGATGAAAAAAACTGAGAAGAAAAATTGAGAAAAAACGACTGAAAAAACTGAAGAAAAACTAAGAAAAAAACTGTGAAAAAAATTGTGAAAAAAAAGAACTGAGAAAAAAAACTGAAGAAAAAACTGAGCAGAAAAACTGAGCAGAAAAACTGAGAAAAAAATAACTATTAAAAAAATACTGATGAAAAACGGAGTAAAAAAACTGAGAAGAAAAATTGAGAAAAAACGATTCAAAAAACTGAAGAAAAACTTAGAAAAAAACTGTGAAAAAAAAGAACTGAGAAAAAAAACTGAAGAAAATCTTAGAAAAAAACTGAAAAAAAAGAAGAACTGAGAAAAAAAACTGAAGAAAAACTTAGAAAAAAACTGAAAAAAACTGCAAAAAAAGAACTGAGAAAAAAAACTGAAGAAAAAACTGAGCAGAAAAACTGAGCAGAAAAACTGAGAAAAAAATAACTATTAAAAAAATACTGAAGAAAAACGGAGTAAAAAAACTGAGAAGAAAAATTGAGAAAAAACGATTCAAAAAACTGAAGAAAAACTTAGAAAAAAACTGTGAAAAAAAAGAACTGAGAAAAAAAACTGAAGAAAAATTTAGAAAAAAACTGTGCACAAAAGTGTGGAAAAAAAGAACTGAGAAAAAAACTGAGAAAAAACTGAGCAGAAAAACTGAGCAGAAAAACTGAGAAAAAAAACTGTTAAAAAAAAACTGAAGAAAAACGGATGAAAAAAACTTAGAAGAAAAATTGAGAAAAAACGACTGAAAAAACTGAAGAAAAACTTAGAAAAATATTGTGAAAAAAATTGTGAAAAAAAAGAACTGAGAAAAAAAACTGAAGAAAAAACTGAGCAGAAAAACTGATCAGAAAAACTGAGAAAAAAAATTATTTAAAAAAATACTGAAGAAAAACGGAGTAAAAAAACTGAGAAGAAAAATTGAGAAAAAACGATTCAAAAAACTGAAGAAAAACTTAGAAAAAAACTGTGAAAAAAAGAACTGAGAAAAAAAACTGAAGAATAACTTAGAAAAAAACTGAAAAAAACTGCAAAAAAGAACTGAGAAAAAAATCTGAAGAAAAAACTGAGCAGAAAAACTGAGCAGAAAAACTGAGAAAAAAATAACTATTAAAAAAATACTGAAGAAAAACGGAGTAAAAAAACTGAGAAGAATAATTGAGAGAAAAAGATTCAAAAAACTGAAGAAAAACTTAGAAAAAAACTGTGAAAAAAAAGAACTGAGAAAAAAAACTGAAGAAAAATTTAGAAAAAAACTGTGCACAAAAGTGTGGAAAAAAAGAACTGAGAAAAAAACTGATAAAAAAAACTGAGCAGAAAAACTGAGCAGAAAAACTGAGAAAAAAATCTATTAAAAAAAAACTGAAGAAAAACGGATGAAAAAAACTGAGAAGAAAAATTGAGAAAAAACGACTGAAAAAACTGAAGAAAAACTTAGAAAAATACTGTGAAAAAAAAGAACTGAGAAAAAAAACTGAAGAAAAACTTAGAAAAAAACTGAAAAAAACTGCAAAAAAAGAACTGAGAAAAAAATCTGAAGAAAAAACTGAGCAGAAAAACTGATCAGAAAAACCGAGAAAAAAAACTATGTAAAAAAACTGAAGAAAAACGGAGGAAAAAAACTGAGAAGAAAAATTGAGAAAAAACGACTGAAAAAACTGAAGAAAAACTAAGAAAAAAACTGTGAAAAAAATTGTGAAAAAAAAGAACTGAGAAAAAAAACTGAAGAAAAAACTGAGCAGAAAAACTGAGCAGAAAAACTGAGAAAAAAATAACTATTAAAAAAATACTGAAGAAAAACGGAGTAAAAAAACTGAGAAGAAAAATTGAGAAAAAACGATTCAAAAAACTGAAGAAAAACTTAGAAAAAAACTGTGAAAAAAAAGAACTGAGAAAAAAAACTGAAGAAAAATTTAGAAAAAAACTGTGCACAAAAGTGTGGAAAAAAAGAACTGAGAAAAAAACTGATAAAATACTGAGCAGAAAAACTGATCAGAAAAACTGAGAAAAAAAACTATTTAAAAAAAACTGAAGAAAAATGGATGTAAAAAACTGAGAAGAAAAATTGAGAAAAAACGACTGAAAAAACTGAAGAAAAAGTTAGAAAAATACTGTGAAAAAAAAGAAGAACTGAGAAAAAAAACTGAAGAAAAACTTAGAAAAAAACTGAAAAAAACTGCAAAAAAGAACTGAGAAAAAAATCTGAAGAAAAAACTGAGCAGAAAAACTGATCAGAAAAATTGAGAAAAAAAACTATTTAAAAAAACTGAGAAGAAAAATTGAGAAAAAACGATTCAAAAAACTGAAGAAAAACTTAGAAAAAAACTGTGAAAAAAAAGAACTGAGAAAAAAAACTGAAGAAAAATTTAGAAAAAAATTGTGAAAAAAAAGAACTGAGAAAAAAAACTGAAGAAAAACGGAGTAAAAAAACTGAGAAGAAAAATTGAGAAAAAACGATTCAAAAAACTGAAGAAAAACTTAGAAAAAAACTGTGAAAAAAAAGAACTGAGAAAAAAAACTGAAGAAAAATTTAGAAAAAAACTGTGCACAAAAGTGTGGAAAAAAAGAACTGAGAAAAAAACTGAGAAAAAACTGAGCAGAAAAACTGAGCAGAAAAACTGAGAAAAAAAACTGTTAAAAAAAAACTGAAGAAAAACGGATGAAAAAAACTTAGAAGAAAAATTGAGAAAAAACGACTGAAAAAACTGAAGAAAAACTTAGAAAAATATTGTGAAAAAAATTGTGAAAAAAAAGAACTGAGAAAAAAAACTGAAGAAAAAACTGAGCAGAAAAACTGATCAGAAAAACTGAGAAAAAAAATTATTTAAAAAAATACTGAAGAAAAACGGAG
Source organism: Pristiophorus japonicus (assembly GCF_044704955.1). Taxonomy (NCBI): domain Eukaryota; kingdom Metazoa; phylum Chordata; class Chondrichthyes; family Pristiophoridae; genus Pristiophorus; species Pristiophorus japonicus. The sequence continues at coordinate 1,721,826 of NW_027250734.1, read as the reverse complement.
TAAAAAAACTGAGAAGAAAAATTGAGAAAAAACGATTCAAAAAACTGAAGAAAAACTTAGAAAAAAACTGTGAAAAAAAGAACTGAGAAAAAAAACTGAAGAATAACTTAGAAAAAAACTGAAAAAAACTGCAAAAAAGAACTGAGAAAAAAATCTGAAGAAAAAACTGAGCAGAAAAACTGAGCAGAAAAACTGAGAAAAAAATAACTATTAAAAAAATACTGAAGAAAAACGGAGTAAAAAAACTGAGAAGAATAATTGAGAGAAAAAGATTCAAAAAACTGAAGAAAAACTTAGAAAAAAACTGTGAAAAAAAAGAACTGAGAAAAAAAACTGAAGAAAAATTTAGAAAAAAACTGTGCACAAAAGTGTGGAAAAAAAGAACTGAGAAAAAAACTGATAAAAAAAACTGAGCAGAAAAACTGAGCAGAAAAACTGAGAAAAAAATCTATTAAAAAAAAACTGAAGAAAAACGGATGAAAAAAACTGAGAAGAAAAATTGAGAAAAAACGACTGAAAAAACTGAAGAAAAACTTAGAAAAATACTGTGAAAAAAAAGAACTGAGAAAAAAAACTGAAGAAAAACTTAGAAAAAAACTGAAAAAAACTGCAAAAAAAGAACTGAGAAAAAAATCTGAAGAAAAAACTGAGCAGAAAAACTGATCAGAAAAACCGAGAAAAAAAACTATGTAAAAAAACTGAAGAAAAACGGAGGAAAAAAACTGAGAAGAAAAATTGAGAAAAAACGACTGAAAAAACTGAAGAAAAACTAAGAAAAAAACTGTGAAAAAAATTGTGAAAAAAAAGAACTGAGAAAAAAAACTGAAGAAAAAACTGAGCAGAAAAACTGAGCAGAAAAACTGAGAAAAAAATAACTATTAAAAAAATACTGAAGAAAAACGGAGTAAAAAAACTGAGAAGAAAAATTGAGAAAAAACGATTCAAAAAACTGAAGAAAAACTTAGAAAAAAACTGTGAAAAAAAAGAACTGAGAAAAAAAACTGAAGAAAAATTTAGAAAAAAACTGTGCACAAAAGTGTGGAAAAAAAGAACTGAGAAAAAAACTGATAAAATACTGAGCAGAAAAACTGATCAGAAAAACTGAGAAAAAAAACTATTTAAAAAAAACTGAAGAAAAATGGATGTAAAAAACTGAGAAGAAAAATTGAGAAAAAACGACTGAAAAAACTGAAGAAAAAGTTAGAAAAATACTGTGAAAAAAAAGAAGAACTGAGAAAAAAAACTGAAGAAAAACTTAGAAAAAAACTGAAAAAAACTGCAAAAAAGAACTGAGAAAAAAATCTGAAGAAAAAACTGAGCAGAAAAACTGATCAGAAAAATTGAGAAAAAAAACTATTTAAAAAAACTGAGAAGAAAAATTGAGAAAAAACGATTCAAAAAACTGAAGAAAAACTTAGAAAAAAACTGTGAAAAAAAAGAACTGAGAAAAAAAACTGAAGAAAAATTTAGAAAAAAATTGTGAAAAAAAAGAACTGAGAAAAAAAACTGAAGAAAAACTTAGAAAAAAACTGAAAAAAACTGCAAAAAAAGAACTGAGAAAAAAATCTGAAGAAAAAACTGAGCAGAAAAACTGATCAGAAAAACTGAGAAAAAAAACTATTTAAAAAAACTGAAGAAAAACGGAGGAAAAAAACTGAGAAGAAAAATTGAGAAAAAACGACTGAAAAAACTGAAGAAAAACTAAGAAAAAAACTGTGAAAAAAATTGTGAAAAAAAAGAACTGAGAAAAAAAACTGAAGAAAAAACTGAGCAGAAAAACTGAGCAGAAAAACTGAGAAAAAAATAACTATTAAAAAAATACTGATGAAAAACGGAGTAAAAAAACTGAGAAGAAAAATTGAGAAAAAACGATTCAAAAAACTGAAGAAAAACTTAGAAAAAAACTGTGAAAAAAAAGAACTGAGAAAAAAAACTGAAGAAAATCTTAGAAAAAAACTGAAAAAAAAGAAGAACTGAGAAAAAAAACTGAAGAAAAACTTAGAAAAAAACTGAAAAAAACTGCAAAAAAAGAACTGAGAAAAAAAACTGAAGAAAAAACTGAGCAGAAAAACTGAGCAGAAAAACTGAGAAAAAAATAACTATTAAAAAAATACTGAAGAAAAACGGAGTAAAAAAACTGAGAAGAAAAATTGAGAAAAAACGATTCAAAAAACTGAAGAAAAACTTAGAAAAAAACTGTGAAAAAAAAGAACTGAGAAAAAAAACTGAAGAAAAATTTAGAAAAAAACTGTGCACAAAAGTGTGGAAAAAAAGAACTGAGAAAAAAACTGAGAAAAAACTGAGCAGAAAAACTGAGAAAAAAAACTGTTAAAAAAAAACTGAAGAAAAACGGATGAAAAAAACTTAGAAGAAAAATTGAGAAAAAACGACTGAAAAAACTGAAGAAAAACTTAGAAAAATATTGTGAAAAAAATTGTGAAAAAAAAGAACTGAGAAAAAAAACTGAAGAAAAAACTGAGCAGAAAAACTGATCAGAAAAACTGAGAAAAAAAATTATTTAAAAAAATACTGAAGAAAAACGGAGTAAAAAAACTGAGAAGAAAAATTGAGAAAAAACGATTCAAAAAACTGAAGAAAAACTTAGAAAAAAACTGTGAAAAAAAGAACTGAGAAAAAAAACTGAAGAATAACTTAGAAAAAAACTGAAAAAAACTGCAAGAAAGAACTGAGAAAAAAATCTGAAGAAAAAACTGAGCAGAAAAACTGAGCAGAAAAACTGAGAAAAAAATAACTATTAAAAAAATACTGAAGAAAAACGGAGTAAAAAAACTGAGAAGAATAATTGAGAGAAAAAGATTCAAAAAACTGAAGAAAAACTTAGAAAAAAACTGTGAAAAAAAAGAACTGAGAAAAAAAACTGAAGAAAAATTTAGAAAAAAACTGTGCACAAAAGTGTGGAAAAAAAGAACTGAGAAAAAAACTGATAAAAAAAACTGAGCAGAAAAACTGAGCAGAAAAACTGAGAAAAAAATCTATTAAAAAAAAACTGAAGAAAAACGGATGAAAAAAACTGAGAAGAAAAATTGAGAAAAAACGACTGAAAAAACTGAAGAAAAACTTAGAAAAATACTGTGAAAAAAAAGAAGAACTGAGAAAAAAAACTGAAGAAAAACTTAGAAAAAAACTGAAAAAAACTGCAAAAAAGAACTGAGAAAAAAATCTGAAGAAAAAACTGAGCAGAAAAACTGATCAGAAAAACTGAGAAAAAAAACTATTTAAAAAAACTGAAGAAAAACGGAGGAAAAAAACTGAGAAGAAAAATCGAGAAGAAACGACTGAAAAAACTGAAGAAAAACTAAGAAAAAAACTGTGAAAAAAATTGTGAAAAAAAAGAACTGAGAAAAAAAACTGAAGAAAAAACTGAGCAGAAAAACTGAGCAGAAAAACTGAGAAAAAATAACTATTAAAAAAATACTGAAGAAAAACGGAGTAAAAAAACTGAGAAGAAAAATTGAGAAAAAACGATTCAAAAAACTGAAGAAAAACTTAGAAAAAAAATGTGAAAAAAAAGAAGAACTGAGAAAAAAACTGAAGAAAAACTTAGAAAAAAACTGAAAAAAACTGCAAAAAAAAACTGAGAAAAAAATCTGAAGAAAAACTGAGCAGAAAAACTGATCAGCAAAACTGAGAAAAAAAACTATTTAAAAAAACTGAAGAAAAACTTAGAAAAAAACTGAGAAGAAAAATTGAGAAAAAACGACTGAAAAAACTGAAGAAAAACTAAGAAAAAAACTGTGAAAAAAATTGTGAAAAAAAAGAACTGAGAAAAAAAACTGAAGAAAAAACTGAGCAGAAAAACTGAGCAGAAAAACTGAGAAAAAAATAACTATTAAAAAATACTGAAGAAAAACGGAGTAAAAAAACTGAGAAGAAAAATTGAGAAAAAACGATTCAAAAAACTGAAGAAAAACTTAGAAAAAAACTGTGAAAAAAAAGAACTGAGAAAAAAAACTGAAGAAAATCTTAGAAAAAAACTGAAAAAAAAGAAGAACTGAGAAAAAAAACTGAAGAAAAACTTAGAAAAAAACTGAAAAAAACTGCAAAAAAAGAACTGAGAAAAAAATCTGAAGAAAAAACTGAGCAGAAAAACTGATCAGAAAAACTGAGAAAAAAAACTATTTAAAAAAACTGAAGAAAAACGGAGGAAAAAAACTGAGAAGAAAAATTGAGAAAAAACGACCGAAAAAACTGAAGAAAAACTAAGAAAAAAACTGTGAAAAAAATTGTGAAAAAAAAGAACTGAGAAAAAAAACTGAAGAAAAAACTGAGCAGAAAAACTGAGCAGAAAAACTGAGAAAAAAATAACTATTAAAAAAATACTGAAGAAAACCGGAGTAAAAAAACTGAGAAGAAAAATTGAGAAAAAAAGATTCAAAAAACTGAAGAAAAACTTAGAAAAAAACTGTGAAAAAAAAGAACTGAGAAAAACAACTGAAGAAAGATTTAGAAAAAAACTGTGCACAAAAGTGTGGAAAAAAAGAACTGAGAAAAAAACTGATAAAAAACTGAGCAGAAAAACTGAGAAAAAAAACTATTTAAAAAAAACTGAAGAAAAACGGATGAAAAAAACTGAGAAGAAAAATTGAGAAAAAACGACTGAAAAAACTGAAGAAAAACTTAGAAAAATACTGTGAAAAAAAAGAACTGAGAAAAAAAACTGAAGAAAAACTTAGAAAAAAACTGAAAAAAACTGCAAAAAAAGAACTGAGAAAAAAATCTGAAGAAAAAACTGAGCAGAAAAACTGATCAGAAAAACCGAGAAAAAAAACTATGTAAAAAAACTGAAGAAAAACGGAGGAAAAAAACTGAGAAGAAAAATTGAGAAAAAACGACTGAAAAAACTGAAGAAAAACTAAGAAAAAAACTGTGAAAAAAATTGTGAAAAAAAAGAACTGAGAAAAAAAACTGAAGAAAAAACTGAGCAGAAAAACTGAGCAGAAAAACTGAGAAAAAAATAACTATTAAAAAATACTGAAGAAAAACGGAGTAAAAAAACTGAGAAGAAAAATTGAGAAAAAACGATTCAAAAAACTGAAGAAAAACTTAGAAAAAAACTGTGAAAAAAAAGAACTGAGAAAAAAAACTGAAGAAAATCTTAGAAAAAAACTGAAAAAAAAGAAGAACTGAGAAAAAAAACTGAAGAAAAACTTAGAAAAAAACTGAAAAAAACTGCAAAAAAAGAACTGAGAAAAAAATCTGAAGAAAAAACTGAGCAGAAAAACTGATCAGAAAAACTGAGAAAAAAAACTATTTAAAAAAACTGAAGAAAAACGGAGGAAAAAAACTGAGAAGAAAAATTGAGAAAAAACGACCGAAAAAACTGAAGAAAAACTAAGAAAAAAACTGTGAAAAAAATTGTGAAAAAAAAGAACTGAGAAAAAAAACTGAAGAAAAAACTGAGCAGAAAAACTGAGCAGAAAAACTGAGAAAAAAATAACTATTAAAAAAATACTGAAGAAAACCGGAGTAAAAAAACTGAGAAGAAAAATTGAGAAAAAAAGATTCAAAAAACTGAAGAAAAACTTAGAAAAAAACTGTGAAAAAAAAGAACTGAGAAAAACAACTGAAGAAAGATTTAGAAAAAAACTGTGCACAAAAGTGTGGAAAAAAAGAACTGAGAAAAAAACTGATAAAAAACTGAGCAGAAAAACTGAGAAAAAAAACTATTTAAAAAAAACTGAAGAAAAACGGATGAAAAAAACTGAGAAGAAAAATTGAGAAAAAACGACTGAAAAAACTGAAGAAAAACTTAGAAAAATACTGTGAAAAAAAAGAACTGAGAAAAAAAACTGAAGAAAAACTTAGAAAAAAACTGAAAAAAACTGCAAAAAAAGAACTGAGAAAAAAATCTGAAGAAAAAACTGAGCAGAAAAACTGATCAGAAAAACCGAGAAAAAAAACTATGTAAAAAAACTGAAGAAAAACGGAGGAAAAAAACTGAGAAGAAAAATTGAGAAAAAACGACTGAAAAAACTGAAGAAAAACTAAGAAAAAAACTGTGAAAAAAATTGTGAAAAAAAAGAACTGAGAAAAAAACTGAAGAAAAAACTGAGCAGAAAAACTGAGCAGAAAAACTGAGAAAAAAATAACTATTAAAAAAATACTGAAGAAAAACGGAGTAAAAAAACTGAGAAGAAAAATTGAGAAAAAACGATTCAAAAAACTGAAGAAAAACTTAGAAAAAAACTGTGAAAAAAAAGAACTGAGAAAAAAAACTGAAGAAAAATTTAGAAAAAAACTGTGCACAAAAGTGTGGAAAAAAAGAACTGAGAAAAAAACTGATAAAATACTGAGCAGAAAAACTGATCAGAAAAACTGAGAAAAAAAACTATTTAAAAAAAACTGAAGAAAAATGGATGTAAAAAACTGAGAAGAAAAATTGAGAAAAAACGACTGAAAAAACTGAAGAAAAAGTTAGAAAAATACTGTGAAAAAAAAGAAGAACTGAGAAAAAAAACTGAAGAAAAACTTAGAAAAAAACTGAAAAAAACTGCAAAAAAGAACTGAGAAAAAAATCTGAAGAAAAAACTGAGCAGAAAAACTGATCAGAAAAATTGAGAAAAAAAACTATTTAAAAAAACTGAGAAGAAAAATTGAGAAAAAACGATTCAAAAAACTGAAGAAAAACTTAGAAAAAAACTGTGAAAAAAAAGAACTGAGAAAAAAAACTGAAGAAAAATTTAGAAAAAAATTGTGAAAAAAAAGAACTGAGAAAAAAAACTGAAGAAAAACTTAGAAAAAAACTGAAAAAAACTGCAAAAAAAGAACTGAGAAAAAAATCTGAAGAAAAAACTGAGCAGAAAAACTGATCAGAAAAACTGAGAAAAAAAACTATTTAAAAAAACTGAAGAAAAACGGAGGAAAAAAACTGAGAAGAAAAATTGAGAAAAAACGACCGAAAAAACTGAAGAAAAACTAAGAAAAAAACTGTGAAAAAAATTGTGAAAAAAAAGAACTGAGAAAAAAAACTGAAGAAAAAACTGAGCAGAAAAACTGAGCAGAAAAACTGAGAAAAAAATAACTATTAAAAAAATACTGAAGAAAAACGGAGTAAAAAAACTGAGAAGAAAAATTGAGAAAAAACGATTCAAAAAACTGAAGAAAAACTTAGAAAAATACTGTGAAAAAAAAGAAGAACTGAGAAAAAAAAATGAAGAAAAACTTAGAAAAAAACTGAAAAAAACTGCAAAAAAAGAACTGAGAAAAAAAACTGAAGAAAAAACTGAGCAGAAAAACTGAGCAGAAAAACTGAGAAAAAAATAACTATTAAAAAAATACTGAAGAAAAACGGAGTAAAAAAACAGAAGAAAAATTGAGAAAAAACGATTCAAAAAACTGAAGAAAAACTTAGAAAAAAACTGTGAAAAAAAAGAACTGAGAAAAAAAACTGAAGAAAAATTTAGAAAAAAACTGTGCACAAAAGTGTGGAAAAAAAGAACTGAGAAAAAAACTGAGAAAAAACTGAGCAGAAAAACTGAGCAGAAAAACTGAGAAAAAAAACTGTTAAAAAAAAACTGAAGAAAAACGGATGAAAAAAACTTAGAAGAAAAATTGAGAAAAAACGACTGAAAAAACTGAAGAAAAACTTAGAAAAATACTGTGAAAAAAATTGTGAAAAAAAAGAACTGAGAAAAAAAACTGAAGAAAAAACTGAGCAGAAAAACTGATCAGAAAAACTGAGAAAAAAAATTATTTAAAAAAATACTGAAGAAAAACGGAGTAAAAAAACTGAGAAGAAAAATTGAGAAAAAACGATTCAAAAAACTGAAGAAAAACTTAGAAAAAAACTGTGAAAAAAAGAAGAACTGAGAAAAAAAACTGAAGAATAACTTAGAAAAAAACTGAAAGAAACTGCAAAAAAGAACTGAGAAAAAAATCTGAAGAAAAAACTGAGCAGAAAAACTGAGCAGAAAAACTGAGAAAAAAATAACTATTAAAAAAATACTGAAGAAAAACGGAGTAAAAAACTGAGTAGAATAATTGAGAGAAAAAGATTCAAAAAACTGAAGAAAAACTTAGAAAAAAACTGTGAAAAAAAAGAACTGAGAAAAAAAACTGAAGAAAAATTTAGAAAAAAACTGTGCACAAAAGTGTGGAAAAAAAGAACTGAGAAAAAAACTGATAAAAAAAACTGAGCAGAAAAACTGAGCAGAAAAACTGAGAAAAAAATCTATTAAAAAAAAACTGAAGAAAAACGGATGAAAAAAACTGAGAAGAAAAATTGAGAAAAAACGACTGAAAAAACTGAAGAAAAACTTAGAAAAATACTGTGAAAAAAAAGAAGAACTGAGAAAAAAAACTGAAGAAAAACTTAGAAAAAAACTGAAAAAAACTGCAAAAAAGAACTGAGAAAAAAATCTGAAGAAAAAACTGAGCAGAAAAACTGATCAGAAAAACTGAGAAAAAAAACTATTTAAAAAAACTGAAGAAAAACGGAGGAAAAAAACTGAGAAGAAAAATCGAGAAGAAACGACTGAAAAAACTGAAGAAAAACTAAGAAAAAAACTGTGAAAAAAATTGTGAAAAAAAAGAACTGAGAAAAAAAACTGAAGAAAAAACTGAGCAGAAAAACTGAGCAGAAAAACTGAGAAAAAAATAACTATTAAAAAAATACTGAAGAAAAACGGAGTAAAAAAACTGAGAAGAAAAATTGAGAAAAAACGACTGAAAAAACTGAAGAAAAACTTAGAAAAATACTGTGAAAAAAATTGTGAAAAAAAAGAACTGAGAAAAAAAACTGAAGAAAAAACTGAGCAGAAAAACTGATCAGAAAAACTGAGAAAAAAAATTATTTAAAAAAATACTGAAGAAAAACGGAGTAAAAAAACTGAGAAGAAAAATTGAGAAAAAACGATTCAAAAAACTGAAGAAAAACTTAGAAAAAAACTGTGAAAAAAAGAAGAACTGAGAAAAAAAACTGAAGAATAACTTAGAAAAAAACTGAAAGAAACTGCAAAAAAGAACTGAGAAAAAAATCTGAAGAAAAAACTGAGCAGAAAAACTGAGCAGAAAAACTGAGAAAAAAATAACTATTAAAAAAATACTGAAGAAAAACGGAGTAAAAAACTGAGTAGAATAATTGAGAGAAAAAGATTCAAAAAACTGAAGAAAAACTTAGAAAAAAACTGTGAAAAAAAAGAACTGAGAAAAAAAACTGAAGAAAAATTTAGAAAAAAACTGTGCACAAAAGTGTGGAAAAAAAGAACTGAGAAAAAAACTGATAAAAAAAACTGAGCAGAAAAACTGAGCAGAAAAACTGAGAAAAAAATCTATTAAAAAAAAACTGAAGAAAAACGGATGAAAAAAACTGAGAAGAAAAATTGAGAAAAAACGACTGAAAAAACTGAAGAAAAACTTAGAAAAATACTGTGAAAAAAAAGAAGAACTGAGAAAAAAAACTGAAGAAAAACTTAGAAAAAAACTGAAAAAAACTGCAAAAAAGAACTGAGAAAAAAATCTGAAGAAAAAACTGAGCAGAAAAACTGATCAGAAAAACTGAGAAAAAAAACTATTTAAAAAAACTGAAGAAAAACGGAGGAAAAAAACTGAGAAGAAAAATCGAGAAGAAACGACTGAAAAAACTGAAGAAAAACTAAGAAAAAAACTGTGAAAAAAATTGTGAAAAAAAAGAACTGAGAAAAAAAACTGAAGAAAAAACTGAGCAGAAAAACTGAGCAGAAAAACTGAGAAAAAAATAACTATTAAAAAAATACTGAAGAAAAACGGAGTAAAAAAACTGAGAAGAAAAATTGAGAAAAAACGATTCAAAAAACTGAAGAAAAACTTAGAAAAAAAATGTGAAAAAAAGAAGAACTGAGAAAAAAAACTGAAGAAAAACTTAGAAAAAAACTGAAAAAAACTGCAAAAAAAAACTGAGAAAAAAATCTGAAGAAAAAACTGAGCAGAAAAACTGATCAGCAAAACTGAGAAAAAAAACTATTTAAAAAAACTGAAGAAAAACTTAGAAAAAAACTGAGAAGAAAAATTGAGAAAAAACGACTGAAAAAACTGAAGAAAAACTAAGAAAAAAACTGAAAAAAATTGTGAAAAAAAAGAACTGAGAAAAAAAACTGAAGAAAAAACTGAGCAGAAAAACTGAGCAGAAAAACTGAGAAAAAAATAACTATTAAAAAATACTGAAGAAAAACGGAGTAAAAAAACTGAGAAGAAAAATTGAGAAAAAACGATTCAAAAAACTGAAGAAAAACTTAGAAAAAAACTGTGAAAAAAAAAAACTGAGAAAAAAAACTGAAGAAAATCTTAGAAAAAAACTGAAAAAAAAGAAGAACTGAGAAAAAAAACTGAAGAAAAACTTAGAAAAAAACTGAAAAAAACTGCAAAAAAAGAACTGAGAAAAAAAACTGAAGAAAAAACTGAGCAGAAAAACTGAGCAGAAAAACTGAGAAAAAAATAACTATTAAAAAAATACTGAAGAAAAACGGAGTAAAAAAACTGAGAAGAAAAATTGAGAAAAAACGATTCAAAAAACTGAAGAAAAACTTAGAAAAAAACTGTGAAAAAAAAAAACTGAGAAAAAAAACTGAAGAAAATCTTAGATAAAAACTGAAAAAAAAGAAGAACTGAGAAAAAAAACTGAAGAAAAAACTGAGCAGAAAAACTGAGCAGAAAAACTGAGAAAAAAATAACTATTAAAAAAATACTGAAGAAAAACGGAGTAAAAAAACTGAGAAGAAAAATTGAGAAAAAACGATTCAAAAAACTGAAGAAAAACTTAGAAAAAAACTGTGAAAAAAAGAAGAACTGAGAAAAAAAACTGAAGAATAACTTAGAAAAAAAACTGAAAGAAACTGCAAAAAAGAACTGAGAAAAAAATCTGAAGAAAAAACTGAGCAGAAAAACTGAGCAGAAAAACTGAGAAAAAAATAACTATTAAAAAAATACTGAAGAAAAACGGAGTAAAAAAACTGAGTAGAATAATTGAGAGAAAAAGATTCAAAAAACTGAAGAAAAACTTAGAAAAAAACTGTGAAAAAAAAGAACTGAGAAAAAAAACTGAAGAAAAATTTAGAAAAAAACTCTGCACAAAAGTGTGGAAAAAAAGAACTGAGAAAAAAACTGATAAAAAAAACTGAGCAGAAAAACTGAGCAGAAAAACTGAGAAAAAAATCTATTAAAAAAAAACTGAAGAAAAACGGATGAAAAAAACTGAGAAGAAAAATTGAGAAAAAACGACTGAAAAAACTGAAGAAAAACTTAGAAAAATACTGTGAAAAAAAAGAAGAACTGAGAAAAAAAACTGAAGAAAAACTTAGAAAAAAACTGAAAAAAACTGCAAAAAAGAACTGAGAAAAAAATCTGAAGAAAAAACTGAGCAGAAAAACTGATCAGAAAAACTGAGAAAAAAAACTATTTAAAAAAACTGAAGAAAAACGGAGGAAAAAAACTGAGAAGAAAAATCGAGAAGAAACGACTGAAAAAACTGAAGAAAAACTAAGAAAAAAACTGTGAAAAAAATTGTGAAAAAAAAGAACTGAGAAAAAAAACTGAAGAAAAAACTGAGCAGAAAAACTGAGCAGAAAAACTGAGAAAAAAATAACTATTAAAAAAATACTGAAGAAAAACGGAGTAAAAAAACTGAGAAGAAAAATTGAGAAAAAACGATTCAAAAAACTGAAGAAAAACTTAGAAAAAAAATGTGAAAAAAAGAAGAACTGAGAAAAAAAACTGAAGAAAAACTTAGAAAAAAACTGAAAAAAACTGCAAAAAAAAACTGAGAAAAAAATCTGAAGAAAAAACTGAGCAGAAAAACTGATCAGCAAAACTGAGAAAAAAAACTATTTAAAAAAACTGAAGAAAAACTTAGAAAAAAACTGAGAAGAAAAATTGAGAAAAAACGACTGAAAAAACTGAAGAAAAACTAAGAAAAAAACTGTGAAAAAAATTGTGAAAAAAAAGAACTGAGAAAAAAAACTGAAGAAAAAACTGAGCAGAAAAACTGAGCAGAAAAACTGAGAAAAAAATAACTATTAAAAAATACTGAAGAAAAACGGAGTAAAAAAACTGAGAAGAAAAATTGAGAAAAAACGATTCAAAAAACTGAAGAAAAACTTAGAAAAAAACTGTGAAAAAAAAAAACTGAGAAAAAAAACTGAAGAAAATCTTAGAAAAAAACTGAAAAAAAAGAAGAACTGAGAAAAAAAACTGAAGAAAAACTTAGAAAAAAACTGAAAAAAACTGAAAAAAAAGAACTGAGAAAAAAAACTGAAGAAAAAACTGAGCAGAAAAACTGAGCAGAAAAACTGAGAAAAAAATAACTATTAAAAAAATACTGAAGAAAAACGGAGTAAAAAAACTGAGAAGAAAAATTGAGAAAAAACGATTCAAAAAACTGAAGAAAAACTTAGAAAAAAACTGTGAAAAAAAAGAACTGAGAAAAAAAACTGAAGAAAAATTTAGAAAAAAACTGTGCACAAAAGTGTGGAAAAAAAGAACTGAGAAAAAAACTGAGAAAAAACTGAGCAGAAAAACTGAGCAGAAAAACTGAGAAAAAAAACTGTTAAAAAAAAACTGAAGAAAAACGGATGAAAAAAACTTAGAAGAAAAATTGAGAAAAAAACGACTGAAAAAACTGAAGAAAAACTTAGAAAAATACTGTGAAAAAAATTGTGAAAAAAAAGAACTGAGAAAAAAATCTGAAGAAAAAACTGAGCAGAAAAACTGAGCAGAAAAACTGAGAAAAAAATAACTATTAAAAAAATACTGAAGAAAAACGGAGTAAAAAAACTGAGAAGAATAATTGAGAGAAAAAGATTCAAAAAACTGAAGAAAAACTTAGAAAAAAACTGTGAAAAAAAAGAACTGAGAAAAAAAACTGAAGAAAAATTTAGAAAAAAACTGTGCACAAAAGTGTGGAAAAAAAGAACTGAGAAAAAAACTGATAAAAAAAACTGAGCAGAAAAACTGAGCAGAAAAACTGAGAAAAAAATCTATTAAAAAAAAACTGAAGAAAAACGGATGAAAAAAACTGAGAAGAAAAATTGAGAAAAAACGACTGAAAAAACTGAAGAAAAACTTAGAAAAATACTGTGAAAAAAAAGAAGAACTGAGAAAAAAAACTGAAGAAAAACTTAGAAAAAAACTGAAAAAAACTGCAAAAAAGAACTGAGAAAAAAATCTGAAGAAAAAACTGAGCAGAAAAACTGATCAGAAAAACTGAGAAAAAAAACTATTTAAAAAAACTGAAGAAAAACGGAGGAAAAAAACTGAGAAGAAAAATCGAGAAGAAACGACTGAAAAAACTGAAGAAAAACTAAGAAAAAAACTGTGAAAAAAATTGTGAAAAAAAAGAACTGAGAAAAAAAACTGAAGAAAAAACTGAGCAGAAAAACTGAGCAGAAAAACTGAGAAAAAAATAACTATTAAAAAAATACTGAAGAAAAACGGAGTAAAAAAACTGAGAAGAAAAATTGAGAAAAAACGATTCAAAAAACTGAAGAAAAACTTAGAAAAAAAATGTGAAAAAAAAGAAGGACTGAGAAAAAAAACTGAAGAAAAACTTGGAAAAAAACTGAAAAAAACTGCAAAAAAAAACTGAGAAAAAAATCTGAAGAAAAAACTGAGCAGAAAAACTGATCAGCAAAACTGAGAAAAAAAACTATTTAAAAAAACTGAAGAAAAACTTAGAAAAAAACTGAGAAGAAAAATTGAGAAAAAACGACTGAAAAAACTGAAGAAAAACTAAGAAAAAAACTGTGAAAAAAATTGTGAAAAAAAAGAACTGAGAAAAAAAACTGAAGAAAAAACTGAGCAGAAAAACTGAGCAGAAAAACTGAGAAAAAAATAACTATTAAAAAATACTGAAGAAAAACGGAGTAAAAAAACTGAGAAGAAAAATTGAGAAAAAACGATTCAAAAAACTGAAGAAAAACTTAGAAAAAAACTGTGAAAAAAAAAAACTGAGAAAAAAAACTGAAGAAAATCTTAGATAAAAACTGAAAAAAAAGAAGAACTGAGAAAAAAAACTGAAGAAAAACTTAGAAAAAAACTGTGAAAAAAAAGAACTGAGAAAAACAACTGAAGAAAGATTTAGAAAAAAACTGTGCACAAAAGTGTGGAAAAAAAGAACTGAGAAAAAAACTGATAAAAAACTGAGCAGAAAAACTGAGAAAAAAAACTATTTAAAAAAAACTGAAGAAAAACGGATGAAAAAAACTGAGAAGAAAAATTGAGAAAAAACGACTGAAAAAACTGAAGAAAAACTTAGAAAAATACTGTGAAAAAAAAGAACTGAGAAAAAAAACTGAAGAAAAACTTAGAAAAAAACTGAAAAAAACTGCAAAAAAAGAACTGAGAAAAAAATCTGAAGAAAAAACTGAGCAGAAAAACTGATCAGAAAAACCGAGAAAAAAAACTATGTAAAAAAACTGAAGAAAAACGGAGGAAAAAAACTGAGAAGAAAAATTGAGAAAAAACGACTGAAAAAACTGAAGAAAAACTAAGAAAAAAACTGTGAAAAAAAAAAACTGAGAAAAAAAACTGAAGAAAATCTTAGATAAAAACTGAAAAAAAAGAAGAACTGAGAAAAAAAACTGAAGAAAAACTTAGAAAAAAACTGTGAAAAAAAAGAACTGAGAAAAACAACTGAAGAAAGATTTAGAAAAAAACTGTGCACAAAAGTGTGGAAAAAAAGAACTGAGAAAAAAACTGATAAAAAACTGAGCAGAAAAACTGAGAAAAAAAACTATTTAAAAAAAACTGAAGAAAAACGGATGAAAAAAACTGAGAAGAAAAATTGAGAAAAAACGACTGAAAAAACTGAAGAAAAACTTAGAAAAATACTGTGAAAAAAAAGAACTGAGAAAAAAAACTGAAGAAAAACTTAGAAAAAAACTGAAAAAAACTGCAAAAAAAGAACTGAGAAAAAAATCTGAAGAAAAAACTGAGCAGAAAAACTGATCAGAAAAACCGAGAAAAAAAACTATGTAAAAAAACTGAAGAAAAACGGAGGAAAAAAACTGAGAAGAAAAATTGAGAAAAAACGACTGAAAAAACTGAAGAAAAACTAAGAAAAAAACTGTGAAAAAAATTGTGAAAAAAAAGAACTGGGAAAAAAAACTGAAGAAAAAACTGAGCAGAAAAACTGAGCAGAAAAACTGAGAAAAAAATAACTATTAAAAAAATACTGAAGAAAAACGGAGTAAAAAAACTGAGAAGAAAAATTGAGAAAAAACGATTCAAAAAACTGAAGAAAAACTTAGAAAAAAACTGTGAAAAAAAAGAACTGAGAAAAAAAACTGAAGAAAAATTTAGAAAAAAACTGTGCACAAAAGTGTGGAAAAAAAGAACTGAGAAAAAAACTGATAAAATACTGAGCAGAAAAACTGATCAGAAAAACTGAGAAAAAAAACTATTTAAAAAAAAAAGAAGAAAAATGGATGTAAAAAACTGAGAAGAAAAATTGAGAAAAAACGACTGAAAAAACTGAAGAAAAAGTTAGAAAAATACTGTGAAAAAAAAGAAGAACTGAGAAAAAAAACTGAAGAAAAACTTAGAAAAAAACTGAAAAAAACTGCAAAAAAGAACTGAGAAAAAAATCTGAAGAAAAAACTGAGCAGAAAAACTGATCAGAAAAATTGAGAAAAAAAACTATTTAAAAAAACTGAGAAGAAAAATTGAGAAAAAACGATTCAAAAAACTGAAGAAAAACTTAGAAAAAAACTGTGAAAAAAAAGAACTGAGAAAAAAAACTGAAGAAAAATTTAGAAAAAAACTGTGAAAAAAAAGAACTGAGAAAAAAACTGAAGAAAAACTTAGAAAAAAACTGAAAAAAACTGCAAAAAAAGAACTGAGAAAAAAATCTGAAGAAAAAACTGAGCAGAAAAACTGATCAGAAAAACTGAGAAAAAAAACTATTTAAAAAAACTGAAGAAAAACGGAGGAAAAAAACTGAGAAGAAAAATTGAGAAAAAACGACCGAAAAAACTGAAGAAAAACTAAGAAAAAAACTGTGAAAAAAATTGTGAAAAAAAAGAACTGAGAAAAAAAACTGAAGAAAAAACTGAGCAGAAAAACTGAGCAGAAAAACTGAGAAAAAAATAACTATTAAAAAAATACTGAAGAAAAACGGAGTAAAAAAACTGAGAAGAAAAATTGAGAAAAAACGATTCAAAAAACTGAAGAAAAACTTAGAAAAAAAATGTGAAAAAAAAGAAGAACTGAGAAAAACAACTGAAGAAAGATTTAGAAAAAAACTGTGCACAAAAGTGTGGAAAAAAAGAACTGAGAAAAAAACTGATAAAAAACTGAGCAGAAAAACTGAGAAAAAAAACTATTTAAAAAAAACTGAAGAAAAACGGATGAAAAAAACTGAGAAGAAAAATTGAGAAAAAACGACTGAAAAAACTGAAGAAAAACTTAGAAAAATACTGTGAAAAAAAAGAACTGAGAAAAAAAACTGAAGAAAAACTTAGAAAAAAACTGAAAAAAACTGCAAAAAAAGAACTGAGAAAAAAATCTGAAGAAAAAACTGAGCAGAAAAACTGATCAGAAAAACCGAGAAAAAAAAGTATGTAAAAAAACTGAAGAAAAACGGAGGAAAAAAACTGAGAAGAAAAATTGAGAAAAAACGACTGAAAAAACTGAAGAAAAACTAAGAAAAAAACTGTGAAAAAAATTGTGAAAAAAAAGAACTGAGAAAAAAAACTGAACAAAAAACTGAGCAGAAAAACTGAGCAGAAAAACTGAGAAAAAAATAACTATTAAAAAAATACTGAAGAAAAACGGAGTAAAAAAACTGAGAAGAAAAATTGAGAAAAAACGATTCAAAAAACTGAAGAAAAACTTAGAAAAAAACTGTGAAAAAAAAGAACTGAGAAAAAAAACTGAAGATAAATTTAGAAAAAAACTGTGCACAAAAGTGTGGAAAAAAAGAACTGAGAAAAAAACTGATAAAATACTGAGCAGAAAAACTGATCAGAAAAACTGAGAAAAAAAACTATTTAAAAAAAACTGAAGAAAAATGGATGTAAAAAACTGAGAAGAAAAATTGAGAAAAAACGACTGAAAAAACTGAAGAAAAAGTTAGAAAAATACTGTGAAAAAAAAGAAGAACTGAGAAAAAAAACTGAAGAAAAACTTAGAAAAAAACTGAAAAAAACTGCAAAAAAGAACTGAGAAAAAAATCTGAAGAAAAAACTGAGCAGAAAAACTGATCAGAAAAATTGAGAAAAAAAACTATTTAAAAAAACTGAGAAGAAAAATTGAGAAAAAACGATTCAAAAAACTGAAGAAAAACTTAGAAAAAAACTGTGAAAAAAAAGAACTGAGAAAAAAAACTGAAGAAAAATTTAGAAAAAAACTGTGAAAAAAAAGAACTGAGAAAAAAAACTGAAGAAAAACTTAGAAAAAAACTGAAAAAAACTGCAAAAAAAGAACTGAGAAAAAAATCTGAAGAAAAAACTGAGCAGAAAAACTGATCAGAAAAACTGAGAAAAAAAACTATTTAAAAAAACTGAAGAAAAACGGAGGAAAAAAACTGAGAAGAAAAATTGAGAAAAAACGACCGAAAAAACTGAAGAAAAACTAAGAAAAAAACTGTGAAAAAAATTGTGAAAAAAAAGAACTGAGAAAAAAAACTGAAGAAAAAACTGAGCAGAAAAACTGAGCAGAAAAACTGAGAAAAAAATAACTATTAAAAAAATACTGAAGAAAAACGGAGTAAAAAAACTGAGAAGAAAAATTGAGAAAAAACGATTCAAAAAACTGAAGAAAAACTTAGAAAAAAACTGTGAAAAAAAAGAACTGAGAAAAAAAACTGAAGAAAAATTTAGAAAAAAACTGTGCACAAAAGTGTGGAAAAAAAGAACTGAGAAAAAAACTGAGAAAAAACTGAGCATAAAAACTGAGCAGAAAAACTGAGAAAAAAAACTGTTAAAAAAAAACTGAAGAAAAACGGATGAAAAAAACTGAGAAGAAAAATTGAGAAAAAACGACTGAAAAAACTGAAGAAAAACTTAGAAAAATACTGTGAAAAAAAAGAAGAACTGAGAAAAAAAATGAAGAAAAACTTAGAAAAAAACTGAAAAAAACTGCAAAAAAGAACTGAGAAAAAAATCTGAAGAAAAAACTGAGCAGAAAAACTGAGCAGAAAAGCTGAGAAAAAAATAACTATTAAAAAAATACTGAAGAAAAACGGAGTAAAAAAACTGAGAAGAAAAATTGAGAAAAAACGATACAAAAAACTGAAGAAAAACTTAGAAAAAAACTGTGAAAAAAAAGAACTGAGAAAAAAAACTGAAGAAAAACTTAGAAAAAAACTGTGAAAAAAAGAAGAACTGAGAAAAAAAACTGAAGAATAACTTAGAAAAAAACTGAAAAAAACTGCAAAAAAAGAACTGAGAAAAAAATCTGAAGAAAAAACTGAGCAGAAAAACTGATCAGAAAAACTGAGAAAAAAAACTATGTAAAAAAACTGAAGAAAAACGGAGGAAAAAAACTGAGAATAAAAATTGAGAAAAAACGACCGAAAAAACTGAAGAAAAACTAAGAAAAAAACTGTGAAAAAAATTGTGAAAAAAAAGAACTGAGAAAAAAAACTGAAGAAAAAACTGAGCAGAAAGACTGAGCAGAAAAATTGAGAAAAAAATTACTATTAAAAAAATACTGAAGAAAAACGGAGTAAAAAAACTGAGAAGAAAAATTGAGAAAAAACGATTCAAAAAACTGAAGAAAAACTTAGAAAAAAACTGTGAAAAAAAAGAACTGAGAAAAAAAACTGAAGAAAAATTTAGAAAAATACTGTGCACAAAAGTGTGGAAAAAAAGAACTGAGAAAAAAACTGATAAAAAAACTGAGCAGAAAAACTGAGCAGAAAAACTGAGAAAAAAAACTATTTAAAAAAACTGAAGAAAAACGGAGGAAAAAAACTGAGAAGAAAAATCGAGAAAAAACGACTGAAAAAACTGAAGAAAAACTAAGAAAAAAACTGTGAAAAAAATTGTGAAAAAAAAGAACTGAGAAAAAAAACTGAAGAAAAAACTGAGCAGAAAAACTGAGCAGAAAAACTGAGAAAAAAATAACTATTAAAAAAATACTGAAGAAAAACGGAGTAAAAAAACTGAGAAGAAAAATTGAGAAAAAACGATTCAAAAAACTGAAGAAAAACTTAGAAAAAAACTGTGAAAAAAAAGAACTGAGAAAAAAAACTGAAGAAAAACTTAGAAAAAAACTGTGAAAAAAAAGAAGAACTGAGAAAAAAAACTGAAGAAAAACTTAGAAAAAAACTGAAAAAAACTGCAAAAAAAGAACTGAGAAAAAAATCTGAAGAAAAAACTGAGCAGAAAAACTGATCAGAAAAACTGAGATAAAAAACTATTTAAAAAAACTGAAGAAAAACGGAGGAAAAAAACTGAGAAGAAAAATTGAGAAAAAACGACTGAAAAAACTGAAGAAAAACTAAGAAAAAAACTGTGAAAAAAATTGTGAAAAAATAGAACTGAGAAAAAAAACTGAAGAAAAAACTGAGCAGAAAAACTGAGCAGAAAAACTGAGAAAAAAATAACTATTAAAAAAATACTGAAGAAAAACGGAGTAAAAAAACTGAGAAGAAAAATTGAGAAAAAACGATTCAAAAAACTGAAGAAAAACTTAGAAAAAAACTGTGAAAAAAAAGAACTGAGAAAAAAAACTGAAGAAAAATTTAGAAAAAAACTGTGCACAAAAGTGTGGAAAAAAAGAACTGAGAAAAAAACTGATAAAAAACTGAGCAGAAAAACTGATCAGAAAAACTGAGAAAAAAAACTATTTAAAAAAAACTGAAGAAAAATGGATGTAAAAAACTGAGAAGAAAAATTGAGAAAAAACGACTGAAAAAACTGAAGAAAAACTTAGAAAAATACTGTGAAAAAAAAGAAGAACTGAGAAAAAAAACTGAAGAAAAACTTAGAAAAAAACTGAAAAAAACTGCAAAGAAGAACTGAGAAAAAAATCTGAAGAAAGAACTGAGCAGAAAAACTGATCAGAAAAACTGAGAATAAAAACTATTTAAAAAAAACTGAAGAAAAACGGAGGCAAAAAACTGAGAAGAAAAATTGAGAAAAAACGACCGAAAATACTGAAGAAAAACTAAAAAAACTGTGAAAAAAATTGTGAAAAAAAAGAACTGAGAAAAAAAACTGAAGAAAAAACTGAGCAGAAAAACTGAGCAGAAAAACTGAGAAAAAAATATCTATTAAAAAAATACTGAAGAAAAACGGAGTAAAAAAACTGAGAAGAAAAATTGAGAAAAAACGATTCAAAAAACTGAAGAAAAACTTAGAAAAAAACTGTGAAAAAAAAGAACTGAGAAAAAAAACTGAAGAAAAATTCAGAAAAAAACTGTGCACAAAAGTGTGGAAAAAAAGAACTGAGAAAAAAACTGATAAAAAACTGAGCAGAAAAACTGATCAGAAAAACTGAGAAAAAAAACTATTTAAAAAAAACTGAAGAAAAATGGATGTAAAAAACTGAGAAGAAAAATTGAGAAAAAACGACTGAAAAAACTGAAGAAAAACTTAGAAAAATACTGTGAAAAAAAAGAAGAACTGAGAAAAAAAACTGAAGAAAAACTTAGAAAAAAACTGAAAAAAACTGCAAAGAAGAACTGAGAAAAAAATCTGAAGAAAGAACTGAGCAGAAAAACTGATCAGAACAACTGAGCAAAAAAACTATTTAAAAAAACTGAAGAAAAACGGAGGAAAAAATCTGAGAAGAAAAATTGAGAAAAAACGACTGAAAAAACTGAAGAAAAACTAAGAAAAAAACTGTGAAAAAAATTGTGAAAAAAAAGAACTGAGAAAAAAATCTGAAGAAAAAACTGAGCAGAAAAACTGATCAGAAAAACTGAGAAAAAAAACTATTTAAAAAAACTGAAGAAAAACGGAGGAAAAAAACTGATCAGAAAAACTGAGAAAAAAAACTGAAGAAAAACTTAGAAAAAAACTGTGAAAAAAAGAAGAACTTAAAAAAAAACTGAAGAAAAATTTAGAAAAAAACTGTGCACAAAAGTGTGGAAAAAAAGAACTGAGAAAAAAACTTATAAAAAACTGAGCAGAAAAACTGATCAGAAAAACTGAGAAAAAAAACTATTTAAAAAAACTGAAGAAAAACGGAGGAAAAAAACTGAGAAGAAAAATTGAGAAAAAACGACTGAAAAAACTGAAGAAAAACTAAGAAAAAAACTGTGAAAAAAATTGTGAAAAAAAAGAACTGAGAAAAAAAACTGAAGAAAAAACTGAGCAGAAAAACTGAGCAGAAAAACTGAGAAAAAAATAACTATTAAAAAAATACTGAAGAAAAACGGAGTAAAAAAACTGAGAAGAAAAATTGAGAAAAAACGATTCAAAAAACTGAAGAAAAACTTAGAAAAAAACTGTGAAAAAAAAGAACTGAGAAAAAAAACTGAAGAAAATCTTAGAAAAAAACTGAAAAAAAAGAAGAACTGAGAAAAAAAACTGAAGAAAAACTTAGAAAAAAACTGTGCACAAAAGTGTGGAAAAAAAGAACTGAGAAAAAAACTGATAAAAAACTGAGCAGAAAAACTGAGAAAAAAAACTATTTAAAAAAAACTGAAGAAAAACGGATGAAAAAAACTGAGAAGAAAAATTGAGAAAAAACGACTGAAAAAACTGAAGAAAAACTTAGAAAAATACTGTGAAAAAAAAGAAGAACTGAGAAAAAAACTGAAGAAAAACTTAGAAAAAAACTGAAAAAAACTGCAAAAAAAGAACTGAGAAAAAAATCTGAAGAAAAATTTAGAAAAAAACTGTGCACAAAAGTGTGGAAAAAAAGAACTGAGAAAAAAACTGATAAAAAACTGAGCAGAAAAACTGATCAGAAAAACTGAGAAAAAAATAACTATTAAAAAAATACTGAAGAAAAACGGAGTAAAAAAACTGAGAAGAAAAATTGAGAAAAAACGATTCAAAAAACTGAAGAAAAACTTAGAAAAAAACTGTGAAAAAAAAGAACTGAGAAAAAAAACTGAAGAAAATCTTAGAAAAAAACTGAAAAAAAAGAAGAACTGAGAAAAAAAACTGAAGAAAAACTTAGAAAAAAACTGTGCACAAAAGTGTGGAAAAAAAGAACTGAGAAAAAAACTGATAAAAAACTGAGCAGAAAAACTGAGAAAAAAAACTATTTAAAAAAAACTGAAGAAAAACGGATGAAAAAAACTGAGAAGAAAAATTGAGAAAAAACGACTGAAAAAACTGAAGAAAAACTTAGAAAAATACTGTGAAAAAAAAGAAGAACTGAGAAAAAAAACTGAAGAAAAACTTAGAAAAAAACTGAAAAAAACTGCAAAAAAAGAACTGAGAAAAAAATCTGAAGAAAAATTTAGAAAAAAACTGTGCACAAAAGTGTGGAAAAAAAAACTGAGAAAAAAACTGATAAAAAACTGAGCAGAAAAACTGATCAGAAAAACTGAGAAAAAAAACTATTTAAAAAAAACTGAAGAAAAATGGATGTACAAAACTGAGAAGAAAAATTGAGAAAAAACGACTGAAAAAACTGAAGAAAAACTTAGAAAAAAACTGTGAAAAAAAAGAAGAACTGAGAAAAAAAACTGAAGAAAAACTTAGAAAAAAACTGAAAAAAACTGCAAAAAAAGAACTGAGAAAAAAATCTGAAGAAAAAACTGAGCAGAAAAACTGATCAGAAAAACTGAGAATAAAAACTATTTAAAAAAAACTGAAGAAAAACGGAGGCAAAAAACTGAGAAGAAAAATTGAGAAAAAACGACCGAAAATACTGAAGAAAAACTAAAAAAACTGTGAAAAAAATTGTGAAAAAAAAGAACTGAGAAAAAAAACTGAAGAAAAAACTGAGCAGAAAAACTGAGCAGCAAAACTGAGAAAAAAATAAGTATTAAAAAAATATTGAAGAAAAACGGAGTAAAAAAACTGAGAAGAAAAATTGAGGAAAAAGGATTCAAAAAACTGAAGAAAAACTTAGAAAAAAACTGTGAAAAAAAAGAACTGAGAAAAAAAACTGAAGAAAAACTTAGAAAAAAACTGTGAAAAAAAAGAAGAACTGAGAAAAATAACTGAAGAAAAACTTAGAAAAAAACTGAAAAAAACTGCAAAAAAAGAACTGAGAAAAAAATCTGAAGAAAAAACTGAGCAGAAAAACTGATCAGAAAAACTGAGAAAAAAAACTATTTAAAAAAACTGAAGAAAACGGAGGAAAAAAACTGAGAAGAAAAATTGAGAAAAAACGACCGAAAAAACTGAAGAAAAACTAAGAAAAAAACTGAAAAAAATAGTGAAAAAAAAGAACTGAGAAAAAAAACTGAAAAAAAACTGAGCAGAAAAACTGAGCAGAAAAACTGAGAAAAAAATAACTATTAAAAAAATACTGAAGAAAAACGGAGTAAAAAAACTTAGAAGAAAAATTGAGAAAAAACGATTCAAAAAACTGAAGAAAAACTTAGAAAAAAACTGTGAAAAAAAAGAACTGAGAAAAAAAACTGACGAAAAACTTAGAAAAAAACTGTGAAAAAAAAAGAACTGAGAAAAAAAACTGAAGAAAAACTTAGAAAAAAACTGAAAAAAACTGCAAAAAAAGAACTGAGAAAAAAATCTGAAGAAAAATTTAGAAAAAAACTGTGCACAAAAGTGTGGAAAAAAAGAACTGAGAAAAAAACTGATAAAAAACTGAGCAGAAAAACTGATCAGAAAAACTGAGAAAAAAAACTATTTAAAAAAAACTGAAGAAAAATGGATGTAAAAAACTGAGAAGAAAAATTGAGAAAAAACGACTGAAAAAACTGAAGAAAAACTTAGAAAAATACTGTGAAAAAAAAGAAGAACTGAGAAAAAAAACTGAAGAAAAACTTAGAAAAAAACTGAAAAAAACTGCAAAGAAGAACTGAGAAAAAAATCTGAAGAAAGAACTGAGCAGAAAAACTGATCAGAAAAACTGAGAAAAAAAACTATTTAAAAAAACTGAAGAAAAACGGAGGAAAAAAACTGAGAAGAAAAATTGAGAAAAAACGACTGAAAAAACTGAAGAAAAACTAAGAAAAAAACTGTGAAAAAAATTGTGAAAAAAAAGAACTGAGAAAAAAAACTGAAGAAAAAACTGAGCAGAAAAACTGAGCAGAAAAACTGAGAAAAAAATAACTATTAAAAAAATACTGAAGAAAAACGGAGTAAAAAAACTGAGAAGAAAAATTGAGAAAAAACGATTCAAAAAACTGAAGAAAAACTTAGAAAAAAACTGTGAAAAAAAAGAACTGAGAAAAAAAACTGACGAAAAACTTAGAAAAAAACTGTGAAAAAAAAAAGAACTGAGAAAAAAATCTGAAGAAAAAACTGAGCAGAAAAACTGATCAGAAAAACTGAGAAAAAAAACTATTTAAAAAAACTGAAGAAAACGGAGGAAAAAAACTGAGAAGAAAAATTGAGAAAAAACGACCGAAAAAACTGAAGAAAAACTAAGAAAAAAACTGAAAAAAATAGTGAAAAAAAAGAACTGAGAAAAAAAACTGAAAAAAAACTGAGCAGAAAAACTGAGCAGAAAAACTGAGAAAAAAATAACTATTAAAAAAATACTGAAGAAAAACGGAGTAAAAAAACTTAGAAGAAAAATTGAGAAAAAACGATTCAAAAAACTGAAGAAAAACTTAGAAAAAAACTGTGAAAAAAAAGAACTGAGAAAAAAAACTGACGAAAAACTTAGAAAAAAACTGTGAAAAAAAAAGAACTGAGAAAAAAAACTGAAGAAAAACTTAGAAAAAAACTGAAAAAAACTGCAAAAAAAGAACTGAGAAAAAAATCTGAAGAAAAATTTAGAAAAAAACTGTGCACAAAAGTGTGGAAAAAAAGAACTGAGAAAAAAACTGATAAAAAACTGAGCAGAAAAACTGATCAGAAAAACTGAGAAAAAAAACTATTTAAAAAAAACTGAAGAAAAATGGATGTAAAAAACTGAGATGAAAAATTGAGAAAAAACGACTGAAAAAACTGAAGAAAAACTTAGAAAAATACTGTGAAAAAAAAGAAGAACTGAGAAAAAAAACTGAAGAAAAACTTAGAAAAAAACTGAAAAAAACTGCAAAGAAGAACTGAGAAAAAAATCTGAAGAAAGAACTGAGCAGAAAAACTGATCAGAAAAACTGAGAAAAAAAACTATTTAAAAAAACTGAAGAAAAACGGAGGAAAAAAACTGAGAAGAAAAATTGAGAAAAAACGACTGAAAAAACTGAAGAAAAACTAAGAAAAAAACTGTGAAAAAAATTGTGAAAAAAAAGAACTGAGAAAAAAAACTGAAGAAAAAACTGAGCAGAAAAACTGAGCAGAAAAACTGAGAAAAAAATAACTATTAAAAAAATACTGAAGAAAAACGGAGTAAAAAAACTGAGAAGAAAAATTGAGAAAAAACGATTCAAAAAACTGAAGAAAAACTTAGAAAAAAACTGTGAAAAAAAAGAACTGAGAAAAAAAACTGACGAAAAACTTAGAAAAAAACTGTGAAAAAAAAAAGAACTGAGAAAAAAATCTGAAGAAAAAACTGAGCAGAAAAACTGATCAGAAAAACTGAGAAAAAAAACTATTTAAAAAAACTGAAGAAAAACGGAGGAAAAAAACTGATCAGAAAAACTGAGAAAAAAAACTGAAGAAAAACTTAGAAAAAAACTGTGAAAAAAAGAAGAACTTAAAAAAAAACTGAAGAAAAATTTAGAAAAAAACTGTGCACAAAAGTGTGGAAAAAAAGAACTGAGAAAAAAAACTGAAAAAAAACTGAGCAGAAAAACTGAGCAGAAAAACTGAGAAAAAAATGACTATTAAAAAAATACTGAAGAAAAACGGAGTAAAAAAACTTAGAAGAAAAATTGAGAAAAAACGATTCAAAAAACTGAAGAAAAACTTAGAAAAAAACTGTGAAAAAAAAGAACTGAGAAAAAAAACTGACGAAAAACTTAGAAAAAAACTGTGAAAAAAAAAGAACTGAGAAAAAAAACTGAAGAAAAACTTAGAAAAAAACTGAAAAAAACTGCAAAAAAAGAACTGAGAAAAAAATCTGAAGAAAAATTTAGAAAAAAACTGTGCACAAAAGTGTGGAAAAAAAGAACTGAGAAAAAAACTGATAAAAAACTGAGCAGAAAAACTGATCAGAAAAACTGAGAAAAAAAACTATTTAAAAAAAACTGAAGAAAAATGGATGTAAAAAACTGAGAAGAAAAATTGAGAAAAAACGACTGAAAAAACTGAAGAAAAACTTAGAAAAATACTGTGAAAAAAAAGAAGAACTGAGAAAAAAAACTGAAGAAAAACTTAGAAAAAAACTGAAAAAAACTGCAAAGAAGAACTGAGAAAAAAATCTGAAGAAAGAACTGAGCAGAAAAACTGATCAGAAAAACTGAGAAAAAAAACTATTTAAAAAAACTGAAGAAAAACGGAGGAAAAAAACTGAGAAGAAAAATTGAGAAAAAACGACTGAAAAAACTGAAGAAAAACTAAGAAAAAAACTGTGAAAAAAATTGTGAAAAAAAAGAACTGAGAAAAAAAACTGAAGAAAAAACTGAGCAGAAAAACTGAGCAGAAAAACTGAGAAAAAAATAACTATTAAAAAAATACTGAAGAAAAACGGAGTAAAAAAACTGAGAAGAAAAATTGAGAAAAAACGATTCAAAAAACTGAAGAAAAACTTAGAAAAAAACTGTGAAAAAAAAGAACTGAGAAAAAAAACTGAAGAAAATCTTAGAAAAAAACTGAAAAAAAAGAAGAACTGAGAAAAAAAACTGAAGAAAAACTTAGAAAAAAACTGTGCACAAAAGTGTGGAAAAAAAGAACTGAGAAAAAAACTGATAAAAAACTGAGCAGAAAAACTGAGAAAAAAAACTATTTAAAAAAAACTGAAGAAAAACGGATGAAAAAAACTGAGAAGAAAAATTGAGAAAAAACGACTGAAAAAACTGAAGAAAAACTTAGAAAAATACTGTGAAAAAAAAGAAGAACTGAGAAAAAAACTGAAGAAAAACTTAGAAAAAAACTGAAAAAAACTGCAAAAAAAGAACTGAGAAAAAAATCTGAAGAAAAATTTAGAAAAAAACTGTGCACAAAAGTGTGGAAAAAAAGAACTGAGAAAAAAACTGATAAAAAACTGAGCAGAAAAACTGATCAGAAAAACTGAGAAAAAAAACTATTTAAAAAAAACTGAAGAAAAACGGAGGCAAAAAACTGAGAAGAAAAATTGAGAAAAAACGACCGAAAATACTGAAGAAAAACTAAAAAAACTGTGAAAAAAATTGTGAAAAAAAAGAACTGAGAAAAAAAACTGAAGAAAAAACTGAGCAGAAAAACTGAGCAGCAAAACTGAGAAAAAAATAAGTATTAAAAAAATATTGAAGAAAAACGGAGTAAAAAAACTGAGAAGAAAAATTGAGAAAAAACGATTCAAAAAACTGAAGAAAAACTTAGAAAAAAACTGTGAAAAAAAAGAACTGAGAAAAAAAACTGAAGAAAAACTTAGAAAAAAACTGTGAAAAAAAAGAAGAACTGAGAAAAATAACTGAAGAAAAACTTAGAAAAAAACTGAAAAAAACTGCAAAAAAAGAACTGAGAAAAAAATCTGAAGAAAAAACTGAGCAGAAAAACTGATCAGAAAAACTGAGAAAAAAAACTATTTAAAAAAACTGAAGAAAACGGAGGAAAAAAACTGAGAAGAAAAATTGAGAAAAAACGACCGAAAAAACTGAAGAAAAACTAAGAAAAAAACTGAAAAAAATAGTGAAAAAAAAGAACTGAGAAAAAAAACTGAAAAAAAACTGAGCAGAAAAACTGAGCAGAAAAACTGAGAAAAAAATAACTATTAAAAAAATACTGAAGAAAAACGGAGTAAAAAAACTTAGAAGAAAAATTGAGAAAAAACGATTCGAAAAACTGAAGAAAAACTTAGAAAAAAACTGTGAAAAAAAAGAACTGAGAAAAAAAACTGAAGAAAAACTTAGAAAAAAACTGTGCACAAAAGTGTGGAAAAAAAGAACTGAGAAAAAAACTGATAAAAAACTGAGCAGAAAAACTGAGAAAAAAAACTATTTAAAAAAAACTGAAGAAAAACGGATGAAAAAAACTGAGAAGAAAAATTGAGAAAAAACGACTGAAAAAACTGAAGAAAAACTTAGAAAAATACTGTGAAAAAAAAGAAGAACTGAGAAAAAAATCTGAAGAAAGAACTGAGCAGAAAAACTGATCAGAAAAACTGAGAAAAAAAACTATTTAAAAAAACTGAAGAAAAACGGAGGAAAAAAACTGAAGAAAAATTGAGAAAAAACGACTGAAAAAACTGAAGAAAAACTAAGAAAAAAACTGTGAAAAAAATTGTGAAAAAAAAGAACTGAGAAAAAAAACTGAAGAAAAAACTGAGCAGAAAAACTGAGCAGAAAAACTGAGAAAAAAATAACTATTAAAAAAATACTGAAGAAAAACGGAGTAAAAAAACTGAGAAGAAAAATTGAGAAAAAACGATTCAAAAAACTGAAGAAAAACTTAGAAAAAAACTGTGAAAAAAAAGAACTGAGAAAAAAAACTGAAGAAAATCTTAGAAAAAAACTGAAAAAAAAGAAGAACTGAGAAAAAAAACTGAAGAAAAACTTAGAAAAAAACTGTGCACAAAAGTGTGGAAAAAAAGAACTGAGAAAAAAACTGATAAAAAACTGAGCAGAAAAACTGAGAAAAAAAACTATTTAAAAAAAACTGAAGAAAAACGGATGAAAAAAACTGAGAAGAAAAATTGAGAAAAAACGACTGAAAAAACTGAAGAAAAACTTAGAAAAATACTGTGAAAAAAAAGAAGAACTGAGAAAAAAACTGAAGAAAAACTTAGAAAAAAACTGAAAAAAACTGCAAAAAAAGAACTGAGAAAAAAATCTGAAGAAAAATTTAGAAAAAAACTGTGCACAAAAGTGTGGAAAAAAAGAACTGAGAAAAAAACTGATAAAAAACTGAGCAGAAAAACTGATCAGAAAAACTGAGAAAAAAAACTATTTAAAAAAAACTGAAGAAAAACGGAGGCAAAAAACTGAGAAGAAAAATTGAGAAAAAACGACCGAAAATACTGATGAAAAACTAAAAAAACTGTGAAAAAAATTGTGAAAAAAAAGAACTGAGAAAAAAAACTGAAGAAAAAACTGAGCAGAAAAACTGAGCAGCAAAACTGAGAAAAAAATAAGTATTAAAAAAATATTGAAGAAAAACGGAGTAAAAAAACTGAGAAGAAAAATTGAGAAAAAACGATTCAAAAAACTGAAGAAAAACTTAGAAAAAAACTGTGAAAAAAAAGAACTGAGAAAAAAAACTGAAGAAAAACTTAGAAAAAAACTGTGAAAAAAAAGAAGAACTGAGAAAAATAACTGAAGAAAAACTTAGAAAAAAACTGAAAAAAACTGCAAAAAAAGAACTGAGAAAAAAATCTGAAGAAAAAACTGAGCAGAAAAACTGATCAGAAAAACTGAGAAAAAAAACTATTTAAAAAAACTGAAGAAAACGGAGGAAAAAAACTGAGAAGAAAAATTGAGAAAAAACGACCGAAAAAACTGAAGAAAAACTAAGAAAAAAACTGAAAAAAATAGTGAAAAAAAAGAACTGAGAAAAAAAACTGAAAAAAAACTGAGCAGAAAAACTGAGCAGAAAAACTGAGAAAAAAATAACTATTAAAAAAATACTGAAGAAAAACGGAGTAAAAAAACTTAGAAGAAAAATTGAGAAAAAACGATTCAAAAAACTGAAGAAAAACTTAGAAAAAAACTGTGAAAAAAAAGAACTGAGAAAAAAAACTGACGAAAAACTTAGAAAAAAACTGTGAAAAAAAAAGAACTGAGAAAAAAAACTGAAGAAAAACTTAGAAAAAAACTGAAAAAAACTGCAAAAAAAGAACTGAGAAAAAAATCTGAAGAAAAATTTAGAAAAAAACTGTGCACAAAAGTGTGGAAAAAAAGAACTGAGAAAAAAACTGATAAAAAACTGAGCAGAAAAACTGATCAGAAAAACTGAGAAAAAAAACTATTTAAAAAAAACTGAAGAAAAATGGATGTAAAAAACTGAGAAGAAAAATTGAGAAAAAACGACTGAAAAAACTGAAGAAAAACTTAGAAAAATACTGTGAAAAAAAAGAAGAACTGAGAAAAAAAACTGAAGAAAAACTTAGAAAAAAACTGAAAAAAACTGCAAAAAAGAACTGAGAAAAAAATCTGAAGAAAGAACTGAGCAGAAAAACTGATCAGAAAAACTGAGAAAAAAAACTATTTAAAAAAACTGAAGAAAAACGGAGGAAAAAAACTGAGAAGAAAAATTGAGAAAAAACGACAGAAAAAACTGAAGAAAAACTAAGAAAAAAACTGTGAAAAAAATTGTGAAAAAAAAGAACTGAGAAAAAAAGCTGAAGAAAAAACTGAGCAGAAAAACTTAGCAGAAAAACTGAGAAAAAAATAACTATTAAAAAAATACTGAAGAAAAACGGAGTAAAAAAACTGAGAAGAAAAATTGAGAAAAAACGATTCAAAAAACTGAAGAAAAACTTAGAAAAAAACTGTGAAAAAAAAGAAGAACTGAGAAAAAAAACTGAAGAAAAACTTAGAAAAAAACTGTGAAAAAAAAGAACTGAGAAAAAAAACTGAAGAAAAATTTAGAAAAAAACTGTGCACAAAAGTGTGGAAAAAAAGAACTGAGAAAAAAACTGATTAAAAACTGAGCAGAAAAACTGATCAGAAAAACTGAGAAAAAAAACTATTTAAAAAAAACTGAAGAAAAACGGATGAAAAAAACTGAGAAGAAAAATTGAGAAAAAACGACTGAAAAAACTGAAGAAAAACTTAGAAAAATACTGTGAAAAAAAAGAAGTACTGAGAAAAAAAACTGAAGAAAAACTTAGAAAAAAACTGAAAAAAACTGCAAAAAAGAACTGAGAAAAAAATCTGAAGAAAAAACTGAGCAGAAAAACTGATCAGAAAAACTGAGAAAAAAAACTATTTAAAAAAACTGAAGAAAAACGGAGGAAAAAAACTGAGAAGAAAAATTGAGAAAAGACGACTGAAAAAACTGAAGAAAAACTAAGAAAAAAACTGAAAAAAATTGTGAAAAAAAAGAACTGAGAAAAAAAACTGAAGAAAAAACTGAGCAGAAAAACTGAGCAGAAAAACTGAGAAAAAAATAACTATTAAAAAAATACTGAAGAAAAACGGAGTAAAAAAACTGAGAAGAAAAATTGAGAAAAAACGATTCAAAAAACTGAAGAAAAACTTAGAAAAAAACTGTGAAAAAAAAGAACTGAGAAAAAAAATGAAGAAAAATTTAGAAAAAAACTGTGCACAAAAGTGTGGAAAAAAAGAACTGAGAAAAAAACTGATAAAATACTGAGCAGAAAAACTGATCAGAAAAACTGAGAAAAAAAACTATTTAAAAAAAACTGAAGAAAAATGGATGTAAAAAACTGAGAAGAAAAATTGAGAAAAAACGACTGAAAAAACTGAAGAAAAAGTTAGAAAAATACTGTGAAAAAAAAGAAGAACTGAGAAAAAAAACTGAAGAAAAACTTAGAAAAAAACTGAAAAAAACTGCAAAAAAGAACTGAGAAAAAAATCTGAAGAAAAAACTGAGCAGAAAAACTGATCAGAAAAACTGAGAAAAAAAACTATTTAAAAAAACTGAAGAAAAACGGAGGAAAAAAACTGAGAAGAAAAATTGAGAAAAAACGACCGAAAAAACTGAAGAAAAACTAAGAAAAAAACTGTGAAAAAAATTGTGAAAAAAAAGAACTGAGAAAAAAAACTGAAGAAAAAACTGAGCAGAAAAACTGAGCAGAAAAACTGAGAAAAAAATAACTATTAAAAAAATACTGAAGAAAAACGGAGTAAAAAAACTGAGAAGAAAAATTGAGAAAAAACGATTCAAAAAACTGAAGAAAAACTTAGAAAAAATCTGTGAAAAAAAAGAACTGAGAAAAAAAACTGAAGAAAAATTTAGAAAAAAACTGTGCACAAAAGTGTGGAAAAAAAGAACTGAGAAAAAAACTGAGAAAAAACTGAGCATAAAAACTGAGCAGAAAAACTGAGAAAAAAAACTGTTAAAAAAAAACTGAAGAAAAACGGATGAAAAAAACTGAGAAGAAAAATTGAGAAAAAACGACTGAAAAAACTGAAGAAAAACTTAGAAAAATACTGTGAAAAAAAAGAAGAACTGAGAAAAAAAAATGAAGAAAAACTTAGAAAAAAACTGAAAAAAACTGCAAAAAAGAACTGAGAAAAAAATCTGAAGAAAAAACTGAGCAGAAAAACTGATCAGAAAAACTGAGAAAAAAAATTATTTCAAAAAACTGAAGAAAAACGGAGGAAAAAAACTGAGAAGAAAAATTGAGAAAAAACGACTGAAAAAACTGAAGAAAAACTAAGAAAAAAACTGTGAAAAAAATTGTGAAAAAAAAGAACTGAGAAAAAAAACTGAAGAAAAAACTGAGCAGAAAAACTGAGCAGAAAAGCTGAGAAAAAAATAACTATTAAAAAAATACTGAAGAAAAACGGAGTAAAAAAACTGAGAAGAAAAATTGAGAAAAAACGATACAAAAAACTGAAGAAAAACTTAGAAAAAAACTGTGAAAAAAAAGAACTGAGAAAAAAAACTGAAGAAAAACTTAGAAAAAAACTGTGAAAAAAAGAAGAACTGAGAAAAAAAACTGAAGAATAACTTAGAAAAAAACTGAAAAACACTGCAAAAAAAGAACTGAGAAAAAAATCTGAAGAAAAAACTGAGCAGAAAAACTGATCAGAAAAACTGAGAAAAAAAACTATGTAAAAAAACTGAAGAAAAACGGAGGAAAAAAACTGAGAAGAAAAATTGAGAAAAAACGACCGAAAAAACTGAAGAAAAACTAAGAAAAAAACTGTGAAAAAAATTGTGAAAAAAAAGAACTGAGAAAAAAAACTGAAGAAAAAACTGAGCAGAAAAACTGAGCAGAAAAATTGAGAAAAAAATTACTATTAAAAAAATACTGAAGAAAAACGGAGTAAAAAAACTGAGAAGAAAAATTGAGAAAAAACGATTCAAAAAACTGAAGAAAAACTTAGAAAAAAACTGTGAAAAAAAAGAACTGAGAAAAAAAACTGAAGAAAAATTTAGAAAAATACTGTGCACAAAAGTGTGGAAAAAAAGAACTGAGAAAAAAACTGATAAAAAAACTGAGCAGAAAAACTGAGCAGAAAAACTGAGAAAAAAAACTATTTAAAAAAACTGAAGAAAAACGGAGGAAAAAAACTGAGAAGAAAAATCGAGAAAAAACGACTGAAAAAACTGAAGAAATACTAAGAAAAAAACTGTGAAAAAAATTGTGAAAAAAAAGAACTGAGAAAAAAAACTGAAGAAAAAACTGAGCAGAAAAACTGAGCAGAAAAACTGAGAAAAAAATAACTATTAAAAAAATACTGAAGAAAAACGGAGTAAAAAAACTGAGAAGAAAAATTGAGAAAAAACGATTCAAAAAACTGAAGAAAAACTTAGAAAAAAACTGTGAAATAAAAGAACTGAGAAAAAAAACTGAAGAAAAACTTAGAAAAAAACTGTGAAAAAAAAGAAGAACTGAGAAAAAAAACTGAAGAAAAACTTAGAAAAAAACTGAAAAAAACTGCAAAAAAAGAACTGAGAAAAAAATCTGAAGAAAAAACTGAGCAGAAAAACTGATCAGAAAAACTGAGATAAAAAACTATTTAAAAAAACTGAAGAAAAACGGTGGAAAATAACTGAGAAGAAAAATTGAGAAAAAACGACTGAAAAAACTGAAGAAAAACTAAGAAAAAAACTGTGAAAAAAATTGTGAAAAAAAAGAACTGAGAAAAAAAACTGAAGAAAAAACTGAGCAGAAAAACTGAGCAGAAAAACTGAGAAAAAAATAACTATTAAAAAAATACTGAAGAAAAACGGAGTAAAAAAACTGAGAAGAAAAATTGAGAAAAAACGATTCAAAAAACTGAAGAAAAACTTAGAAAAAAACTGAAAAAAAAGAACTGAGAAAAAAAACTGAAGAAAAATTTAGAAAAAAACTGTGCACAAAAGTGTGGAAAAAAAGAACTGAGAAAAAAACTGATAAAAAACTGAGCAGAAAAACTGATCAGAAAAACTGAGAAAAAAAACTATTTAAAAAAAACTGAAGAAAAATGGATGTAAAAAACTGAGAAGAAAAATTGAGATAAAACGACTGAAAAAACTGAAGAAAAACTTAGAAAAATACTGTGAAAAAAAAGAAGAACTGAGAAAAAAAACTGAAGAAAAACTTAGAAAAAAACTGAAAAAAACTGCAAAAAAAGAACTGAGAAAAAAATCTGAAGAAAAAACTGAGCAGAAAAACTGATCAGAAAAACTGAGAATAAAAACTATTTAAAAAAAACTGAAGAAAAACGGAGGCAAAAAACTGAGAAGAAAAATTGAGAAAAAACGACCGAAAATACTGAAGAAAAACTAAAAAAACTGTGAAAAAAATTGTGAAAAAAAAGAACTGAGAAAAAAAACTGAAGAAAAAACTGAGCAGAAAAACTGAGCAGAAAAACTGAGAAAAAAATATCTATTAAAAAAATACTGAAGAAAAACGGAGTAAAAAAACTGAGAAGAAAAATTGAGAAAAAACGATTCAAAAAACTGAAGAAAAACTTAGAAAAAAACTGTGAAAAAAAAGAACTGAGAAAAAAAACTGAAGAAAAATTCAGAAAAAAACTGTGCACAAAAGTGTGGAAAAAAAGAACTGAGAAAAAAACTGATAAAAAACTGAGCAGAAAAACTGATCAGAAAAACTGAGAAAAAAAACTATTTAAAAAAAACTGAAGAAAAATGGATGTAAAAAACTGAGAAGAAAAATTGAGAAAAAACGACTGAAAAAACTGAAGAAAAACTTAGAAAAATACTGTGAAAAAAAAGAAGAACTGAGAAAAAAAACTGAAGAAAAACTTAGAAAAAAACTGAAAATACTGCAAAAAAAGAACTGAGAAAAAAATCTGAAGAAAAAACTGAGCAGAAAAACTGATCAGAAAAACCGAGAAAAAAAACTATGTAAAAAAACTGAAGAAAAACGGAGGAAAAAAACTGAGAAGAAAAATTGAGAAAAGACGACTGAAAAAACTGAAGAAAAACTAAGAAAAAAACTGAAAAAAATTGTGAAAAAAAAGAACTGAGAAAAAAAACTGAAGAAAAAACTGAGCAGAAAAACTGAGCAGAAAAACTGAGAAAAAAATAACTATTAAAAAAATACTGAAGAAAAACGGAGTAAAAAAACTGAGAAGAAAAATTGAGAAAAAACGATTCAAAAAACTGAAGAAAAACTTAGAAAAAAACTGTGAAAAAAAAGAACTGAGAAAAAAAACTGAAGAAAAATTTAGAAAAAAACTGTGCACAAAAGTGTGGAAAAAAAGAACTGAGAAAAAAACTGATAAAATACTGAGCAGAAAAACTGATCAGAAAAACTGAGAAAAAAAACTATTTAAAAAAAACTGAAGAAAAATGGATGTAAAAAACTGAGAAG
Organism: Pristiophorus japonicus; assembly: GCF_044704955.1. NCBI lineage: Eukaryota > Metazoa > Chordata > Chondrichthyes > Pristiophoridae > Pristiophorus > Pristiophorus japonicus. The sequence goes on along the minus strand of NW_027250734.1, from coordinate 1,686,312 downwards.
AAAAATTGAGAAAAAACGACTGAAAAAACTGAAGAAAAAGTTAGAAAAATACTGTGAAAAAAAAGAAGAACTGAGAAAAAAAACTGAAGAAAAACTTAGAAAAAAACTGAAAAAAACTGCAAAAAAGAACTGAGAAAAAAATCTGAAGAAAAAACTGAGCAGAAAAACTGATCAGAAAAACTGAGAAAAAAAACTATTTAAAAAAACTGAAGAAAAACGGAGGAAAAAAACTGAGAAGAAAAATTGAGAAAAAACGACCGAAAAAACTGAAGAAAAACTAAGAAAAAAACTGTGAAAAAAATTGTGAAAAAAAAGAACTGAGAAAAAAAACTGAAGAAAAAACTGAGCAGAAAAACTGAGCAGAAAAACTGAGAAAAAAATAACTATTAAAAAAATACTGAAGAAAAACGGAGTAAAAAAACTGAGAAGAAAAATTGAGAAAAAACGATTCAAAAAACTGAAGAAAAACTTAGAAAAAATCTGTGAAAAAAAAGAACTGAGAAAAAAAACTGAAGAAAAATTTAGAAAAAAACTGTGCACAAAAGTGTGGAAAAAAAGAACTGAGAAAAAAACTGAGAAAAAACTGAGCATAAAAACTGAGCAGAAAAACTGAGAAAAAAAACTGTTAAAAAAAAACTGAAGAAAAACGGATGAAAAAAACTGAGAAGAAAAATTGAGAAAAAACGACTGAAAAAACTGAAGAAAAACTTAGAAAAATACTGTGAAAAAAAAGAAGAACTGAGAAAAAAAAATGAAGAAAAACTTAGAAAAAAACTGAAAAAAACTGCAAAAAAGAACTGAGAAAAAAATCTGAAGAAAAAACTGAGCAGAAAAACTGATCAGAAAAACTGAGAAAAAAAATTATTTCAAAAAACTGAAGAAAAACGGAGGAAAAAAACTGAGAAGAAAAATTGAGAAAAAACGACTGAAAAAACTGAAGAAAAACTAAGAAAAAAACTGTGAAAAAAATTGTGAAAAAAAAGAACTGAGAAAAAAAACTGAAGAAAAAACTGAGCAGAAAAACTGAGCAGAAAAGCTGAGAAAAAAATAACTATTAAAAAAATACTGAAGAAAAACGGAGTAAAAAAACTGAGAAGAAAAATTGAGAAAAAACGATACAAAAAACTGAAGAAAAACTTAGAAAAAAACTGTGAAAAAAAAGAACTGAGAAAAAAAACTGAAGAAAAACTTAGAAAAAAACTGTGAAAAAAAGAAGAACTGAGAAAAAAAACTGAAGAATAACTTAGAAAAAAACTGAAAAACACTGCAAAAAAAGAACTGAGAAAAAAATCTGAAGAAAAAACTGAGCAGAAAAACTGATCAGAAAAACTGAGAAAAAAAACTATGTAAAAAAACTGAAGAAAAACGGAGGAAAAAAACTGAGAAGAAAAATTGAGAAAAAACGACCGAAAAAACTGAAGAAAAACTAAGAAAAAAACTGTGAAAAAAATTGTGAAAAAAAAGAACTGAGAAAAAAAACTGAAGAAAAAACTGAGCAGAAAAACTGAGCAGAAAAATTGAGAAAAAAATTACTATTAAAAAAATACTGAAGAAAAACGGAGTAAAAAAACTGAGAAGAAAAATTGAGAAAAAACGATTCAAAAAACTGAAGAAAAACTTAGAAAAAAACTGTGAAAAAAAAGAACTGAGAAAAAAAACTGAAGAAAAATTTAGAAAAATACTGTGCACAAAAGTGTGGAAAAAAAGAACTGAGAAAAAAACTGATAAAAAAACTGAGCAGAAAAACTGAGCAGAAAAACTGAGAAAAAAAACTATTTAAAAAAACTGAAGAAAAACGGAGGAAAAAAACTGAGAAGAAAAATCGAGAAAAAACGACTGAAAAAACTGAAGAAATACTAAGAAAAAAACTGTGAAAAAAATTGTGAAAAAAAAGAACTGAGAAAAAAAACTGAAGAAAAAACTGAGCAGAAAAACTGAGCAGAAAAACTGAGAAAAAAATAACTATTAAAAAAATACTGAAGAAAAACGGAGTAAAAAAACTGAGAAGAAAAATTGAGAAAAAACGATTCAAAAAACTGAAGAAAAACTTAGAAAAAAACTGTGAAATAAAAGAACTGAGAAAAAAAACTGAAGAAAAACTTAGAAAAAAACTGTGAAAAAAAAGAAGAACTGAGAAAAAAAACTGAAGAAAAACTTAGAAAAAAACTGAAAAAAACTGCAAAAAAAGAACTGAGAAAAAAATCTGAAGAAAAAACTGAGCAGAAAAACTGATCAGAAAAACTGAGATAAAAAACTATTTAAAAAAACTGAAGAAAAACGGTGGAAAATAACTGAGAAGAAAAATTGAGAAAAAACGACTGAAAAAACTGAAGAAAAACTAAGAAAAAAACTGTGAAAAAAATTGTGAAAAAAAAGAACTGAGAAAAAAAACTGAAGAAAAAACTGAGCAGAAAAACTGAGCAGAAAAACTGAGAAAAAAATAACTATTAAAAAAATACTGAAGAAAAACGGAGTAAAAAAACTGAGAAGAAAAATTGAGAAAAAACGATTCAAAAAACTGAAGAAAAACTTAGAAAAAAACTGAAAAAAAAGAACTGAGAAAAAAAACTGAAGAAAAATTTAGAAAAAAACTGTGCACAAAAGTGTGGAAAAAAAGAACTGAGAAAAAAACTGATAAAAAACTGAGCAGAAAAACTGATCAGAAAAACTGAGAAAAAAAACTATTTAAAAAAAACTGAAGAAAAATGGATGTAAAAAACTGAGAAGAAAAATTGAGAAAAAACGACTGAAAAAACTGAAGAAAAACTTAGAAAAATACTGTGAAAAAAAAGAAGAACTGAGAAAAAAAACTGAAGAAAAACTTAGAAAAAAACTGAAAAAAACTGCAAAAAAAGAACTGAGAAAAAAATCTGAAGAAAAAACTGAGCAGAAAAACTGATCAGAAAAACTGAGAATAAAAACTATTTAAAAAAAACTGAAGAAAAACGGAGGCAAAAAACTGAGAAGAAAAATTGAGAAAAAACGACCGAAAATACTGAAGAAAAACTAAAAAAACTGTGAAAAAAATTGTGAAAAAAAAGAACTGAGAAAAAAAACTGAAGAAAAAACTGAGCAGAAAAACTGAGCAGAAAAACTGAGAAAAAAATATCTATTAAAAAAATACTGAAGAAAAACGGAGTAAAAAAACTGAGAAGAAAAATTGAGAAAAAACGATTCAAAAAACTGAAGAAAAACTTAGAAAAAAACTGTGAAAAAAAAGAACTGAGAAAAAAAACTGAAGAAAAATTTAGAAAAAAACTGTGCACAAAAGTGTGGAAAAAAAGAACTGAGAAAAAAACTGATAAAAAACTGAGCAGAAAAACTGATCAGAAAAACTGAGAAAAAAAACTATTTAAAAAAAACTGAAGAAAAATGGATGTAAAAAACTGAGAAGAAAAATTGAGAAAAAACGACTGAAAAAACTGAAGAAAAACTTAGAAAAATACTGTGAAAAAAAAGAAGAACTGAGAAAAAAAACTGAAGAAAAACTTAGAAAAAAACTGAAAATACTGCAAAAAAAGAACTGAGAAAAAAATCTGAAGAAAAAACTGAGCAGAAAAACTGATCAGAAAAACCGAGAAAAAAAACTATGTAAAAAAACTGAAGAAAAACGGAGGAAAAAAACTGAGAAGAAAAATTGAGAAAAAACGACTGAAAAAACTGAAGAAAAACTAAGAAAAAAACTGTGAAAAAAATTGTGAAAAAAAAGAACTGAGAAAAAAAACTGAAGAAAAAACTGAGCAGAAAAACTGAGCAGAAAAACTGAGAAAAAAATAACTATTAAAAAAATACTGAAGAAAAACGGAGTAAAAAAACTGAGAAGAAAAATTGAGAAAAAACGATTCAAAAAACTGAAGAAAAACTTAGAAAAAAACTGTGAAAAAAAAGAACTGAGAAAAAAAACTGACGAAAAACTTAGAAAAAAACTGTGAAAAAAAAAAGAACTGAGAAAAAAAACTGAAGAAAAACTTAGAAAAAAACTGAAAAAAACTGCAAAAAAAGAACTGAGAAAAAAATCTGAAGAAAAAACTGAGCAGAAAAACTGATCAGAAAAACTGAGAAAAAAAACTATTTAAAAAAACTGAAGAAAAACGGAGGAAAAAAACTGATCAGAAAAACTGAGAAAAAAAACTGAAGAAAAACTTAGAAAAAAACTGTGAAAAAAAGAAGAACTTAAAAAAAAACTGAAGAAAAATTTAGAAAAAAACTGTGCACAAAAGTGTGGAAAAAAAGAACTGAGAAAAAAACTGAGAAAAAACTGAGCATAAAAACTGAGCAGAAAAACTGAGAAAAAAAACTGTTAAAAAAAAACTGAAGAAAAACGGATGAAAAAAACTGAGAAGAAAAATTGAGAAAAAACGACTGAAAAAACTGAAGAAAAACTTAGAAAAATACTGTGAAAAAAAAGAAGAACTGAGAAAAAAAAATGAAGAAAAACTTAGAAAAAAACTGCAAAAAAGAACTGAGAAAAAAATCTGAAGAAAAAACTGAGCAGAAAAACTGATCAGAAAAACTGAGAAAAAAAATTATTTCAAAAAACTGAAGAAAAACGGAGGAAAAAAACTGAGAAGAAAAATTGAGAAAAAACGATACAAAAAACTGAAGAAAAACTTAGAAAAAAACTGTGAAAAAAAAGAACTGAGAAAAAAAACTGAAGAAAAACTTAGAAAAAAACAGTGAAAAAAAGAAGAACTGAGAAAAAAAACTGAAGAATAACTTAGAAAAAAACTGAAAAAAACTGCAAAAAAAGAACTGAGAAAAAAATCTGAAGAAAAAACTGAGCAGAAAAACTGATCAGAAAAACTGAGAAAAAAAACTATGTAAAAAAACTGAAGAAAAACGGAGGAAAAAAACTGAGAAGAAAAATTGAGAAAAAACGACCGAAAAAACTGAAGAAAAACTAAGAAAAAAACTGTGAAAAAAATTGTGAAAAAAAAGAACTGAGAAAAAAAACTGAAGAAAAAACTGAGCAGAAAAACTGAGCAGAAAAATTGAGAAAAAAATTACTATTAAAAAAATACTGAAGAAAAACGGAGTAAAAAAACTGAGAAGAAAAATTGAGAAAAAACGATTCAAAAAACTGAAGAAAAACTTAGAAAAAAACTGTGAAAAAAAAGAACTGAGAAAAAAAACTGAAGAAAAATTTAGAAAAATACTGTGCACAAAAGTGTGGAAAAAAAGAACTGAGAAAAAAACTGATAAAAAAACTGAGCAGAAAAACTGAGCAGAAAAACTGAGAAAAAAAACTATTTAAAAAAACTGAAGAAAAACGGAGGAAAAAAACTGAGAAGAAAAATCGAGAAAAAACGACTGAAAAAACTGAAGAAAAACTAAGAAAAAAACTGTGAAAAAAATTGTGAAAAAAAAGAACTGAGAAAAAAAACTGAAGAAAAAACTGAGCAGAAAAACTGAGCAGAAAAACTGAGAAAAAAATAACTATTAAAAAAATACTGAAGAAAAACGGAGTAAAAAAACTGAGAAGAAAAATTGAGAAAAAACGATTCAAAAAACTGAAGAAAAACTTAGAAAAAAACTGTGAAAAAAAAGAACTGAGAAAAAAAACTGAAGAAAAACTTAGAAAAAAACTGTGAAAAAAAAGAAGAACTGAGAAAAAAAACTGAAGAAAAACTTAGAAAAAAACTGAAAAAAACTGCAAAAAAAGAACTGAGAAAAAAATCTGAAGAAAAAACAGAGCAGAAAAACTGATCAGAAAAACTGAGATAAAAAACTATTTAAAAAAACTGAAGAAAAACGGAGTAAAAAAACTGAGAAGAAAAATTGAGAAAAAACGATTCAAAAAACTGAAGAAAAACTTAGAAAAAAACTGTGAAAAAAAAGAACTGAGAAAAAAAACTGAAGAAAAATTTAGAAAAAAACTGTGCACAAAAGTGTGGAAAAAAAGAACTGAGAAAAAAACTGATAAAAAACTGAGCAGAAAAACTGATCAGAAAAACTGAGAAAAAAAACTATTTAAAAAAAACTGAAGAAAAATGGATGTAAAAAACTGAGAAGAAAAATTGAGAAAAAACGACTGAAAAAACTGAAGAAAAACTTAGAAAAATACTGTGAAAAAAAAGAAGAACTGAGAAAAAAAACTGAAGAAAAACTTAGAAAAAAACTGAAAAAAACTGCAAAAAAAGAACTGAGAAAAAAATCTGAAGAAAAAACTGAGCAGAAAAACTGATCAGAAAAACTGAGAATAAAAACTATTTAAAAAAAACTGAAGAAAAACGGAGGCATAAAAAACTGAGAAGAAAAATTGAGAAAAAACGACCGAAAATACTGAAGAAAAACTAAAAAAACTGTGAAAAAAATTGTGAAAAAAAAGAACTGAGAAAAAAAACTGAAGAAAAAACTGAGCAGAAAAACTGAGCAGAAAAACTGAGAAAAAAATATCTATTAAAAAAATACTGAAGAAAAACGGAGTAAAAAAACTGAGAAGAAAAATTGAGAAAAAACGATTCAAAAAACTGAAGAAAAACTTAGAAAAAAACTGTGAAAAAAAAGAACTGAGAAAAAAATCTGAAGAAAAATTTAGAAAAAAACTGTGCACAAAAGGGTGGAAAAAAAGAACTGAGAAAAAAACTGATAAAAAACTGAGCAGAAAAACTGATCAGAAAAACTGAGAAAAAAAACTATTTAAAAAAACTGAAGAAAAACGGAGGAAAAAAAACTGAGAAGAAAAATTGAGAAAAAACGACTGAAAAAACTGAAGAAAAACTAAGAAAAAAACTGTGAAAAAAATTGTGAAAAAAAAGAACTGAGAAAAAAAACTGAAGAAAAAACTGAGCAGAAAAACTGAGCAGAAAAACTGAGAAAAAAATAACTATTAAAAAAATACTGAAGAAAAACGGAGTAAAAAAACTGAGAAGAAAAATTGAGAAAAAACGATTCAAAAAACTGAAGAAAAACTTAGAAAAAAACTGTGAAAAAAAAGAACTGAGAAAAAAAACTGACGAAAAACTTAGAAAAAAACTGTGAAAAAAAAAAGAACTGAGAAAAAAAACTGAAGAAAAACTTAGAAAAAAACTGAAAAAAACTGCAAAAAAAGAACTGAGAAAAAAATCTGAAGAAAAAACTGAGCAGAAAAACTGATCAGAAAAACTGAGAAAAAAAACTATTTAAAAAAACTGAAGAAAAACGGAGGAAAAAAACTGATCAGAAAAACTGAGAAAAAAAACTGAAGAAAAACTTAGAAAAAAACTGTGAAAAAAAGAAGAACTTAAAAAAAAACTGAAGAAAAATTTAGAAAAAAACTGTGCACAAAAGTGTGGAAAAAAAGAACTGAGAAAAAAACTGATAAAAAACTGAGCAGAAAAACTGATCAGAAAAACTGAGAAAAAAAACTATTTAAAAAAACTGAAGAAAAACGGAGGAAAAAAACTGAGAAGAAAAATTGAGAAAAAACGACTGAAAAAACTGAAGAAAAACTAAGAAAAAAACTGTGAAAAAAATTGTGAAAAAAAAGAACTGAGAAAAAAAACTGAAGAAAAAACTGAGCAGAAAAACTGAGCAGAAAAACTGAGAAAAAAATAACTATTAAAAAAATACTGAAGAAAAACGGAGTAAAAAAACTGAGAAGAAAAATTGAGAAAAAACGATTCAAAAAACTGAAGAAAAACTTAGAAAAAAACTGTGAAAAAAAAGAACTGAGAAAAAAAACTGAAGAAAATCTTAGAAAAAAACTGAAAAAAAAGAAGAACTGAGAAAAAAAACTGAAGAAAAACTTAGAAAAAAACTGTGCACAAAAGTGTGGAAAAAAAGAACTGAGAAAAAAACTGATAAAAAACTGAGCAGAAAAACTGAGAAAAAAAACTATTTAAAAAAAACTGAAGAAAAACGGATGAAAAAAACTGAGAAGAAAAATTGAGAAAAAACGACTGAAAAAACTGAAGAAAAACTTAGAAAAATACTGTGAAAAAAAAGAAGAACTGAGAAAAAAACTGAAGAAAAACTTAGAAAAAAACTGAAAAAAACTGCAAAAAAAGAACTGAGAAAAAAATCTGAAGAAAAATTTAGAAAAAAACTGTGCACAAAAGTGTGGAAAAAAAGAACTGAGAAAAAAACTGATAAAAAACTGAGCAGAAAAACTGATCAGAAAAACTGAGAAAAAAAACTATTTAAAAAAAACTGAAGAAAAATGGATGTAAAAAACTGAGAAGAAAAATTGAGAAAAAACGACTGAAAAAACTGAAGAAAAACTTAGAAAAAAACTGTGAAAAAAAAGAAGAACTGAGAAAAAAAACTGAAGAAAAACTTAGAAAAAAACTGAAAAAAACTGCAAAAAAAGAACTGAGAAAAAAATCTGAAGAAAAAACTGAGCAGAAAAACTGATCAGAAAAACTGAGAATAAAAACTATTTAAAAAAAACTGAAGAAAAACGGAGGCAAAAAACTGAGAAGAAAAATTGAGAAAAAACGACCGAAAATACTGAAGAAAAACTAAAAAAACTGTGAAAAAAATTGTGAAAAAAAAGAACTGAGAAAAAAAACTGAAGAAAAAACTGAGCAGAAAAACTGAGCAGCAAAACTGAGAAAAAAATAAGTATTAAAAAAATATTGAAGAAAAACGGAGTAAAAAAACTGAGAAGAAAAATTGAGAAAAAACGATTCAAAAAACTGAAGAAAAACTTAGAAAAAAACTGTGAAAAAAAAGAACTGAGAAAAAAAACTGAAGAAAAACTTAGAAAAAAACTGTGAAAAAAAAGAAGAACTGAGAAAAATAACTGAAGAAAAACTTAGAAAAAAACTGAAAAAAACTGCAAAAAAAGAACTGAGAAAAAAATCTGAAGAAAAAACTGAGCAGAAAAACTGATCAGAAAAACTGAGAAAAAAAACTATTTAAAAAAACTGAAGAAAACGGAGGAAAAAAACTGAGAAGAAAAATTGAGAAAAAACGACCGAAAAAACTGAAGAAAAACTAAGAAAAAAACTGAAAAAAATAGTGAAAAAAAAGAACTGAGAAAAAAAACTGAAAAAAAACTGAGCAGAAAAACTGAGCAGAAAAACTGAGAAAAAAAACTATTTAAAAAAACTGAAGAAAAACGGAGGAAAAAAACTGATCAGAAAAACTGAGAAAAAAAACTGAAGAAAAACTTAGAAAAAAACTGTGAAAAAAAGAAGAACTTAAAAAAAAACTGAAGAAAAATTTAGAAAAAAACTGTGCACAAAAGTGTGGAAAAAAAGAACTGAGAAAAAAACTGATAAAAAACTGAGCAGAAAAACTGATCAGAAAAACTGAGAAAAAAAACTATTTAAAAAAACTGAAGAAAAACGGAGGAAAAAAACTGAGAAGAAAAATTGAGAAAAAACGACTGAAAAAACTGAAGAAAAACTAAGAAAAAAACTGTGAAAAAAATTGTGAAAAAAAAGAACTGAGAAAAAAAACTGAAGAAAAAACTGAGCAGAAAAACTGAGCAGTAAAACTGAGAAAAAAATAACTATTAAAAAAATACTGAAGAAAAACGGAGTAAAAAAACTGAGAAGAAAAATTGAGAAAAAACGATTCAAAAAACTGAAGAAAAACTTAGAAAAAAACTGTGAAAAAAAAGAACTGAGAAAAAAAACTGAAGAAAATCTTAGAAAAAAACTGAAAAAAAAGAAGAACTGAGAAAAAAAACTGAAGAAAAACTTAGAAAAAAACTGCACAAAAGTGTGGAAAAAAAGAACTGAGAAAAAAACTGATAAAAAACTGAGCAGAAAAACTGAGAAAAAAAACTATTTAAAAAAAACTGAAGAAAAACGGATGAAAAAAACTGAGAAGAAAAATTGAGAAAAAACGACTGAAAAAACTGAAGAAAAACTTAGAAAAATACTGTGAAAAAAAAGAAGAACTGAGAAAAAAACTGAAGAAAAACTTAGAAAAAAACTGAAAAAAACTGCAAAAAAAGAACTGAGAAAAAAATCTGAAGAAAAATTTAGAAAAAAACTGTGCACAAAAGTGTGGAAAAAAAGAACTGAGAAAAAAACTGATAAAAAACTGAGCAGAAAAACTGATCAGAAAAACTGAGAAAAAAAACTATTTAAAAAAAACTGAAGAAAAATGGATGTAAAAAACTGAGAAGAAAAATTGAGAAAAAACGACTGAAAAAACTGAAGAAAAACTTAGAAAAAAACTGTGAAAAAAAAGAACTGAGAAAAAAAACTGAAGAAAAACTTAGAAAAAAACTGAAAAAATATGCAAAAAAAGAACTGAGAAAAAAATCTGAAGAAAAAACTGAGCAGAAAAACTGATCAGAAAAACTGAGAATAAAAACTATTTAAAAAAAACTGAAGAAAAACGGAGGCAAAAAACTGAGAAGAAAAATTGAGAAAAAACGACCGAAAATACTGAAGAAAAACTAAAAAAACTGTGAAAAAAATTGTGAAAAAAAAGAACTGAGAAAAAAAACTGAAGAAAAAACTGAGCAGAAAAACTGAGCAGCAAAACTGAGAAAAAAATAAGTATTAAAAAAATATTGAAGAAAAACGGAGTAAAAAAACTGAGAAGAAAAATTGAGAAAAAACGATTCAAAAAACTGAAGAAAAACTTAGAAAAAAACTGTGAAAAAAAAGAACTGAGAAAAAAAACTGAAGAAAAACTTAGAAAAAAACTGTGAAAAAAAAGAAGAACTGAGAAAAATAACTGAAGAAAAACTTAGAAAAAAACTGAAAAAAACTGCAAAAAAAGAACTGAGAAAAAAATCTGAAGAAAAAACTGAGCAGAAAAACTGATCAGAAAAACTGAGAAAAAAAACTATTTAAAAAAACTGAAGAAAACGGAGGAAAAAAACTGAGAAGAAAAATTGAGAAAAAACGACCGAAAAAACTGAAGAAAAACTAAGAAAAAAACTGAAAAAAATAGTGAAAAAAAAGAACTGAGAAAAAAAACTGAGCAGAAAAACTGAGCAGAAAAACTGAGAAAAAAATAACTATTAAAAAAATACTGAAGAAAAACGGAGTAAAAAAACTTAGAAGAAAAATTGAGAAAAAACGATTCAAAAAACTGAAGAAAAACTTAGAAAAAAACTGTGAAAAAAAAGAACTGAGAAAAAAAACTGACGAAAAACTTAGAAAAAAACTGTGAAAAAAAAAGAACTGAGAAAAAAAACTGAAGAAAAACTTAGAAAAAAACTGAAAAAAACTGCAAAAAAAGAACTGAGAAAAAAAGCTGAAGAAAAATTTAGAAAAAAACTGTGCACAAAAGTGTGGAAAAAAAGAACTGAGAAAAAAAGCTGAAGAAAAAACTGAGCAGAAAAACTTAGCAGAAAAACTGAGAAAAAAATAACTATTAAAAAAGTACTGAAGAAAAACGGAGTAAAAAAACTGAGAAGAAAAATTGAGAAAAAACGATTCAAAAAACTGAAGAAAAACTTAGAAAAAAACTGTGAAAAAAAAGAAGAACTGAGAAAAAAAACTGAAGAAAAACTTAGAAAAAAACTGTGAAAAAAAAGAACTGAGAAAAAAAACTGAAGAAAAATTTAGAAAAAAACTGTGCACAAAAGTGTGGAAAAAAAGAACTGAGAAAAAAACTGATTAAAAACTGAGCAGAAAAACTGATCAGAAAAACTGAGAAAAAAAACTATTTAAAAAAAACTGAAGAAAAACGGATGAAAAAAACTGAGAAGAAAAATTGAGAAAAAACGACTGAAAAAACTGAAGAAAAACTTAGAAAAATACTGTGAAAAAAAAGAAGTACTGAGAAAAAAAACTGAAGAAAAACTTAGAAAAAAACTGAAAAAAACTGCAAAAAAGAACTGAGAAAAAAATCTGAAGAAAAAACTGAGCAGAAAAACTGATCAGAAAAACTGAGAAAAAAAACTATTTAAAAAAACTGAAGAAAAACGGAGGAAAAAAACTGAGAAGAAAAATTGAGAAAAGACGACTGAAAAAACTGAAGAAAAACTAAGAAAAAAACTGAAAAAAATTGTGAAAAAAAAGAACTGAGAAAAAAAACTGAAGAAAAAACTGAGCAGAAAAACTGAGCAGAAAAACTGAGAAAAAAATAACTATTAAAAAAATACTGAAGAAAAACGGAGTAAAAAAACTGAGAAGAAAAATTGAGAAAAAACGATTCAAAAAACTGAAGAAAAACTTAGAAAAAAACTGTGAAAAAAAAGAACTGAGAAAAAAAACTGACGAAAAACTTAGAAAAAAACTGTGAAAAAAAAGAAGAACTGAGAAAAAAAACTGAAGAAAAACTTAGAAAAAAACTGAAAAAAACTGCAAAAAAAGAACTGAGAAAAAAATCTGAAGAAAAAACTGAGCAGAAAAACTGATCAGAAAAACTGAGAAAAAAAACTATTTAAAAAAACTGAAGAAAAACGGAGGAAAAAAACTGAGAAGAAAAATTGAGAAAAAACGACCGAAAAAACTGAAGAAAAACTAAGAAAAAAACTGTGAAAAAAATTGTGAAAAAAAAGAACTGAGAAAAAAAACTGAAGAAAAAACTGAGCAGAAAAACTGAGCAGAAAAACTGAGAAAAAAATAACTATTAAAAAAATAATGAAGAAAAACGGAGTAAAAAAACTGAGAAGAAAAATTGAGAAAAAACGATTCAAAAAACTGAAGAAAAACTTAGAAAAAAACTGTGAAAAAAAAGAACTGAGAAAAAAAACTGAAGAAAAATTTAGAAAAAAACTGTGCACAAAAGTGTGGAAAAAAAGAACTGAGAAAAAAACTGATAAAAAACTGAGCAGAAAAACTGATCAGAAAAACTGAGAAAAAAAACTATTTAAAAAAAACTGAAGAAAAATGGATGTAAAAAACTGAGAAGAAAAATTGAGAAAAAACGACTGAAAAAACTGAAGAAAAAGTTAGAAAAATACTGTGAAAAAAAAGAAGAACTGAGAAAAAAAACTGAAGAAAAACTTAGAAAAAAACTGAAAAAAACTGCAAAAAAGAACTGAGAAAAAAATCTGAAGAAAAAACTGAGCAGAAAATCTGATCAGAAAAACTGAGAAAAAAAACTATTTAAAAAAACTGAAGAAAAACGGAGGAAAAAAACTGAGAAGAAAAATTGAGAAAAAACGACCGAAAAAACTGAAGAAAAACTAAGAAAAAAACTGTGAAAAAAACTGTGAAAAAAAAGAACTGAGAAAAAAAACTGAAGAAAAAACTGAGCAGAAAATCTGAGCAGAAAAACTGAGAAAAAAATAACTATTAAAAAAATACTGAAGAAAAACTGAGTAAAAAAACTGAGAAGAAAAATTGAGAAAAAACGATTCAAAAAACTGAAGAAAAACTTAGAAAAAAACTGTGAAAAAAAAGAACTGAGAAAAAAAACTGAAGAAAAATTTAGAAAAAAACTGTGCACAAAAGTGTGGAAAAAAAGAACTGAGAAAAAAACTGATAAAAAACTGAGCAGAAAAACTGATCAGAAAAACTGAGAAAAAAAACTATTTAAAAAAAACTGAAGAAAAATGGATGTAAAAAACTGAGAAGAAAAATTGAGAAAAAACGACTGAAAAAACTGAAGAAAAACTTAGAAAAATACTGTGAAAAAAAAGAAGAACTGAGAAAAAAAACTGAAGAAAAACTTCGAAAAAAACTGAAAAAAACTGCAAAAAAAGAACTGAGAAAAAAATCTGAAGAAAAAACTGAGCAGAAAAACTGATCAGAAAAACTGAGAAAAAAAACTATTTAAAAAAACTGAAGAAAAACGGAGGAAAAAAACTGAGAAGAAAAATTGAGAAAAAACGACTGAAAAAACTGAAGAAAAACTAAGAAAAAAACTGTGAAAAAAATTGTGAAAAAAAAGAACTGAGAAAAAAAACTGAAGAAAAAACTGAGCAGAAAAACTGAGCAGAAAAACTGAGAAAAAAATAACTATTAAAAAAATAATGAAGAAAAACGGAGTAAAAAAACTGAGAAGAAAAATTGAGAAAAAACGATTCAAAAAACTGAAGAAAAACTTAGAAAAAAACTGTGAAAAAAAAGAACTGAGAAAAAAAACTGAAGAAAAATTTAGAAAAAAACTGTGCACAAAAGTGTGGAAAAAAAGAACTGAGAAAAAAACTGATAAAAAACTGAGCAGAAAAACTGATCAGAAAAACTGAGAAAAAAAACTATTTAAAAAAAACTGAAGAAAAATGGATGTAAAAAACTGAGAAGAAAAATTGAGAAAAAACGACTGAAAAAACTGAAGAAAAAGTTAGAAAAATACTGTGAAAAAAAAGAAGAACTGAGAAAAAAAACTGAAGAAAAACTTAGAAAAAAACTGAAAAAAACTGCAAAAAAGAACTGAGAAAAAAATCTGAAGAAAAAACTGAGCAGAAAATCTGATCAGAAAAACTGAGAAAAAAAACTATTTAAAAAAACTGAAGAAAAACGGAGGAAAAAAACTGAGAAGAAAAATTGAGAAAAAACGACCGAAAAAACTGAAGAAAAACTAAGAAAAAAACTGTGAAAAAAACTGTGAAAAAAAAGAACTGAGAAAAAAAACTGAAGAAAAAACTGAGCAGAAAATCTGAGCAGAAAAACTGAGAAAAAAATAACTATTAAAAAAATACTGAAGAAAAACTGAGTAAAAAAACTGAGAAGAAAAATTGAGAAAAAACGATTCAAAAAACTGAAGAAAAACTTAGAAAAAAACTGTGAAAAAAAAGAACTGAGAAAAAAAACTGAAGAAAAATTTAGAAAAAAACTGTGCACAAAAGTGTGGAAAAAAAGAACTGAGAAAAAAACTGATAAAAAACTGAGCAGAAAAACTGATCAGAAAAACTGAGAAAAAAAACTATTTAAAAAAAACTGAAGAAAAATGGATGTAAAAAACTGAGAAGAAAAATTGAGAAAAAACGACTGAAAAAACTGAAGAAAAACTTAGAAAAAAACTGTGAAAAAAAAGAACTGAGAAAAAAAACTGAAGAAAAACTAAGAAAAAAACTGTGAAAAAAACTGTGAAAAAAAAGAAGAACTGAGAAAAAAAACTGAAGAAAAACTTAGAAAAAAACTGAAAAAAACTGCAAAAAAGAACTGAGAAAAAAATCTGAAGAAAAAACTGAGCAGAAAATCTGATCAGAAAAACTGAGAAAAAAAACTATTTAAAAAAACTGAAGAAAAACGGAGGAAAAAAACTGAGAAGAAAAATTGAGAAAAAACGACCGAAAAAACTGAAGAAAAACTAAGAAAAAAACTGTGAAAAAAACTGTGAAAAAAAAGAACTGAGAAAAAAAACTGAAGAAAAAACTGAGCAGAAAATCTGAGCAGAAAAACTGAGAAAAAAATAACTATTAAAAAAAACTGAAGAAAAATGGATGTAAAAAACTGAGAAGAAAAATTGAGAAAAAACGACTGAAAAAACTGAAGAAAAACTTAGAAAAATACTGTGAAAAAAAAGAAGAACTGAGAAAAAAAACTGAAGAAAAATTTAGAAAAAAACTGAAAAAAACTGCAAAAAAGAACTGAGAAAAAAATCTGAAGAAAGAACTGAGCAGAAAAACTGATCAGAAAAACTGAGAAAAAAAACTATTTAAAAAAACTGAAGAAAAACGGAGGAAAAAAACTGAGAAGAAAAATTGAGAAAAAACGACTGAAAAAACTGAAGAAAAACTAAGAAAAAAACTGTGAAAAAAATTGTGAAAAAAAAGAACTGAGAAAAAAAACTGAAGAAAAAACTGAGCAGAAAAACTGAGCAGAAAAACTGAGAAAAAAATAACTATTTAAAAAAAACTGAAGAAAAATGGATGTAAAAAACTGAGAAGAAAAATTGAGAAAAAACGACTGAAAAAACTGAAGAAAAACTTAGAAAAATACTGTGAAAAAAAAGAAGAACTGAGAAAAAAAACTGAAGAAAAACTTAGAAAAAAACTGAAAAAAACTGCAAAAAAGAACTGAGAAAAAAATCTGAAGAAAGAACTGAGCAGAAAAACTGATCAGAAAAACTGAGAAAAAAAACTATTTAAAAAAACTGAAGAAAAACGGAGGAAAAAAACTGAGAAGAAAAATTGAGAAAAAACGACTGAAAAAACTGAAGAAAAACTAAGAAAAAAACTGTGAAAAAAATTGTGAAAAAAAAGAACTGAGAAAAAAAACTGAAGAAAAAACTGAGCAGAAAAACTGAGCAGAAAAACTGAGAAAAAAATAACTATTAAAAAAATACTGAAGAAAAACGGAGTAAAAAAACTGAAGAAAAATTGAGAAAAAACGATTCAAAAAACTGAAGAAAAACTTAGAAAAAAACTGTGAAAAAAAAGAACTGAGAAAAAAAACTGACGAAAAACTTAGAAAAAAACTGTGAAAAAAAAAAGAACTGAGAAAAAAAACTGAAGAAAAACTGAGAAAAAAACTGAAAAAAACTGCAAAAAAAGAACTGAGAAAAAAATCTGAAGAAAAAACTGAGCAGAAAAACTGATCAGAAAAACTGAGAAAAAAAACTATTTAAAAAAACTGAAGAAAAACGGAGGAAAAAAACTGAGAAGAAAAATTGAGAAAAAACGACCGAAAAAACTGAAGAAAAAATTAGAAAATACTGTGAAAAAAAAGAAGTACTGAGAAAAAAAACTGAAGAAAAACTTAGAAAAAAAATGAAAAAAACTGCAAAAAAGAACTGAGAAAAAAATCTGAAGAAAAAACTGAGCAGAAAAACTGATCAGAAAAACTGAGAAAAAAAACTATTTAAAAAAACTGAAGAAAAACGGAGGAAAAAAACTGAGAAGAAAAATTCAGAAAAGACGACTGAAAAAACTGAAGAAAAACTAAGAAAAAAACTGAAAAAAATTGTGAAAAAAAAGAACTGAGAAAAAAAACTGAAGAAAAAACTGAGCAGAAAAACTGAGCAGAAAAACTGAGAAAAAAATAACTATTAAAAAAATACTGAAGAAAAACGGAGTAAAAAAACTGAGAAGAAAAATTGAGAAAAAACGATTAAAAAAACTGAAGAAAAACTAAGAAAAAAACTGTGAAAAAAATTGTGAAAAAAAAGAACTGAGAAAAAAAACTGAAGAAAAAACTGAGCAGAAAAACTGAGCAGAAAAACTGAGAAAAAAATAACTATTTAAAAAAAACTGAAGAAAAATGGATGTAAAAAACTGAGAAGAAAAATTGAGAAAAAACGACTGAAAAAACTGAAGAAAAACTTAGAAAAATACTGTGAAAAAAAAGAAGAACTGAGAAAAAAAACTGAAGAAAAACTTAGAAAAAAACTGAAAAAAACTGCAAAAAAGAACTGAGAAAAAAATCTGAAGAAAGAACTGAGCAGAAAAACTGATCAGAAAAACTGAGAAAAAAAACTATTTAAAAAAACTGAAGAAAAACGGAGTAAAAAAACTGAGAAGTAAAATTGAGAAAAAACGACTGAAAAAACTGAAGAAAAACTTAGAAAAAAACTGTGAAAAAAAAGAACTGAGAAAAAAACTGAAGAAAAACTAAGAAAAAAACTGTGAAAAAAACTGTGAAAAAAAAGAAGAACTGAGAAAAAAAACTGAAGAAAAACTTAGAAAAAAACTGAAAAAAACTGCAAAAAAGAACTGAGAAAAAAATCTGAAGAAAAAACTGAGCAGAAAATCTGATCAGAAAAACTGAGAAAAAAAACTATTTAAAAAAACTGAAGAAAAACGGAGGAAAAAAACTGAGAAGAAAAATTGAGAAAAAACGACCGAAAAAACTGAAGAAAAACTAAGAAAAAAACTGTGAAAAAAACTGTGAAAAAAAAGAACTGAGAAAAAAAACTGAAGAAAAAACTGAGCAGAAAATCTGAGCAGAAAAACTGAGAAAAAAATAACTATTAAAAAAAACTGAAGAAAAATGGATGTAAAAAACTGAGAAGAAAAATTGAGAAAAAACGACTGAAAAAACTGAAGAAAAACTTAGAAAAATACTGTGAAAAAAAAGAAGAACTGAGAAAAAAAACTGAAGAAAAATTTAGAAAAAAACTGAAAAAAACTGCAAAAAAGAACTGAGAAAAAAATCTGAAGAAAGAACTGAGCAGAAAAACTGATCAGAAAAACTGAGAAAAAAAACTATTTAAAAAAACTGAAGAAAAACGGAGGAAAAAAACTGAGAAGAAAAATTGAGAAAAAACGACTGAAAAAACTGAAGAAAAACTAAGAAAAAAACTGTGAAAAAAATTGTGAAAAAAAAGAACTGAGAAAAAAAACTGAAGAAAAAACTGAGCAGAAAAACTGAGCAGAAAAACTGAGAAAAAAATAACTATTTAAAAAAAACTGAAGAAAAATGGATGTAAAAAACTGAGAAGAAAAATTGAGAAAAAACGACTGAAAAAACTGAAGAAAAACTTAGAAAAAAACTGTGAAAAAAAAGAACTGAGAAAAAAAACTGACGAAAAACTTAGAAAAAAACTGTGAAAAAAAAAAGAACTGAGAAAAAAAACTGAAGAAAAACTGAGAAAAAAACTGAAAAAAACTGCAAAAAAAGAACTGAGAAAAAAATCTGAAGAAAAAACTGAGCAGAAAAACTGATTAGAAAAACTGAGAAAAAAAACTATTTAAAAAAACTGAAGAAAAACGGAGGAAAAAAACTGAGAAGAAAAATTGAGAAAAAACGACCGAAAAAACTGAAGAAAAAATTAGAAAATACTGTGAAAAAAAAGAAGTACTGAGAAAAAAAACTGAAGAAAAACTTAGAAAAAAAATGAAAAAAACTGCAAAAAAGAACTGAGAAAAAAATCTGAAGAAAAAACTGAGCAGAAAAACTGATCAGAAAAACTGAGAAAAAAAACTATTTAAAAAAACTGAAGAAAAACGGAGGAAAAAAACTGAGAAGAAAAATTCAGAAAAGACGACTGAAAAAACTGAAGAAAAACTAAGAAAAAAACTGAAAAAAATTGTGAAAAAAAAGAACTGAGAAAAAAAACTGAAGAAAAAACTGAGCAGAAAAACTGAGCAGAAAAACTGAGAAAAAAATAACTATTAAAAAAATACTGAAGAAAAACGGAGTAAAAAAACTGAGAAGAAAAATTGAGAAAAAACGATTAAAAAAACTGAAGAAAAACTAAGAAAAAAACTGTGAAAAAAATTGTGAAAAAAAAGAACTGAGAAAAAAAACTGAAGAAAAAACTGAGCAGAAAAACTGAGCAGAAAAACTGAGAAAAAAATAACTATTTAAAAAAAACTGAAGAAAAATGGATGTAAAAAACTGAGAAGAAAAATTGAGAAAAAACGACTGAAAAAACTGAAGAAAAACTTAGAAAAATACTGTGAAAAAAAAGAAGAACTGAGAAAAAAAACTGAAGAAAAACTTAGAAAAAAACTGAAAAAAACTGCAAAAAAGAACTGAGAAAAAAATCTGAAGAAAGAACTGAGCAGAAAAACTGATCAGAAAAACTGAGAAAAAAAACTATTTAAAAAAACTGAAGAAAAACGGAGTAAAAAAACTGAGAAGTAAAATTGAGAAAAAACGACTGAAAAAACTGAAGAAAAACTAAGAAAAAAACTGTGAAAAAAATTGTGAAAAAAAAGAACTGAGAAAAAAAACTGAAGAAAAAACTGAGCAGAAAAACTGAGCAGAAAAACTGAGAAAAAAATAACTATTAAAAAAATACTGAAGAAAAACGGAGTAAAAAAACTGAAGAAAAATTGAGAAAAAACGATTCAAAAAACTGAAGAAAAACTTAGAAAAAAACTGTGAAAAAAAAGAACTGAGAAAAAAAACTGACGAAAAACTTAGAAAAAAACTGTGAAAAAAAAAAGAACTGAGAAAAAAAACTGAAGAAAAACTGAGAAAAAAACTGAAAAAAACTGCAAAAAAAGAACTGAGAAAAAAATCTGAAGAAAAAACTGAGCAGAAAAACTGATCAGAAAAACTGAGAAAAAAAACTATTTAAAAAAACTGAAGAAAAACGGAGGAAAAAAACTGAGAAGAAAAATTGAGAAAAAACGACCGAAAAAACTGAAGAAAAAATTAGAAAATACTGTGAAAAAAAAGAAGTACTGAGAAAAAAAACTGAAGAAAAACTTAGAAAAAAAATGAAAAAAACTGCAAAAAAGAACTGAGAAAAAAATCTGAAGAAAAAACTGAGCAGAAAAACTGATCAGAAAAACTGAGAAAAAAAACTATTTAAAAAAACTGAAGAAAAACGGAGGAAAAAAACTGAGAAGAAAAATTCAGAAAAGACGACTGAAAAAACTGAAGAAAAACTAAGAAAAAAACTGAAAAAAATTGTGAAAAAAAAGAACTGAGAAAAAAAACTGAAGAAAAAACTGAGCAGAAAAACTGAGCAGAAAAACTGAGAAAAAAATAACTATTAAAAAAATACTGAAGAAAAACGGAGTAAAAAAACTGAGAAGAAAAATTGAGAAAAAACGATTAAAAAAACTGAAGAAAAACTTAGAAAAAAACTGTGAAAAAAAAGAACTGAGAAAAAAAACTGAAGAAAAATTTTGAAAAAAACTGTGCACAAAAGTGTGGAAAAAAAGAACTGAGAAAAAAACTGATAAAAAACTGAGCAGAAAAACTGATCAGAAAAACTGAGAAAAAAAACTATTTAAAAAAAACTGAAGAAAAATGGATGTAAAAAACTGAGAAGAAAAATTGAGAAAAAACGACTGAAAAAACTGAAGAAAAACTTAGAAAAAAACTGTGAAAAAAAAGAAGAACTGAGAAAAAAAACTGAAGAAAAACTTAGAAAAAAACTGAAAAAATATGCAAAAAAAGAACTGAGAAAAAAATCTGAAGAAAAAACTGAGCAGAAAAACTGATCAGAAAAACTGAGAATAAAAACTATTTAAAAAAAACTGAAGAAAAACGGAGGCAAAAAACTGAGAAGAAAAATTGAGAAAAAACGACCGAAAATACTGAAGAAAAACTAAAAAAACTGTGAAAAAAATTGTGAAAAAAAAGAACTGAGAAAAAAAACTGAAGAAAAAACTGAGCAGAAAAACTGAGCAGAAAAACTGAGAAAAAAATATCTATTAAAAAAATACTGAAGAAAAACGGAGTAAAAAAACTGAGAAGAAAAATTGAGAAAAAACGATTCAAAAAACTGAAGAAAAACTTAGAAAAAAACTGTGAAAAAAAAGAACTGAGAAAAAAAACTGAAGAAAAATTTAGAAAAAAACTGTGCACAAAAGTGTGGAAAAAAAGAACTGAGAAAAAAACTGATTAAAAACTGAGCAGAAAAACTGATCAGAAAAACTGAGAAAAAAAACTATTTAAAAAAAACTGAAGAAAAACGGATGAAAAAAACTGAGAAGAAAAATTGAGAAAAAACGACTGAAAAAACTGAAGAAAAACTTAGAAAAATACTGTGAAAAAAAAGAAGTACTGAGAAAAAAAACTGAACAAAAACTTAGAAAAAAACTGAAAAAAACTGCAAAAAAGAACTGAGAAAAAAATCTGAAGAAAAAACTGATCAGAAAAACTGATCAGAAAAACTGAGAAAAAAACTATTTAAAAAAACTGAAGAAAAACGGAGGAAAAAAACTGAGAAGAAAAATTGAGAAAAGACGACTGAAAAAACTGAAGAAAAACTAAGAAAAAAACTGAAAAAAATTGTGAAAAAAAAGAACTGAGAAAAAAAACTGAAGAAAAAACTGAGCAGAAAAACTGAGCAGAAAAACTGAGAAAAAAATAACTATTAAAAAAATACTGAAGAAAAACGGAGTAAAAAAACTGAGAAGAAAAATTGAGAAAAAACGATTCAAAAAACTGAAGAAAAACTTAGAAAAAAACTGTGAAAAAAAAGAACTGAGAAAAAAAACTGACGAAAAACTTAGAAAAAAACTGTGAAAAAAAAGAAAAACTTAGAAAAAAAACTGAAGAAAAACTTAGAAAAAAACTGAAAAAAACTGCAAAAAAAGAACTGAGAAAAAAATCTGAAGAAAAAACTGAGCAGAAAAACTGATCAGAAAAACTGAGAAAAAAAACTATTTAAAAAAACTGAAGAAAAATGGAGGAAAAAAACTGAGAAGAAAAATTGAGAAAAAACGACCGAAAAAACTGAAGAAAAACTAAGAAAAAAACTGTGAAAAAAATTGTGAAAAAAAAGGACTGAGAAAAAAAACTGAAGAAAAAACTGAGCAGAAAAACTGAGCAGAAAAACTGAGAAAAAAATAACTATTAAAAAAATACTGAAGAAAAACGGAGTAAAAAAACTGAGAAGAAAAATTGAGAAAAAACGATTCAAAAAACTGAAGAAAAACTTAGAAAAAAACTGTAAAAAAAAAGAACTGAGAAAAAAAACTGAAGAAAAATTTAGAAAAAAACTGTGCACAAAAGTGTGGAAAAAAAGAACTGAGAAAAAAACTGATAAAAAACTGAGCAGAAAAACTGATCAGAAAAACTGAGAAAAAAAACTATTTAAAAAAAACTGAAGAAAAATGGATGTAAAAAACTAAGAAAAATTGAGAAAAAACGACTGAAAAAACTGAAGAAAAACTTAGAAAAATACTGTGAAAAAAAAGAAGAACTGAGAAAAAAAACTGAAGAAAAACTTAGAAAAAAACTGAAAAAAACTGCAAAAAAGAACTGAGAAAAAAATCTGAAGAAAGAACTGAGCAGAAAAACTGATCAGAAAAACTGAGAAAAAAAACTATTTAAAAAAACTGAAGAAAAACGGAGGAAAAAAACTGAGAAGAAAAATTGAGAAAAAACGACTGAAAAAACTGAAGAAAAACTAAGAAAAAAACTGTGAAAAAAATTGTGAAAAAAAAGAACTGAGAAAAAAAACTGAAGAAAAAACTGAGCAGAAAAACTGAGCAGAAAAACTGAGAAAAAAATAACTATTAAAAAAATACTGAAGAAAAACGGAGTAAAAAAACTGAAGAAAAATTGAGAAAAAACGATTCAAAAAACTGAAGAAAAACTTAGAAAAAAACTGTGAAAAAAAAGAACTGAGAAAAAAAACTGACGAAAAACTTAGAAAAAAACTGTGAAAAAAAAAGAACTGAGAAAAAAAACTGAAGAAAAACTGAGAAAAAAACTGAAAAAAACTGCAAAAAAAGAACTGAGAAAAAAATCTGAAGAAAAAACTGAGCAGAAAAACTGATTAGAAAAACTGAGAAAAAAAACTATTTAAAAAAACTGAAGAAAAACGGAGGAAAAAAACTGAGAAGAAAAATTGAGAAAAAACGACCGAAAAAACTGAAGAAAAAATTAGAAAATACTGTGAAAAAAAAGAAGTACTGAGAAAAAAAACTGAAGAAAAACTTAGAAAAAAAATGAAAAAAACTGCAAAAAAGAACTGAGAAAAAAATCTGAAGAAAAAACTGAGCAGAAAAACTGATCAGAAAAACTGAGAAAAAAAACTATTTAAAAAAACTGAAGAAAAACGGAGGAAAAAAACTGAGAAGAAAAATTGAGAAAAGACGACTGAAAAAACTGAAGAAAAACTAAGAAAAAAACTGAAAAAAATTGTGAAAAAAAAGAACTGAGAAAAAAAACTGAAGAAAAAACTGAGCAGAAAAACTGAGCAGAAAAACTGAGAAAAAAATAACTATTAAAAAAATACTGAAGAAAAACGGAGTAAAAAAACTGAGAAGAAAAATTGAGAAAAAACGATTAAAAAAACTGAAGAAAAACTAAGAAAAAAACTGTGAAAAAAATTGTGAAAAAAAAGAACTGAGAAAAAAAACTGAAGAAAAAACTGAGCAGAAAAACTGAGCAGAAAAACTGAGAAAAAAATAACTATTTAAAAAAAACTGAAGAAAAATGGATGTAAAAAACTGAGAAGAAAAATTGAGAAAAAACGACTGAAAAAACTGAAGAAAAACTTAGAAAAATACTGTGAAAAAAAAGAAGAACTGAGAAAAAAAACTGAAGAAAAACTTAGAAAAAAACTGAAAAAAACTGCAAAAAAGAACTGAGAAAAAAATCTGAAGAAAGAACTGAGCAGAAAAACTGATCAGAAAAACTGAGAAAAAAAACTATTTAAAAAAACTGAAGAAAAACGGAGTAAAAAAACTGAGAAGTAAAATTGAGAAAAAACGACTGAAAAAACTGAAGAAAAACTAAGAAAAAAACTGTGAAAAAAATTGTGAAAAAAAAGAACTGAGAAAAAAAACTGAAGAAAAAACTGAGCAGAAAAACTGAGCAGAAAAACTGAGAAAAAATTGTTTATTAAAAAAATACTGAAGAAAAACGGAGTAAAAAAACTGAAGAAAAAAATGCAAAAAAACGATTCAAAAAACTGAAGAAAAACTTAGAAAAAAACTGTGAAAAAAAAGAACTGAGAAAAAAAACTGACGAAAAACTTAGAAAAAAACTGTGAAAAAAAAAAGAACTGAGAAAAAAAACTGAAGAAAAACTGAGAAAAAAACTGAAAAAAACTGCAAAAAAAGAACTGAGAAAAAAATCTGAAGAAAAAACTGAGCAGAAAAACTGATCAGAAAAACTGAGAAAAAAAACTATTTAAAAAAACTGAAGAAAAACGGAGGAAAAAAACTGAGAAGAAAAATTGAGAAAAAACGACCGAAAAAACTGAAGAAAAAATTAGAAAATACTGTGAAAAAAAAGAAGTACTGAGAAAAAAAACTGAAGAAAAACTTAGAAAAAAAATGAAAAAAACTGCAAAAAAGAACTGAGAAAAAAATCTGAAGAAAAAACTGAGCAGAAAAACTGATCAGAAAAACTGAGAAAAAAAACTATTTAAAAAAACTGAAGAAAAACGGAGGAAAAAAACTGAGAAGAAAAATTCAGAAAAGACGACTGAAAAAACTGAAGAAAAACTAAGAAAAAAACTGAAAAAAATTGTGAAAAAAAAGAACTGAGAAAAAAAACTGAAGAAAAAACTGAGCAGAAAAACTGAGCAGAAAAACTGAGAAAAAAATAACTATTAAAAAAATACTGAAGAAAAACGGAGTAAAAAAACTGAGAAGAAAAATTGAGAAAAAACGATTAAAAAAACTGAAGAAAAACTTAGAAAAAAACTGTGAAAAAAAAGAACTGAGAAAAAAAACTGAAGAAAAATTTTGAAAAAAACTGTGCACAAAAGTGTGGAAAAAAAGAACTGAGAAAAAAACTGATAAAAAACTGAGCAGAAAAACTGATCAGAAAAACTGAGAAAAAAAACTATTTAAAAAAAACTGAAGAAAAATGGATGTAAAAAACTAAGAAAAATTGAGAAAAAACGACTGAAAAAACTGAAGAAAAACTTAGAAAAATACTGTGAAAAAAAAGAAGAACTGAGAAAAAAAACTGAAGAAAAACTTAGAAAAAAACTGAAAAAAACTGCAAAAAAGAACTGAGAAAAAAATCTGAAGAAAGAACTGAGCAGAAAAACTGATCAGAAAAACTGAGAAAAAAAACTATTTAAAAAAACTGAAGAAAAACGGAGGAAAAAAACTGAGAAGAAAAATTGAGAAAAAACGACTGAAAAAACTGAAGAAAAACTAAGAAAAAAACTGTGAAAAAAATTGTGAAAAAAAAGAACTGAGAAAAAAAACTGAAGAAAAAACTGAGCAGAAAAACTGAGCAGAAAAACTGAGAAAAAAATAACTATTAAAAAAATACTGAAGAAAAACGGAGTAAAAAAACTGAAGAAAAATTGAGAAAAAACGATTCAAAAAACTGAAGAAAAACTTAGAAAAAAACTGTGAAAAAAAAGAACTGAGAAAAAAAACTGACGAAAAACTTAGAAAAAAACTGTGAAAAAAAAAGAACTGAGAAAAAAAACTGAAGAAAAACTGAGAAAAAAACTGAAAAAAACTGCAAAAAAAGAACTGAGAAAAAAATCTGAAGAAAAAACTGAGCAGAAAAACTGATTAGAAAAACTGAGAAAAAAAACTATTTAAAAAAACTGAAGAAAAACGGAGGAAAAAAACTGAGAAGAAAAATTGAGAAAAAACGACCGAAAAAACTGAAGAAAAAATTAGAAAATACTGTGAAAAAAAAGAAGTACTGAGAAAAAAAACTGAAGAAAAACTTAGAAAAAAAATGAAAAAAACTGCAAAAAAGAACTGAGAAAAAAATCTGAAGAAAAAACTGAGCAGAAAAACTGATCAGAAAAACTGAGAAAAAAAACTATTTAAAAAAACTGAAGAAAAACGGAGGAAAAAAACTGAGAAGAAAAATTGAGAAAAGACGACTGAAAAAACTGAAGAAAAACTAAGAAAAAAACTGAAAAAAATTGTGAAAAAAAAGAACTGAGAAAAAAAACTGAAGAAAAAACTGAGCAGAAAAACTGAGCAGAAAAACTGAGAAAAAAATAACTATTAAAAAAATACTGAAGAAAAACGGAGTAAAAAAACTGAGAAGAAAAATTGAGAAAAAACGATTAAAAAAACTGAAGAAAAACTAAGAAAAAAACTGTGAAAAAAATTGTGAAAAAAAAGAACTGAGAAAAAAAACTGAAGAAAAAACTGAGCAGAAAAACTGAGCAGAAAAACTGAGAAAAAAATAACTATTTAAAAAAAACTGAAGAAAAATGGATGTAAAAAACTGAGAAGAAAAATTGAGAAAAAACGACTGAAAAAACTGAAGAAAAACTTAGAAAAATACTGTGAAAAAAAAGAAGAACTGAGAAAAAAAACTGAAGAAAAACTTAGAAAAAAACTGAAAAAAACTGCAAAAAAGAACTGAGAAAAAAATCTGAAGAAAGAACTGAGCAGAAAAACTGATCAGAAAAACTGAGAAAAAAAACTATTTAAAAAAACTGAAGAAAAACGGAGTAAAAAAACTGAGAAGTAAAATTGAGAAAAAACGACTGAAAAAACTGAAGAAAAACTAAGAAAAAAACTGTGAAAAAAATTGTGAAAAAAAAGAACTGAGAAAAAAAACTGAAGAAAAAACTGAGCAGAAAAACTGAGCAGAAAAACTGAGAAAAAATTGTTTATTAAAAAAATACTGAAGAAAAACGGAGTAAAAAAACTGAAGAAAAATTGAGAAAAAACGATTCAAAAAACTGAAGAAAAACTTAGAAAAAAACTGTGAAAAAAAAGAACTGAGAAAAAAAACTGACGAAAAACTTAGAAAAAAACTGTGAAAAAAAAAAGAACTGAGAAAAAAAACTGAAGAAAAACTGAGAAAAAAACTGAAAAAAACTGCAAAAAAAGAACTGAGAAAAAAATCTGAAGAAAAAACTGAGCAGAAAAACTGATCAGAAAAACTGAGAAAAAAAACTATTTAAAAAAACTGAAGAAAAACGGAGGAAAAAAACTGAGAAGAAAAATTGAGAAAAAACGACCGAAAAAACTGAAGAAAAAATTAGAAAATACTGTGAAAAAAAAGAAGTACTGAGAAAAAAAACTGAAGAAAAACTTAGAAAAAAAATGAAAAAAACTGCAAAAAAGAACTGAGAAAAAAATCTGAAGAAAAAACTGAGCAGAAAAACTGATCAGAAAAACTGAGAAAAAAAACTATTTAAAAAAACTGAAGAAAAACGGAGGAAAAAAACTGAGAAGAAAAATTCAGAAAAGACGACTGAAAAAACTGAAGAAAAACTAAGAAAAAAACTGAAAAAAATTGTGAAAAAAAAGAACTGAGAAAAAAAACTGAAGAAAAAACTGAGCAGAAAAACTGAGCAGAAAAACTGAGAAAAAAATAACTATTAAAAAAATACTGAAGAAAAACGGAGTAAAAAAACTGAGAAGAAAAATTGAGAAAAAACGATTAAAAAAACTGAAGAAAAACTTAGAAAAAAACTGTGAAAAAAAAGAACTGAGAAAAAAAACTGAAGAAAAATTTTGAAAAAAACTGTGCACAAAAGTGTGGAAAAAAAGAACTGAGAAAAAAACTGATAAAAAACTGAGCAGAAAAACTGATCAGAAAAACTGAGAAAAAAAACTATTTAAAAAAAACTGAAGAAAAATGGATGTAAAAAACTGAGAAGAAAAATTGAGAAAAAACGACTGAAAAAACTGAAGAAAAACTTAGAAAAAAACTGTGAAAAAAAAGAAGAACTGAGAAAAAAAACTGAAGAAAAACTTAGAAAAAAACTGAAAAAATATGCAAAAAAAGAACTGAGAAAAAAATCTGAAGAAAAAACTGAGCAGAAAAACTGATCAGAAAAACTGAGAATAAAAACTATTTAAAAAAAACTGAAGAAAAACGGAGGCAAAAAACTGAGAAGAAAAATTGAGAAAAAACGACCGAAAATACTGAAGAAAAACTAAAAAAACTGTGAAAAAAATTGTGAAAAAAAAGAACTGAGAAAAAAAACTGAAGAAAAAACTGAGCAGAAAAACTGAGCAGAAAAACTGAGAAAAAAATATCTATTAAAAAAATACTGAAGAAAAACGGAGTAAAAAAACTGAGAAGAAAAATTGAGAAAAAACGATTCAAAAAACTGAAGAAAAACTTAGAAAAAAACTGTGAAAAAAAAGAACTGAGAAAAAAAACTGAAGAAAAATTTAGAAAAAAACTGTGCACAAAAGTGTGGAAAAAAAGAACTGAGAAAAAAACTGATTAAAAACTGAGCAGAAAAACTGATCAGAAAAACTGAGAAAAAAAACTATTTAAAAAAAACTGAAGAAAAACGGATGAAAAAAACTGAGAAGAAAAATTGAGAAAAAACGACTGAAAAAACTGAAGAAAAACTTAGAAAAATACTGTGAAAAAAAAGAAGTACTGAGAAAAAAAACTGAACAAAAACTTAGAAAAAAACTGAAAAAAACTGCAAAAAAGAACTGAGAAAAAAATCTGAAGAAAAAACTGATCAGAAAAACTGATCAGAAAAACTGAGAAAAAAACTATTTAAAAAAACTGAAGAAAAACGGAGGAAAAAAACTGAGAAGAAAAATTGAGAAAAGACGACTGAAAAAACTGAAGAAAAACTAAGAAAAAAACTGAAAAAAATTGTGAAAAAAAAGAACTGAGAAAAAAAACTGAAGAAAAAACTGAGCAGAAAAACTGAGCAGAAAAACTGAGAAAAAAATAACTATTAAAAAAATACTGAAGAAAAACGGAGTAAAAAAACTGAGAAGAAAAATTGAGAAAAAACGATTCAAAAAACTGAAGAAAAACTTAGAAAAAAACTGTGAAAAAAAAGAACTGAGAAAAAAAACTGACGAAAAACTTAGAAAAAAACTGTGAAAAAAAAGAAAAACTTAGAAAAAAAACTGAAGAAAAACTTAGAAAAAAACTGAAAAAAACTGCAAAAAAAGAACTGAGAAAAAAATCTGAAGAAAAAACTGAGCAGAAAAACTGATCAGAAAAACTGAGAAAAAAAACTATTTAAAAAAACTGAAGAAAAATGGAGGAAAAAAACTGAGAAGAAAAATTGAGAAAAAACGACCGAAAAAACTGAAGAAAAACTAAGAAAAAAACTGTGAAAAAAATTGTGAAAAAAAAGGACTGAGAAAAAAAACTGAAGAAAAAACTGAGCAGAAAAACTGAGCAGAAAAACTGAGAAAAAAATAACTATTAAAAAAATACTGAAGAAAAACGGAGTAAAAAAACTGAGAAGAAAAATTGAGAAAAAACGATTCAAAAAACTGAAGAAAAACTTAGAAAAAAACTGTAAAAAAAAAGAACTGAGAAAAAAAACTGAAGAAAAATTTAGAAAAAAACTGTGCACAAAAGTGTGGAAAAAAAGAACTGAGAAAAAAACTGATAAAAAACTGAGCAGAAAAACTGATCAGAAAAACTGAGAAAAAAAACTATTTAAAAAAAACTGAAGAAAAATGGATGTAAAAAACTAAGAAAAATTGAGAAAAAACGACTGAAAAAACTGAAGAAAAACTTAGAAAAATACTGTGAAAAAAAAGAAGAACTGAGAAAAAAAACTGAAGAAAAACTTAGAAAAAAACTGAAAAAAACTGCAAAAAAGAACTGAGAAAAAAATCTGAAGAAAAAACTGAGCAGAAAAACTGATCAGAAAAACTGAGAAAAAAAACTATTTAAAAAAACTGAAGAAAAACGGAGGAAAAAAACTGAGAAGAAAAATTGAGAAAAAACGACTGAAAAAACTGAAGAAAAACTAAGAAAAAAACTGTGAAAAAAATTGTGAAAAAAAAGAACTGAGAAAAAAAACTGAAGAAAAAACTGAGCAGAAAAACTGAGCAGAAAAACTGAGAAAAAAATAACTATTAAAAAAATACTGAAGAAAAACGGAGTAAAAAAACTGAGAAGAAAAATTGAGAAAAAACGATTCAAAAAACTGAAGAAAAACTTAGAAAAAAACTGTGAAAAAAAAGAACTGAGAAAAAAAACTGAAGAAAAATTTAGAAAAAAACTGTGCACAAAAGTGTGGAAAAAAAGAACTGAGAAAAAAACTGATAAAAAACTGAGCAGAAAAACTGATCAGAAAAACTGAGAAAAAAAACTATTTAAAAAAAACTGAAGAAAAATGGATGTAAAAAACTGAGAAGAAAAATTGAGAAAAAACGACTGAAAAAACTGAAGAAAAACTTAGAAAAAAACTGTGAAAAAAAAGAACTGAGAAAAAAAACTGAAGAAAAACTTAGAAAAAAACTGAAAAAAACTGCAAAAAAAGAACTGAGAAAAAAATCTGAAGAAAAAACTGAGCAGAAAAACTGATCAGAAAAACTGAGAATAAAAATTATTTAAAAAAAACTGAAGAAAAACGGAGGCAAAAAACTTAGAAGAAAAATTGAGAAAAAACGACCGAAAATACTGAAGAAAAACTAAAAAAACTGTGAAAAAAATTGTGAAAAAAAAGAACTGAGAAAAAAAACTGATAAAAAACTGAGCAGAAAAACTGATCAGAAAAACTGAGAAAAAAAACTATTTAAAAAAAACTGAAGAAAAATGGATGTAAAAAACAGAAGAAAAATTGAGAAAAAACGACTGAAAAAACTGAAGAAAAACTAAGAAAAAAACTGTGAAAAAAATTGTGAAAAAAAAGAACTGAGAAAAAAAACTGAAGAAAAAACTGAGCAGAAAAACTGAGCAGAAAAACTGAGAAAAAAATAACTATTAAAAAAATACTGAAGAAAAACGGAGTAAAAAAACTGAAGAAAAATTGAGAAAAAACGATTCAAAAAACTGAAGAAAAACTTAGAAAAATACTGTGAAAAAAAAGAAGTACTGAGAAAAAAAACTGAAGAAAAACTTAGAAAAAAACTGAAAAAAACTGCAAAAAAGAACTGAGAAAAAAATCTGAAGAAAAAACTGAGCAGAAAAACTGATCAGAAAAACTGAGAAAAAAAACTATTTAAAAAAACTGAAGAAAAACGGAGGAAAAAAACTGAGAAGAAAAATTGAGAAAAGTCGACTGAAAAAACTGAAGAAAAACTAAGAAAAAAACTGAAAAAAATTGTGAAAAAAAAGAACTGAGAAAAAAAACTGAAGAAAAAACTGAGCAGAAAGACTGAGCAGAAAAACTGAGAAAAAAATAACTATTAAAAAAATACTGAAGAAAAACGGAGTAAAAAAACTGAGAAGAAAAATTGAGAAAAAACGATTCAAAAAACTGAAGAAAAACTTAGAAAAAAACTGTGAAAAAAAAGAACTGAGAAAAAAACTGAAGAAAAATTTAGAAAAAAACTGTGCACAAAAGTGTGGAAAAAAAGAACTGAGAAAAAAACTGATAAAAAACTGAGCAGAAAAACTGATCAGAAAAACTGAGAAAAAAAACTATTTAAAAAAAACTGAAGAAAAATGGATGTAAAAAACTGAGAAGAAAAATTGAGAAAAAACGACTGAAAAAACTGAAGAAAAACTTAGAAAAAAACTGTGAAAAAAAAGAAGAACTGAGAAAAAAAACTGAAGAAAAACTTAGAAAAAAACTGAAAAAAACTGCAAAAAAAGAACTGAGAAAAAAATCTGAAGAAAAAACTGAGCAGAAAAACTGATCAGAAAAACTGAGAATAAAAACTATTTAAAAAAAACTGAAGAAAAACGGAGGCAAAAAACTGAGAAGAAAAATTGAGAAAAAACGACCGAAAATACTGAAGAAAAACTAAAAAAACTGTGAAAAAAATTGTGAAAAAAAAGAACTGAGAAAAAAAACTGAAGAAAAAACTGAGCAGAAAAACTGAGCAGAAAAACTGAGAAAAAAATATCTATTAAAAAAATACTGAAGAAAAACGGAGTAAAAAAACTGAGAAGAAAAATTGAGAAAAAACGATTCAAAAAACTGAAGAAAAACTTAGAAAAAAACTGTGAAAAAAAAGAACTGAGAAAAAAAACTGAAGAAAAATTTAGAAAAAAACTGTGCACAAAAGTGTGGAAAAAAAGAACTGAGAAAAAAACTGATAAAAAACTGAGCAGAAAAACTGATCAGAAAAACTGAGAAAAAAAACTATTTAAAAAAAACTGAAGAAAAATGGATGTAAAAAACTGAGAAGAAAAATTGAGATAAAACGACTGAAAAAACTGAAGAAAAACTTAGAAAAATACTGTGAAAAAAAAGAACTGAGAAAAAAAACTGAAGAAAAACTTAGAAAAAAACTGAAAAAAACTGCAAAAAAAGAACTGAGAATAAAATCTGAAGAAAAAACTGAGCAGAAAAACTGATCAGAAAAACTGAGAAAAAAAACTATTTAAAAAAACTGAAGAAAAACGGAGGAAAAAAACTGAGAAGAAAAATTGAGAAAAAACGACCGAAAAAACTGAAGAAAAACTAAGAAAAAAACTGTGAAAAAAATTGTGAAAAAAAAGAACTGAGAAAAAAAGCTGAAGTAAAAACTGAGCAGAAAAACTGAGCAGAAAAACTGAGAAAAAAATAACTATTAAAAAAATACTGAAGAAAAACGGAGTAAAAAAACTGAGAAGAAAAATTGAGAAAAAACGATTCAAAAAACTGAAGAAAAACTTAGAAAAAAACTGTGAAAAAAAAGAACTGAGAAAAAAAACTGAAGAAAAATTTAGAAAAAAACTGTGCACAAAAGTGTGGAAAAAAAGAACCGAGAAAAAAACTGATTAAAAACTGAGCAGAAAAACTGATCAGAAAAACTGAGAAAAAAAACTATTTAAAAAAAACTGAAGAAAAACGGATGAAAAAAACTGAGAAGAAAAATTGAGAAAAAACGACTGAAAAAACTGAAGAAAAACTTAGAAAAATACTGTGAAAAAAAAGAAGTACTGAGAAAAAAAACTGAAGAAAAACTTAGAAAAAAACTGAAAAAAACTGCAAAAAAAGAACTGAGAAAAAAATCTGAAGAAAAAACTGAGCAGAAAAACTGATCAGAAAAACTGAGAATAAAAATTATTTAAAAAAAACTGAAGAAAAACGGAGGCAAAAAACTTAGAAGAAAAATTGAGAAAAAACGACCGAAAATACTGAAGAAAAACTAAAAAAACTGTGAAAAAAATTGTGAAAAAAAAGAACTGAGAAAAAAAACTGATAAAAAACTGAGCAGAAAAACTGATCAGAAAAACTGAGAAAAAAAACTATTTAAAAAAAACTGAAGAAAAATGGATGTAAAAAACAGAAGAAAAATTGAGAAAAAACGACTGAAAAAACTGAAGAAAAACTAAGAAAAAAACTGTGAAAAAAATTGTGAAAAAAAAGAACTGAGAAAAAAAACTGAAGAAAAAACTGAGCAGAAAAACTGAGCAGAAAAACTGAGAAAAAAATAACTATTAAAAAAATACTGAAGAAAAACGGAGTAAAAAAACTGAAGAAAAATTGAGAAAAAACGATTCAAAAAACTGAAGAAAAACTTAGAAAAATACTGTGAAAAAAAAGAAGTACTGAGAAAAAAAACTGAAGAAAAACTTAGAAAAAAACTGAAAAAAACTGCAAAAAAGAACTGAGAAAAAAATCTGAAGAAAAAACTGAGCAGAAAAACTGATCAGAAAAACTGAGAAAAAAAACTATTTAAAAAAACTGAAGAAAAACGGAGGAAAAAAACTGAGAAGAAAAATTGAGAAAAGTCGACTGAAAAAACTGAAGAAAAACTAAGAAAAAAACTGAAAAAAA
Organism: Pristiophorus japonicus; assembly: GCF_044704955.1. NCBI lineage: Eukaryota > Metazoa > Chordata > Chondrichthyes > Pristiophoridae > Pristiophorus > Pristiophorus japonicus. The sequence goes on along the minus strand of NW_027250734.1, from coordinate 1,652,616 downwards.
TTGTGAAAAAAAAGAACTGAGAAAAAAAACTGAAGAAAAAACTGAGCAGAAAGACTGAGCAGAAAAACTGAGAAAAAAATAACTATTAAAAAAATACTGAAGAAAAACGGAGTAAAAAAACTGAGAAGAAAAATTGAGAAAAAACGATTCAAAAAACTGAAGAAAAACTTAGAAAAAAACTGTGAAAAAAAAGAACTGAGAAAAAAACTGAAGAAAAATTTAGAAAAAAACTGTGCACAAAAGTGTGGAAAAAAAGAACTGAGAAAAAAACTGATAAAAAACTGAGCAGAAAAACTGATCAGAAAAACTGAGAAAAAAAACTATTTAAAAAAAACTGAAGAAAAATGGATGTAAAAAACTGAGAAGAAAAATTGAGAAAAAACGACTGAAAAAACTGAAGAAAAACTTAGAAAAAAACTGTGAAAAAAAAGAAGAACTGAGAAAAAAAACTGAAGAAAAACTTAGAAAAAAACTGAAAAAAACTGCAAAAAAAGAACTGAGAAAAAAATCTGAAGAAAAAACTGAGCAGAAAAACTGATCAGAAAAACTGAGAATAAAAACTATTTAAAAAAAACTGAAGAAAAACGGAGGCAAAAAACTGAGAAGAAAAATTGAGAAAAAACGACCGAAAATACTGAAGAAAAACTAAAAAAACTGTGAAAAAAATTGTGAAAAAAAAGAACTGAGAAAAAAAACTGAAGAAAAAACTGAGCAGAAAAACTGAGCAGAAAAACTGAGAAAAAAATATCTATTAAAAAAATACTGAAGAAAAACGGAGTAAAAAAACTGAGAAGAAAAATTGAGAAAAAACGATTCAAAAAACTGAAGAAAAACTTAGAAAAAAACTGTGAAAAAAAAGAACTGAGAAAAAAAACTGAAGAAAAATTTAGAAAAAAACTGTGCACAAAAGTGTGGAAAAAAAGAACTGAGAAAAAAACTGATAAAAAACTGAGCAGAAAAACTGATCAGAAAAACTGAGAAAAAAAACTATTTAAAAAAAACTGAAGAAAAATGGATGTAAAAAACTGAGAAGAAAAATTGAGATAAAACGACTGAAAAAACTGAAGAAAAACTTAGAAAAATACTGTGAAAAAAAAGAACTGAGAAAAAAAACTGAAGAAAAACTTAGAAAAAAACTGAAAAAAACTGCAAAAAAAGAACTGAGAATAAAATCTGAAGAAAAAACTGAGCAGAAAAACTGATCAGAAAAACTGAGAAAAAAAACTATTTAAAAAAACTGAAGAAAAACGGAGGAAAAAAACTGAGAAGAAAAATTGAGAAAAAACGACCGAAAAAACTGAAGAAAAACTAAGAAAAAAACTGTGAAAAAAATTGTGAAAAAAAAGAACTGAGAAAAAAAGCTGAAGTAAAAACTGAGCAGAAAAACTGAGCAGAAAAACTGAGAAAAAAATAACTATTAAAAAAATACTGAAGAAAAACGGAGTAAAAAAACTGAGAAGAAAAATTGAGAAAAAACGATTCAAAAAACTGAAGAAAAACTTAGAAAAAAACTGTGAAAAAAAAGAACTGAGAAAAAAAACTGAAGAAAAATTTAGAAAAAAACTGTGCACAAAAGTGTGGAAAAAAAGAACCGAGAAAAAAACTGATTAAAAACTGAGCAGAAAAACTGATCAGAAAAACTGAGAAAAAAAACTATTTAAAAAAAACTGAAGAAAAACGGATGAAAAAAACTGAGAAGAAAAATTGAGAAAAAACGACTGAAAAAACTGAAGAAAAACTTAGAAAAATACTGTGAAAAAAAAGAAGTACTGAGAAAAAAAACTGAAGAAAAACTTAGAAAAAAACTGAAAAAAACTGCAAAAAAGAACTGAGAAAAAAATCTGAAGAAAAAACTGAGCAGAAAAACTGATCAGAAAAACTGAGAAAAAAAACTATTTAAAAAAACTGAAGAAAAACGGAGGAAAAAAACTGAGAAGAAAAATTGAGAAAAGACGACTGAAAAAACTGAAGAAAAACTAAGAAAAAAACTGAAAAAAATTGTGAAAAAAAAGAACTGAGAAAAAAAACTGAAGAAAAAACTGAGCAGAAAAACTGAGCAGAAAAACTGAGAAAAAAATAACTATTAAAAAAATACTGAAGAAAAACGGAGTAAAAAAACTGAGAAGAAAAATTGAGAAAAAACGATTCAAAAAACTGAAGAAAAACTTAGAAAAAAACTGTGAAAAACAAGAACTGAGAAAAAAAACTGACGAAAAACTTAGAAAAAAACTGTGAAAAAAAAGAAGAACTGAGAAAAAAAACTGAAGAAAAACTTAGAAAAAAACTGAAAAAAACTGCAAAAAAGAACTGAGAAAAAAATCTGAAGAAAAAACTGAGCAGAAAAACTGATCAGAAAAACTGAGAAAAAAAACTATTTAAAAAAACTGAAGAAAAACGGAGGAAAAAAACTGAGAAGAAAAATTGAGAAAAAACGACCGAAAAAACTGAAGAAAAACTAAGAAAAAAACTGTGAAAAAAATTGTGAAAAAAAAGAACTGAGAAAAAAAACTGAAGAAAAAACTGAGCAGAAAAACTGAGAAAAAAATAACTATTAAAAAAATACTGAAGAAAAACGGAGTAAAAAAACTGAGAAGAAAAATTGAGAAAAAACGATTCAAAAAACTGAAGAAAAACTTAGAAAAAAACTGTGAAAAAAAAGAACTGAGAAAAAAAACTGAAGAAAAATTTAGAAAAAAACTGTGCACAAAAGTGTGGAAAAAAAGAACTGAGAAAAAAACTGATAAAATACTGAGCAGAAAAACTGATCAGAAAAACTGAGAAAAAAAACTATTTAAAAAAAACTGAAGAAAAATGGATGTAAAAAACTGAGAAGAAAAATTGAGAAAAAACGACTGAAAAAACTGAAGAAAAAGTTAGAAAAATACTGTGAAAAAAAAGAAGAAATGAGAAAAAAACTGAAGAAAAACTTAGAAAAAAACTGAAAAAAACTGCAAAAAAGAACTGAGAAAAAAATCTGAAGAAAAAACTGAGCAGAAAAACTGATCAGAAAAACTGAGAATAAAAATTATTTAAAAAAAACTGAAGAAAAACGGAGGCAAAAAACTTAGAAGAAAAATTGAGAAAAAACGACCGAAAATACTGAAGAAAAACTAAAAAAACTGTGAAAAAAATTGTGAAAAAAAAGAACTGAGAAAAAAAACTGATAAAAAACTGAGCAGAAAAACTGATCAGAAAAACTGAGAAAAAAAACTATTTAAAAAAAACTGAAGAAAAATGGATGTAAAAAACAGAAGAAAAATTGAGAAAAAACGACTGAAAAAACTGAAGAAAAACTAAGAAAAAAACTGTGAAAAAAATTGTGAAAAAAAAGAACTGAGAAAAAAAACTGAAGAAAAAACTGAGCAGAAAAACTGAGCAGAAAAACTGAGAAAAAAATAACTATTAAAAAAATACTGAAGAAAAACGGAGTAAAAAAACTGAAGAAAAATTGAGAAAAAACGATTCAAAAAACTGAAGAAAAACTTAGAAAAATACTGTGAAAAAAAAGAAGTACTGAGAAAAAAAACTGAAGAAAAACTTAGAAAAAAACTGAAAAAAACTGCAAAAAAGAACTGAGAAAAAAATCTGAAGAAAAAACTGAGCAGAAAAACTGATCAGAAAAACTGAGAAAAAAAACTATTTAAAAAAACTGAAGAAAAACGGAGGAAAAAAACTGAGAAGAAAAATTGAGAAAAGTCGACTGAAAAAACTGAAGAAAAACTAAGAAAAAAACTGAAAAAAATTGTGAAAAAAAAGAACTGAGAAAAAAAACTGAAGAAAAAACTGAGCAGAAAGACTGAGCAGAAAAACTGAGAAAAAAATAACTATTAAAAAAATACTGAAGAAAAACGGAGTAAAAAAACTGAGAAGAAAAATTGAGAAAAAACGATTCAAAAAACTGAAGAAAAACTTAGAAAAAAACTGTGAAAAAAAAGAACTGAGAAAAAAACTGAAGAAAAATTTAGAAAAAAACTGTGCACAAAAGTGTGGAAAAAAAGAACTGAGAAAAAAACTGATAAAAAACTGAGCAGAAAAACTGATCAGAAAAACTGAGAAAAAAAACTATTTAAAAAAAACTGAAGAAAAATGGATGTAAAAAACTGAGAAGAAAAATTGAGAAAAAACGACTGAAAAAACTGAAGAAAAACTTAGAAAAAAACTGTGAAAAAAAAGAAGAACTGAGAAAAAAAACTGAAGAAAAACTTAGAAAAAAACTGAAAAAAACTGCAAAAAAAGAACTGAGAAAAAAATCTGAAGAAAAAACTGAGCAGAAAAACTGATCAGAAAAACTGAGAATAAAAACTATTTAAAAAAAACTGAAGAAAAACGGAGGCAAAAAACTGAGAAGAAAAATTGAGAAAAAACGACCGAAAATACTGAAGAAAAACTAAAAAAACTGTGAAAAAAATTGTGAAAAAAAAGAACTGAGAAAAAAAACTGAAGAAAAAACTGAGCAGAAAAACTGAGCAGAAAAACTGAGAAAAAAATATCTATTAAAAAAATACTGAAGAAAAACGGAGTAAAAAAACTGAGAAGAAAAATTGAGAAAAAACGATTCAAAAAACTGAAGAAAAACTTAGAAAAAAACTGTGAAAAAAAAGAACTGAGAAAAAAAACTGAAGAAAAATTTAGAAAAAAACTGTGCACAAAAGTGTGGAAAAAAAGAACTGAGAAAAAAACTGATAAAAAACTGAGCAGAAAAACTGATCAGAAAAACTGAGAAAAAAAACTATTTAAAAAAAACTGAAGAAAAATGGATGTAAAAAACTGAGAAGAAAAATTGAGAAAAAACGACTGAAAAAACTGAAGAAAAACTTAGAAAAATACTGTGAAAAAAAAGAACTGAGAAAAAAAACTGAAGAAAAACTTAGAAAAAAACTGAAAAAAACTGCAAAAAAAGAACTGAGAATAAAATCTGAAGAAAAAACTGAGCAGAAAAACTGATCAGAAAAACTGAGAAAAAAAACTATTTAAAAAAACTGAAGAAAAACGGAGGAAAAAAACTGAGAAGAAAAATTGAGAAAAAACGACCGAAAAAACTGAAGAAAAACTAAGAAAAAAACTGTGAAAAAAATTGTGAAAAAAAAGAACTGAGAAAAAAAGCTGAAGTAAAAACTGAGCAGAAAAACTGAGCAGAAAAACTGAGAAAAAAATAACTATTAAAAAAATACTGAAGAAAAACGGAGTAAAAAAACTGAGAAGAAAAATTGAGAAAAAACGATTCAAAAAACTGAAGAAAAACTTAGAAAAAAACTGTGAAAAAAAAGAACTGAGAAAAAAAACTGAAGAAAAATTTAGAAAAAAACTGTGCACAAAAGTGTGGAAAAAAAGAACCGAGAAAAAAACTGATTAAAAACTGAGCAGAAAAACTGATCAGAAAAACTGAGAAAAAAAACTATTTAAAAAAAACTGAAGAAAAACGGATGAAAAAAACTGAGAAGAAAAATTGAGAAAAAACGACTGAAAAAACTGAAGAAAAACTTAGAAAAATACTGTGAAAAAAAAGAAGTACTGAGAAAAAAAACTGAAGAAAAACTTAGAAAAAAACTGAAAAAAACTGCAAAAAAGAACTGAGAAAAAAATCTGAAGAAAAAACTGAGCAGAAAAACTGATCAGAAAAACTGAGAAAAAAAACTATTTAAAAAAACTGAAGAAAAACGGAGGAAAAAAACTGAGAAGAAAAATTGAGAAAAGACGACTGAAAAAACTGAAGAAAAACTAAGAAAAAAACTGAAAAAAATTGTGAAAAAAAAGAACTGAGAAAAAAAACTGAAGAAAAAACTGAGCAGAAAAACTGAGCAGAAAAACTGAGAAAAAAATAACTATTAAAAAAATACTGAAGAAAAACGGAGTAAAAAAACTGAGAAGAAAAATTGAGAAAAAACGATTCAAAAAACTGAAGAAAAACTTAGAAAAAAACTGTGAAAAACAAGAACTGAGAAAAAAAACTGACGAAAAACTTAGAAAAAAACTGTGAAAAAAAAGAAGAACTGAGAAAAAAAACTGAAGAAAAACTTAGAAAAAAACTGAAAAAAACTGCAAAAAAGAACTGAGAAAAAAATCTGAAGAAAAAACTGAGCAGAAAAACTGATCAGAAAAACTGAGAAAAAAAACTATTTAAAAAAACTGAAGAAAAACGGAGGAAAAAAACTGAGAAGAAAAATTGAGAAAAAACGACCGAAAAAACTGAAGAAAAACTAAGAAAAAAACTGTGAAAAAAATTGTGAAAAAAAAGAACTGAGAAAAAAAACTGAAGAAAAAACTGAGCAGAAAAACTGAGAAAAAAATAACTATTAAAAAAATACTGAAGAAAAACGGAGTAAAAAAACTGAGAAGAAAAATTGAGAAAAAACGATTCAAAAAACTGAAGAAAAACTTAGAAAAAAACTGTGAAAAAAAAGAACTGAGAAAAAAAACTGAAGAAAAATTTAGAAAAAAACTGTGCACAAAAGTGTGGAAAAAAAGAACTGAGAAAAAAACTGATAAAATACTGAGCAGAAAAACTGATCAGAAAAACTGAGAAAAAAAACTATTTAAAAAAAACTGAAGAAAAATGGATGTAAAAAACTGAGAAGAAAAATTGAGAAAAAACGACTGAAAAAACTGAAGAAAAAGTTAGAAAAATACTGTGAAAAAAAAGAAGAAATGAGAAAAAAACTGAAGAAAAACTTAGAAAAAAACTGAAAAAAACTGCAAAAAAGAACTGAGAAAAAAATCTGAAGAAAAAACTGAGCAGAAAAACTGATCAGAAAAACTGAGAAAAAAAACTATTTAAAAAAACTGAAGAAAAACGGAGGAAAAAAACTGAGAAGAAAAATTGAGAAAAAACGACAGAAAAAACTGAAGAAAAACTAAGAAAAAAACTGTGAAAAAAATTGTGAAAAAAAAGAACTGAGAAAAAATACTGAAGAAAAAACTGAGCAGAAAAACTGAGCAGAAAAACTGAGAAAAAAATAACTATTAAAAAAATACTGAAGAAAAACGGAGTAAAAAAACTGAGAAGAAAAATTGAGAAAAAACGATTCAAAAAACTGAAGAAAAACTTAGAACAAAACTGTGAAAAAAAAGAACTGAGAAAAAAAACTGAAGAAAAATTTAGAAAAAAACTGTGCACAAAAGTGTGGAAAAAAAGAACTGAGAAAAAAACTGAGAAAAAACTGAGCATAAAAACTGAGCAGAAAAACTGAGAAAAAAAACTGTTAAAAAAAAACTGAAGAAAAACGGATGAAAAAAACTTAGAAGAAAAATTGAGAAAAAACGACTGAAAAAACTGAAGAAAAACTTAGAAAAATACTGTGAAAAAAAAGAAGAACTGAGAAAAAAAACTGAAGAAAAACTTAGAAAAAAACTGAAAAAAACTGCAAAAAAGAACTGAGAAAAAAATCTGAAGAAAAAACTGAGCAGAAAAACTGACCAGAAAAACTGAGAAAAAAAACTATTTAAAAAAACTGAGAAGAAAAATTGAGAAAAAACGATTCAAAAAACTGAAGAAAAACTTAGAAAAAAACTGTGAAAAAAAAGAACTGAGAAAAAAAACTGAAGAAAAATTTAGAAAAAAACTGTGAAAAAAAAGAACTGAGAAAAAAAACTGAAGAAAAACTTAGAAAAAAACTGAAAAAAACTGCAAAAAAAGAACTGAGAAAAAAATCTGAAGAAAAAACTGAGCAGAAAAACTGATCAGAAAAACTGAGAAAAAAAACTATTTAAAAAAACTGAAGAAAAACGGAGGAAAAAAACTGAGAAGAAAAATTGAGAAAAAACGACCGAAAAAACTGAAGAAAAACTAAGAAAAAAACTGTGAAAAAAATTGTGAAAAAAAAGAACTGAGAAAAAAACTGAAGAGAAAACTGAGCAGAAAAACTGAGCAGAAAAACTGAGAAAAAAATAACTATTAAAAAAATACTGAAGAAAAACGGAGTAAAAAAACTGAGAAGAAAAATTGAGAAAAAACGACCGAAAAAACTGAAGAAAAACTAAGAAAAAAACTGTGAAAAAAATTGTGAAAAAAAAGAACTGAGAAAAAAAACTGAAGAAAAAACTGAGCAGAAAAACTGAGAAAAAAATAACTATTAAAAAAATACTGAAGAAAAACGGAGTAAAAAAACTGAGAAGAAAAATTGAGAAAAAACGATTCAAAAAACTGAAGAAAAACTTAGAAAAAAACTGTGAAAAAAAAGAACTGGAAAAAAAACTGAAGAAAAATTTAGAAAAAAACTGTGCACAAAAGTGTGGAAAAAAAGAACTGAGAAAAAAACTGATAAAATACTGAGCAGAAAAACTGATCAGAAAAACTGAGAAAAAAAACTATTTAAAAAAAACTGAAGAAAAATGGATGTAAAAAACTGAGAAGAAAAATTGAGAAAAAACGACTGAAAAAACTGAAGAAAAAGTTAGAAAAATACTGTGAAAAAAAAGAAGAAATGAGAAAAAAAATGAAGAAAAACTTAGAAAAAAACTGAAAAAAACTGCAAAAAAGAACTGAGAAAAAAATCTGAAGAAAAAACTGAGCAGAAAAACTGATCAGAAAAACTGAGAAAAAAAACTATTTAAAAAAACTGAAGAAAAACGGAGGAAAAAAACTGAGAAGAAAAATTGAGAAAAAACGACTGAAAAAACTGAAGAAAAACTTAGAAAAATACTGTGAAAAAAAAGAAGAACTGAAAAAAAAAACTGAAGAAAAACTTAGAAAAAAACTGAAAAAAACTGCAAAAAAGAACTGAGAAAAAAATCTGAAGAAAAAACTGAGCAGAAAAACTGACCAGAAAAACTGAGAAAAAAAACTATTTAAAAAAACTGAGAAGAAAAATTGAGAAAAAACGATTCAAAAAACTGAAGAAAAACTTAGAAAAAAACTGTGAAAAAAAAGAACTGAGAAAAAAAACTGAAGAAAAATTTAGAAAAAAACTGTGAAAAAAAAGAACTGAGAAAAAAAACTGAAGAAAAACTTAGAAAAAAACTGAAAAAAACTGCAAAAAAAGAACTGAGAAAAAAATCTGAAGAAAAAACTGAGCAGAAAAACTGATCAGAAAAACTGAGAAAAAAAACTATTTAAAAAAACTGAAGAAAAACGGAGGAAAAAAACTGAGAAGAAAAATTGAGAAAAAACGACCGAAAAAACTGAAGAAAAACTAAGAAAAAAACTGTGAAAAAAATTGTGAAAAAAAAGAACTGAGAAAAAAACTGAAGAGAAAACTGAGCAGAAAAACTGAGCAGAAAAACTGAGAAAAAAATAACTATTAAAAAAATACTGAAGAAAAACGGAGTAAAAAAACTGAGAAGAAAAATTGAGAAAAAACGATTCAAAAAACTGAAGAAAAACTTAGAAAAAATCTGTGAAAAAAAAGAACTGAGAAAAAAAACTGAAGAAAAATTTAGAAAAAAACTGTGCACAAAAGTGTGGAAAAAAAGAACTGAGAAAAAAACTGAGCATAAAAACTGAGCAGAAAAACTGAGAAAAAAAACTGTTAAAAAAAAACTGAAGAAAAACTAAGAAAAAAACTGAAAAAAATTGTGAAAAAAAAGAACTGAGAAAAAAAACTGAAGAAAAAACTGAGCAGAAAAACTGAGCAGAAAAACTGATCAGAAAAACTGAGAAAAAAAACTATTTAAAAAAACTGAAGAAAAACGGAGGAAAAAAACTGAGAAGAAAAATTGAGAAAAGACGACTGAAAAAACTGAAGAAAAACTAAGAAAAAAACTGAAAAAAATTGTGAAAAAAAAGAACTGAGAAAAAAAACTGAAGAAAAAACTGAGCAGAAAAACTGAGCAGAAAAACTGAGAAAAAAATAACTATTAAAAAAATACTGAAGAAAAACGGAGTAAAAAAACTGAGAAGAAAAATTGAGAAAAAACGATTCAAAAAACTGAAGAAAAACTTAGAACAAAACTGTGAAAAAAAAGAACTGAGAAAAAAAACTGAAGAAAAATTTAGAAAAAAACTGTGCACAAAAGTGTGGAAAAAAAGAACTGAGAAAAAAACTGAGAAAAAACTGAGCATAAAAACTGAGCAGAAAAACTGAGAAAAAAAACTGTTAAAAAAAAACTGAAGAAAAACGGATGAAAAAAACTTAGAAGAAAAATTGAGAAAAAACGACTGAAAAAACTGAAGAAAAACTTAGAAAAATACTGTGAAAAAAAAGAAGAACTGAGAAAAAAAACTGAAGAAAAACTTAGAAAAAAACTGAAAAAAACTGCAAAAAAGAACTGAGAAAAAAATCTGAAGAAAAAACTGAGCAGAAAAACTGACCAGAAAAACTGAGAAAAAAAACTATTTAAAAAAACTGAGAAGAAAAATTGAGAAAAAACGATTCAAAAAACTGAAGAAAAACTTAGAAAAAAACTGTGAAAAAAAAGAACTGAGAAAAAAAACTGAAGAAAAATTTAGAAAAAAACTGTGAAAAAAAAGAACTGAGAAAAAAAACTGAAGAAAAACTTAGAAAAAAACTGAAAAAAACTGCAAAAAAAGAACTGAGAAAAAAATCTGAAGAAAAAACTGAGCAGAAAAACTGATCAGAAAAACTGAGAAAAAAAACTATTTAAAAAAACTGAAGAAAAACGGAGGAAAAAAACTGAGAAGAAAAATTGAGAAAAAACGACCGAAAAAACTGAAGAAAAACTAAGAAAAAAACTGTGAAAAAAATTGTGAAAAAAAAGAACTGAGAAAAAAACTGAAGAGAAAACTGAGCAGAAAAACTGAGCAGAAAAACTGAGAAAAAAATAACTATTAAAAAAATACTGAAGAAAAACGGAGTAAAAAAACTGAGAAGAAAAATTGAGAAAAAACGATTCAAAAAACTGAAGAAAAACTTAGAAAAAATCTGTGAAAAAAAAGAACTGAGAAAAAAAACTGAAGAAAAATTTAGAAAAAAACTGTGCACAAAAGTGTGGAAAAAAAGAACTGAGAAAAAAACTGAGCATAAAAACTGAGCAGAAAAACTGAGAAAAAAAACTGTTAAAAAAAAACTGAAGAAAAACTAAGAAAAAAACTGAAAAAAATTGTGAAAAAAAAGAACTGAGAAAAAAAACTGAAGAAAAAACTGAGCAGAAAAACTGAGCAGAAAAACTGATCAGAAAAACTGAGAAAAAAAACTATTTAAAAAAACTGAAGAAAAACGGAGGAAAAAAACTGAGAAGAAAAATTGAGAAAAGACGACTGAAAAAACTGAAGAAAAACTAAGAAAAAAACTGAAAAAAATTGTGAAAAAAAAGAACTGAGAAAAAAAACTGAAGAAAAAACTGAGCAGAAAAACTGAGCAGAAAAACTGAGAAAAAAATAACTATTAAAAAAATACTGAAGAAAAACGGAGTAAAAAAACTGAGAAGAAAAATTGAGAAAAAACGATTCAAAAAACTGAAGAAAAACTTAGAAAAAAACTGTGAAAAAAAAGAACTGAGAAAAAAAACTGACGAAAAACTTAGAAAAAAACTGTGAAAAAAAAGAAGAACTGAGAAAAAAACTGAAGAAAACCTTAGAAAAAAACTGGAAAAAACTGCAAAAAAAGAACTGAGAAAAAAATCTGAAGAAAAAACTGAGCAGAAAAACTGATCAGAAAAACTGAGAAAAAAAACTATTTAAAAAAACTGAAGAAAAACGGAGGAAAAAAACTGAGAAGAAAAATTGAGAAAAAACGACCGAAAAAACTGAAGAAAAACTAAGAAAAAAACTGTGAAAAAAATTGTGAAAAAAAAGAACTGAGAAAAAAAACTGAAGAAAAAACTGAGCAGAAAAACTGAGCAGAAAAACTGAGAAAAAAATAACTATTAAAAAAATACTGAAGAAAAACGGAGTAAAAAAACTGAGAAGAAAAATTGAGAAAAAAAGATTCAAAAAACTGAAGAAAAACTTAGAAAAAAACTGTGAAAAAAAAGAACTGAGAAAAAAAACTGAAGAAAATCTTAGAAAAAAACTGAAAAAAAAGAAGAACTGAGAAAAAAAACTGAAGAAAAATTTAGAAAAAAACTGTGCACAAAAGTGTGGAAAAAAAGAACTGAGAAAAAAACTGATAAAAAACTGAGCAGAAAAACTGAGAAAAAAAACTATTTAAAAAAAACTGAAGAAAAACGGATGAAAAAAACTGAGAAGAATAATTGAGAAAAAACGACTGAAAAAACTGAAGAAAAACTTCGAAAAATACTGTGAAAAAAAAGAAGAACTGAGAAAAAAAACTGAAGAAAAACTTAGAAAAAAACTGAAAAAAACTGCAAAAAAAGAACTGAGAAAAAAATGTGAAGAAAAAACTGAGCAGAAAAACTGATCAGAAAAACCGAGAAAAAAAGTATGTAAAAAAACTGAAGAAAAACGGAGGAAAAAAACTGAGAAGAAAAATTGAGAAAAAACGACCGAAAAAACTGAAGAAAAACTAAGAAAAAAACTGTGAAAAAAACTGTGAAAAAAATGAAGAACTGAGAAAAAAAACTGAAGAAAAACTTACAAAAAAACTGAAAAAAACTGCAAAAAAAGAACTGAGAAAAAAATCTGAAGAAAAAACTGAGCAGAAAAACTGATCAGAAAAACTGAGAAAAAAAACTATTTAAAAAAACTGAAGAAAAACGGAGGAAAAAAACTGAGAAGAAAAATTGAGAAAAAACGACCGAAAAAACTGAAGAAAAACTAAGAAAAAAACTGAAAAAAATTGTGAAAAAAAAGAACTGAGAAAAAAAACTGAAGAAAAAACTGAGCAGAAAAACTGAGCAGAAAAACTGAGAAAAAAATAACTATTAAAAAAATACTGAAGAAAAACGGAGTAAAAAAACTGAGAAGAAAAATTGAGAAAAAAAGATTCAAAAAACTGAAGAAAAACTTAGAAAAAAACTGTGAAAAAAAAGAACTGAGAAAAAAAACTGAAGAAAATCTTAGAAAAAAACTGAAAAAAAAGAACTGAGAAAAAAAACTGAAGAAAAATTTAGAAAAAAACTGTGCACAAAAGTGTGGAAAAAAAGAACTGAGAAAAAAACTGAGAAAAAACTGAGCAGAAAAACTGAGAAAAAAAACTATTTTAAAAAAACTGAAGAAAAACGGATGAAAAAAACTGAGAAGAATAATTGAGAAAAAACGACTGAAAAAACTGAAGACAAACTTAGAAAAATACTGTGAAATAAAAGAAGAACTGAGAAAAAAAACTGAAGAAAAACTTAGAAAAAAACTGAAAAAAACTGCAAAAAAAGAACTGAGAAAAAAATCTGAAGAAAAAACTGAGCAGAAAAACTGATCAGAAAAACTGAGAAAAAAAAGTATGTAAAAAAACTGAAGAAAAACGGAGGAAAAAAACTGAGAAGAAAAATTGAGAAAAAACGACCGAAAAAACTGAAGAAAAACTAAGAAAAAAACTGTGAAAAAAACTGTGAAAAAAAAGAACTGAGAAAAAAAACTGAAGAAAAACTTACAAAAAAACTGAAAAAAACTGCAAAAAAAGAACTGAGAAAAAAATCTGAAGAAAAAACTGAGCAGAAAAACTGATCAGAAAAACTGAGAAAAAAAACTATTTAAAAAAACTGAAGAAAAACGGAGGAAAAAAACTGAGAAGAAAAATTGAGAAAAAACGACTGAAAAAACTGAAGAAAAACTAAGAAAAAAACTGTGAAAAAAATTGTGAAAAAAAAGAACTGAGAAAAAAAACTGAAGAAAAATCTGAGCAGAAAAACTGAGCAGAAAAACTGAGAAAAAAATAACTATTAAAAAAATACTGAAGAAAAATGGAGTAAAAAAACTGAAGAAAAATTGAGAAAAGACGATTCAAAAAACTGAAGAAAAACTTAGAAAAAAACTGTGAAAAAAAAGAACTGCGAAAAAAACTGAAGAAAAATTTAGAAAAAAACTGTGCACAAAAATGTGGAAAAAAAGAACTGAGGAAAAAAACTGAGAAAAAACTGAGCAGAAAAACTGAGCAGAAAAACTGAGAAAAAAACTATTAAAAAAAACTGAAGAAAAACGGAGGAAAAACACTGAGAAGAAAAATTGAGAAAAAACGACTGAAACAACTGAAGAAAAACTTAGAAAAAAACTGTCAAAAAAAACTCTAAAAACTGGAACTGAGAAAAAAAACTGAAGAAAAAACTGAGCAGAAAAACTGAGCAGAAAAACTGAGAAAAAAATAACTATTAAAAAAATACTGAAGAAAAACGGAGTAAAAAAACTGAAGAAAAATTGAGAAAAGACGATTCAAAAAACTGAAGAAAAACTTAGAAAAAAACAGTGAAAAAAAAGAACTGAGAAAAAAAACTGAAGAAAAATTTAGAAAAAAACAGTGCACAAAAGTGTGGAAAAAAATAACTGAGAAAAAAACTGATAAAAAACTGAGCAGAAAAACTGAGCAGAAAAACTGAGAAAAAAAACTATTAAAAAAAAACTGAAGAAAAACGGATGAAAAAAACTGAGAGGAAAAATTGAGAAAAACGATTCAAAAAACTGAAGAAAAACTTAGAAAAAAACTGTGAAAAAAAAGAACTGAGAAAAAAAACTGAAGAAAAATTTAGAAAAAAACTGAAAAAAACTGCAAAAAAAGAACTGAGAAAAAAATCTGAAGAAAAAACTGAGCAGAAAAACTGATCAGAAAAACTGAGAAAAAAAACTATTTAAAAAAACTGAAGAAAAACGGAGGAAAAAAACTGAGAAGAAAAATTGAGAAAAGACGACTGAAAAAACTGAAGAAAAACTAAGAAAAAAACTGAAAAAAATTGTGAAAAAAAAGAACTGTGAAAAAAAACTGAAGAAAAAACTGAGCAGAAAAACTGAGCAGAAAAACTGAGAAAAAAATAACTATTAAAAAAATACTGAAGAAAAACGGAGTAAAAAAACTGAGAAGAAAAATTGAGAAAAAACGATTCAAAAAACTGAAGAAAAACTTAGAAAAAAACTGTGAAAAAAAAGAACTGAGAAAAAAAACTGACGAAAAACTTAGAAAAAAACTGTGAAAAAAAAGAAGAACTGAGAAAAAAACTGAAGAAAACCTTAGAAAAAAACTGAAAAAAACTGCAAAAAAAGAACTGAGAAAAAAATCTGAAGAAAAAACTGAGCAGAAAAACTGATCAGAAAAACTGAGAAAAAAAACTATTTAAAAAAACTGAAGAAAAACGGAGGAAAAAAACTGAGAAGAAAAATTGAGAAAAAACGACCGAAAAAACTGAAGAAAAACTAAGAAAAAAACTGTGAAAAAAATTGTGAAAAAAAAGAACTGAGAAAAAAAACTGAAGAAAAAACTGAGCAGAAAAACTGAGCAGAAAAACTGAGAAAAAAATAACTATTAAAAAAATACTGAAGAAAAACGGAGTAAAAAAACTGAGAAGAAAAATTGAGAAAAAAAGACTGATAAAACTGAAGAAAAACTGTGAAAAAAACTGTGAAAAAAAGAACTGAGCAAAAAAACTGAAGAAAAAACTGAGCAGAAAAACTGAGCAGAAAAACTGAGAAAAAAATAACTATTAAAAAAATACTGAAGAAAAACGGAGTAAAAAAACTGAAGAAAAATTGAGAAAAGACGATTCAAAAAACTGAAGAAAAACTTAGAAAAAAACTGTGAAAAAAAAGAACTGAGAAAAAAAACTGAAGAAAAATTTAGAAAAAAACAGTGCACAAAAGTGTGGAAAAAAAGAACTGAGAAAAAAACTGATAAAAAACTGAGCAGAAAAACTGAGCAGATAAACTGAGAAAAAAAACTATTAAAAAAAAACTGAAGAAAAACGGATGAAAAAAACTGAGAAGAAAAATTGAGAAAAAACGACTGAAAAAACTGAAGAAAAACTTAGAAAAATACTGTGAAAAAATAGAAGAATTGAGAAAAAAACTGAAGAAAAACTTTGAAAAAAACTGAAAAAAACTGCAAAAAAGAACTGAGAAAAAAATCTGAAGAAAAAACTGAGCAGAAAAACTGATCAGAAAAACTGAGAAAAAAAACTATTTAAAAAAACTGAAGAAAAACGGAGGAAAAAAACTGAGAAGAAAAATTGAGAAAAGACGACTGAAAAAACTGAAGAACAACTAAGAAAAAAACTGAAAAAAATTGTGAAAAAAAAGAACTGAGAAAAAAAACTGAAGAAAAAACTGAGCAGAAAAACTGAGCAGAAAAACTGAGAAAAAATAACTATTAAAAAAATACTGAAGAAAAACGGAGTAAAAAACTGAGAGGAAAAATTGAGAAAAAACGATTCAAAAAACTGAAGAAAAACTTAGAAAAAAACTGTGAAAAAAAAGAACTGAGAAAAAAAACTGAAGAAAAATTTAGAAAAAAACAGTGCACAAAAGTGTGGAAAAAAATAACTGAGAAAAAAACTGATAAAAAACTGAGCAGAAAAACTGAGCAGAAAAACTGAGAAAAAAAACTATTAAAAAAAAACTGAAGAAAAACGGATGAAAAAAACTGAGAAGAAAAATTGAGAAAAAACGACTGAAAAAACTGAAGAAAAACTTAGAAAAATACTGTGAAAAAATAGAAGAATTGAGAAAAAAACTGAAGAAAAACTTTGAAAAAAACTGAAAAAAACTGCAAAAAAGAACTGAGAAAAAAATCTGAAGAAAAAACTGAGCAGAAAAACTGATCAGAAAAACTGAGAAAAAAAACTATTTAAAAAAACTGAAGAAAAACGGAGGAAAAAAACTGAGAAGAAAAATTGAGAAAAGACGACTGAAAAAACTGAAGAAAAACTAAGAAAAAAACTGAAAAAAATTGTGAAGAAAAAGAACTGAGAAAAAAAACTGAAGAAAAAACTGAGCAGAAAAACTGAGCAGAAAAACTGAGAAAAAATAACTATTAAAAAAATACTGAAGAAAAACGGAGTAAAAAAACTGAGAGGAAAAATTGAGAAAAACGATTCAAAAAACTGAAGAAAAACTTAGAAAAAAACTGTGAAAAAAAAGAACTGAGAAAAAAAACTGAAGAAAAATTTAGAAAAAAACTGAAAAAAACTGCAAAAAAAGAACTGAGAAAAAAATCTGAAGAAAAAACTGAGCAGAAAAACTGATCAGAAAAACTGAGAAAAAAAACTATTTAAAAAAACTGAAGAAAAACGGAGGAAAAAAACTGAGAAGAAAAATTGAGAAAAGACGACTGAAAAAACTGAAGAAAAACTAAGAAAAAAACTGAAAAAAATTGTGAAAAAAAAGAACTGTGAAAAAAAACTGAAGAAAAAACTGAGCAGAAAAACTGAGCAGAAAAACTGAGAAAAAAATAACTATTAAAAAAATACTGAAGAAAAACGGAGTAAAAAAACTGAGAAGAAAAATTGAGAAAAAACGATTCAAAAAACTGAAGAAAAACTTAGAAAAAAACTGTGAAAAAAAAGAACTGAGAAAAAAAACTGACGAAAAACTTAGAAAAAAACTGTGAAAAAAAAGAAGAACTGAGAAAAAAACTGAAGAAAACCTTAGAAAAAAACTGAAAAAAACTGCAAAAAAAGAACTGAGAAAAAAATCTGAAGAAAAAACTGAGCAGAAAAACTGATCAGAAAAACTGAGAAAAAAAACTATTTAAAAAAACTGAAGAAAAACGGAGGAAAAAAACTGAGAAGAAAAATTGAGAAAAAACGACCGAAAAAACTGAAGAAAAACTAAGAAAAAAACTGTGAAAAAAATTGTGAAAAAAAAGAACTGAGAAAAAAAACTGAAGAAAAAACTGAGCAGAAAAACTGAGCAGAAAAACTGAGAAAAAATAACTATTAAAAAAATACTGAAGAAAAACGGAGTAAAAAAACTGAGAAGAAAAATTGAGAAAAAAAGACTGATAAAACTGAAGAAAAACTGTGAAAAAAACTGTGAAAAAAAGAACTGAGAAAAAAAACTGAAGAAAAAACTGAGCAGAAAAACTGAGCAGAAAAACTGAGAAAAAAATAACTATTAAAAAAATACTGAAGAAAAACGGAGTAAAAAAACTGAAGAAAAATTGAGAAAAGACGATTCAAAAAACTGAAGAAAAACTTAGAAAAAAACTGTGAAAAAAAAGAACTGAGAAAAAAAACTGAAGAAAAATTTAGAAAAAAACAGTGCACAAAAGTGTGGAAAAAAAGAACTGAGAAAAAAACTGATAAAAAACTGAGCAGAAAAACTGAGCAGATAAACTGAGAAAAAAAACTATTAAAAAAAAACTGAAGAAAAACGGATGAAAAAAACTGAGAAGAAAAATTGAGAAAAAACGACTGAAAAAACTGAAGAAAAACTTAGAAAAATACTGTGAAAAAATAGAAGAATTGAGAAAAAAACTGAAGAAAAACTTTGAAAAAAACTGAAAAAAACTGCAAAAAAGAACTGAGAAAAAAATCTGAAGAAAAAACTGAGCAGAAAAACTGATCAGAAAAACTGAGAAAAAAAACTATTTAAAAAAACTGAAGAAAAACGGAGGAAAAAAACTGAGAAGAAAAATTGAGAAAAGACGACTGAAAAAACTGAAGAAAAACTAAGAAAAAAACTGAAAAAAATTGTGAAAAAAAAGAACTGAGAAAAAAAACTGAAGAAAAAACTGAGCAGAAAAACTGAGCAGAAAAACTGAGAAAAAATAACTATTAAAAAAATACTGAAGAAAAACGGAGTAAAAAAACTGAGAGGAAAAATTGAGAAAAAACGATTCAAAAAACTGAAGAAAAACTTAGAAAAAAACTGTGAAAAAAAAGAACTGAGAAAAAAAACTGACGAAAAACTTAGAAAAAAACTGTGAAAAAAAAGAAGAACTGAGAAAAAAACTGAAGAAAACCTTAGAAAAAAACTGAAAAAAACTGCAAAAAAAGAACTGAGAAAAAAATCTGAAGAAAAAACTGAGCAGAAAAACTGATCAGAAAAACTGAGAAAAAAAACTATTTAAAAAAACTGAAGAAAAACGGAGGAAAAAAACTGAGAAGAAAAATTGAGAAAAAACGACCGAAAAAACTGAAGAAAAACTAAGAAAAAAACTGTGAAAAAAATTGTGAAAAAAAAGAACTGAGAAAAAAAACTGAAGAAAAAACTGAGCAGAAAAACTGAGCAGAAAAACTGAGAAAAAAATAACTATTAAAAAAATACTGAAGAAAAACGGAGTAAAAAAACTGAGAAGAAAAATTGAGAAAAAAAGATTCAAAAAACTGAAGAAAAACTTAGAAAAAAACTGTGAAAAAAAAGAACTGAGAAAAAAAACTGAAGAAAATCTTAGAAAAAAACTGAAAAAAAAGAAGAACTGAGAAAAAAAACTGAAGAAAAATTTAGAAAAAAACTGTGCACAAAAGTGTGGAAAAAAAGAACTGAGAAAAAAACTGATAAAAAACTGAGCAGAAAAACTGAGAAAAAAAACTATTTAAAAAAAACTGAAGAAAAACGGATGAAAAAAACTGAGAAGAATAATTGAGAAAAAACGACTGAAAAAACTGAAGAAAAACTTAGAAAAATACTGTGAAAAAAAAGAACTGAGAAAAAAAACTGAAGAAAAATTTAGAAAAAAACTGTGAAAAAAAAGAAGAACTGAGAAAAAAAACTGAAGAAAAACTTAGAAAAAAACTGAAAAAAACTGCAAAAAAAGAACTGAGAAAAAATCTGAAGAAAAAACTGAGCAGAAAAACTGATCAGAAAAACTGAGAAAAAAAACTATTTAAAAAAACTGAAGAAAAACGGAGGAAAAAAACTGAGAAGAAAAATTGAGAAAAAACGACCGAAAAAACTGAAGAAAAACGAAGAAAAAAACTGTGAAAAAAACTGTGAAAAAAAAGAAGAACTGAGAAAAAAAACTGAAGAAAAACTTACAAAAAAACTGAAAAAAACTGCAAAAAAAGAACTGAGAAAAAAATCTGAAGAAAAAACTGAGCAGAAAAACTGATCAGAAAAACTGAGAAAAAAAACTATTTAAAAAAACTGAAGAAAAACGGAGGAAAAAAACTGAGAAGAAAAATTGAGAAAAGACGACTGAAAAAACTGAAGAAAAACTAAGAAAAAAACTGAAAAAAATTGTGAAAAAAAAGAACTGAGAAAAAAAACTGAAGAAAAAACTGAGCAGAAAAACTGAGCAGAAAAACTGAGCAGAAAAACTGAGAAAAAAATAACTATTAAAAAAATACTGAAGAAAAACGGAGTAAAAAAACTGAGAAGAAAAATTGAGAAAAAACGATTCAAAAAACTGAAGAAAAACTTAGAAAAAAACTGTGAAAAAAAAGAACTGAGAAAAAAAACTGACGAAAAACTTAGAAAAAAACTGTGAAAAAAAAGAAGAACTGAGAAAAAAACTGAAGAAAACCTTAGAAAAAAACTGAAAAAAACTGCAAAAAAAGAACTGAGAAAAAAATCTGAAGAAAAAACTGAGCAGAAAAACTGATCAGAAAAACTGAGAAAAAAAACTATTTAAAAAAACTGAAGAAAAACGGAGGAAAAAAACTGAGAAGAAAAATTGAGAAAAAACGACCGAAAAAACTGAAGAAAAACTAAGAAAAAAACTGTGAAAAAAATTGTGAAAAAAAAGAACTGAGAAAAAAAACTGAAGAAAAAACTGAGCAGAAAAACTGAGCAGAAAAACTGAGAAAAAAATAACTATTAAAAAAATACTGAAGAAAAACGGAGTAAAAAAACTGAGAAGAAAAATTGAGAAAAAAAGATTCAAAAAACTGAAGAAAAACTTAGAAAAAAACTGTGAAAAAAAAGAACTGAGAAAAAAAACTGAAGAAAATCTTAGAAAAAAACTGAAAAAAAAGAAGAACTGAGAAAAAAATCTGAAGAAAAATTTAGAAAAAAACTGTGCACAAAAGTGTGGAAAAAAAGAACTGAGAAAAAAACTGATAAAAAACTGAGCAGAAAAACTGAGAAAAAAAACTATTTAAAAAAAACTGAAGAAAAACGGATGAAAAAAACTGAGAAGAATAATTGAGAAAAAACGACTGAAAAAACTGAAGAAAAACTTCGAAAAATACTGTGAAAAAAAAGTAGAACTGAGAAAAAAAACTGAAGAAATACTTAGAAAAAAACTGAAAAAAACTGCAAAAAAAGAACTGAGAAAAAAATCTGAAGAAAAAACTGAGCAGAAAAACTGATCAGAAAAACCGAGAAAAAAAAGTATGTAAAAAAACTGAAGAAAAACGGAGGAAAAAAACTGAGAAGAAAAATTGAGAAAAAACGACCGAAAAAACTGAAGAAAAACTAAGAAAAAAACTGTGAAAAAAACTGTGAAAAAAAAGAAGAACTGAGAAAAAAAACTGAAGAAAAACTTACAAAAAAACTGAAAAAAACTGCAAAAAAAGAACTGAGGAAAAAATCTGAAGAAAAAACTGAGCAGAAAAACTGATCAGAAAAACTGAGAAAAAAAACTATTTAAAAAAACTGAAGAAAAACGGAGGAAAAAAACTGAGAAGAAAAATTGAGAAAAAACGACCGAAAAAACTGAAGAAAAACTAAGAAAAAAACTGTGAAAAAAATTGTGAAAAAAAAGAACTGAGAAAAAAAACTGAAGAAAAAACTGAGCAGAAAAACTGAGCAGAAAAACTGAGAAAAAAATAACTATTAAAAAAATAATGAAGAAAAACGGAGTAAAAAAACTGAGAAGAAAAATTGAGAAAAAACGATTCAAAAAACTGAAGAAAAACTTAGAAAAAAACTGTGAAAAAAAAGAACTGAGAAAAAAAACTGAAGAAAAATTTAGAAAAAAACTGTGCACAAAAGTGTGGAAAAAAAGAACTGAGAAAAAAACTGATAAAAAACTGAGCAGAAAAACTGATCAGAAAAACTGAGAAAAAAAACTATTTAAAAAAAACTGAAGAAAAATGGATGTAAAAAACTGAGAAGAAAAATTGAGAAAAAACGACTGAAAAAACTGAAGAAAAAGTTAGAAAAATACTGTGAAAAAAAAGAAGAACTGAGAAAAAAAACTGAAGAAAAACTTAGAAAAAAACTGAAAAAAACTGCAAAAAAGAACTGAGAAAAAAATCTGAAGAAAAAACTGAGCAGAAAATCTGATCAGAAAAACTGAGAAAAAAAACTATTTAAAAAAACTGAAGAAAAACGGAGGAAAAAAACTGAGAAGAAAAATTGAGAAAAAACGACCGAAAAAACTGAAGAAAAACTAAGAAAAAAATTGTGAAAAAAACTGTGAAAAAAAAGAACTGAGAAAAAAAACTGAAGAAAAAACTGAGCAGAAAATCTGAGCAGAAAAACTGAGAAAAAAATAACTATTAAAAAAATACTGAAGAAAAACTGAGTAAAAAAACTGAGAAGAAAAATTGAGAAAAAACGATTCAAAAAACTGAAGAAAAACTTAGAAAAAAACTGTGATAAAAAAGAACTGAGAAAAAAAACTGAAGAAAAATTTAGAAAAAAACTGTGCACAAAAGTGTGGAAAAAAAGAACTGAGAAAAAAACTGATAAAAAACTGAGCAGAAAAACTGATCAGAAAAACTGAGAAAAAAAACTATTTAAAAAAAACTGAAGAAAAATGGATGTAAAAAACTGAGAAGAAAAATTGAGAAAAAACGACTGAAAAAACTGAAGAAAAACTTAGAAAAATACTGTGAAAAAAAAGAAGAACTGAGAAAAAAAACTGAAGAAAAACTTCGAAAAAAACTGAAACAAACTGCAAAAAAAGAACTGAGAAAAAAATCTGAAGAAAAAACTGAGCAGAAAAACTGATCAGAAAAACTGAGAAAAAAAACTATTTAAAAAACTGAAGAAAAACGGAGGAAAAAAACTGAGAAGAAAAATTGAGAAAAAACGACTGAAAAAACTGAAGAAAAACTAAGAAAAAAACTGTGAAAAAAATTGTGAAAAAAAAGAACTGAGAAAAAAAACTGAAGAAAAAACTGAGCAGAAAAACTGAGCAGAAAAACTGAGAAAAAAATAACTATTAAAAAAATACTGAAGAAAAACGGAGTAAAAAAACTGAGAAGAAAAATTGAGAAAAAACGATTCAAAAAACTGAAGAAAAACTTAGAAAAAAACTGTGAAAAAAAAGAACTGAGAAAAAAAACTGAAGAAAAACTAAGAAAAAAACTGTGAAAAAAACTGTGGAAAAAAAGAAGAACTGAGAAAAAAAACTGAAGAAAAACTTAGAAAAAAACTGAAAAAAACTGCAAAAAAGAACTGAGAAAAAAATCTGAAGAAAAAACTGAGCAGAAAAACTGATCAGAAAAACTGAGAAAAAAAACTATTTAAAAAACTGAAGAAAAACGGAGGAAAAAAACTGAGAAGAAAAATTGAGAAAAAACGACCGAAAAAACTGAAGAAAAACTAAGAAAAAAACTGTGAAAAAAACTGTGAAAAAAAAGAACTGAGAAAAAAAACTGAAGAAAAAACTGAGCAGAAAATCTGAGCAGAAAAACTGAGAAAAAAATAACTATTAAAAAAAACTGAAGAAAAATGGATGTAAAAAACTGAGAAGAAAAATTGAGAAAAAACGACTGAAAAAACTGAAGAAAAACTTAGAAAAATACTGTGAAAAAAAAGAAGAACTGAGAAAAAAAACTGAAGAAAAACTTAGAAAAAAACTGAAAAAAACTGCAAAAAAGAACTGAGAAAAAAATCTGAAGAAAAAACTGAGCAGAAAAACTGATCAGAAAAACTGAGAAAAAAAACTATTTAAAAAAACTGAAGAAAAACGGAGGAAAAAAACTGAGAAGAAAAATTGAGAAAAGACGACTGAAAAAACTGAAGAAAAACTAAGAAAAAAACTGAAAAAAATTGTGAATAAAAAGAACTGAGAAAAAAAACTGAAGAAAAAACTGAGCAGAAAAACTGAGCAGAAAAACTGAGAAAAAATAACTATTAAAAAAATACTGAAGAAAAACGGAGTAAAAAAACTGAGAGGAAAAATTGAGAAAAAACGATTCAAAAAACTGAAGAAAAACTTAGAAAAAAACTGTGAAAAAAAAGAACTGAGAAAAAAACTGAAGAAAACCTTAGAAAAAAACTGAAAAAAACTGCAAAAAAAGAACTGAGAAAAAAATCTGAAGAAAAAACTGAGCAGAAAAACTGATCAGAAAAACTGAGAAAAAAAACTATTTAAAAAAACTGAAGAAAAACGGAGGAAAAAAACTGAGAAGAAAAATTGAGAAAAAACGACCGAAAAAACTGAAGAAAAACTAAGAAAAAAACTGTGAAAAAAATTGTGAAAAAAAAGAACTGAGAAAAAAAACTGAAGAAAAAACTGAGCAGAAAAACTGAGCAGAAATACTGAGAAAAAAATAACTATTAAAAAAATACTGAAGAAAAACGGAGTAAAAAAACTGAGAAGAAAAATTGAGAAAAAAAGATTCAAAAAACTGAAGAAAAACTTAGAAAAAAACTGTGAAAAAAAAGAACTGAGAAAAAAAACTGAAGAAAATCTTAGAAAAAAACTGAAAAAAAAGAAGAACTGAGAAAAAAAACTGAAGAAAAATTTAGAAAAAAACTGTGCACAAAAGTGTGGAAAAAAAGAACTGAGAAAAAAACTGATAAAAAACTGAGCAGAAAAACTGAGAAAAAAAACTATTTAAAAAAAACTGAAGAAAAACGGATGAAAAAAACTGAGAAGAATAATTGAGAAAAAACGACTGAAAAAACTGAAGAAAAACTTAGAAAAATACTGTGAAAAAAAAGAACTGAGAAAAAAAACTGAAGAAAAACTTAGAAAAAAACTGAAAAAAACTGCAAAAAAAGGAACTGAGAAAAAAATCTGAAGAAAAAACTGAGCAGAAAAACTGATCAGAAAAAACGAGAAAAAAAACTATGTAAAAAAACTGAAGAAAAACGGAGGAAAAAAACTGAGAAGAAAAATTGAGAAAAAACGACCGAAAAAACTGAAGAAAAACGAAGAAAAAAACTGTGAAAAAAACTGTGAAAAAAAAGAAGAACTGAGAAAAAAAACTGAAGAAAAACTTACAAAAAAACTGAAAAAAACTGCAAAAAAAGAACTGAGAAAAAAATCTGAAGAAAAAACTGAGCAGAAAAACTGATCAGAAAAACTGAGAAAAAAAACTATTTAAAAAAACTGAAGAAAAACGGAGGAAAAAAACTGAGAAGAAAAATTGAGAAAAGACGACTGAAAAAACTGAAGAAAAACTAAGAAAAAAACTAAAAAAAATTGTGAAAAAAAAGAACTGAGAAAAAAAACTGAAGAAAAAACTGAGCAGAAAAACTGAGCAGAAAAACTGAGAAAAAAATAACTATTAAAAAAATACTGAAGAAAAACGGAGTAAAAAAACTGAGAAGAAAAATTGAGAAAAAAAGATTCAAAAAACTGAAGAAAAACTTAGAAAAAAACTGTGAAAAAAAAGAACTGAGAAAAAAAACTGAAGAAAATCTTAGAAAAAAACTGAAAAAAAAGAAGAACTGAGAAAAAAAACTGAAGAAAAATTTAGAAAAAAACTGTGCACAAAAGTGTGGAAAAAAAGAACTGAGAAAAAAACTGATAAAAAACTGAGCAGAAAAACTGAGAAAAAAAACTATTTAAAAAAAACTGAAGAAAAACGGATGAAAAAAACTGAGAAGAATAATTGAGAAAAAACGACTGAAAAAACTGAAGAAAAACTTCGAAAAATACTGTGAAAAAAAAGAAGAACTGAGAAAAAAAACTGAAGAAAAACTTAGAAAAAAACTGAAAAAAACTGCAAAAAAAGAACTGAGAAAAAAATCTGAAGAAAAAACTGAGCAGAAAAACTGATCAGAAAAACCGAGAAAAAAAAGTATGTAAAAAAACTGAAGAAAAACGGAGGAAAAAAACTGAGAAGAAAAATTGAGAAAAAACGACCGAAAAAACTGAAGAAAAACTAAGAAAAAAACTGTGAAAAAAACTGTGAAAAAAAAGAAGAACTGAGAAAAAAAACTGAAGAAAAAACTGAGCAGAAAAACTGAGCAGAAAAACTGAGAAAAAAATAACTATTAAAAAAATACTGAAGAAAAACGGAGTAAAAAAACTGAGAAGAAAAATTGAGAAAAAAAGATTCAAAAAACTGAAGAAAAACTTAGAAAAAAACTGAAAAAAAAGAACTGAGAAAAAAAACTGAAGAAAAATTTAGAAAAAAACTGTGCACAAAAGTGTGGAAAAAAAGAACTGGGAAAAAAACTGATAAAAAACTGAGCAGAAAAACTGAGAAAAAAAACTATTTAAAAAAAACTGAAGAAAAACGGATGAAAAAAACTGAGAAGAATAATTGAGAAAAAACGACTGAAAAAACTGAAGAAAAACTTAGAAAAATACTGTGAAAAAAAAGAAGAACTGAGAAAAAAAACTGAAGAAAAACTTAGAAAAAAACTGAAAAAAACTGCAAAAAAAGAACTGAGAAAAAAATCTGAAGAAAAAACTGAGCAGAAAAACTGATCAGAAAAACCGAGAAAAAAAAGTTTGTAAAAAAACTGAAGAAAAACGGAGGAAAAAAACTGAGAAGAAAAATTGAGAAAAAACGACCGAAAAAACTGAAGAAAAACTAAGAAAAAAACTGTGAAAAAAACTGTGAAAAAAAAGAAGAACTGAGAAAAAAAACTGAAGAAAAACTTACAAAAAAACTGAAAAAAACTGCAAAAAAAGAACTGAGAAAAAAATCTGAAGAAAAAACTGAGCAGAAAAACTGATCAGAAAAACTGAGAAAAAAAACTATTTAAAAAAACTGAAGAAAAACGGAGGAAAAAAACTGAGAAGAAAAATTGAGAAAAAACGACTGAAAAAACTGAAGAAAAACTAAGAAAAAAACTGTGAAAAAAATTGTGAAAAAAAAGAACTGAGAAAAAAAACTGAAGAAAAAACTGAGCAGAAAAACTGAGCAGAAAAACTGAGAAAAAAATAACTATTAAAAAAATACTGAAGAAAAATGGAGTAAAAAAACTGAAGAAAAATTGAGAAAAGACGATTCAAAAAACTGAAGAAAAACTTAGAAAAAAACTGTGAAAAAAAAGAACTGCGAAAAAAACTGAAGAAAAATTTAGAAAAAAACTGTGCACAAAAATGTGGAAAAAAAGAACTGAGGAAAAAAACTGAGAAAAAACTGAGCAGAAAAACTGAGCAGAAAAACTGAGAAAAAAACTATTAAAAAAAACTGAAGAAAAACGGAGGAAAAACACTGAGAAGAAAAATTGAGAAAAAACGACTGAAACAACTGAAGAAAAACTTAGAAAAAAACTGTCAAAAAAAACTCTAAAAAAAAGAACTGAGAAAAAAAACTGAAGAAAAAACTGAGCAGAAAAACTGAGCAGAAAAACTGAGAAAAAAACTATTTAAAAAATACTGAAGAAAAACGGAGTAAAAAAACTGAGAAGAAAAATTGAGAAAAAAAGACTGATAAAACTGAAGAAAAACTGTGAAAAAAACTGTGAAAAAAAGAACTGAGAAAAAAAACTGAAGAAAAAACTGAGCAGAAAAACTGAGCAGAAAGACTGAGAAAAAAATAACTATTAAAAAAATACTGAAGAAAAACGGAGTAAAAAAAACTGAAGAAAAATTGAGAAAAGACGATTCAAAAAACTGAAGAAAAACTTAGAAAAATACTGTGAAAAAAAAGAACTGAGAAAAAAAACTGAAGAAAAATTTAGAAAAAAACAGTGCACAAAAGTGTGGAAAAAAAGAACTGAGAAAAAAACTGATAAAAAACTGAGCAGAAAAACTGAGCAGAAAAACTGAGAAAAAAAACTATTAAAAAAAAACTGAAGAAAAACGGATGAAAAAAACTGAGAAGAAAAATTGAGAAAAAACGACTGAAAAAACTGAAGAAAAACTTAGAAAAATACTGTGAAAAAATAGAAGAATTGAGAAAAAAACTGAAGAAAAACTTTGAAAAAAACTGAAAAAAACTGCAAAAAAGAACTGAGAAAAAAATCTGAAGAAAAAACTGAGCAGAAAAACTGATCAGAAAAACTGAGAAAAAAAACTATTTAAAAAAACTGAAGAAAAACGGAGGAAAAAAACTGAGAAGAAAAATTGAGAAAAGACGACTGAAAAAACTGAAGAAAAACTAAGAAAAAAACTGAAAAAAATTGTGAAAAAAAAGAACTGAGAAAAAAAACTGAAGAAAAAACTGAGCAGAAAAACTGAGCAGAAAAACTGAGAAAAAAATAACTATTAAAAAAATACTGAAGAAAAACGGAGTAAAAAAACTGAGAAGAAAAATTGAGAAAAAACGATTCAAAAAACTGAAGAAAAACTTAGAAAAAAACTGTGAAAAAAAAGAACTGAGAAAAAAAACTGACGAAAAACTTAGAAAAAAACTGTGAAAAAAAAGAAGAACTGAGAAAAAAACTGAAGAAAACCTTAGAAAAAAACTGAAAAAAACTGCAAAAAAAGAACTGAGAAAAAAATCTGAAGAACAAACTGAGCAGAAAAACTGATCAGAAAAACTGAGAAAAAAAACTATTTAAAAAAACTGAAGAAAAACGGAGGAAAAAAACTGAGAAGAAAAATTGAGAAAAAACGACCGAAAAAACTGAAGAAAAACTAAGAAAAAAACTGTGAAAAAAATTGTGAAAAAAAAGAACTGAGAAAAAAAACTGAAGAAAAAACTGAGCAGAAAAACTGAGCAGAAAAACTGAGAAAAAAATAACTATTAAAAAAATACTGAAGAAAAACGGAGTAAAAAAACTGAAGAAAAATTGAGAAAAAACGATTCAAAAAACTGAAGAAAAACTTAGAAAAAAACTGTGATAAAAAAGAACTGAGAAAAAAAACTGAAGAAAAATTTAGAAAAAAACTGTGCACAAAAGTGTGGAAAAAAAGAACTGAGAAAAAAACTGATAAAAAACTGAGCAGAAAAACTGATCAGAAAAACTGAGAAAAAAAACTATTTAAAAAAAACTGAAGAAAAATGGATGTAAAAAACTGAGAAGAAAAATTGAGAAATAACGACTGAAAAAACTGAAGAAAAACTTAGAAAAATACTGTGAAAAAAAAGAAGAACTGAGAAAAAAAACTGAAGAAAAACTTCGAAAAAAACTGAAACAAACTGCAAAAAAAGAACTGAGAAAAAAATCTGAAGAAAAAACTGAGCAGAAAAACTGATCAGAAAAACTGAGAAAAAAAACTATTTAAAAAACTGAAGAAAAACGGAGGAAAAAAACTGAGAAGAAAAATTGAGAAAAAACGACTGAAAAAACTGAAGAAAAACTAAGAAAAAAACTGTGAAAAAAATTGTGAAAAAAAAGAACTGAGAAAAAAAACTGAAGAAAAAACTGAGCAGAAAAACTGAGCAGAAAAACTGAGAAAAAAATAACTATTAAAAAAATACTGAAGAAAAAAGGAGTAAAAAAACTGAGAAGAAAAATTGAGAAAAAACGATTCAAAAAACTGAAGAAAAACTTAGAAAAAAACTGTGAAAAAAAAGAACTGAGAAAAAAAACTGAAGAAAAACTAAGAAAAAAACTGTGAAAAAAACTGTGGAAAAAAAGAAGAACTGAGAAAAAAAACTGAAGAAAAACTTAGAAAAAAACTGAAAAAAACTGCAAAAAAGAACTGAGAAAAAAATCTGAAGAAAAAACTGAGCAGAAAATCTGATCAGAAAAACTGAGAAAAAAAACTATTTAAAAAAACTGAAGAAAAACGGAGGAAAAAAACTGAGAAGAAAAA
Source organism: Pristiophorus japonicus (assembly GCF_044704955.1). Classification (NCBI taxonomy): domain Eukaryota; kingdom Metazoa; phylum Chordata; class Chondrichthyes; family Pristiophoridae; genus Pristiophorus; species Pristiophorus japonicus. The sequence goes on along the minus strand of NW_027250734.1, from coordinate 1,623,172 downwards.
TTGAGAAAAAACGACCGAAAAAACTGAAGAAAAACTAAGAAAAAAACTGTGAAAAAAACTGTGAAAAAAAAGAACTGAGAAAAAAAACTGAAGAAAAAACTGAGCAGAAAATCTGAGCAGAAAAACTGAGAAAAAAATAACTATTAAAAAAAACTGAAGAAAAATGGATGTAAAAAACTGAGAAGAAAAATTGAGAAAAAACGACTGAAAAAACTGAAGAAAAACTTAGAAAAATACTGTGAAAAAAAAGAAGAACTGAGAAAAAAAACTGAAGAAAAACTTAGAAAAAAACTGAAAAAAACTGCAAAAAAGAACTGAGAAAAAAATCTGAAGAAAAAACTGAGCAGAAAAACTGATCAGAAAAACTGAGAAAAAAAACTATTTAAAAAAACTGAAGAAAAACGGAGGAAAAAAACTGAGAAGAAAAATTGAGAAAAGACGACTGAAAAAACTGAAGAAAAACTAAGAAAAAAACTGAAAAAAATTGTGAATAAAAAGAACTGAGAAAAAAAACTGAAGAAAAAACTGAGCAGAAAAACTGAGCAGAAAAACTGAGAAAAAATAACTATTAAAAAAATACTGAAGAAAAACGGAGTAAAAAAACTGAGAGGAAAAATTGAGAAAAAACGATTCAAAAAACTGAAGAAAAACTTAGAAAAAAACTGTGAAAAAAAAGAACTGAGAAAAAAAACTGAAGAAAATCTTAGAAAAAAACTGAAAAAAAAGAAGAACTGAGAAAAAAAACTGAAGAAAAATTTAGAAAAAAACTGTGCACAAAAGTGTGGAAAAAAAGAACTGAGAAAAAAACTGATAAAAAACTGAGCAGAAAAACTGAGAAAAAAAACTATTTAAAAAAAACTGAAGAAAAACGGATGAAAAAAACTGAGAAGAATAATTGAGAAAAAACGACTGAAAAAACTGAAGAAAAACTTAGAAAAATACTGTGAAAAAAAAGAACTGAGAAAAAAAACTGAAGAAAAACTTAGAAAAAAACTGAAAAAAACTGCAAAAAAAGAACTGAGAAAAAAATCTGAAGAAAAAACTGAGCAGAAAAACTGATCAGAAAAAACGAGAAAAAAAACTATGTAAAAAAACTGAAGAAAAACGGAGGAAAAAAACTGAGAAGAAAAATTGAGAAAAAACGACCGAAAAAACTGAAGAAAAACGAAGAAAAAAACTGTGAAAAAAACTGTGAAAAAAAAGAAGAACTGAGAAAAAAAACTGAAGAAAAACTTACAAAAAAACTGAAAAAAACTGCAAAAAAAGAACTGAGAAAAAAATCTGAAGAAAAAACTGAGCAGAAAAACTGATCAGAAAAACTGAGAAAAAAAACTATTTAAAAAAACTGAAGAAAAACGGAGGAAAAAAACTGAGAAGAAAAATTGAGAAAAGACGACTGAAAAAACTGAAGAAAAACTAAGAAAAAAACTGAAAAAAATTGTGAAAAAAAAGAACTGAGAAAAAAAACTGAAGAAAAAACTGAGCAGAAAAACTGAGCAGAAAAACTGAGAAAAAAATAACTATTAAAAAAATACTGAAGAAAAACGGAGTAAAAAAACTGAGAAGAAAAATTGAGAAAAAAAGATTCAAAAAACTGAAGAAAAACTTAGAAAAAAACTGTGAAAAAAAAGAACTGAGAAAAAAAACTGAAGAAAATCTTAGAAAAAAACTGAAAAAAAAGAAGAACTGAGAAAAAAAACTGAAGAAAAATTTAGAAAAAAACTGTGCACAAAAGTGTGGAAAAAAAGAACTGAGAAAAAAACTGATAAAAAAACTGAGCAGAAAAACTGAGAAAAAAAACTATTTAAAAAAAACTGAAGAAAAACGGATGAAAAAAACTGAGAAGAATAATTGAGAAAAAACGACTGAAAAAACTGAAGAAAAACTTCGAAAAATACTGTGAAAAAAAAGAAGAACTGAGAAAAAAAACTGAAGAAAAACTTAGAAAAAAACTGAAAAAAACTGCAAAAAAAGAACTGAGAAAAAAATCTGAAGAAAAAACTGAGCAGAAAAACTGATCAGAAAAACCGAGAAAAAAAAGTATGTAAAAAAACTGAAGAAAAACGGAGGAAAAAAACTGAGAAGAAAAATTGAGAAAAAACGACCGAAAAAACTGAAGAAAAACTAAGAAAAAAACTGTGAAAAAAACTGTGAAAAAAAAGAAGAACTGAGAAAAAAAACTGAAGAAAAAACTGAGCAGAAAAACTGAGCAGAAAAACTGAGAAAAAAATAACTATTAAAAAAATACTGAAGAAAAACGGAGTAAAAAAACTGAGAAGAAAAATTGAGAAAAAAAGATTCAAAAAACTGAAGAAAAACTTAGAAAAAAACTGAAAAAAAAGAACTGAGAAAAAAAACTGAAGAAAAATTTAGAAAAAAACTGTGCACAAAAGTGTGGAAAAAAAGAACTGGGAAAAAAACTGATAAAAAACTGAGCAGAAAAACTGAGAAAAAAAACTATTTAAAAAAAACTGAAGAAAAACGGATGAAAAAAACTGAGAAGAATAATTGAGAAAAAACGACTGAAAAAACTGAAGAAAAACTTAGAAAAATACTGTGAAAAAAAAGAAGAACTGAGAAAAAAAACTGAAGAAAAACTTAGAAAAAAACTGAAAAAAACTGCAAAAAAAGAACTGAGAAAAAAATCTGAAGAAAAAACTGAGCAGAAAAACTGATCAGAAAAAACGAGAAAAAAAACTATGTAAAAAAACTGAAGAAAAACGGAGGAAAAAAACTGAGAAGAAAAATTGAGAAAAAACGACCGAAAAAACTGAAGAAAAACGAAGAAAAAAACTGTGAAAAAAACTGTGAAAAAAAAGAAGAACTGAGAAAAAAAACTGAAGAAAAACTTACAAAAAAACTGAAAAAAACTGCAAAAAAAGAACTGAGAAAAAAATCTGAAGAAAAAACTGAGCAGAAAAACTGATCAGAAAAACTGAGAAAAAAAACTATTTAAAAAAACTGAAGAAAAACGGAGGAAAAAAACTGAGAAGAAAAATTGAGAAAAGACGACTGAAAAAACTGAAGAAAAACTAAGAAAAAAACTGAAAAAAATTGTGAAAAAAAAGAACTGAGAAAAAAAACTGAAGAAAAAACTGAGCAGAAAAACTGAGCAGAAAAACTGAGAAAAAAATAACTATTAAAAAAATACTGAAGAAAAACGGAGTAAAAAAACTGAGAAGAAAAATTGAGAAAAAAAGATTCAAAAAACTGAAGAAAAACTTAGAAAAAAACTGTGAAAAAAAAGAACTGAGAAAAAAAACTGAAGAAAATCTTAGAAAAAAACTGAAAAAAAAGAAGAACTGAGAAAAAAAACTGAAGAAAAATTTAGAAAAAAACTGTGCACAAAAGTGTGGAAAAAAAGAACTGAGAAAAAAACTGATAAAAAACTGAGCAGAAAAACTGAGAAAAAAAACTATTTAAAAAAAACTGAAGAAAAACGGATGAAAAAAACTGAGAAGAATAATTGAGAAAAAACGACTGAAAAAACTGAAGAAAAACTTCGAAAAATACTGTGAAAAAAAAGAAGAACTGAGAAAAAAAACTGAAGAAAAACTTAGAAAAAAACTGAAAAAAACTGCAAAAAAAGAACTGAGAAAAAAATCTGAAGAAAAAACTGAGCAGAAAAACTGATCAGAAAAACCGAGAAAAAAAAGTATGTAAAAAAACTGAAGAAAAACGGAGGAAAAAAACTGAGAAGAAAAATTGAGAAAAAACGACCGAAAAAACTGAAGAAAAACTAAGAAAAAAACTGTGAAAAAAACTGTGAAAAAAAAGAAGAACTGAGAAAAAAAACTGAAGAAAAAACTGAGCAGAAAAACTGAGCAGAAAAACTGAGAAAAAAATAACTATTAAAAAAATACTGAAGAAAAACGGAGTAAAAAAACTGAGAAGAAAAATTGAGAAAAAAAGATTCAAAAAACTGAAGAAAAACTTAGAAAAAAACTGAAAAAAAAGAACTGAGAAAAAAAACTGAAGAAAAATTTAGAAAAAAACTGTGCACAAAAGTGTGGAAAAAAAGAACTGGGAAAAAAACTGATAAAAAACTGAGCAGAAAAACTGAGAAAAAAAACTATTTAAAAAAAACTGAAGAAAAACGGATGAAAAAAACTGAGAAGAATAATTGAGAAAAAACGACTGAAAAAACTGAAGAAAAACTTAGAAAAATACTGTGAAAAAAAAGAAGAACTGAGAAAAAAAACTGAAGAAAAACTTAGAAAAAAACTGAAAAAAACTGCAAAAAAAGAACTGAGAAAAAAATCTGAAGAAAAAACTGAGCAGAAAAACTGATCAGAAAAACCGAGAAAAAAAAGTTTGTAAAAAAACTGAAGAAAAACGGAGGAAAAAAACTGAGAAGAAAAATTGAGAAAAAACGACCGAAAAAACTGAAGAAAAACTAAGAAAAAAACTGTGAAAAAAACTGTGAAAAAAAAGAAGAACTGAGAAAAAAAACTGAAGAAAAACTTACAAAAAAACTGAAAAAAACTGCAAAAAAAGAACTGAGAAAAAAATCTGAAGAAAAAACTGAGCAGAAAAACTGATCAGAAAAACTGAGAAATAAAACTATTTAAAAAAACTGAAGAAAAACGGAGGAAAAAAACTGAGAAGAAAAATTGAGAAAAAACGACTGAAAAAACTGAAGAAAAACTAAGAAAAAAACTGTGAAAAAAATTGTGAAAAAAAAGAACTGAGAAAAAAAACTGAAGAAAAAACTGAGCAGAAAAACTGAGCAGAAAAACTGAGAAAAAAATAACTATTAAAAAAATACTGAAGAAAAATGGAGTAAAAAAACTGAAGAAAAATTGAGAAAAGACGATTCAAAAAACTGAAGAAAAACTTAGAAAAAAACTGTGAAAAAAAAGAACTGCGAAAAAAACTGAAGAAAAATTTAGAAAAAAACTGTGCACAAAAATGTGGAAAAAAAGAACTGAGGAAAAAAACTGAGAAAAAACTGAGCAGAAAAACTGAGCAGAAAAACTGAGAAAAAAACTATTAAAAAAACTGAAGAAAAACGGAGGAAAAACACTGAGAAGAAAAATTGAGAAAAAACGACTGAAACAACTGAAGAAAAACTTAGAAAAAAACTGTCAAAAAAAACTCTAAAAAAAAGAACTGAGAAAAAAAACTGAAGAAAAAACTGAGCAGAAAAACTGAGCAGAAAAACTGAGAAAAAAACTATTTAAAAAATACTGAAGAAAAACGGAGTAAAAAAACTGAGAAGAAAAATTGAGAAAAAAAGACTGATAAAACTGAAGAAAAACTGTGAAAAAAACTGTGAAAAAAAGAACTGAGATAAAAAACTGAAGAAAAAACTGAGCAGAAAAACTGAGCAGAAAGACTGAGAAAAAAATAACTATTAAAAAAATACTGAAGAAAAACGGAGTAAAAAAAACTGAAGAAAAATTGAGAAAAGACGATTCAAAAAACTGAAGAAAAACTTAGAAAAAAACTGTGAAAAAAAAGAACTGAGAAAAAAAACTGAAGAAAAATTTAGAAAAAAACAGTGCACAAAAGTGTGGAAAAAAAGAACTGAGAAAAAAACTGATAAAAAACTGAGCAGAAAAACTGAGCAGAAAAACTGAGAAAAAAAACTATTAAAAAAAAACTGAAGAAAAACGGATGAAAAAAACTGAGAAGAAAAATTGAGAAAAAACGACTGAAAAAACTGAAGAAAAACTTAGAAAAATACTGTGAAAAAATAGAAGAATTGAGAAAAAAACTGAAGAAAAACTTTGAAAAAAACTGAAAAAAACTGCAAAAAAGAACTGAGAAAAAAATCTGAAGAAAAAACTGAGCAGAAAAACTGATCAGAAAAACTGAGAAAAAAAACTATTTAAAAAAACTGAAGAAAAACGGAGGAAAAAAACTGAGAAGAAAAATTGAGAAAAGACGACTGAAAAAACTGAAGAAAAACTAAGAAAAAAACTGAAAAAAATTGTGAAAAAAAAGAACTGAGAAAAAAAACTGAAGAAAAAACTGAGCAGAAAAACTGAGCAGAAAAACTGAGAAAAAAATAACTATTAAAAAAATACTGAAGAAAAACGGAGTAAAAAAACTGAGAAGAAAAATTGAGAAAAAACGATTCAAAAAACTGAAGAAAAACTTAGAAAAAAACTGTGAAAAAAAAGAACTGAGAAAAAAAACTGACGAAAAACTTAGAAAAAAACTGTGAAAAAAAAGAAGAACTGAGAAAAAAACTGAAGAAAACCTTAGAAAAAAACTGAAAAAAACTGCAAAAAAAGAACTGAGAAAAAAATCTGAAGAAAAAACTGAGCAGAAAAACTGATCAGAAAAACTGAGAAAAAAAACTATTTAAAAAAACTGAAGAACAACGGAGGAAAAAAACTGAGAAGAAAAATTGAGAAAAAACGACCGAAAAAACTGAAGAAAAACTAAGAAAAAAACTGTGAAAAAAATTGTGAAAAAAAAGAACTGAGAAAAAAAACTGAAGAAAAAACTGAGCAGAAAAACTGAGCAGAAAAACTGAGAAAAAAATAACTATTAAAAAAATACTGAAGAAAAACGGAGTAAAAAAACTGAGAAGAAAAATTGAGAAAAAAAGATTCAAAAAACTGAAGAAAAACTTAGAAAAAAACTGTGAAAAAAAAGAACTGAGAAAAAAAACTGAAGAAAAATTTAGAAAAAAACTGTGCACAAAAGTGTGGAAAAAAAGAACTGAGAAAAAAACTGATAAAAAACTGAGCAGAAAAACTGAGAAAAAAAACTATTTAAAAAAAACTGAAGAAAAACGGATGAAAAAAACTGAGAAGAAAAATTGAGAAAAAACGACTGAAAAAACTGAAGAAAAACTTAGAAAAATACTGTGAAAAAATAGAAGAATTGAGAAAAAAAACTGAAGAAAAACTGCAAAAAAGAACTGAGAAAAAAATCTGAAGAAAAAACTGAGCAGAAAAACTGATCAGAAAAACTGAGAAAAAAAACTATTTAAAAAAACTGAAGAAAAACGGAGGAAAAAAACTGAGAAGAAAAATTGAGAAAAGACGACTGAAAAAACTGAAGAAAAACTAAGAAAAAAACTGAAAAAAATTGTGAAAAAAAAGAACTGAGAAAAAAAACTGAAGAAAAAACTGAGCAGAAAAACTGAGCAGAAAAACTGAGAAAAAAATAACTATTAAAAAAATACTGAAGAAAAACGGAGTAAAAAAACTGAGAAGAAAAATTGAGAAAAAACGATTAAAAAAACTGAAGAAAAACTTAGAAAAAAACTGTGAAAAAAAAGAACTGAGAAAAAAAACTGACGAAAAACTTAGAAAAAAACTGTGAAAAAAAAGAAGAACTGAGAAAAAAAACTGAAGAAAAACTTAGAAAAAAACTGAAAAAAACTGCAAAAAAAGAACTGAGAAAAAAAACTGAAGAAAAAACTGAGCAGAAAAACTGAGCAGAAAAACTGAGAAAAAAATAACTATTAAAAAAATACTGAAGAAAAACGGAGTAAAAAAACTGAGAAGAAAAATTGAGAAAAAACGATTCAAAAAACTGAAGAAAAACTTAGAAAAAAACTGTGAAAAAAAAGAACTGAGAAAAAAAACTGAAGAAAAATTTAGAAAAAAACTGTGCACAAAAGTGTGGAAAAAAAGAACTGAGAAAAAACTGATAAAAAACTGAGCAGAAAAACTGATCAGAAAAACTGAGAAAAAAAACTATTTAAAAAAAACTGAAGAAAAATGGATGTAAAAAACTGAGAAGAAAAATTGAGAAAAAACGACTGAAAAAACTGAAGAAAAACTTAGAAAAATACTGTGAAAAAAAAGAACTGAGAAAAAAAACTGAAGAAAAAACTGAGCAGAAAAACTGATCAGAAAAACTGAGAAAAAAAACTATTTAAAAAAACTGAGAAGAAAAATTGAGAAAAAACGATTCAATAAACTGAAGAAAAACTTTGAAAAAAACTGTGAAAAAATAGAACTGAGAAAAAAAACTGAAGAAAAACCTAGAAAAAAACTGTGAAAAAAAGAAGAACTGAGAAAAAAAACTGAAGAAAAACTTAGAAAAAAACTGAAAAAAACTGCAAAAAAAGAACTGAGAAAAAAATCTGAAGAAAAAACTGAGCAGAAAAACTGATCAGAAAAACTGAGAAAAAAAACTATGTAAAAAAACTGAAGAAAAACAGAGGAAAAAAACTGAGAAGAAAAATTGAGAAAAAACGACCGAAAAAACTGAAGAAAAACTAAGAAAAAAACTGTGAAAAAAATTGTGAAAAAAAAGAACTGAGAAAAAAACTGAAGAAAAAACTGAGCAGAAAAACTGAGCAGAAAAATTGAGAAAAAAATAACTATTAAAAAAATACTGAAGAAAAACGGAGTAAAAAAACTGAGAAGAAAAATTGAGAAAAAACGATTCAAAAAACTGAAGAAAAACTTAGAAAAAAACTGTGAAAAAAAAGAACTGAGAAAAAAAACTGAAGAAAAATTTAGAAAAAAACTGTGCACAAAAGTGTGGAAAAAAAGAACTGAGAAAAAAACTGATAAAAAAACTGAGCAGAAAAACTGAGAAAAAAAACTATTAAAAAAAAACTGAAGAAAAACGGATGAAAAAAACTGAGAAGAAAAATTGAGAAAAAACGACTGAAAAAACTGAAGAAAAACTTAGAAAAATACTGTGAAAAAAAAGAAGAACTGAGAAAAAAAACTGAAGAAAAACTTAGAAAAAAACTGAAAAAAACTGCAAAAAAGAACTGAGAAAAAAATCTGAAGAAAAAACTGAGCAGAAAAACTGATCAGAAAAACTGAGAAAAAAAACTATTTAAAAAAACTGAAGAAAAACTAAGAAAAAAACTGTGAAAAAAACTGTGAAAAAAAAGAAGAACTGAGAAAAAAAACTGAAGAAAAACTGAGAAAAAAACTGAAAAAAACTGCAAAAAAAGAACTGAGAAAAAAATCTGAAGAAAAAACTGAGCAGAAAAACTGATCAGAAAAACTGAGAAAAAAAACTATTTTAAAAAACTGAAGAAAAACGGAGGAAAAAAACTGAGAAGAAAAATTGAGAAAAAACGACCGAAAAAACTGAAGAAAAACTAAGAAAAAAACTGTGAAAAAAATTGTGAAAAAAAAGAACTGAGAAAAAAAACTGAAGAAAAAACTGAGCAGAAAAACTGAGCAGAAAAACTGAGAAAAAAATAACTATTAAAAAAATACTGAAGAAAAACGGAGTAAAAAAACTGAGAAGAAAAATTGAGAAAAAAAGATTCAAAAAACTGAAGAAAAACTTAGAAAAAAACTGTGAAAAAAAAGAACTGAGAAAAAAAACTGAAGAAAAATTTAGAAAAAAACTGCACAAAAGTGTGGGGAAAAAAAACTGAGAAAAAAACTGATAAAAAACTGAGCAGAAAATCTGAGAAAAAAAACTATTTAAAAAAAACTGAAGAAAAACGGATGAAAAAAACTGAGAAGAAAAATTGAGAAAAAACGACTGAAAAAACTGAAGAAAAACTTAGAAAAAAACTGTGAAAAAAAGAAGAACTGAGAAAAAAAACTGAAGAATAACTTAGAAAAAAACTGAAAAAAACTGCAAAAAAAGAACTGAGAAAAAAATCTGAAGAAAAAACTGAGCAGAAAAACTGATCAGAAAAACTGAGAAAAAAAACTATGTAAAAAAACTGAAGAAAAACAGAGGAAAAAAACTGAGAAGAAAAATTGAGAAAAAACGACCGAAAAAACTGAAGAAAAACTAAGAAAAAAACTGTGAAAAAAATTGTGAAAAAAAAGAACTGAGAAAAAAACTGAAGAAAAAACTGAGCAGAAAAACTGAGCAGAAAAATTGAGAAAAAAATAACTATTAAAAAAATACTGAAGAAAAACGGAGTAAAAAAACTGAGAAGAAAAATTGAGAAAAAACGATTCAAAAAACTGAAGAAAAACTTAGAAAAAAACTGTGAAAAAAAAGAACTGAGAAAAAAAACTGAAGAAAAATTTAGAAAAAAACTGTGCACAAAAGTGTGGAAAAAAAGAACTGAGAAAAAAACTGATAAAAAACTGAGCAGAAAAACTGATCAGAAAAACTGAGAAAAAAAACTATTTAAAAAAAACTGAAGAAAAATGGATGTAAAAAACTGAGAAGAAAAATTGAGAAAAAAGACTGAAAAAACTGAAGAAAAACTTAGAAAAAAACTGAAAAAAAAGAAGAACTGAGAAAAAAAACTGAAGAAAAACTTAGAAAAAAACTGTGCACAAAACTCTGAAAAAAAAGAACTGAGAAAAAAAACTGAAGAAAAAACTGAGCAGAAAAACTGAGCAGAAAAACTGAGAAAAAAACTATGAAAAAAATACTGAAGAAAAACGGAGTAAAAAAACTGAGAAGAAAAATTGAGAAAAAACGATTCAAAAAACTGAAGAAAAACTTAGAAAAAAACTGTGAAAAAAAAGAACTGAGAAAAAAAACTGAAGAAAAATTTAGAAAAAAACTGTGCACAAAAGTGTGAAAAAAAAGAACTGAGAAAAAAACTGATAAAAAACTGAGCAGAAAAACTGAGAAAAAAAACTATTTAAAAAAAACTGAAGAAAAACGGATGAAAAAAACTGAGAAGAATAATTGAGAAAAAACGACTGAAAAAACTGAAGAAAAACTTAGAAAAATACTGTGAAAAAAAAGAACTGAGAAAAAAAACTGAAGAAAAACTTAGAAAAAAACTGAAAAAAACTGCAAAAAAAGAACTGAGAAAAAAATCTGAAGAAAAAACTGAGCAGAAAAACTGATCAGAAAAACCGAGAAAAAAAACTATGTAAAAAAACTGAAGAAAAACGGAGGAAAAAAACTGAGAAGAAAAATTGAGAAAAAACGACCGAAAAAACTGAAGAAAAACGAAGAAAAAAACTGTGAAAAAAACTGTGAAAAAAAAGAAGAACTGAGAAAAAAAACTGAAGAAAAACTTACAAAAAAACTGAAAAAAACTGCAAAAAAAGAACTGAGAAAAAAATCTGAAGAAAAAACTGAGCAGAAAAACTGATCAGAAAAACTGAGAAAAAAAACTATTTAAAAAAACTGAAGAAAAACGGAGGAAAAAAACTGAGAAGAAAAATTGAGAAAAGACGACTGAAAAAACTGAAGAAAAACTAAGAAAAAAACTGAAAAAAATTGTGAAAAAAAAGAACTGAGAAAAAAAACTGAAGAAAAAACTGAGCAGAAAAACTGAGCAGAAAAACTGAGAAAAAAATAACTATTAAAAAAATACTGAAGAAAAACGGAGTAAAAAAACTGAGAAGAAAAATTGAGAAAAAACGATTCAAAAAACTGAAGAAAAACTTAGAAAAAAACTGTGAAAAAAAAGAACTGAGAAAAAAAACTGACGAAAAACTTAGAAAAAAACTGTGAAAAAAAAGAAGAACTGAGAAAAAAACTGAAGAAAACCTTAGAAAAAAACTGAAAAAAACTGCAAAAAAAGAACTGAGAAAAAAATCTGAAGAAAAAACTGAGCAGAAAAACTGATCAGAAAAACTGAGAAAAAAAACTATTTAAAAAAACTGAAGAAAAACGGAGGAAAAAAACTGAGAAGAAAAATTGAGAAAAAACGACCGAAAAAACTGAAGAAAAACTAAGAAAAAAACTGTGAAAAAAATTGTGAAAAAAAAGAACTGAGAAAAAAAACTGAAGAAAAAACTGAGCAGAAAAACTGAGCAGAAAAACTGAGAAAAAATAACTATTAAAAAAATACTGAAGAAAAACGGAGTAAAAAAACTGAGAAGAAAAATTGAGAAAATAAGACTGATAAAACTGAAGAAAAACTGTGAAAAAAACTGTGAAAAAAAGAACTGAGAAAAAAAACTGAAGAAAAAACTGAGCAGAAAAACTGAGCAGAAAAACTGAGAAAAAAATAACTATTAAAAAAATACTGAAGAAAAACGGAGTAAAAAAACTGAAGAAAAATTGAGAAAAGACGATTCAAAAAACTGAAGAAAAACTTAGAAAAAAACTGTGAAAAAAAAGAACTGAGAAAAAAAACTGAAGAAAAATTTAGAAAAAAACTGTGCACAAAAGTGTGGAAAAAAAGAACTGAGAAAAAAACTGATAAAAAACTGAGCAGAAAAACTGAGAAAAAAAACTATTTAAAAAAAACTGAAGAAAAACGGATGAAAAAAACTGAGAAGAATAATTGAGAAAAAACGACTGAAAAAACTGAAGAAAAACGGATGAAAAAAACTGAGAAGAATAATTGAGAAAAAACGACTGAAAAAACTGAAGAAAAACTTAGAAAAATACTGTGAAAAAAAAGAACTGAGAAAAAAAACTGAAGAAAAACTTAGAAAAAAACTGAAAAAAACTGCAAAAAAAGAACTGAGAAAAAAATCTGAAGAAAAAACTGAGCAGAAAAACTGATCAGAAAAACCGAGAAAAAAAACTATGTAAAAAAACTGAAGAAAAACGGAGGAAAAAAACTGAGAAGAAAAAGAACTGAGAAAAAAAACTGAAGAAAAATTTAGAAAAAAACTGTGCACAAAAGTGTGGAAAAAAAGAACTGAGAAAAAAACTGATAAAAAACTGAGCAGAAAAACTGATCAGAAAAACTGAGAAAAAAAACTATTTAAAAAAAACTGAAGAAAAATGGATGTAAAAAACTGAGAAGAAAAATTGAGAAAAAAGACTGAAAAAACTGAAGAAAAACTTAGAAAAAAACTGAAAAAAAAGAAGAACTGAGAAAAAAAACTGAAGAAAAACTTAGAAAAAAACTGTGCACAAAACTCTGAAAAAAAAGAACTGAGAAAAAAAACTGAAGAAAAAACTGAGCAGAAAAACTGAGCAGAAAAACTGAGAAAAAAACTATGAAAAAAATACTGAAGAAAAACGGAGTAAAAAAACTGAGAAGAAAAATTGAGAAAAAACGATTCAAAAAACTGAAGAAAAACTTAGAAAAAAACTGTGAAAAAAAAGAACTGAGAAAAAAAACTGAAGAAAAATTTAGAAAAAAACTGTGCACAAAAGTGTGAAAAAAAAGAACTGAGAAAAAAACTGATAAAAAACTGAGCAGAAAAACTGAGAAAAAAAACTATTTAAAAAAAACTGAAGAAAAACGGATGAAAAAAACTGAGAAGAATAATTGAGAAAAAACGACTGAAAAAACTGAAGAAAAACTTAGAAAAATACTGTGAAAAAAAAGAACTGAGAAAAAAAACTGAAGAAAAACTTAGAAAAAAACTGAAAAAAACTGCAAAAAAAGAACTGAGAAAAAAATCTGAAGAAAAAACTGAGCAGAAAAACTGATCAGAAAAACCGAGAAAAAAAACTATGTAAAAAAACTGAAGAAAAACGGAGGAAAAAAACTGAGAAGAAAAATTGAGAAAAAACGACCGAAAAAACTGAAGAAAAACGAAGAAAAAAACTGTGAAAAAAACTGTGAAAAAAAAGAAGAACTGAGAAAAAAAACTGAAGAAAAACTTACAAAAAAACTGAAAAAAACTGCAAAAAAAGAACTGAGAAAAAAATCTGAAGAAAAAACTGAGCAGAAAAACTGATCAGAAAAACTGAGAAAAAAAACTATGTAAAAAAACTGAAGAAAAACAGAGGAAAAAAACTGAGAAGAAAAATTGAGAAAAAACGACCGAAAAAACTGAAGAAAAACTAAGAAAAAAACTGTGAAAAAAATTGTGAAAAAAAAGAACTGAGAAAAAAACTGAAGAAAAAACTGAGCAGAAAAACTGAGCAGAAAAACTGAGAAAAAAATAACTATTAAAAAAATACTGAAGAAAAACGGAGTAAAAAAACTGAGAAGAAAAATTGAGAAAAAACGATTCAAAAAACTGAAGAAAAACTTAGAAAAAAACTGTGAAAAAAAAGAACTGAGAAAAAAAACTGAAGAAAAATTTAGAAAAAAACTGTGCACAAAAGTGTGGAAAAAAAGAACTGAGAAAAAAACTGATAAAAAACTGAGCAGAAAAACTGATCAGAAAAACTGAGAAAAAAAACTATTTAAAAAAAACTGAAGAAAAATGGATGTAAAAAACTGAGAAGAAAAATTGAGAAAAAAGACTGAAAAAACTGAAGAAAAACTTAGAAAAAAACTGAAAAAAAAGAAGAACTGAGAAAAAAAACTGAAGAAAAACTTAGAAAAAAACTGTGCACAAAACTCTGAAAAAAAAGAACTGAGAAAAAAAACTGAAGAAAAAACTGAGCAGAAAAACTGAGCAGAAAAACTGAGAAAAAAACTATGAAAAAAATACTGAAGAAAAACGGAGTAAAAAAACTGAGAAGAAAAATTGAGAAAAAACGATTCAAAAAACTGAAGAAAAACTTAGAAAAAAACTGTGAAAAAAAAGAACTGAGAAAAAAAACTGAAGAAAAATTTAGAAAAAAACTGTGCACAAAAGTGTGAAAAAAAAGAACTGAGAAAAAAACTGATAAAAAACTGAGCAGAAAAACTGAGAAAAAAAACTATTTAAAAAAAACTGAAGAAAAACGGATGAAAAAAACTGAGAAGAATAATTGAGAAAAAACGACTGAAAAAACTGAAGAAAAACTTAGAAAAATACTGTGAAAAAAAAGAACTGAGAAAAAAAACTGAAGAAAAACTTAGAAAAAAACTGAAAAAAACTGCAAAAAAAGAACTGAGAAAAAAATCTGAAGAAAAAACTGAGCAGAAAAACTGATCAGAAAAACCGAGAAAAAAAACTATGTAAAAAAACTGAAGAAAAACGGAGGAAAAAAACTGAGAAGAAAAATTGAGAAAAAACGACCGAAAAAACTGAAGAAAAACGAAGAAAAAAACTGTGAAAAAAACTGTGAAAAAAAAGAAGAACTGAGAAAAAAAACTGAAGAAAAACTTACAAAAAAACTGAAAAAAACTGCAAAAAAAGAACTGAGAAAAAAATCTGAAGAAAAAACTGAGCAGAAAAACTGATCAGAAAAACTGAGAAAAAAAACTATTTAAAAAAACTGAAGAAAAACGGAGGAAAAAAACTGAGAAGAAAAATTGAGAAAAGACGACTGAAAAAACTGAAGAAAAACTAAGAAAAAAACTGAAAAAAATTGTGAAAAAAAAGAACTGAGAAAAAAAACTGAAGAAAAAACTGAGCAGAAAAACTGAGCAGAAAAACTGAGAAAAAAATAACTATTAAAAAAATACTGAAGAAAAACGGAGTAAAAAAACTGAGAAGAAAAATTGAGAAAAAACGATTCAAAAAACTGAAGAAAAACTTAGAAAAAAACTGTGAAAAAAAAGAACTGAGAAAAAAAACTGACGAAAAACTTAGAAAAAAACTGTGAAAAAAAAGAAGAACTGAGAAAAAAACTGAAGAAAACCTTAGAAAAAAACTGAAAAAAACTGCAAAAAAAGAACTGAGAAAAAAATCTGAAGAAAAAACTGAGCAGAAAAACTGATCAGAAAAACTGAGAAAAAAAACTATTTAAAAAAACTGAAGAAAAACGGAGGAAAAAAACTGAGAAGAAAAATTGAGAAAAAACGACCGAAAAAACTGAAGAAAAACTAAGAAAAAAACTGTGAAAAAAATTGTGAAAAAAAAGAACTGAGAAAAAAAACTGAAGAAAAAACTGAGCAGAAAAACTGAGCAGAAAAACTGAGAAAAAATAACTATTAAAAAAATACTGAAGAAAAACGGAGTAAAAAAACTGAGAAGAAAAATTGAGAAAATAAGACTGATAAAACTGAAGAAAAACTGTGAAAAAAACTGTGAAAAAAAGAACTGAGAAAAAAAACTGAAGAGAAAACTGAGCAGAAAAACTGAGCAGAAAAACTGAGAAAAAAATAACTATTAAAAAAATACTGAAGAAAAACGGAGTAAAAAAACTGAAGAAAAATTGAGAAAAGACGATTCAAAAAACTGAAGAAAAACTTAGAAAAAAACTGTGAAAAAAAAGAACTGAGAAAAAAAACTGAAGAAAAATTTAGAAAAAAACTGTGCACAAAAGTGTGGAAAAAAAGAACTGAGAAAAAAACTGATAAAAAACTGAGCAGAAAAACTGAGAAAAAAAACTATTTAAAAAAAACTGAAGAAAAACGGATGAAAAAAACTGAGAAGAATAATTGAGAAAAAACGACTGAAAAAACTGAAGAAAAACGGATGAAAAAAACTGAGAAGAATAATTGAGAAAAAACGACTGAAAAAACTGAAGAAAAACTTAGAAAAATACTGTGAAAAAAAAGAACTGAGAAAAAAAACTGAAGAAAAACTTAGAAAAAAACTGAAAAAAACTGCAAAAAAAGAACTGAGAAAAAAATCTGAAGAAAAAACTGAGCAGAAAAACTGATCAGAAAAACCGAGAAAAAAAACTATGTAAAAAAACTGAAGAAAAACGGAGGAAAAAAACTGAGAAGAAAAATTGAGAAAAAACGACCGAAAAAACTGAAGAAAAACGAAGAAAAAAACTGTGAAAAAAACTGTGAAAAAAAAGAAGAACTGAGAAAAAAAACTGAAGAAAAACTTACAAAAAAACTGAAAAAAACTGCAAAAAAAGAACTGAGAAAAAAATCTGAAGAAAAAACTGAGCAGAAAAACTGATCAGAAAAACTGAGAAAAAAAACTATTTAAAAAAACTGAAGAAAAACGGAGGAAAAAAACTGAGAAGAAAAATTGAGAAAAGACGACTGAAAAAACTGAAGAAAAACTAAGAAAAAAACTGAAAAAAATTGTGAAAAAAAAGAACTGAGAAAAAAAACTGAAGAAAAAACTGAGCAGAAAAACTGAGCAGAAAAACTGAGAAAAAAATAACTATTAAAAAAATACTGAAGAAAAACGGAGTAAAAAAACTGAGAAGAAAAATTGAGAAAAAACGATTCAAAAAACTGAAGAAAAACTTAGAAAAAAACTGTGAAAAAAAAGAACTGAGAAAAAAAACTGACGAAAAACTTAGAAAAAAACTGTGAAAAAAAAGAAGAACTGAGAAAAAAACTGAAGAAAACCTTAGAAAAAAACTGAAAAAAACTGCAAAAAAAGAACTGAGAAAAAAATCTGAAGAAAAAACTGAGCAGAAAAACTGATCAGAAAAACTGAGAAAAAAAACTATTTAAAAAAACTGAAGAAAAACGGAGGAAAAAAACTGAGAAGAAAAATTGAGAAAAAAAGACTGATAAAACTGAAGAAAAACTGTGAAAAAAACTGTGAAAAAAAGAACTGAGAAAAAAAACTGAAGAAAAAACTGAGCAGAAAAACTGAGCAGAAAAACTGAGAAAAAAATAACTATTAAAAAAATACTGAAGAAAAACGGAGTAAAAAAACTGAAGAAAAATTGAGAAAAGACGATTCAAAAAACTGAAGAAAAACTTAGAAAAAAACTGTGAAAAAAAAGAACTGAGAAAAAAAACTGAAGAAAAATTTAGAAAAAAACTGTGCACAAAAGTGTGGAAAAAAAGAACTGAGAAAAAAACTGATAAAAAACTGAGCAGAAAAACTGAGAAAAAAAACTATTTAAAAAAAACTGAAGAAAAACGGATGAAAAAAACTGAGAAGAATAATTGAGAAAAAACGACTGAAAAAACTGAAGAAAAACTTAGAAAAATACTGTGAAAAAAAAGAACTGAGAAAAAAAACTGAAGAAAAACTTAGAAAAAAACTGAAAAAAACTGCAAAAAAAGAACTGAGAAAAAAATCTGAAGAAAAAACTGAGCAGAAAAACTGATCAGAAAAACCGAGAAAAAAAACTTTGTAAAAAAACTGAAGAAAAACGGAGGAAAAAAACTGAGAAGAAAAATTGAGAAAAAACGACCGAAAAAACTGAAGAAAAACGAAGAAAAAAACTGTGAAAAAAACTGTGAAAAAAAAGAAGAACTGAGAAAAAAAACTGAAGAAAAACTTACAAAAAAACTGAAAAAAACTGCAAAAAAAGAACTGAGAAAAAAATCTGAAGAAAAAACTGAGCAGAAAAACTGATCAGAAAAACTGAGAAAAAAAACTATTTAAAAAAACTGAAGAAAAACGGAGGAAAAAAACTGAGAAGAAAAATTGAGAAAAGACGACTGAAAAAACTGAAGAAAAACTAAGAAAAAAACTGAAAAAAATTGTGAAAAAAAAGAACTGAGAAAAAAAACTGAAGAAAAAACTGAGCAGAAAAACTGAGCAGAAAAACTGAGAAAAAAATAACTATTAAAAAAATACTGAAGAAAAACGGAGTAAAAAAACTGAGAAGAAAAATTGAGAAAAAACGATTCAAAAAACTGAAGAAAAACTTAGAAAAAAACTGTGAAAAAAAAGAACTGAGAAAAAAAACTGACGAAAAACTTAGAAAAAAACTGTGAAAAAAAAGAAGAACTGAGAAAAAAACTGAAGAAAACCTTAGAAAAAAACTGAAAAAAACTGCAAAAAAAGAACTGAGAAAAAAATCTGAAGAAAAAACTGAGCAGAAAAACTGATCAGAAAAACTGAGAAAAAAAACTATTTAAAAAAACTGAAGAAAAACGGAGGAAAAAAACTGAGAAGAAAAATTGAGAAAAAACGACCGAAAAAACTGAAGAAAAACTAAGAAAAAAACTGTGAAAAAAATTGTGAAAAAAAAGAACTGAGAAAAAAAACTGAAGAAAAAACTGAGCAGAAAAACTGAGCAGAAAAACTGAGAAAAAATAACTATTAAAAAAATACTGAAGAAAAACGGAGTAAAAAAACTGAGAAGAAAAATTGAGAAAAAAAGACTGATAAAACTGAAGAAAAACTGTGAAAAAAACTGTGAAAAAAAGAACTGAGAAAAAAAACTGAAGAAAAAACTGAGCAGAAAAACTGAGCAGAAAAACTGAGAAAAAAATAACTATTAAAAAAATACTGAAGAAAAACGGAGTAAAAAAACTGAAGAAAAATTGAGAAAAGACGATTCAAAAAACTGAAGAAAAACTTAGAAAAAAACTGTGAAAAAAAAGAACTGAGAAAAAAAACTGAAGAAAAATTTAGAAAAAAACAGTGCACAAAAGTGTGGAAAAAAAGAACTGAGAAAAAAACTGATAAAAAACTGAGCAGAAAAACTGAGCAGAAAAACTGAGAAAAAAAACTATTAAAAAAAAACTGAAGAAAAACGGATGAAAAAAACTGAGAAGAAAAATTGAGAAAAAACGACTGAAAAAACTGAAGAAAAACTTAGAAAAATACTGTGAAAAAATAGAAGAACTGAGAAAAAAACTGAAGAAAAAACTGAGCAGAAAAACTGAGCAGAAAAATTGAGAAAAAAATAACTATTAAAAAAATACTGAAGAAAAACGGAGTAAAAAAACTGAGAAGAAAAATTGAGAAAAAACGATTCAAAAAACTGAAGAAAAACTTAGAAAAAAACTGTGAAAAAAAAGAACTGAGAAAAAAACTGAAGAAAAATTTAGAAAAAAACTGTGAAAAAAAAGAAGAACTGAGAAAAAAAACTGAAGAAAAACTTAGAAAAAAACTGAAAAAGCTGCAAAAAAAGAACTGAGAAAAAATCTGAAGAAAAAACTGAGCAGAAAAACTGATCAGAAAAACTGAGAAAAAAAACTATTTAAAAAAACTGAAGAAAAACGGAGGAAAAAAACTGAGAAGAAAAATTGAGAAAAAACGACCGAAAAAACTGAAGAAAAACTAAGAAAAAAACTGTGAAAAAAATTGTGAAAAAAAAGAACTGAGAAAAAAAACTGAAGAAAAAACTGAGCAGAAAAACTGAGCAGAAAAACTGAGAAAAAAATAACTATTAAAAAAATACTGAAGAAAAACGGAGTAAAAAAACTGAGAAGAAAAATTGAGAAAAAACGATTCAAAAAACTGAAGAAAAACTTAGAAAAAAACTGTGAAAATAAAGAACTGAGAAAAAAAACTGAAGAAAAACTTAGAAAAAAACTGTGAAAAAAAGAAGAACTGAGAAAAAAAACTGAAGAATAACTTAGAAAAAAACTGAAAAAAACTGCAAAAAAAGAACTGAGAAAAAAATCTGAAGAAAAAACTGAGCAGAAAAACTGATCAGAAAAACTGAGAAAAAAAACTATGTAAAAAAACTGAAGAAAAACAGAGGAAAAAAACTGAGAAGAAAAATTGAGAAAAAACGACCGAAAAAACTGAAGAAAAACTAAGAAAAATACTGTGAAAAAAATTGTGAAAAAAAAGAACTGAGAAAAAAACTGAAGAAAAAACTGAGCAGAAAAACTGAGCAGAAAAATTGAGAAAAAAATAACTATTAAAAAAATACTGAAGAAAAACGGAGTAAAAAAACTGAGAAGAAAAATTGAGAAAAAACGATTCAAAAAACTGAAGAAAAACTTAGAAAAAAACTGTGAAAAAAAAGAACTGAGAAAAAAAACTGAAGAAAAATTTAGAAAAAAACTGTGAAAAAAAATAAGAACTGAGAAAAAAAACTGAAGAAAAACTTAGAAAAAAACTGAAAAAAACTGCAAAAAAAGAACTGAGAAAAAATCTGAAGAAAAAACTGAGCAGAAAAACTGATCAGAAAAACTGAGAAAAAAAACTATTTAAAAAAACTGAAGAAAAACGGAGGAAAAAAACTGAGAAGAAAAATTGAGAAAAAACGACCGAAAAAACTGAAGAAAAACTAAGAAAAAAACTGTGAAAAAAATTGTGAAAAAAAAGAACTGAGAAAAAAAACTGAAGAAAAAACTGAGCAGAAAAACTGAGCAGAAAAACTGAGAAAAAAATAACTATTAAAAAAATACTGAAGAAAAACGGAGTAAAAAAACTGAGAAGAAAAATTGAGAAAAAACGATTCAAAAAACTGAAGAAAAACTTAGAAAAAAACTGTGAAAAAAAAGAACTGAGAAAAAAAACTGAAGAAAAACTTAGAAAAAAACTGTGAAAAAAAAGAAGAACTGAGAAAAAAAACTGAAGAATAACTTAGAAAAAAACTGAAAAAAACTGCAAAAAAAGAACTGAGAAAAAAATCTGAAGAAAAAACTGAGCAGAAAAACTGATCAGAAAAACTGAGAAAAAAAACTATGTAAAAAAACTGAAGAAAAACGGAGGAAAAAAACTGAGAAGAAAAATTGAGAAAAAACGACCGAAAAAACTGAAGAAAAACTAAGAAAAAACTGTGAAAAAAATTGTGAAAAAAAAGAACTGAGAAAAAAAACTGAAGAAAAAACTGAGCAGAAAAACTGAGCAGAAAAATTGAGAAAAAAATTACTATTAAAAAAATACTGAAGAAAAACGGAGTAAAAAAACTGAGAAGAAAAATTGAGAAAAAACGATTCAAAAAACTGAAGAAAAACTTAGAAAAAAACTGTGAAAAAAAAGAACTGAGAAAAAAAACTGAAGAAAAATTTAGAAAAAAACTGTGCACAAAAGTGTGGAAAAAAAGAACTGAGAAAAAAACTGATAAAAAAACTGAGCAGAAAAACTGAGAAAAAAAACTATTAAAAAAAAACTGAAGAAAAACGGATGAAAAAAACTGAGAAGAAAAATTGAGAAAAAACGACTGAAAAAACTGAAGAAAAACTTAGAAAAATACTGTGAAAAAAAAGAAGAACTGAGAAAAAAAACTGAAGAAAAACTTAGAAAAAAACTGAAAAAAACTGCAAAAAAGAACTGAGAAAAAAATCTGAAGAAAAAACTGAGCAGAAAAACTGATCAGAAAAACTGAGAAAAAAAACTATTTAAAAAAACTGAAGAAAAACTAAGAAAAAAACTGTGAAAAAAACTGTGAAAAAAAAGAAGAACTGAGAAAAAAAACTGAAGAAAAACTTAGAAAAAAACTGAAAAAAACTGCAAAAAAAGAACTGAGAAAAAAATCTGAAGAAAAAACTGAGCAGAAAAACTGATCAGAAAAACTGAGAAAAAAAACTATTTAAAAAAACTGAAGAAAAACGGAGGAAAAAAACTGAGAAGAAAAACTGAGAAAAAACGACTGAAAAAACTGAAGAAAAACTAAGAAAAAAACTGTGAAAAAAATTGTGAAAAAAAAGAACTGAGAAAAAAAACTGAAGAAAAAACTGAGCAGAAAAACTGAGCAGAAAAACTGAGAAAAAAATAACTATTAAAAAAATACTGAAGAAAAACGGAGTAAAAAAACTGAGAAGAAAAATTGAGAAAAAACGATTCAAAAAACTGAAGAAAAACTTAGAAAAAAACTGTGAAAAAAAAGAACTGAGAAAAAAAACTGAAGAAAATCTTAGAAAAAAACTGAAAAAAAAGAAGAACTGAGAAAAAAAACTGAAGAAAAACTGAGAAAAAAACTGAAAAAAACTGCAAAAAAAGAACTGAGAAAAAAATCTGAAGAAAAAACTGAGCAGAAAAACTGATCAGAAAAACTGAGAAAAAAAACTATTTTAAAAAACTGAAGAAAAACGGAGGAAAAAAACTGAGAAGAAAAATTGAGAAAAAACGACCGAAAAAACTGAAGAAAAACTAAGAAAAAAACTGTGAAAAAAATTGTGAAAAAAAAGAACTGAGAAAAAAAACTGAAGAAAAAACTGAGCAGAAAAACTGAGCAGAAAAACTGAGAAAAAAATAACTATTAAAAAAATACTGAAGAAAAACGGAGTAAAAAAACTGAGAAGAAAAAT
The DNA here is from genome assembly GCF_044704955.1 of Pristiophorus japonicus. Classification (NCBI taxonomy): domain Eukaryota; kingdom Metazoa; phylum Chordata; class Chondrichthyes; family Pristiophoridae; genus Pristiophorus; species Pristiophorus japonicus. The sequence continues at coordinate 1,600,755 of NW_027250734.1, read as the reverse complement.
TGAGAAAAAAAGATTCAAAAAACTGAAGAAAAACTTAGAAAAAAACTGTGAAAAAAAAGAACTGAGAAAAAAAACTGAAGAAAAATTTAGAAAAAAACTGCACAAAAGTGTGGGGAAAAAAAACTGAGAAAAAAACTGATAAAAAACTGAGCAGAAAAACTGAGAAAAAATAACTATTAAAAAAATACTGAAGAAAAACGGAGTAAAAAAACTGAGAAGAAAAATTGAGAAAAAAAGACTGATAAAACTGAAGAAAAACTGTGAAAAAAACTGTGAAAAAAAGAACTGAGAAAAAAAACTGAAGAAAAAACTGAGCAGAAAAACTGAGCAGAAAAACTGAGAAAAAAATAACTATTAAAAAAATACTGAAGAAAAACGGAGTAAAAAAACTGAAGAAAAATTGAGAAAAGACGATTCAAAAAACTGAAGAAAAACTTAGAAAAAAACTGTGAAAAAAAAGAACTGAGAAAAAAAACTGAAGAAAAATTTAGAAAAAAACAGTGCACAAAAGTGTGGAAAAAAAGAACTGAGAAAAAAACTGATAAAAAACTGAGCAGAAAAACTGAGCAGAAAAACTGAGAAAAAAAACTATTAAAAAAAACTGAAGAAAAACGGATGAAAAAAACTGAGAAGAAAAATTGAGAAAAAACGACTGAAAAAACTGAAGAAAAACTTAGAAAAATACTGTGAAAAAATAGAAGAACTGAGAAAAAAACTGAAGAAAAAACTGAGCAGAAAAACTGAGCAGAAAAATTGAGAAAAAAATAACTATTAAAAAAATACTGAAGAAAAACGGAGTAAAAAAACTGAGAAGAAAAATTGAGAAAAAACGATTCAAAAAACTGAAGAAAAACTTAGAAAAAAACTGTGAAAAAAAAGAACTGAGAAAAAAACTGAAGAAAAATTTAGAAAAAAACTGTGAAAAAAAAGAAGAACTGAGAAAAAAAACTGAAGAAAAACTTAGAAAAAAACTGAAAAAGCTGCAAAAAAAGAACTGAGAAAAAATCTGAAGAAAAAACTGAGCAGAAAAACTGATCAGAAAAACTGAGAAAAAAAACTATTTAAAAAAACTGAAGAAAAACGGAGGAAAAAAACTGAGAAGAAAAATTGAGAAAAAACGACCGAAAAAACTGAAGAAAAACTAAGAAAAAAACTGTGAAAAAAATTGTGAAAAAAAAGAACTGAGAAAAAAACTGAAGAAAAAACTGAGCAGAAAAACTGAGCAGAAAAATTGAGAAAAAAATAACTATTAAAAAAATACTGAAGAAAAACGGAGTAAAAAAACTGAGAAGAAAAATTGAGAAAAAACGATTCAAAAAACTGAAGAAAAACTTAGAAAAAAACTGTGAAAAAAAAGAACTGAGAAAAAAAACTGAAGAAAAATTTAGAAAAAAACTGTGAAAAAAAATAAGAACTGAGAAAAAAAACTGAAGAAAAACTTAGAAAAAAACTGAAAAAAACTGCAAAAAAAGAACTGAGAAAAAATCTGAAGAAAAAACTGAGCAGAAAAACTGATCAGAAAAACTGAGAAAAAAAACTATTTAAAAAAACTGAAGAAAAACGGAGGAAAAAAACTGAGAAGAAAAATTGAGAAAAAACGACCGAAAAAACTGAAGAAAAACTAAGAAAAAAACTGTGAAAAAAATTGTGAAAAAAAAGAACTGAGAAAAAAAACTGAAGAAAAAACTGAGCAGAAAAACTGAGCAGAAAAACTGAGAAAAAAATAACTATTAAAAAAATACTGAAGAAAAACGGAGTAAAAAAACTGAGAAGAAAAATTGAGAAAAAACGATTCAAAAAACTGAAGAAAAACTTAGAAAAAAACTGTGAAAAAAAAGAACTGAGAAAAAAAACTGAAGAAAAACTTAGAAAAAAACTGTGAAAAAAAGAAGAACTGAGAAAAAAAACTGAAGAATAACTTAGAAAAAAACTGAAAAAAACTGCAAAAAAAGAACTGAGAAAAAAATCTGAAGAAAAAACTGAGCAGAAAAACTGATCAGAAAAACTGAGAAAAAAAACTATGTAAAAAAACTGAAGAAAAACGGAGGAAAAAAACTGAGAAGAAAAATTGAGAAAAAACGACCGAAAAAACTGAAGAAAAACTAAGAAAAAACTGTGAAAAAAATTGTGAAAAAAAAGAACTGAGAAAAAAAACTGAAGAAAAAACTGAGCAGAAAAACTGAGCAGAAAAATTGAGAAAAAAATTACTATTAAAAAAATACTGAAGAAAAACGGAGTAAAAAAACTGAGAAGAAAAATTGAGAAAAAACGATTCAAAAAACTGAAGAAAAACTTAGAAAAAAACTGTGAAAAAAAAGAACTGAGAAAAAAAACTGAAGAAAAATTTAGAAAAAAACTGTGCACAAAAGTGTGGAAAAAAAGAACTGAGAAAAAAACTGATAAAAAAACTGAGCAGAAAAACTGAGAAAAAAAACTATTAAAAAAAAACTGAAGAAAAACGGATGAAAAAAACTGAGAAGAAAAATTGAGAAAAAACGACTGAAAAAACTGAAGAAAAACTTAGAAAAATACTGTGAAAAAAAAGAAGAACTGAGAAAAAAAACTGAAGAAAAACTTAGAAAAAAACTGAAAAAAACTGCAAAAAAGAACTGAGAAAAAAATCTGAAGAAAAAACTGAGCAGAAAAACTGATCAGAAAAACTGAGAAAAAAAACTATTTAAAAAAACTGAAGAAAAACTAAGAAAAAAACTGTGAAAAAAACTGTGAAAAAAAAGAACTGAGAAAAAAAACTGAAGAAAAACTTAGAAAAAAACTGAAAAAAACTGCAAAAAAAGAACTGAGAAAAAAATCTGAAGAAAAAACTGAGCAGAAAAACTGATCAGAAAAACTGAGAAAAAAAACTATTTAAAAAAACTGAAGAAAAACGGAGGAAAAAAACTGAGAAGAAAAACTGAGAAAAAACGACTGAAAAAACTGAAGAAAAACTAAGAAAAAAACTGTGAAAAAAATTGTGAAAAAAAAGAACTGAGAAAAAAAACTGAAGAAAAAACTGAGCAGAAAAACTGAGCAGAAAAACTGAGAAAAAAATAACTATTAAAAAAATACTGAAGAAAAACGGAGTAAAAAAACTGAGAAGAAAAATTGAGAAAAAACGATTCAAAAAACTGAAGAAAAACTTAGAAAAAAACTGTGAAAAAAAAGAACTGAGAAAAAAAACTGAAGAAAATCTTAGAAAAAAACTGAAAAAAAAGAAGAACTGAGAAAAAAAACTGAAGAAAAACTGAGAAAAAAACTGAAAAAAACTGCAAAAAAAGAACTGAGAAAAAAATCTGAAGAAAAAACTGAGCAGAAAAACTGATCAGAAAAACTGAGAAAAAAAACTATTTTAAAAAACTGAAGAAAAACGGAGGAAAAAAACTGAGAAGAAAAATTGAGAAAAAACGACCGAAAAAACTGAAGAAAAACTAAGAAAAAAACTGTGAAAAAAATTGTGAAAAAAAAGAACTGAGAAAAAAAACTGAAGAAAAAACTGAGCAGAAAAACTGAGCAGAAAAACTGAGAAAAAAATAACTATTAAAAAAATACTGAAGAAAAACGGAGTAAAAAAACTGAGAAGAAAAATTGAGAAAAAAAGATTCAAAAAACTGAAGAAAAACTTAGAAAAAAACTGTGAAAAAAAAGAACTGAGAAAAAAAACTGAAGAAAAATTTAGAAAAAAACTGCACAAAAGTGTGGGGAAAAAAAACTGAGAAAAAAACTGATAAAAAACTGAGCAGAAAAACTGAGAAAAAAAACTATTTAAAAAAAACTGAAGAAAAACGGATGAAAAAAACTGAGAAGAAAAATTGAGAAAAAACGACTGAAAAAACTGAAGAAAAACTTAGAAAAATACTGTAAAAAAAAAGAAGAACTGAGAAAAAAAACTGAAGAAAAACTTAGAAAAAAACTGAAAAAAACTGCAAAAAAGAACTGAGAAAAAAATCTGAAGAAAAAACTGAGCAGAAAAACTGATCAGAAAAACTGAGAAAAAAACTATTTAAAAAAACTGAGAAGAAAAATTGAGAAAAAACGATTCAATAAACTGAAGAAAAACTTTGAAAAAAACTGTGAAAAAATAGAACTGAGAAAAAAAACTGAAGAAAAACCTAGAAAAAAACTGTGAAAAAAAGAAGAACTGAGAAAAAAAACTGAAGAAAAACTTAGAAAAAAACTGAAAAAAACTGCAAAAAAAGAACTGAGAAAAAAATCTGAAGAAAAAACTGAGCAGAAAAACTGATCAGAAAAACTGAGAAAAAAAACTATGTAAAAAAACTGAAGAAAAACAGAGGAAAAAAACTGAGAAAAAAAATTGAGAAAAAACGACCGAAAAAACTGAAGAAAAACTAAGAAAAAAACTGTGAAAAAAATTGTGAAAAAAAGAACTGAGAAAAAAACTGAAGAAAAAACTGAGCAGAAAAACTGAGCAGAAAAATTGAGAAAAAAATAACTATTAAAAAAATACTGAAGAAAAACGGAGTAAAAAAACTGAGAAGAAAAATTGAGAAAAAACGATTCAAAAAACTGAAGAAAAACTTAGAAAAAAACTGTGAAAATAAAGAACTGAGAAAAAAAACTGAAGAAAAATTTAGAAAAAAACTGTGAAAAAAAGAAGAACTGAGAAAAAAAACTGAAGAATAACTTAGAAAAAAACTGAAAAAAACTGCAAAAAAAGAACTGAGAAAAAAATCTGAAGAAAAAACTGAGCAGAAAAACTGATCAGAAAAACTGAGAAAAAAAAATATGTAAAAAAACTGAAGAAAAACAGAGGAAAAAAACTGAGAAGAAAAATTGAGAAAAAACGACCGAAAAAACTGAAGAAAAACTAAGAAAAAAACTGTGAAAAAAATTGTGAAAAAAAAGAACTGAGAAAAAAACTGAAGAAAAAACTGAGCAGAAAAACTGAGCAGAAAAATTGAGAAAAAAATAACTATTAAAAAAATACTGAAGAAAAACGGAGTAAAAAAACTGAGAAGAAAAATTGAGAAAAAACGATTCAAAAAACTGAAGAAAAACTTAGAAAAAAACTGTGAAAAAAAAGAACTGAGAAAAAAAACTGAAGAAAAATTTAGAAAAAAACTGTGCACAAAAGTGTGGAAAAAAAGAACTGAGAAAAAAACTGATAAAAAAACTGAGCAGAAAAACTGAGAAAAAAAACTATTAAAAAAAAACTGAAGAAAAACGGATGAAAAAAACTGAGAAGAAAAATTGAGAAAAAACGACTGAAAAAACTGAAGAAAAACTTAGAAAAATACTGTGAAAAAAAAGAAGAACTGAGAAAAAAAACTGAAGAAAAACTTAGAAAAAAACTGAAAAAAACTGCAAAAAAGAACTGAGAAAAAAATCTGAAGAAAAAACTGAGCAGAAAAACTGATCAGAAAAACTGAGAAAAAAAACTATTTAAAAAAACTGAAGAAAAACTAAGAAAAAAACTGTGAAAAAAACTGTGAAAAAAAAGAAGAACTGAGAAAAAAAACTGAAGAAAAACTGAGAAAAAAACTGAAAAAAACTGCAAAAAAAGAACTGAGAAAAAAATCTGAAGAAAAAACTGAGCAGAAAAACTGATCAGAAAAACTGAGAAAAAAAACTATTTTAAAAAACTGAAGAAAAACGGAGGAAAAAAACTGAGAAGAAAAATTGAGAAAAAACGACCGAAAAAACTGAAGAAAAACTAAGAAAAAAACTGTGAAAAAAATTGTGAAAAAAAAGAACTGAGAAAAAAAACTGAAGAAAAAACTGAGCAGAAAAACTGAGCAGAAAAACTGAGAAAAAAATAACTATTAAAAAAATACTGAAGAAAAACGGAGTAAAAAAACTGAGAAGAAAAATTGAGAAAAAAAGATTCAAAAAACTGAAGAAAAACTTAGAAAAAAACTGTGAAAAAAAAGAACTGAGAAAAAAAACTGAAGAAAAATTTAGAAAAAAACTGCACAAAAGTGTGGGGAAAAAAAACTGAGAAAAAAACTGATAAAAAACTGAGCAGAAAATCTGAGAAAAAAAACTATTTAAAAAAAACTGAAGAAAAACGGATGAAAAAAACTGAGAAGAAAAATTGAGAAAAAACGACTGAAAAAACTGAAGAAAAACTTAGAAAAAAACTGTGAAAAAAAGAAGAACTGAGAAAAAAAACTGAAGAATAACTTAGAAAAAAACTGAAAAAAACTGCAAAAAAAGAACTGAGAAAAAAATCTGAAGAAAAAACTGAGCAGAAAAACTGATCAGAAAAACTGAGAAAAAAAACTATGTAAAAAAACTGAAGAAAAACAGAGGAAAAAAACTGAGAAGAAAAATTGAGAAAAAACGACCGAAAAAACTGAAGAAAAACTAAGAAAAAAACTGTGAAAAAAATTGTGAAAAAAAAGAACTGAGAAAAAAACTGAAGAAAAAACTGAGCAGAAAAACTGAGCAGAAAAATTGAGAAAAAAATAACTATTAAAAAAATACTGAAGAAAAACGGAGTAAAAAAACTGAGAAGAAAAATTGAGAAAAAACGATTCAAAAAACTGAAGAAAAACTTAGAAAAAAACTGTGAAAAAAAAGAACTGAGAAAAAAAACTGAAGAAAAATTTAGAAAAAAACTGTGAAAAAAAATAAGAACTGAGAAAAAAAACTGAAGAAAAACTTAGAAAAAAACTGAAAAAAACTGCAAAAAAAGAACTGAGAAAAAATCTGAAGAAAAAACTGAGCAGAAAAACTGATCAGAAAAACTGAGAAAAAAAACTATTTAAAAAAACTGAAGAAAAACGGAGGAAAAAAACTGAGAAGAAAAATTGAGAAAAAACGACCGAAAAAACTGAAGAAAAACTAAGAAAAAAACTGTGAAAAAAATTGTGAAAAAAAAGAACTGAGAAAAAAAACTGAAGAAAAAACTGAGCAGAAAAACTGAGCAGAAAAACTGAGAAAAAAATAACTATTAAAAAAATACTGAAGAAAAACGGAGTAAAAAAACTGAGAAGAAAAATTGAGAAAAAACGATTCAAAAAACTGAAGAAAAACTTAGAAAAAAACTGTGAAAAAAAAGAACTGAGAAAAAAAACTGAAGAAAAACTTAGAAAAAAACTGTGAAAAAAAGAAGAACTGAGAAAAAAAACTGAAGAATAACTTAGAAAAAAACTGAAAAAAACTGCAAAAAAAGAACTGAGAAAAAAATCTGAAGAAAAAACTGAGCAGAAAAACTGATCAGAAAAACTGAGAAAAAAAACTATGTAAAAAAACTGAAGAAAAACGGAGGAAAAAAACTGAGAAGAAAAATTGAGAAAAAACGACCGAAAAAACTGAAGAAAAACTAAGAAAAAACTGTGAAAAAAATTGTGAAAAAAAAGAACTGAGAAAAAAAACTGAAGAAAAAACTGAGCAGAAAAACTGAGCAGAAAAATTGAGAAAAAAATTACTATTAAAAAAATACTGAAGAAAAACGGAGTAAAAAAACTGAGAAGAAAAATTGAGAAAAAACGATTCAAAAAACTGAAGAAAAACTTAGAAAAATCTGTGAAAAAAAAGAACTGAGAAAAAAAACTGAAGAAAAATTTAGAAAAAAACTGTGCACAAAAGTGTGGAAAAAAAGAACTGAGAAAAAAACTGATAAAAAAACTGAGCAGAAAAACTGAGAAAAAAAACTATAAAAAAAAAACTGAAGAAAAACGGATGAAAAAAACTGAGAAGAAAAATTGAGAAAAAACGACTGAAAAAACTGAAGAAAAACTTAGAAAAATACTGTGAAAAAAAAGAAGAACTGAGAAAAAAAACTGAAGAAAAACTTAGAAAAAAACTGAAAAAAACTGCAAAAAAGAACTGAGAAAAAAATCTGAAGAAAAAACTGAGCAGAAAAACTGATCAGAAAAACTGAGAAAAAAAACTATTTAAAAAAACTGAAGAAAAACTAAGAAAAAAACTGTGAAAAAAACTGTGAAAAAAAAGAAGAACTGAGAAAAAAAACTGAAGAAAAACTTAGAAAAAAACTGAAAAAAACTGCAAAAAAAGAACTGAGAAAAAAATCTGAAGAAAAAACTGAGCAGAAAAACTGATCAGAAAAACTGAGAAAAAAAACTATTTAAAAAAACTGAAGAAAAACGGAGGAAAAAAACTGAGAAGAAAAACTGAGAAAAAACGACTGAAAAAACTGAAGAAAAACTAAGAAAAAAACTGTGAAAAAAATTGTGAAAAAAAAGAACTGAGAAAAAAAACTGAAGAAAAAACTGAGCAGAAAAACTGAGCAGAAAAACTGAGAAAAAAATAACTATTAAAAAAATACTGAAGAAAAACGGAGTAAAAAAACTGAGAAGAAAAATTGAGAAAAAACGATTCAAAAAACTGAAGAAAAACTTAGAAAAAAACTGTGAAAAAAAAGAACTGAGAAAAAAAACTGAAGAAAATCTTAGAAAAAAACTGAAAAAAAAGAAGAACTGAGAAAAAAAACTGAAGAAAAACTGAGAAAAAAACTGAAAAAAACTGCAAAAAAAGAACTGAGAAAAAAATCTGAAGAAAAAACTGAGCAGAAAAACTGATCAGAAAAACTGAGAAAAAAAACTATTTTAAAAAACTGAAGAAAAACGGAGGAAAAAAACTGAGAAGAAAAATTGAGAAAAAACGACCGAAAAGACTGAAGAAAAACTAAGAAAAAAACTGTGAAAAAAATTGTGAAAAAAAAGAACTGAGAAAAAAAACTGAAGAAAAAACTGAGCAGAAAAACTGAGCAGAAAAACTGAGAAAAAAATAACTATTAAAAAAATACTGAAGAAAAACGGAGTAAAAAAACTGAGAAGAAAAATTGAGAAAAAAAGATTCAAAAAACTGAAGAAAAACTTAGAAAAAAACTGTGAAAAAAAAGAACTGAGAAAAAAAACTGAAGAAAAATTTAGAAAAAAACTGCACAAAAGTGTGGGGAAAAAAAACTGAGAAAAAAACTGATAAAAAACTGAGCAGAAAAACTGAGAAAAAAAACTATTTAAAAAAAACTGAAGAAAAACGGATGAAAAAAACTGAGAAGAAAAATTGAGAAAAAACGACTGAAAAAACTGAAGAAAAACTTAGAAAAATACTGTAAAAAAAAAGAAGAACTGAGAAAAAAAACTGAAGAAAAACTTAGAAAAAAACTGAAAAAAACTGCAAAAAAGAACTGAGAAAAAAATCTGAAGAAAAAACTGAGCAGAAAAACTGATCAGAAAAACTGAGAAAAAAACTATTTAAAAAAACTGAGAAGAAAAATTGAGAAAAAACGATTCAATAAACTGAAGAAAAACTTTGAAAAAAACTGTGAAAAAATAGAACTGAGAAAAAAAACTGAAGAAAAACCTAGAAAAAAACTGTGAAAAAAAGAAGAACTGAGAAAAAAAACTGAAGAAAAACTTAGAAAAAAACTGAAAAAAACTGCAAAAAAAGAACTGAGAAAAAAATCTGAAGAAAAAACTGAGCAGAAAAACTGATCAGAAAAACTGAGAAAAAAAACTATGTAAAAAAACTGAAGAAAAACAGAGGAAAAAAACTGAGAAAAAAAATTGAGAAAAAACGACCGAAAAAACTGAAGAAAAACTAAGAAAAAAACTGTGAAAAAAATTGTGAAAAAAAGAACTGAGAAAAAAACTGAAGAAAAAACTGAGCAGAAAAACTGAGCAGAAAAATTGAGAAAAAAATAACTATTAAAAAAATACTGAAGAAAAACGGAGTAAAAAAACTGAGAAGAAAAATTGAGAAAAAACGATTCAAAAAACTGAAGAAAAACTTAGAAAAAAACTGTGAAAATAAAGAACTGAGAAAAAAAACTGAAGAAAAATTTAGAAAAAAACTGTGAAAAAAAGAAGAACTGAGAAAAAAAACTGAAGAATAACTTAGAAAAAAACTGAAAAAAACTGCAAAAAAAGAACTGAGAAAAAAATCTGAAGAAAAAACTGAGCAGAAAAACTGATCAGAAAAACTGAGAAAAAAAAATATGTAAAAAAACTGAAGAAAAACAGAGGAAAAAAACTGAGAAGAAAAATTGAGAAAAAACGACCTAAAAAACTGAAGAAAAACTAAGAAAAAAACTGTGAAAAAAATTGTGAAAAAAAAGAACTGAGAAAAAAACTGAAGAAAAAACTGAGCAGAAAAACTGAGCAGAAAAATTGAGAAAAAAATAACTATTAAAAAAATACTGAAGAAAAACGGAGTAAAAAAACTGAGAAGAAAAATTGAGAAAAAACGATTCAAAAAACTGAAGAAAAACTTAGAAAAAAACTGTGAAAAAAAAGAACTGAGAAAAAAAACTGAAGAAAAATTTAGAAAAAAACTGTGCACAAAAGTGTGGAAAAAAAGAACTGAGAAAAAAACTGATAAAAAAACTGAGCAGAAAAACTGAGAAAAAAAACTATTAAAAAAAAACTGAAGAAAAACGGATGAAAAAAACTGAGAAGAAAAATTGAGAAAAAACGACTGAAAAAACTGAAGAAAAACTTAGAAAAATACTGTGAAAAAAAAGAAGAACTGAGAAAAAAAACTGAAGAAAAACTTAGAAAAAAACTGAAAAAAACTGCAAAAAAGAACTGAGAAAAAAATCTGAAGAAAAAACTGAGCAGAAAAACTGATCAGAAAAACTGAGAAAAAAAACTATTTAAAAAAACTGAAGAAAAACTAAGAAAAAAACTGCGAAAAAAACTGTGAAAAAAAAAAAGAACTGAGAAAAAAAACTGAAGAAAAACTGAGAAAAAAACTGAAAAAAACTGCAAAAAAAGAACTGAGAAAAAAATCTGAAGAAAAAACTGAGCAGAAAAACTGATCAGAAAAACTGAGAAAAAAAACTATTTTAAAAAACTGAAGAAAAACGGAGGAAAAAAACTGAGAAGAAAAATTGAGAAAAAACGACCGAAAAAACTGAAGAAAAACTAAGAAAAAAACTGTGAAAAAAATTGTGAAAAAAAAGAACTGAGAAAAAAAACTGAAGAAAAAACTGAGCAGAAAAACTGAGCAGAAAAACTGAGAAAAAAATAACTATTAAAAAAATACTGAAGAAAAACGGAGTAAAAAAACTGAGAAGAAAAATTGAGAAAAAAAGATTCAAAAAACTGAAGAAAAACTTAGAAAAAAACTGTGAAAAAAAAGAACTGAGAAAAAAAACTGAAGAAAAATTTAGAAAAAAACTGCACAAAAGTGTGGGGAAAAAAAACTGAGAAAAAAACTGATAAAAAACTGAGCAGAAAATCTGAGAAAAAAAACTATTTAAAAAAAACTGAAGAAAAACGGAGTAAAAAAACTGAGAAGAAAAATTGAGAAAAAACGATTCAAAAAACTGAAGAAAAACTTAGAAAAAAACTGTGAAAAAAAAGAACTGAGAAAAAAAACTGAAGAAAATCTTAGAAAAAAACTGAAAAAAAAGAAGAACTGAGAAAAAAAACTGAAGAAAAACTGAGAAAAAAACTGAAAAAAACTGCAAAAAAAGAACTGAGAAAAAAATCTGAAGAAAAAACTGAGCAGAAAAACTGATCAGAAAAACTGAGAAAAAAAACTATTTTAAAAAACTGAAGAAAAACGGAGGAAAAAAACTGAGAAGAAAAATTGAGAAAAAACGACCGAAAAGACTGAAGAAAAACTAAGAAAAAAACTGTGAAAAAAATTGTGAAAAAAAAGAACTGAGAAAAAAAACTGAAGAAAAAACTGAGCAGAAAAACTGAGCAGAAAAACTGAGAAAAAAATAACTATTAAAAAAATACTGAAGAAAAACGGAGTAAAAAAACTGAGAAGAAAAATTGAGAAAAAAAGATTCAAAAAACTGAAGAAAAACTTAGAAAAAAACTGTGAAAAAAAAGAACTGAGAAAAAAAACTGAAGAAAAATTTAGAAAAAAACTGCACAAAAGTGTGGGGAAAAAAAACTGAGAAAAAAACTGATAAAAAACTGAGCAGAAAAACTGAGAAAAAAAACTATTTAAAAAAAACTGAAGAAAAACGGATGAAAAAAACTGAGAAGAAAAATTGAGAAAAAACGACTGAAAAAACTGAAGAAAAACTTAGAAAAATACTGTAAAAAAAAAGAAGAACTGAGAAAAAAAACTGAAGAAAAACTTAGAAAAAAACTGAAAAAAACTGCAAAAAAGAACTGAGAAAAAAATCTGAAGAAAAAACTGAGCAGAAAAACTGATCAGAAAAACTGAGAAAAAAACTATTTAAAAAAACTGAGAAGAAAAATTGAGAAAAAACGATTCAATAAACTGAAGAAAAACTTTGAAAAAAACTGTGAAAAAATAGAACTGAGAAAAAAAACTGAAGAAAAACCTAGAAAAAAACTGTGAAAAAAAGAAGAACTGAGAAAAAAAACTGAAGAAAAACTTAGAAAAAAACTGAAAAAAACTGCAAAAAAAGAACTGAGAAAAAAATCTGAAGAAAAAACTGAGCAGAAAAACTGATCAGAAAAACTGAGAAAAAAAACTATGTAAAAAAACTGAAGAAAAACAGAGGAAAAAAACTGAGAAAAAAAATTGAGAAAAAACGACCGAAAAAACTGAAGAAAAACTAAGAAAAAAACTGTGAAAAAAATTGTGAAAAAAAGAACTGAGAAAAAAACTGAAGAAAAAACTGAGCAGAAAAACTGAGCAGAAAAATTGAGAAAAAAATAACTATTAAAAAAATACTGAAGAAAAACGGAGTAAAAAAACTGAGAAGAAAAATTGAGAAAAAACGATTCAAAAAACTGAAGAAAAACTTAGAAAAAAACTGTGAAAATAAAGAACTGAGAAAAAAAACTGAAGAAAAATTTAGAAAAAAACTGTGAAAAAAAGAAGAACTGAGAAAAAAAACTGAAGAATAACTTAGAAAAAAACTGAAAAAAACTGCAAAAAAAGAACTGAGAAAAAAATCTGAAGAAAAAACTGAGCAGAAAAACTGATCAGAAAAACTGAGAAAAAAAAATATGTAAAAAAACTGAAGAAAAACAGAGGAAAAAAACTGAGAAGAAAAATTGAGAAAAAACGACCGAAAAAACTGAAGAAAAACTAAGAAAAAAACTGTGAAAAAAATTGTGAAAAAAAAGAACTGAGAAAAAAACTGAAGAAAAAACTGAGCAGAAAAACTGAGCAGAAAAATTGAGAAAAAAATAACTATTAAAAAAATACTGAAGAAAAACGGAGTAAAAAAACTGAGAAGAAAAATTGAGAAAAAACGATTCAAAAAACTGAAGAAAAACTTAGAAAAAAACTGTGAAAAAAAAGAACTGAGAAAAAAAACTGAAGAAAAATTTAGAAAAAAACTGTGCACAAAAGTGTGGAAAAAAAGAACTGAGAAAAAAACTGATAAAAAAACTGAGCAGAAAAACTGAGAAAAAAAACTATTAAAAAAAAACTGAAGAAAAACGGATGAAAAAAACTGAGAAGAAAAATTGAGAAAAAACGACTGAAAAAACTGAAGAAAAACTTAGAAAAATACTGTGAAAAAAAAGAAGAACTGAGAAAAAAAACTGAAGAAAAACTTAGAAAAAAACTGAAAAAAACTGCAAAAAAGAACTGAGAAAAAAATCTGAAGAAAAAACTGAGCAGAAAAACTGATCAGAAAAACTGAGAAAAAAAACTATTTAAAAAAACTGAAGAAAAACTAAGAAAAAAACTGCGAAAAAAACTGTGAAAAAAAAAAAGAACTGAGAAAAAAAACTGAAGAAAAACTGAGAAAAAAACTGAAAAAAACTGCAAAAAAAGAACTGAGAAAAAAATCTGAAGAAAAAACTGAGCAGAAAAACTGATCAGAAAAACTGAGAAAAAAAACTATTTTAAAAAACTGAAGAAAAACGGAGGAAAAAAACTGAGAAGAAAAATTGAGAAAAAACGACCGAAAAAACTGAAGAAAAACTAAGAAAAAAACTGTGAAAAAAATTGTGAAAAAAAAGAACTGAGAAAAAAAACTGAAGAAAAAACTGAGCAGAAAAACTGAGCAGAAAAACTGAGAAAAAAATAACTATTAAAAAAATACTGAAGAAAAACGGAGTAAAAAAACTGAGAAGAAAAATTGAGAAAAAAAGATTCAAAAAACTGAAGAAAAACTTAGAAAAAAACTGTGAAAAAAAAGAACTGAGAAAAAAAACTGAAGAAAAATTTAGAAAAAAACTGCACAAAAGTGTGGGGAAAAAAAACTGAGAAAAAAACTGATAAAAAACTGAGCAGAAAATCTGAGAAAAAAAACTATTTAAAAAAAACTGAAGAAAAACGGATGAAAAAAACTGAGAAGAAAAATTGAGAAAAAACGACTGAAAAAACTGAAGAAAAACTTAGAAAAATATTGTGAAAAAAAAGAACTGAGAAAAAAAACTGAAGAAAAACTTAGAAAAAAACTGAAAAAAACTGCAAAAAAAGAACTGAGAAAAAAATCTGAAGAAAAAACTGAGCAGAAAAACTGATCAGAAAAACTGAGAAAAAAACTATTTAAAAAAACTGAAGAAAAACGGAGGAAAAAAACTGAAGAAAAATTGAGAAAAAACGACCGAAAAAACTGAAGAAAAACTAAGAAAAAAACTGTGAAAAAAAAGAACTGAGAAAAAAAACTGAAGAAAAATTTAGAAAAAAACTGTGCACAAAAGTGTGGAAAAAAAGAACTGAGAAAAAAACTGATAAAAAACTGAGCAGAAAAACTGAGAAAAAAAACTATTTAAAAAAAACTGAAGAAAAACGGATGAAAAAAACTGAGAAGAAAAATTGAGAAAAAACGACTGAAAAAACTGAAGAAAAACTAAGAAAAAATCTGTGAAAAAAATTGTGAAAAAAAAGAACTGAGAAAAAAAACTGAAGAAAAAACTGAGCAGAAAAACTGAGCAGAAAAACTGAGAAAAAAATAACTATTAAGAAAATACTGAAGAAAAACGGAGTAAAAAAACTGAGAAGAAAAATTGAGAAAAAACGATTCAAAAAACTGAAGAAAAACTTAGAAAAAAACTGTGAAAAAAAAGAACTGAGAAAAAAAACTGAAGAAAATCTTAGAAAAAAACTGAAAAAAAAGAACTGAGAAAAAAAACTGAAGAAAAACTTAGAAAAAAACTGAAGAAAAATTTAGAAAAAAACTGTGCACAAAAGTGTGGAAAAAAAGAACTGAGAAAAAAACTGAGAAAAAACTGAGCAGAAAAACTGAGCAGAAAAACTGAGAAAAAAAACTGTTAAAAAAAAACTGAAGAAAAACGGATGAAAAAAACTGAGAAGAAAAATTGAGAAAAAACGACTGAAAAAACTGAAGAAAAACTTAGAAAAATACTGTGAAAAAAAAGAAGAACTGAGAAAAAAAACTGAAGAAAAACTTAGAAAAAAACTGAAAAAAACTGCAAAAAAGAACTGAGAAAAAAATCTGAAGAAAGAACTGAGCAGAAAAACTGATCAGAAAAACTGAGAAAAAAAACTATTTAAAAAAACTGAAGAAAAACGGAGGAAAAAAACTGAGAAGAAAAATTGAGAAAAAACGACTGAAAAAACTGAAGAAAAACTTAGAAAAATACTGTGAAAAAAAAGAAGAACTGAGAAAAAAACTGAAGAAAAACTTAGAAAAAACTGAAAAAAACTGCAAAAAAGAACTGAGAAAAAAATCTGAAGAAAAAACTGAGCAGAAAAACTGATCAGAAAAACTGAGAAAAAAAAGTATTTAAAAAAACTGAAGAAAAACGGAGGAAAAAACTGAGAAGAAAAATTGAGAAAAACCGACTGAAAAAACTGAAGAAAAACTTAGAAAAATACTGTAAAAAAAAAGAAGAACTGAGAAAAAAAACTGAAGAAAAACTTAGAAAAAAACTGAAAAAAACTGCAAAAAAGAACTGAGAAAAAAATCTGAAGAAAAAACTGAGCAGAAAAACTGATCAGAAAAACTGAGAAAAAAACTATTTAAAAAAACTGAGAAGAAAAATTGAGAAAAAACGATTCAATAAACTGAAGAAAAACTTTGAAAAAAACTGTGAAAAAATAGAACTGAGAAAAAAAACTGAAGAAAAACCTAGAAAAAAACTGTGAAAAAAAGAAGAACTGAGAAAAAAAACTGAAGAAAAACTTAGAAAAAAACTGAAAAAAACTGCAAAAAAAGAACTGAGAAAAAAATCTGAAGAAAAAACTGAGCAGAAAAACTGATCAGAAAAACTGAGAAAAAAAACTATGTAAAAAAACTGAAGAAAAACAGAGGAAAAAAACTGAGAAGAAAAATTGAGAAAAAACGACTGAAAAAACTGAAGAAAAACTAAGAAAAAATCTGTGAAAAAAATTGTGAAAAAAAAGAACTGAGAAAAAAAACTGAAGAAAAAACTGAGCAGAAAAACTGAGCAGAAAAACTGAGAAAAAAATAACTATTAAGAAAATACTGAAGAAAAACGGAGTAAAAAAACTGAGAAGAAAAATTGAGAAAAAACGATTCAAAAAACTGAAGAAAAACTTAGAAAAAAACTGTGAAAAAAAAGAACTGAGAAAAAAAACTGAAGAAAATCTTAGAAAAAAACTGAAAAAAAAGAACTGAGAAAAAAAACTGAAGAAAAACTTAGAAAAAAACTGAAGAAAAATTTAGAAAAAAACTGTGCACAAAAGTGTGGAAAAAAAGAACTGAGAAAAAAACTGAGAAAAAACTGAGCAGAAAAACTGAGCAGAAAAACTGAGAAAAAAAACTGTTAAAAAAAAACTGAAGAAAAACGGATGAAAAAAACTGAGAAGAAAAATTGAGAAAAAACGACTGAAAAAACTGAAGAAAAACTTAGAAAAATACTGTGAAAAAAAAGAAGAACTGAGAAAAAAAACTGAAGAAAAACTTAGAAAAAAACTGAAAAAAACTGCAAAAAAGAACTGAGAAAAAAATCTGAAGAAAGAACTGAGCAGAAAAACTGATCAGAAAAACTGAGAAAAAAAACTATTTAAAAAAACTGAAGAAAAACGGAGGAAAAAAACTGAGAAGAAAAATTGAGAAAAAACGACTGAAAAAACTGAAGAAAAACTTAGAAAAATACTGTGAAAAAAAAGAAGAACTGAGAAAAAAACTGAAGAAAAACTTAGAAAAAACTGAAAAAAACTGCAAAAAAGAACTGAGAAAAAAATCTGAAGAAAAAACTGAGCAGAAAAACTGATCAGAAAAACTGAGAAAAAAAAGTATTTAAAAAAACTGAAGAAAAACGGAGGAAAAAACTGAGAAGAAAAATTGAGAAAAACCGACTGAAAAAACTGAAGAAAAACTTAGAAAAATACTGTAAAAAAAAAGAAGAACTGAGAAAAAAAACTGAAGAAAAACTTAGAAAAAAACTGAAAAAAACTGCAAAAAAGAACTGAGAAAAAAATCTGAAGAAAAAACTGAGCAGAAAAACTGATCAGAAAAACTGAGAAAAAAACTATTTAAAAAAACTGAGAAGAAAAATTGAGAAAAAACGATTCAATAAACTGAAGAAAAACTTTGAAAAAAACTGTGAAAAAATAGAACTGAGAAAAAAAACTGAAGAAAAACCTAGAAAAAAACTGTGAAAAAAAGAAGAACTGAGAAAAAAAACTGAAGAAAAACTTAGAAAAAAACTGAAAAAAACTGCAAAAAAAGAACTGAGAAAAAAATCTGAAGAAAAAACTGAGCAGAAAAACTGATCAGAAAAACTGAGAAAAAAAACTATGTAAAAAAACTGAAGAAAAACAGAGGAAAAAAACTGAGAAGAAAAATTGAGAAAAAACGACCGAAAAAACTGAAGAAAAACTAAGAAAAAAACTGTGAAAAAAATTGTGAAAAAAAGAACTGAGAAAAAAACTGAAGAAAAAACTGAGCAGAAAAACTGAGCAGCAAAATTGAGAAAAAAATAACTATTAAAAAAATACTGAAGAAAAACGGAGTAAAAAAACTGAGAAGAAAAATTGAGAAAAAACGATTCAAAAAACTGAAGAAAAACTTAGAAAAAAACTGTGAAAAAAAAGCACTGAGAAAAAAAACTGAAGAAAAATTTAGAAAAAAACTGTGAAAAAAAAGAAGAACTGAGAAAAAAAACTGAAGAAAAACTTAGAAAAAAACTGAAAAAAACTGCAAAAAAAGAACTGAGAAAAAAATCTGAAGAAAAAACTGAGCAGAAAAACTGATCAGAAAAACTGAGAAAAAAAACTATGTAAAAAAACTGAAGAAAAACAGAGGAAAAAAACTGAGAAGAAAAATTGAGAAAAAACGACCGAAAAAACTGAAGAAAAACTAAGAAAAAAACTGTGAAAAAAATTGTGAAAAAAAGAACTGAGAAAAAAACTGAAGAAAAAACTGAGCAGAAAAACTGAGCAGCAAAATTGAGAAAAAAATAACTATTAAAAAAATACTGAAGAAAAACGGAGTAAAAAAACTGAGAAGAAAAATTGAGAAAAAACGATTCAAAAAACTGAAGAAAAACTTAGAAAAAAACTGTGAAAAAAAAGCACTGAGAAAAAAAACTGAAGAAAAATTTAGAAAAAAACTGTGAAAAAAAAGAAGAACTGAGAAAAAAAACTGAAGAAAAACTTAGAAAAAAACTGAAAAAAACTGCAAAAAAAGAACTGAGAAAAAATCTGAAGAAAAAACTGAGCAGAAAAACTGATCAGAAAAACTGAGAAAAAAAACTATTTAAAAAAACTGAAGAAAAACGGAGGAAAAAAACTGAGCAGAAAAATTGAGAAAAAACGACCGAAAAAACTGAAGAAAAACTAAGAAAAAAACTGTGAAAAAAATTGTGAAAAAAAAGAACTGAGAAAAAAAACTGAAGAAAAAACTGAGCAGAAAAACTGAGCAGAAAAACTGAGAAAAAAATAACTATTAAAAAAATACTGAAGAAAAACGGAGTAAAAAAACTGAGAAGAAAAATTGAGAAAAAACGATTCAAAAAACTGAAGAAAAACTTAGAAAAAAACTGTGAAAATAAAGAACTGAGAAAAAAAACTGAAGAAAAATTTAGAAAAAAACTGTGAAAAAAAGAAGAACTGAGAAAAAAAACTGAAGAATAACTTAGAAAAAAACTGAAAAAAACTGCAAAAAAAGAACTGAGAAAAAAATCTGAAGAAAAAACTGAGCAGAAAAACTGATCAGAAAAACTGAGAAAAAAAAATATGTAAAAAAACTGAAGAAAAACAGAGGAAAAAAACTGAGAAGAAAAATTGAGAAAAAACGACCGAAAAAACTGAAGAAAAACTAAGAAAAAAACGGTGAAAAAAATTGTGAAAAAAAAGAACTGAGAAAAAAACTGAAGAAAAAACTGAGCAGAAAAACTGAGCAGAAAAATTGAGAAAAAAATAACTATTAGAAAAATACTGTGAAAAAAAAGAAGAACTGAGAAAAAAAACTGAAGAAAAACTTAGAAAAAAACTGAAAAAAACTGCAAAAAAGAACTGAGAAAAAAATCTGAAGAAAAAACTGAGCAGAAAAACTGATCAGAAAAACTGAGAAAAAAAACTATTTAAAAAAACTGAAGAAAAACTTAGAAAAAAACTGAGAAGAACAATTGAGAAAAAACGACTGAAAAAACTGAAGAAAAACTAAGAAAAAAACTGTGAAAAAAATTGTGAAAAAAAAGAACTGAGAAAAAAAACTGAAGAAAAAACTGAGCAGAAAAACTGAGCAGAAAAACTGAAAAAAAAATAACTATTAAAAAAATACTGAAGAAAAACGGAGTAAAAAAACTGAGAAGAAAAATTGAGAAAAAACGATTCAAAAAACTGAAGAAAAACTTAGAAAAAAACTGTGAAAAAAAAGAACTGAGAAAAAAAACTGAAGAAAATCTTAGAAAAAAACTGAAAAAAAAGAAGAACTGAGAAAAAAAACTGAAGAAAAACTTAGAAAAAAACTGCAAAAAAAGAACTGAGAAAAAAATCTGAAGAAAAAACTGAGCAGAAAAACTGATCAGAAAAACTGAGAAAAAAAACTATTTAAAAAAACTGAAGAAAAACGGAGGAAAAAAACTGAAAAGAAAAATTGAGAAAAAACGACCGAAAAAACTGAAGAAAAACTAAGAAAAAAACTGTGAAAAAAATTGTGAAAAAAAAGAACTGAGAAAAAAAACTGAAGAAAAAACTGAGCAGAAAAACTGAGCAGAAAAACTGAGAAAAAAATAACTATTAAAAAAATACTGAAGAAAAACGGAGTAAAAAAACTGAGAAGAAAAATTGAGAAAAAAAGATTCAAAAAACTGAAGAAAAACTTAGAAAAAAACTGTGAAAAAAAAGAACTGAGAAAAAAAACTGAAGAAAAATTTAGAAAAAAACTGCACAAAAGTGTGGGAAAAAAAAACTGAGAAAAAAACTGATAAAAAACTGAGCAGAAAAACAGAGAAAAAAAACTATTTAAAAAAAACTGAAGAAAAACGGATGAAAAAAACTGAAGAAAAATTGAGAAAAAACGACTGAAAAAACTTAAGAAAAACTTAGAAAAATACTGTGAAAAAAAAGAAGAACTGAGAAAAAAAAACTGAAGAAAAACTTAGAAAAAAACTGAAAAAAACTGCAAAAAAAGAACTGAGAAAAAAATCTGAAGAAAAAACTGAGCAGAAAAACTGATCAGAAAAACCGAGAAAAAAAACTATTTAAAAAAACTGAAGAAAAACGGAGGAAAAAAACTGAAGAAAAATTGAGAAAAAACGACCGAAAAAACTGAAGAAAAACTAAGAAAAAAACTGTGAAAAAAATTGTGAAAAAAAAGAACTGAGAAAAAATACTGAAGAAAAAACTGAGCAGAAAAACTGAGCAGAAAAACTGAGAAAAAAATAACTATTAAAAAAATACTGAAGAAAAACGGAGTAAAAAAACTGAGAAGAAAAATTGAGAAAAAAAGATTCAAAAAACTGAAGAAAAACTTAGAAAAAAACTGTGAAAAAAAAGAACTGAGAAAAAAAACTGAAGAAAAATTTAGAAAAAAACTGTGCACAAAAGTGTGGAAAAAAAGAACTGAGAAAAAAACTGATACAAAGCTGAGCAGAAAAACTGAGAAAAAAAACTATTTAAAAAAAACTGAAGAAAAACGGATGAAAAAAACTGAGAAGAAAAATTGAGAAAAAACGACTGAAAAAACTGAAGAAAAACTAAGAAAAAATCTGTGAAAAAAATTGTGAAAAAAAAGAACTGAGAAAAAAAACTGAAGAAAAAACTGAGCAGAAAAACTGAGCAGAAAAACTGAGAAAAAAATAACTATTAAGAAAATACTGAAGAAAAACGGAGTAAAAAAACTGAGAAGAAAAATTGAGAAAAAACGATTCAAAAAACTGAAGAAAAACTTAGAAGAAAACTGTGAAAAAAAAGAACTGAGAAAAAAAACTGAAGAAAATCTTAGAAAAAAACTGAAAAAAAAGAAGAACTGAGAAAAAAAACTGAAGAAAAACTTAGAAAAAAACTGAAAAAAACTGCAAAAAAAGAACTGAGAAAAAAATCTGAAGAAAAAACTGAGCAGAAAAACTGATCAGAAAAACTGAGAAAAAAAACTATTTAAAAAAACTGAAGAAAAACGGAGGAAAAAAACTGAAGAAAAATTGAGAAAAAACGACCGAAAAAACTGAAGAAAAACTAAGAAAAAAACTGTGAAAAAAATTGTGAAAAAAAAGAACTGAGAAAAAATACTGAAGAAAAAACTGAGCAGAAAAACTGAGCAGAAAAACTGAGAAAAAAATAACTATTAAAAAAATACTGAAGAAAAACGGAGTAAAAAAACTGAGAAGAAAAATTGAGAAAAAAAGATTCAAAAAACTGAAGAAAAACTTAGAAAAAAACTGTGAAAAAAAAGAACTGAGAAAAAAAACTGAAGAAAAATTTAGAAAAAAACTGTGCACAAAAGTGTGGAAAAAAAGAACTGAGAAAAAAACTGATAAAAAACTGAGCAGAAAAACTGAGAAAAAAAACTATTTAAAAAAAACTGAAGAAAAACGGATGAAAAAAACTGAGAAGAAAAATTGAGAAAAAACGACTGAAAAAACTGAAGAAAAACTAAGAAAAAAACTGTGAAAAAAATTGTGAAAAAAAAGAACTGAGAAAAAAAACTGAAGAAAAAACTGAGCAGAAAAACTGAGCAGAAAAACTGAGAAAAAAATAACTATTAAGAAAATACTGAAGAAAAACGGAGTAAAAAAACTGAGAAGAAAAATTGAGAAAAAACGATTCAAAAAACTGAAGAAAAACTTAGAAAAAAACTGTGAAAAAAAAGAACTGAGAAAAAAAACTGAAGAAAAACTTAGAAAAAAACTGTGAAAAAAAAGAAGAACTGAGAAAAAAAACTGAAGAAAAACTTAGAAAAAAACTGAAAAAAACTGCAAAAAAAGAACTGAGAAAAAAATCTGAAGAAAAAACTGAGCAGAAAAACTGATCAGAAAAACTGAGAAAAAAAACTATTTAAAAAAACTGAAGAAAAACGGAGTAAAAAAACTGAGAAGAAAAATTGAGAAAAAACGATTCAAAAAACTGAAGAAAAACTTAGAAAAAAACTGTGAAAAAAAAGAACTGAGAAAAAAAACTGAAGAAAAATTTAGAAAAAAACTGTGCACAAAAGTGTGGAAAAAAAGAACTGAGAAAAAAACTGAGAAAAAACTGAGCAGAAAAACTGAGCAGAAAAACTGAGAAAAAAAACTGTTAAAAAAAACTGAAGAAAAACGGAGTAAAAAAACTGAGAAGAAAAATTGAGAAAAAACGACTGAAAAAACTGAAGAAAAACTGAAGAAAAATAATGTGAAAAAAAAGAAGAACTGAGAAAAAAACTGAAGCAAAAACTGAGCAGAAAAACTGATCAGAAAAACTGAGAAAAAAAACTATTTAAAAAAACTGAAGAAAAACAGAGGAAAAAAACTGAGAAGAAAAATTGAGAAAAAAACGACTGAAAAAACTGAAGAAAAACTAAGAAAAAAACTGTGAAAAAAATTGTGAAAAAAAAGAACTGAGAAAAAAACTGAAGAAAAAACTGAGCAGAAAAACTGAGCAGAAAAACTGAGAAAAAAATAACTATTAAAAAAATACTGAAGAAAAACGGAGTAAAAAAACTGAGAAGAAAAATTGAGAAAAAACGATTCAAAAAACTGAAGAAAAACTTAGAAAAAAACTGTGAAAAAAAAGAACTGAGAAAAAAAACTGAAGAAAAATTTAGAAAAAAACTGTGCACAAAAGTGTGGAAAAAAAGAACTGAGAAAAAAACTGATAAAAAACTGAGCAGAAAAACTGAGCAGAAAAACTGAGAAAAAAAACTATTTAAAAAAAACTGAAGAAAAACGGATGAAAAAAACTGAGAAGAAAAATTGAGAAAAAACGACTGAAAAAACTGAAGAAAAACTTAGAAAAATACTGTGAAAAAAAGAAGAACTGAGAAAAAAAACTGAAGAAAAACTTAGAAAAAAACTGAAAAAAAAGAACTGAGAAAAAAAACTGAAGAAAAACTTAGAAAAAAACTGAAAAAAACTGCAAAAAAAGAACTGAGAAAAAAATCTGAAGAAATAACTGAGCAGAAAAACTGATCAGAAAAACTGAGAAAAAAAACTATTTAAAAAAACTGAAGAAAAACGGAGGAAAAAAACTGAAGAAAAATTGAGAAAAAACGACCGAAAAAACTGAAGAAAAACTAAGAAAAAAACTGTGAAAAAAATTGTGAAAAAAAAGAACTGAGAAAAAATACTGAAGAAAAAACTGAGCAGAAAAACTGAGCAGAAAAACTGAGGAAAAAATAACTATTAAAAATATACTGAAGAAAAACGGAGTAAAAAAACTGAGAAGAAAAATTGAGAAAAAAAGATTCAAAAAACTGAAGAAAAACTTAGAAAAAAACTGTGAAAAAAAAGAACTGAGAAAAAAAACTGAAGAAAAATTTAGAAAAAAACTGTGCACAAAAGTGTGGAAAAAAAGAACTGAGAAAAAAACTGATAAAAAACTGAGCAGAAAAACTGAGAAAAAAAACTATTTAAAAAAAACTGAAGAAAAACGGATGAAAAAAACTGAGAAGAAAAATTGAGAAAAAACGACTGAAAAAAATGAAGAAAAACTAAGAAAAAAACTGTGAAAAAAATTGTGAAAAAAAAGAACTGAGAAAAAAAACTGAAGAAAAAACTGAGCAGAAAAACTGAGCAGAAAAACTGAGAAAAAAGTAACTATTAAAAAAATACTGAAGAAAAACGGAGTAAAAAAACTGAAGAAAAATTGAGAAAAAACGATTCAAAAAACTGAAGAAAAACTTAGAAAAAAACTGTGAAAAAAAAGAACTGAGCAAAAAAACTGATGAAAAACTTAGAAAAAAACTGTGAAAAAAAAAAACTGAGAAAAAAAACTGAAGAAAAACTTAGAAAAAAACTGAAAAAAACTGTGAAAAAAAGAACTGAGAAAAAATACTAAAGAAAAAACTGAGCAGAAAAACTGAGCAGAAAAACTGAGAAAAAAACTATTTAAAAAATACTGAAGAAAAACGGAGTAAAAAAACTGAGAAGAAAAATTGAGAAAAAACGACTGAAAAAACTGAAGAAAAACTTAGAAAAAAACTGTGAAAAAAAAGAACTGAGAAAAAAAACTGAAGAAAAATTTAGAAAAAAACTGTGCACAAAACTGTGGAAAAAAAGAACTGAGGAAAAAAACTGAGAAAAAACTGAGCAGAAAAACTGAGCAGAAAAACTGAGAAAAAAAACTATTAAAAAAAACTGAAGAAAAACGGATGAAACAAACTGAGAAGAAAAACTGAGAAAAAAAGACTGAAAAAACTGAAGAAAAAAAAGAACAGAGAAAAAAAACTGAAGAAAAATTTAGAAAAAAACTGTGCACAAAACTGTGAAAAAAAAGAACTGAGAAAAAAAACTGAAGAAAAAACTGAGCAGAAAAACTGAGCAGAAAAACTGAGAAAAAAACTATGAAAAAAATACTGAAGAAAAACGGAGTAAAAAAACTGAGAAGAAAAATTGAGAAAAAACGACTGAAAAAACTGAAGAAAAACTTAGAAAAAAACTGTGAAAAAAAAGAACTGAGAAAAAAAACTGAAGAAAATCGTAGAAAAAAACTGAAAAAAAAGAAGAACTGAGAAAAAAAACTGAAGAAAAACTTAGAAAAACACTGAAAAAAACTGCAAAAAAAGAACTGAGAAAAAAATCTGAAGAAAAAACTGAGCAGAAAAACTGATCAGAAAAACTGAGAAAAAAAACTATTTAAAAAAACTGAAGAAAAACGGAGGAAAAAAACTGAAGAAAAATTGAGAAAAAACGACCGAAAAAACTGAAGAAAAACTAAGAAAAAAACTGTGAAAAAAATTGTGAAAAAAAAGAACTGAGAAAAAATACTGAAGAAAAAACTGAGCAGAAAAACTGAGCAGAAAAACTGAGAAAAAAATAACTATTAAAAAAATACTGAAGAAAAACGGAGTAAAAAAACTGAGAAGAAAAATTGAGAAAAAAAGATTCAAAAAACTGAAGAAAAACTTAGAAAAAACTGTGAAAAAAAAGAACTGAGAAAAAAAACTGAAGAAAAATTTAGAAAAAAACTGTGCACAAAAGTGTGGAAAAAAAGAACTGAGAAAAAAACTGATAAAAAACTGAGCAGAAAAACTGAGAAAAAAAACTATTTAAAAAAAACTATTTAAAAAAACTGAAGAAAAACGGAGGAAAAAAACTGAGATGAAAAATTGAGAAAAAACGACCGAAAAAACTGAAGAAAAACTAAGAAAAAAACTGTGAAAAAAATTGTGAAAAAAAAGAACTGAGAAAAAAAACTGAAGAAAAAACTGAGCAGAAAAACTGAGCAGAAAAACTGAGAAAAAAATAACTATTAAGAAAATACTGAAGAAAAACGGAGTAAAAAAACTGAGAAGAAAAATTGAGAAAAAACGATTCAACAAACTGAAGAAAAACTTAGAAAAAAACTGTGAAAAAAAAGAACTGAGAAAAAAAACTGAAGAAAAATTTAAAAAAAAACTGTGCACAAAAGTGTGGAAAAAAAGAACTGAGAAAAAAACTGAGAAAAAACTGAGCAGAAAAACTGAGCAGAAAAACTGAGAAAAAAAACTGTTAAAAAAAACTGAAGAAAAACGGATGAAAAAAACTGAGAAGAAAAATTGAGAAAAAACGACTGAAAAAACTGAAGAAAAACTTAAAAAAAAGAAGAACTGAGAAAAAAAACTGAAGAAAAACTTAGAAAAATACTGAAAAAAACTGCAAAAAAGAACTGAGAAAAAAATCTGAAGAAAAAACTGAGCAGAAAAACTGATCAGAAAAACTGAGAAAAAAAACTATTTAAAAAAACTGAAGAAAAACGGAGGAAAAAAACTGAGAAGAAAAATTGAGAAAAAACGACTGAAAAAACTGAAGAAAAACTAAGAAAAAAACTGTGAAAAAAATTGTGAAAAAAAAGAACTGAGAAAAAAAACTGAAGAAAAAACTGAGCAGAAAAACTGAGCAGAAAAACTGAGAAAAAAATAACTATTAAAAAAATACTGAAGAAAAACGGAGTAAAAAAACTGAGAAGAAAAATTGAGAAAAAACGATTCAAAAAACTGAAGAAAAACTTAGAAAAAAACTGTGAAAAAAAAGAACTGAGAAAAAAAACTGAAGAAAAACTTAGAAAAAAACTGTGCACAAAAGTGTGGAAAAAAAGAACTGAGAAAAAAACTGATGAAAAAACTGAGCAGAAAAACTGAGCAGAAAAACTGAGAAAAAATACTATTAAAAAAAAACTGAAGAAAAACGGATGAAAAAAACTGAGAAGAAAAATTGAGAAAAAACGACTGAAAAAACTGAAGAAAAACTTAGAAAAATACTGTGAAAAAACAGAAAAACTGAGAAAAAAAACTGTTAAAAAAAACTGAAGAAAAACGGATGAAAAAAACTGAGAAGAAAAATTGAGAAAAAACGACTGAAAAAACTGAAGAAAAACTGAAGAAAAATAATGTGAAAAAAAAGAAGAACTGAGAAAAAAACTGAAGCAAAAACTGAGCAGAAAAACTGATCAGAAAAACTGAGAAAAAAAACTATTTAAAAAAACTGAAGAAAAACAGAGGAAAAAAACTGAGAAGAAAAATTGAGAAAAAAACGACTGAAAAAACTGAAGAAAAACTAAGAAAAAAACTGTGAAAAAAATTGTGAAAAAAAAGAACTGAGAAAAAAACTGAAGAAAAAACTGAGCAGAAAAACTGAGCAGAAAAACTGAGAAAAAAATAACTATTAAAAAAATACTGAAGAAAAACGGAGTAAAAAAACTGAGAAGAAAAATTGAGAAAAAACGATTCAAAAAACTGAAGAAAAACTTAGAAAAAAACTGTGAAAAAAAAGAACTGAGAAAAAAAACTGAAGAAAAATTTAGAAAAAAACTGTGCACAAAAGTGTGGAAAAAAAGAACTGAGAAAAAAACTGATAAAAAACTGAGCAGAAAAACTGAGCAGAAAAACTGAGAAAAAAAACTATTTAAAAAAAAACTGAAGAAAAACGGATGAAAAAAACTGAGAAGAAAAATTGAGAAAAAACGACTGAAAAAACTGAAGAAAAACTTAGAAAAATACTGTGAAAAAAAGAAGAACTGAGAAAAAAAACTGAAGAAAAACTTAGAAAAAAACTGAAAAAAAAGAAGAACTGAGAAAAAAAACTGAAGAAAAACTTAGAAAAAAACTGAAAAAAACTGCAAAAAAAGAACTGAGAAAAAAATCTGAAGAAATAACTGAGCAGAAAAACTGATCAGAAAAACTGAGAAAAAAAACTATTTAAAAAAACTGAAGAAAAACGGAGGAAAAAAACTGAAGAAAAATTGAGAAAAAACGACCGAAAAAACTGAAGAAAAACTAAGAAAAAAACTGTGAAAAAAATTGTGAAAAAAAAGAACTGAGAAAAAATACTGAAGAAAAAACTGAGCAGAAAAACTGAGCAGAAAAACTGAGGAAAAAATAACTATTAAAAATATACTGAAGAAAAACGGAGTAAAAAAACTGAGAAGAAAAATTGAGAAAAAAAGATTCAAAAAACTGAAGAAAAACTTAGAAAAAAACTGTGAAAAAAAAGAACTGAGAAAAAAAACTGAAGAAAAATTTAGAAAAAAACTGTGCACAAAAGTGTGGAAAAAAAGAACTGAGAAAAAAACTGATAAAAAACTGAGCAGAAAAACTGAGAAAAAAAACTATTTAAAAAAACTGAAGAAAAACGGATGAAAAAAACTGAGAAGAAAAATTGAGAAAAAACGACTGAAAAAAATGAAGAAAAACTAAGAAAAAAACTGTGAAAAAAATTGTGAAAAAAAAGAACTGAGAAAAAAAACTGAAGAAAAAACTGAGCAGAAAAACTGAGCAGAAAAACTGAGAAAAAAGTAACTATTAAAAAAATACTGAAGAAAAACGGAGTAAAAAAACTGAAGAAAAATTGAGAAAAAACGATTCAAAAAACTGAAGAAAAACTTAGAAAAAAACTGTGAAAAAAAAGAACTGAGAAAAAAAACTGATGAAAAACTTAGAAAAAAACTGTGAAAAAAAAAAACTGAGAAAAAAAACTGAAGAAAAACTTAGAAAAAAACTGAAAAAAACTGTGAAAAAAAGAACTGAGAAAAAATACTAAAGAAAAAACTGAGCAGAAAAACTGAGCAGAAAAACTGAGAAAAAAACTATTTAAAAAATACTGAAGAAAAACGGAGTAAAAAAACTGAGAAGAAAAATTGAGAAAAAACGACTGAAAAAACTGAAGAAAAACTTAGAAAAAAACTGTGAAAAAAAAGAACTGAGAAAAAAAACTGAAGAAAAATTTAGAAAAAAACTGTGCACAAAACTGTGGAAAAAAAGAACTGAGGAAAAAAACTGAGAAAAAACTGAGCAGAAAAACTGAGCAGAAAAACTGAGAAAAAAAACTATTAAAAAAAACTGAAGAAAAACGGATGAAACAAACTGAGAAGAAAAACTGAGAAAAAAAGACTGAAAAAACTGAAGAAAAAAAAGAACAGAGAAAAAAAACTGAAGAAAAATTTAGAATAAAACTGTGCACAAAACTGTGAAAAAAAAGAACTGAGAAAAAAAACTGAAGAAAAAACTGAGCAGAAAAACTGAGCAGAAAAACTGAGAAAAAAACTATGAAAAAAATACTGAAGAAAAACGGAGTAAAAAAACTGAGAAGAAAAATTGAGAAAAAACGACTGAAAAAACTGAAGAAAAACTTAGAAAAAAACTGTGAAAAAAAAGAACTGAGAAAAAAAACTGAAGAAAATCGTAGAAAAAAACTGAAAAAAAAGAAGAACTGAGAAAAAAAACTGAAGAAAAACTTAGAAAAACACTGAAAAAAACTGCAAAAAAAGAACTGAGAAAAAAATCTGAAGAAAAAACTGAGCAGAAAAACTGATCAGAAAAACTGAGAAAAAAAACTATTTAAAAAAACTGAAGAAAAACGGAGGAAAAAAACTGAAGAAAAATTGAGAAAAAACGACCGAAAAAACTGAAGAAAAACTAAGAAAAAAACTGTGAAAAAAATTGTGAAAAAAAAGAACTGAGAAAAAATACTGAAGAAAAAACTGAGCAGAAAAACTGAGCAGAAAAACTGAGAAAAAAATAACTATTAAAAAAATACTGAAGAAAAACGGAGTAAAAAAACTGAGAAGAAAAATTGAGAAAAAAAGATTCAAAAAACTGAAGAAAAACTTAGAAAAAACTGTGAAAAAAAAGAACTGAGAAAAAAAACTGAAGAAAAATTTAGAAAAAAACTGTGCACAAAAGTGTGGAAAAAAAGAACTGAGAAAAAAACTGATAAAAAACTGAGCAGAAAAACTGAGAAAAAAAACTATTTAAAAAAAACTATTTAAAAAAACTGAAGAAAAACGGAGGAAAAAAACTGAGATGAAAAATTGAGAAAAAACGACCGAAAAAACTGAAGAAAAACTAAGAAAAAAACTGTGAAAAAAATTGTGAAAAAAAAGAACTGAGAAAAAAAACTGAAGAAAAAACTGAGCAGAAAAACTGAGCAGAAAAACTGAGAAAAAAATAACTATTAAGAAAATACTGAAGAAAAACGGAGTAAAAAAACTGAGAAGAAAAATTGAGAAAAAACGATTCAACAAACTGAAGAAAAACTTAGAAAAAAACTGTGAAAAAAAAGAACTGAGAAAAAAAACTGAAGAAAAATTTAAAAAAAAACTGTGCACAAAAGTGTGGAAAAAAAGAACTGAGAAAAAAACTGAGAAAAAACTGAGCAGAAAAACTGAGCAGAAAAACTGAGAAAAAAAACTGTTAAAAAAAACTGAAGAAAAACGGATGAAAAAAACTGAGAAGAAAAATTGAGAAAAAACGACTGAAAAAACTGAAGAACAACTTAAAAAAAAGAAGAACTGAGAAAAAAAACTGAAGAAAAACTTAGAAAAATACTGAAAAAAACTGCAAAAAAGAACTGAGAAAAAAATCTGAAGAAAAAACTGAGCAGAAAAACTGATCAGAAAAACTGAGAAAAAAAACTATTTAAAAAAACTGAAGAAGAACGGAGGAAAAAAACTGAGAAGAAAAATTGAGAAAAAACGACTGAAAAAACTGAAGAAAAACTAAGAAAAAAACTGTGAAAAAAATTGCGAAAAAAAAGAACTGAGAAAAAAAACTGAAGAAAAAACTGAGCAGAAAAACTGAGCAGAAAAACTGAGAAAAAAATAACTATTAAAAAAATACTGAAGAAAAACGGAGTAAAAAAACTGAGAAGAAAAATTGAGAAAAAACGATTCAAAAAACTGAAGAAAAACTTAGAAAAAAACTGTGAAAAAAAAGAACTGAGAAAAAAAACTGAAGAAAAACTTAGAAAAAAACTGTGCACAAAAGTGTGGAAAAAAAGAACTGAGAAAAAAAGTGATGAAAAAACTGAGCAGAAAAACTGAGCAGAAAAACTGAGAAAAAATACTATTAAAAAAAAACTGAAGAAAAACGGATGAAAAAAACTGAGAAGAAAAATTGAGAAAAAACGACTGAAAAAACTGAAGAAAAACTTAGAAAAATACTGTGAAAAAAAAGAAGAACTGAGAAAAAAAAACTGAAGAAAAACTTAGAAAAAAACTGAAAAAAACTGCAAAAAAGAACTGAGAAAAAAATCTGAAGAAAAAACTGAGCAGAAAAACTGATCAGAAAAACTGAGAAAAAAAACTATTTAAAAAAACTGAAGAAAAACGGAGGAAAAAAACTGAGAAGAAAAATCGAGAAAAAACGACCGAAAAAACTGAAGAAAAACTAAGAAAAAAACTGTGAAAAAAATTGTGAAAAAAAAGAACTGAGAAAAAAAACTGATGAAAAAACTGAGCAGAAAAACTGAGCAGAAAAACTGAGAAAAAATACTATTAAAAAAAAACTGAAGAAAAACGGATGAAAAAAACTGAGAAGAAAAATTGAGAAAAAACGACTGAAAAAACTGAAGAAAAACTTAGAAAAATACTGTGAAAAAAAAGAAGAACTGAGAAAAAAAAACTGAAGAAAAACTTAGAAAAAAACTGAAAAAAACTGCAAAAAAGAACTGAGAAAAAAATCTGAAGAAAAAACTGAGCAGAAAAACTGATCAGAAAAACTGAGAAAAAAAACTATTTAAAAAAACTGAAGAAAAACGGAGGAAAAAAACTGAGAAGAAAAATCGAGAAAAAACGACTGAAAAAACTGAAGAAAAACTAAGAAAAAAACTGTGAAAAAAATTGTGAAAAAAAAGAACTGAGAAAAAAAACTGAAGAAAAAACTGAGCAGAAAAACTGAGCAGAAAAACTGAGAAAAAAATAACTATTAAAAAAATACTGAAGAAAAACGGAGTAAAAAAACTGAGAAGAAAAATTGAGAAAAAACGATTCAAAAAACTGAAGAAAAACTTAGAAAAAAACTGTGAAAAAAAAGAACTGAGAAAAAAAACTGAAGAAAAATTTAGAAAAAAACTGTGCACAAAAGTGTGGAAAAAAAGAACTGAGAAAAAAACTGATAAAAAAACTGAGCAGAAAAACTGAGCAGAAAAACTGAGAAAAAAAACTATTAAAAAAAAACTGAAGAAAAACGGATGAAAAAAACAGAAGAAAAATTGAGAAAAAACGACTGAAAAAACTGAAGAAAAACTAAGAAAAAAACTGTGAAAAAAACTGCAAAAAAAGAACTGAGAAAAAAATCTGAAGAAAAAACTGAGCAGAAAAACTGATCAGAAAAACTGAGAAAAAAAACTATTTAAAAAAACTGAAGAAAAACTTAGAAAAAAACTGAGAAGAAAAATTGAGAAAAAACGACTGAAAAAACTGAAGAAAAACTTAGAAAAATACTGTGAAAAAAAAGAAGAACTGAGAAAAAAAACTGCAGAAAAACTTAGAAAAAAACTGAAAAAAACTGCAAAAAAGAACTGAGAAAAAAATCTGAAGCAAAAACTGAGCAGAAAAACTGATCAGAAAAACTGAGAAAAAAAACTATTTAAAAAAACTGAAGAAAAACGGAGGAAAAAAACTGAGAAGAAAAATCGAGAAAAAACGACTGAAAAAACTGAAGAAAAACTAAGAAAAAAACTGTGAAAAAAATTGTGAAAAAAAAGAACTGAGAAAAAAAACTGAAGAAAAAACTGAGCAGAAAAACTGAGCAGAAAAACTGAGAAAAAAATAACTATTAAAAAAATACTGAAGAAAAACGGAGTAAAAAAACTGAGAAGAAAAATTGAGAAAAAACGATTCAAAAAACTGAAGAAAAACTTAGAAAAAAACTGTGAAAAAAAAGAACTGAGAAAAAAAACTGAAGAAAAACTCAGAAAAAAACTGAAAAAAACTGCAAAAAAAGAACTGAGAAAAAAATCTGAAGAAAAAACTGAGCAGAAAAACTGATCAGAAAAACTGAGAAAAAAAACTATTTAAAAAAACTGAAGAAAAACGGAGGAAAAAAACTGAAGACAAATTGAGAAAAAACGACCGAAAAAACTGAAGAAAAACAAGAAAAAAACTGTGAAAAAAATTGTGAAAAAAAAGAACTGAGAAAAAATACTGAAGAAAAAACTGAGCAGAAAAACTGAGCAGAAAAACTGAGAAAAAAATAACTATTAAAAAAATACTGAAGAAAAACGGAGTAAAAAAACTGAGAAGAAAAATTGAGAAAAAAAGATTCAAAAAACTGAAGAAAAACTTAGAAAAATACTGTGAAAAAAAGAAGAACTGAGAAAAAAAACTGAAGAAAAACTTAGAAAAAAACTGAAAAAAACTGCAAAAAAAGAACTGAGAAAAAAATCTGAAGAAATAACTGAGCAGAAAAACTGATCAGAAAAACTGAGAAAAAAAACTATTTAAAAAAACTGAAGAAAAACGGAGGAAAAAAACTGAAGAAAAATTGAGAAAAAACGACCGAAAAAACTGAAGAAAAACTAAGAAAAAAACTGTGAAAAAAATTGTGAAAAAAAAGAACTGAGAAAAAATACTGAAGAAAAAACTGAGCAGAAAAACTGAGCAGAAAAACTGAGGAAAAAATAACTATTAAAAATATACTGAAGAAAAACGGAGTAAAAAAACTGAGAAGAAAAATTGAGAAAAAAAGATTCAAAAAACTGAAGAAAAACTTAGAAAAAAACTGTGAAAAAAAAGAACTGAGAAAAAAAACTGAAGAAAAATTTAGAAAAAAACTGTGCACAAAAGTGTGGAAAAAAAGAACTGAGAAAAAAACTGATAAAAAACTGAGCAGAAAAACTGAGAAAAAAAACTATTTAAAAAAAACTGAAGAAAAACGGATGAAAAAAACTGAGAAGAAAAATTGAGAAAAAACGACTGAAAAAAATGAAGAAAAACTAAGAAAAATACTGTGAAAAAAATTGTGAAAAAAAAGAACTGAGAAAAAAAACTGAAGAAAAAACTGAGCAGAAAAACTGAGCAGAAAAACTGAGAAAAAAATAACTATTAAAAAAATACTGAAGAAAAACGGAGTAAAAAAACTGAAGAAAAATTGAGAAAAAACGATTCAAAAAACTGAAGAAAAACTTAGAAAAAAACTGTGAAAAAAAAGAACTGAGAAAAAAAACTGACGAAAAACTTAGAAAAAAACTGTGAAAAAAAAAAACTGAGAAAAAAAACTGAAGAAAAACTTAGAAAAAAACTGAAAAAAACTGTGAAAAAAAGAACTGAGAAAAAATACTAAAGAAAAAACTGAGCAGAAAAACTGAGCAGAAAAACTGAGAAAAAAACTATTTAAAAAATACTGAAGAAAAACGGAGTAAAAAAACTGAGAAGAAAAATTGAGAAAAAACGACTGAAAAAACTGAAGAAAAACTTAGAAAAAAACTGTGAAAAAAAAGAACTGAGAAAAAAAACTGAAGAAAAATTTAGAAAAAAACTGTGCACAAAACTGTGGAAAAAAAGAACTGAGGAAAAAAACTGAGAAAAAACTGAGCAGAAAAACTGAGCAGAAAAACTGAGAAAAAAAACTATTAAAAAAAACTGAAGAAAAACGGATGAAACAAACTGAGAAGAAAAACTGAGAAAAAAAGACTGAAAAAACTGAAGAAAAAAAAGAACAGAGAAAAAAAACTGAAGAAAAATTTAGAATAAAACTGTGCACAAAACTGTGAAAAAAAAGAACTGAGAAAAAAAACTGAAGAAAAAACTGAGCAGAAAAACTGAGCAGAAAAACTGAGAAAAAAACTATGAAAAAAATACTGAAGAAAAACGGAGTAAAAAAACTGAGAAGAAAAATTGAGAAAAAACGACTGAAAAAACTGAAGAAAAACTTAGAAAAAAACTGTGAAAAAAAAGAACTGAGAAAAAAAACTGAAGAAAATCGTAGAAAAAAACTGAAAAAAAAGAAGAACTGAGAAAAAAAACTGAAGAAAAACTTAGAAAAAAACTGAAAAAAACTGCAAAAAAAGAACTGAGAAAAAAATCTGAAGAAAAAACTGAGCAGAAAAACTGATCAGAAAAACTGAGAAAAAAAACTATTTAAAAAAACTGAAGAAAAACGGAGGAAAAAAACTGAAGAAAAATTGAGAAAAAACGACCGAAAAAACTGAAGAAAAACTAAGAAAAAAACTGTGAAAAAAATTGTGAAAAAAAAGAACTGAGAAAAAATACTGAAGAAAAAACTGAGCAGAAAAACTGAGAAAAAAATAACTATTAAAAAAATACTGAAGAAAAACGGAGTAAAAAAACTGAGAAGAAAAATTGAGAAAAAAAGATTCAAAAAACTGAAGAAAAACTTAGAAAAAACTGTGAAAAAAAAGAACTGAGAAAAAAAACTGAAGAAAAATTTAGAAAAAAACTGTGCACAAAAGTGTGGAAAAAAAGAACTGAGAAAAAAACTGATAAAAAACTGAGCAGAAAAACTGAGAAAAAAAACTATTTAAAAAAAACTATTTAAAAAAACTGAAGAAAAACGGAGGAAAAAAACTGAGATGAAAAATTGAGAAAAAACGACCGAAAAAACTGAAGAAAAACTAAGAAAAAAACTGTGAAAAAAATTGTGAAAAAAAAGAACTGAGAAAAAAAACTGAAGAAAAAACTGAGCAGAAAAACTGAGCAGAAAAACTGAGAAAAAAATAACTATTAAGAAAATACTGAAGAAAAACGGAGTAAAAAAACTGAGAAGAAAAATTGAGAAAAAACGATTCAACAAACTGAAGAAAAACTTAGAAAAAAACTGTGAAAAAAAAGAACTGAGAAAAAAAACTGAAGAAAAATTTAAAAAAAAACTGTGCACAAAAGTGTGGAAAAAAAGAACTGAGAAAAAAACTGAGAAAAAACTGAGCAGAAAAACTGAGCAGAAAAACTGAGAAAAAAAACTGTTAAAAAAAACTGAAGAAAAACGGATGAAAAAAACTGAGAAGAAAAATTGAGAAAAAACGACTGAAAAAACTGAAGAAAAACTTAGAAAAATACTGTGAAAAAAATTGTGAAAAAAAAGAACTGAGAAAAAAAACTGAAGAAAAAACTGAGCAGAAAAACTGAGCAGAAAAACTGAGAAAAAAAACTATTTAAAAAAACTGAAGAAAAACGGAGGAAAAAAACTGAGAAGAAAAATTGAGAAAAAACGACTGAAAAAACTGAAGAAAAACTAAGAAAAAAACTGTGAAAAAAATTGTGAAAAAAAAGAACTGAGAAAAAAAACTGAAGAAAAAACTGAGCAGAAAAACTGAGCAGAAAAACTGAGAAAAAAATAACTATTAAAAAAATACTGAAGAAAAACGGAGTAAAAAAACTGAGAAGAAAAATTGAGAAAAAACGATTCAAAAAACTGAAGAAAAACTTAGAAAAAAACTGTGAAAAAAAAGAACTGAGAAAAAAAACTGAAGAAAAACTTAGAAAAAAACTGTGCACAAAAGTGTGGAAAAAAAGAACTGAGAAAAAAACTGATGAAAAAACTGAGCAGAAAAACTGAGCAGAAAAACTGAGAAAAAATACTATTAAAAAAAAACTGAAGAAAAACGGATGAAAAAAACTGAGAAGAAAAATTGAGAAAAAACGACTGAAAAAACTGAAGAAAAACTTAGAAAAATACTGTGAAAAAAAAGAAGAACTGAGAAAAAAAAACTGAAGAAAAACTTAGAAAAAAACTGAAAAAAACTGCAAAAAAGAACTGAGAAAAAAATCTGAAGAAAAAACTGAGCAGAAAAACTGATCAGAAAAACTGAGAAAAAAAACTATTTAAAAAAACTGAAGAAAAACGGAGGAAAAAAACTGAGAAGAAAAATCGAGAAAAAACGACCGAAAAAACTGTAGAAAAACTAAGAAAAAAACTGTGAAAAAAATTGTGAAAAAAAAGAACTGAGAAAAAAAACTGATGAAAAAACTGAGCAGAAAAACTGAGCAGAAAAACTGAGAAAAAATACTATTAAAAAAAAACTGAAGGAAAACGGATGAAAAAAACTGAGAAGAAAAATTGAGAAAAAACGACTGAAAAAACTGAAGAAAAACTTAGAAAAATACTGTGAAAAAAAAGAAGAACTGAGAAAAAAAAACTGAAGAAAAACTTAGAAAAAAACTGAAAAAAACTGCAAAAAAGAACTGAGAAAAAAATCTGAAGAAAAAACTGAGCAGAAAAACTGATCAGAAAAACTGAGAAAAAAAACTATTTAAAAAAACTGAAGAAAAACGGAGGAAAAAAACTGAGAAGAAAAATCGAGAAAAAACGACTGAAAAAACTGAAGAAAAACTAAGAAAAAAACTGTGAAAAAAATTGTGAAAAAAAAGAACTGAGAAAAAAAACTGAAGAAAAAACTGAGCAGAAAAACTGAGCAGAAAAACTGAGAAAAAAATAACTATTAAAAAAATACTGAAGAAAAACGGAGTAAAAAAACTGAGAAGAAAAATTGAGAAAAAACGATTCAAAAAACTGAAGAAAAACTTAGAAAAAAACTGTGAAAAAAAAGAACTGAGAAAAAAAATTGAAGAAAAATTTAGAAAAAAACTGTGCACAAAAGTGTGGAAAAAAAGAACTGAGAAAAAAACTGATAAAAAACTGAGCAGAAAAACTGAGCAGAAAAACTGAGAAAAAAAACTATTTAAAAAAAACTGAAGAAAAACGGATGAAAAAAACTGAGAAGAAAAATTGAGAAAAAACGACTGAAAAAACTGAAGAAAAACTTAGAAAAATACTGTGAAAAAAAAGAACTGAGAAAAAAAACTGAAGAAAAACTTAGAAAAAAACTGAAAAAAACTGCAAAAAAGAACTGAGAAAAAAATCTGAAGAAAAAACTGAGCAGAAAAACTGAGCAGAAAAACTGAGAAAAAAATAACTATTAAAAAAATACTGAAGAAAAACGGAGTAAAAAAACTGAGAAGAAAAATTGAGAAAAAACGATTCAAAAAACTGAAGAAAAACTTAGAAAAAAACTGTGAAAAAAAAGAACTGAGAAAAAAATCTGAAGAAAAAACTGAGCAGAAAAACTGAGCAGAAAAACTGAGAAAAAAAACTATTCAAAAAAACTGAAGAAAAACGGAGGAAAAAAACTGAGAAGAAAAATTGAGAAAAAACGACTGAAAAAACTGAAGAAAAACTAAGAAAAAAACTGTGAAAAAAAATTGTGAAAAAAAAGAACTGAGAAAAAAA
The DNA here is from genome assembly GCF_044704955.1 of Pristiophorus japonicus. Classification (NCBI taxonomy): domain Eukaryota; kingdom Metazoa; phylum Chordata; class Chondrichthyes; family Pristiophoridae; genus Pristiophorus; species Pristiophorus japonicus. Next base: position 1,562,927 of record NW_027250734.1, on the reverse strand, counting down.
ACTGAAGAAAAAACTGAGCAGAAAAACTGAGCAGAAAAACTGAGAAAAAAATAACTATTAAAAAAATACTGAAGAAAAACGGAGTAAAAAAACTGAGAAGAAAAATTGAGAAAAAACGATTCAAAAAACTGAAGAAAAACTTAGAAAAAAACTGTGAAAAAAAAGAACTGAGAAAAAAAACTGAAGAAAAACTTAGAAAAAAACTGTGAAAAAAAGAAGAACTGAGAAAAAAAACTGAAAAAAACTGCAAAAAAAGAACTGAGAAAAAAATCTGAAGAAAAATTTAGAAAAAAACTGTGCACAAAAGTGTGGAAAAAAAGAACTGAGAAAAAAACTGATAAAAAAACTGAAGAAAAACTGAGCAGAAAAACTGAGAAAAAAAACTATTAAAAAAAAACTGAAGAAAAACGGATGAAAAAAACTGAGAAGAAAAATTGAGAAAAAACGACTGAAAAAACTGAAGAAAAACTTAGAAAAATACTGTGAAAAAAAAGAAGAACTGAGAAAAAAAACTGCAGAAAAACTTAGAAAAAAACTGAAAAAAACTGCAAAAAAGAACTGAGAAAAAAATCTGAAGAAAAAACTGAGCAGAAAAACTGATCAGAAAAACTGAGAAAAAAAACTATTTAAAAAAACTGAAGAAAAACGGAGGAAAAAAACTGAGAAGAAAAATCGAGAAAAAAACGACTGAAAAAACTGAAGAAAAACTAAGAAAAAAACTGTGAAAAAAATTGTGAAAAAAAAGAACTGAGAAAAAAAACTGAAGAAAAAACTGAGCAGAAAAACTGAGCAGAAAAACTGAGAAAAAAATAACTATTAAAAAAATACTGAAGAAAAACGGAGTAAAAAAACTGAGAAGAAAAATTGAGAAAAAACGATTCAAAAAACTGAAGAAAAACTTAGAAAAAAACTGTGAAAAAAAAGAACTGAGAAAAAAAACTGAAAAAAAACTCAGAAAAAAACTGAAAAAAACTGCAAAAAAAGAACTGAGAAAAAAATCTGAAGAAAAAACTGAGCAGAAAAACTAATCAGAAAAACTGAGAAAAAAAACTATTTAAAAAAACTGAAGAAAAACGGAGGAAAAAAACTGAAGAAAAATTGAGAAAAAACGACCGAAAAAACTGAAGAAAAACAAGAAAAAAACTGTGAAAAAAATTGTGAAAAAAAAGAACTGAGAAAAAATACTGAAGAAAAAACTGAGCAGAAAAACTGAGCAGAAAAACTGAGAAAAAAATAACTATTAAAAAAATACTGAAGAAAAACGGAGTAAAAAAACTGAGAAGAAAAATTGAGAAAAAAAGATTCAAAAAACTGAAGAAAAACTTAGAAAAAAACTGTGAAAAAAAAAACTGAGAAAAAAAACTGAAGAAAAATTTAGAAAAAAACTGTGCACAAAAGTGTGGAAAAAAAGAACTGAGAAAAAAACTGATAAAAAACTGAGCAGAAAAACTGAGAAAAAAACTATTTAAAAAAAACTGAAGAAAAACGGATGAAAAAAACTGAGAAGAAAAATTGAGAAAAAACGACTGAAAAAACTGAAGAAAAACTAAGAAAAAAACTGTGAAAAAAATTGTGAAAAAAAAGAACTGAGAAAAAAAACTGATGAAAAAACTGAGCAGAAAAACTGAGCAGAAAAACTGAGAAAAAATACTATTAAAAAAAACTGAAGAAAAACGGATGAAAAAAACTGAGAAGAAAAATTGAGAAAAAACGACTGAAAAAACTGAAGAAAAACTTAGAAAAATACTGTGAAAAAAAAGAAGAACTGAGAAAAAAAAACTGAAGAAAAACTTAGAAAAAAACTGAAAAAAACTGCAAAAAAGAACTGAGAAAAAAATCTGAAGAAAAAACTGAGCAGAAAAACTGATCAGAAAAACTGAGAAAAAAAACTATTTAAAAAAACTGAAGAAAAACGGAGGAAAAAAACTGAGAAGAAAAATCGAGAAAAAACGACTGAAAAAACTGAAGAAAAACTAAGAAAAAAACTGTGAAAAAAATTGTGAAAAAAAAGAACTGAGAAAAAAAACTGAAGAAAAAACTGAGCAGAAAAACTGAGCAGAAAAACTGAGAAAAAAATAACTATTAAAAAAATACTGAAGAAAAACGGAGTAAAAAAACTGAGAAGAAAAATTGAGAAAAAACGATTCAAAAAACTGAAGAAAAACTTAGAAAAAAACTGTGAAAAAAAAGAACTGAGAAAAAAAACTGAAGAAAAATTTAGAAAAAAACTGTGCACAAAAGTGTGGAAAAAAAGAACTGAGAAAAAAACTGATAAAAAAACTGAGCAGAAAAACTGAGCAGAAAAACTGAGAAAAAAAACTATTAAAAAAAAACTGAAGAAAAACGGATGAAAAAAACTGAGAAGAAAAATTGAGAAAAAACGACTGAAAAAACTGAAGAAAAACTTAGAAAAATACTGTGAAAAAAAAGAACTGAGAAAAAAAACTGAAGAAAAACTTAGAAAAAAACTGAAAAAAACTGCAAAAAAGAACTGAGAAAAAAATCTGAAGAAAAAACTGAGCAGAAAAACTGATCAGAAAAACTGAGAAAAAAAACTATTTAAAAAAACTGAAGAAAAACGGAGGAAAAAAACAGAAGAAAAATTGAGAAAAAACGACTGAAAAAACTGAAGAAAAACTAAGAAAAAAACTGTGAAAAAAATTGTGAAAAAAAAGAACTGAGAAAAAAATCTGAAGAAAAAACTGAGCAGAAAAACTGAGCAGAAAAACTGAGAAAAAAAACTATTCAAAAAAACTGAAGAAAAACGGAGGAAAAAAACTGAGAAGAAAAATTGAGAAAAAACGACTGAAAAAACTGAAGAAAAACTAAGAAAAAAACTGTGAAAAAAAATTGTGAAAAAAAAGAACTGAGAAAAAAAACTGAAGAAAAAACTGAGCAGAAAAACTGAGCAGAAAAACTGAGAAAAAAATAACTATTAAAAAAATACTGAAGAAAAACGGAGTAAAAAAACTGAGAAGAAAAATTGAGAAAAAACGATTCAAAAAACTGAAGAAAAACTTAGAAAAAAACTGTGAAAAAAAAGAACTGAGAAAAAAAACTGAAGAAAAACTTAGAAAAAAACTGTGAAAAAAAGAAGAACTGAGAAAAAAAACTGAAAAAAACTGCAAAAAAAGAACTGAGAAAAAAATCTGAAGAAAAATTTAGAAAAAAACTGTGCACAAAAGTGTGGAAAAAAAGAACTGAGAAAAAAACTGATAAAAAAACTGAAGAAAAACTGAGCAGAAAAACTGAGAAAAAAAACTATTAAAAAAAAACTGAAGAAAAACGGATGAAAAAAACTGAGAAGAAAAATTGAGAAAAAACGACTGAAAAAACTGAAGAAAAACTTAGAAAAATACTGTGAAAAAAAAGAAGAACTGAGAAAAAAAACTGCAGAAAAACTTAGAAAAAAACTGAAAAAAACTGCAAAAAAGAACTGAGAAAAAAATCTGAAGCAAAAACTGAGCAGAAAAACTGATCAGAAAAACTGAGAAAAAAAACTATTTAAAAAAACTGAAGAAAAACGGAGGAAAAAAACTGAGAAGAAAAATCGAGAAAAAACGACTGAAAAAACTGAAGAAAAACTAAGAAAAAAACTGTGAAAAAAATTGTGAAAAAAAAGAACTGAGAAAAAAAACTGAAGAAAAAACTGAGCAGAAAAACTGAGCAGAAAAACTGAGAAAAAAATAACTATTAAAAAAATACTGAAGAAAAACGGAGTAAAAAAACTGAGAAGAAAAATTGAGAAAAAACGATTCAAAAAACTGAAGAAAAACTTAGAAAAAAACTGTGAAAAAAAAGAACTGAGAAAAAAAACTGAAGAAAAACTCAGAAAAAAACTGAAAAAAACTGCAAAAAAAGAACTGAGAAAAAAATCTGAAGAAAAAACTGAGCAGAAAAACTGATCAGAAAAACTGAGAAAAAAAACTATTTAAAAAAACTGAAGAAAAACGGAGGAAAAAAACTGAAGAAAAATTGAGAAAAAACGACCGAAAAAACTGAAGAAAAACAAGAAAAAAACTGTGAAAAAAATTGTGAAAAAAAAGAACTGAGAAAAAATACTGAAGAAAAAACTGAGCAGAAAAACTGAGCAGAAAAACTGAGAAAAAAATAACTATTAAAAAAATACTGAAGAAAAACGGAGTAAAAAAACTGAGAAGAAAAATTGAGAAAAAAAGATTCAAAAAACTGAAGAAAAACTTAGAAAAATACTGTGAAAAAAAGAAGAACTGAGAAAAAAAACTGAAGAAAAACTTAGAAAAAAACTGAAAAAAAAGAAGAACTGAGAAAAAAAACTGAAGAAAAACTTAGAAAAAAACTGAAAAAAACTGCAAAAAAAGAACTGAGAAAAAAATCTGAAGAAATAACTGAGCAGAAAAACTGATCAGAAAAACTGAGAAAAAAAACTATTTAAAAAAACTGAAGAAAAACGGAGGAAAAAAACTGAAGAAAAATTGAGAAAAAACGACCGAAAAAACTGAAGAAAAACTAAGAAAAAAACTGTGAAAAAAATTGTGAAAAAAAAGAACTGAGAAAAAATACTGAAGAAAAAACTGAGCAGAAAAACTGAGCAGAAAAACTGAGGAAAAAATAACTATTAAAAATATACTGAAGAAAAACGGAGTAAAAAAACTGAGAAGAAAAATTGAGAAAAAAAGATTCAAAAAACTGAAGAAAAACTTAGAAAAAAACTGTGAAAAAAAAGAACTGAGAAAAAAAACTGAAGAAAAATTTAGAAAAAAACTGTGCACAAAAGTGTGGAAAAAAAGAACTGAGAAAAAAACTGATAAAAAACTGAGCAGAAAAACTGAGAAAAAAAACTATTTAAAAAAAACTGAAGAAAAACGGATGAAAAAAACTGAGAAGAAAAATTGAGAAAAAACGACTGAAAAAATGAAGAAAAACTAAGAAAAAAACTGTGAAAAAAATTGTGAAAAAAAAGAACTGAGAAAAAAAACTGAAGAAAAAACTGAGCAGAAAAACTGAGCAGAAAAACTGAGAAAAAAATAACTATTAAAAAAATACTGAAGAAAAACGGAGTAAAAAAACTGAAGAAAAATTGAGAAAAAACGATTCAAAAAACTGAAGAAAAACTTAGAAAAAAACTGTGAAAAAAAAGAACTGAGAAAAAAAACTGACGAAAAACTTAGAAAAAAACTGTGAAAAAAAAAAACTGAGAAAAAAAACTGAAGAAAAACTTAGAAAAAAACTGAAAAAAACTGTGAAAAAAAGAACTGAGAAAAAATACTAAAGAAAAAACTGAGCAGAAAAACTGAGCAGAAAAACTGAGAAAAAAACTATTTAAAAAATACTGAAGAAAAACGGAGTAAAAAAACTGAGAAGAAAAATTGAGAAAAAACGACTGAAAAAACTGAAGAAAAACTTAGAAAAAAACTGTGAAAAAAAAGAACTGAGAAAAAAAACTGAAGAAAAATTTAGAAAAAAACTGTGCACAAAACTGTGGAAAAAAAGAACTGAGGAAAAAAACTGAGAAAAAACTGAGCAGAAAAACTGAGCAGAAAAACTGAGAAAAAAAACTACTAAAAAAAACTGAAGAAAAACGGATGAAACAAACTGAGAAGAAAAACTGAGAAAAAAAGACTGAAAAAACTGAAGAAAAAAAAGAACAGAGAAAAAAAACTGAAGAAAAATTTAGAATAAAACTGTGCACAAAACTGTGAAAAAAAAGAACTGAGAAAAAAAACTGAAGAAAAAACTGAGCAGAAAAACTGAGCAGAAAAACTGAGAAAAAAACTATGAAAAAAATACTGAAGAAAAACGGAGTAAAAAAACTGAGAAGAAAAATTGAGAAAAAACGACTGAAAAAACTGAAGAAAAACTTAGAAAAAAACTGTGAAAAAAAAGAACTGAGAAAAAAAACTGAAGAAAATCGTAGAAAAAAACTGAAAAAAAAGAAGAACTGAGAAAAAAAACTGAAGAAAAACTTAGAAAAAAACTGAAAAAAACTGCAAAAAAAGAACTGAGAAAAAAATCTGAAGAAAAAACTGAGCAGAAAAACTGATCAGAAAAACTGAGAAAAAAAACTATTTAAAAAAACTGAAGAAAAACGGAGGAAAAAAACTGAAGAAAAATTGAGAAAAAACGACCGAAAAAACTGAAGAAAAACTAAGAAAAAAACTGTGAAAAAAATTGTGAAAAAAAAGAACTGAGAAAAAATACTGAAGAAAAAACTGAGCAGAAAAACTGAGAAAAAAATAACTATTAAAAAAATACTGAAGAAAAACGGAGTAAAAAAACTGAGAAGAAAAATTGAGAAAAAAAGATTCAAAAAACTGAAGAAAAACTTAGAAAAAACTGTGAAAAAAAAGAACTGAGAAAAAAAACTGAAGAAAAATTTAGAAAAAAACTGTGCACAAAAGTGTGGAAAAAAAGAACTGAGAAAAAAACTGATAAAAAACTGAGCAGAAAAACTGAGAAAAAAAACTATTTAAAAAAAACTATTTAAAAAAACTGAAGAAAAACGGAGGAAAAAAACTGAGATGAAAAATTGAGAAAAAACGACCGAAAAAACTGAAGAAAAACTAAGAAAAAAACTGTGCAAAAAATTGTGAAAAAAAAGAACTGAGAAAAAAAACTGAAGAAAAATTTAGAAAAAAACTGTGCACAAAAGTGTGGAAAAAAAGAACTGAGAAAAAAACTGATAAAAAAAACTGAGCAGAAAAACTGAGCAGAAAAACTGAGAAAAAAAACTATTAAAAAAAAACTGAAGAAAAACGGATGAAAAAAACTGAGAAGAAAAATTGAGAAAAAACGACTGAAAAAACTGAAGAAAAACTTAGAAAAATACTGTGAAAAAAAAGAACTGAGAAAAAAAACTGAAGAAAAACTTAGAAAAAAACTGAAAAAAACTGCAAAAAAGAACTGAGAAAAAAATCTGAAGAAAAAACTGAGCAGAAAAACTGATCAGAAAAACTGAGAAAAAAAACTATTTAAAAAAACTGAAGAAAAACGGAGGAAAAAAACAGAAGAAAAATTGAGAAAAAACGACTGAAAAAACTGAAGAAAAACTAAGAAAAAAACTGTGAAAAAAATTGTGAAAAAAAAGAACTGAGAAAAAAATCTGAAGAAAAAACTGAGCAGAAAAACTGAGCAGAAAAACTGAGAAAAAAAACTATTCAAAAAAACTGAAGAAAAACGGAGGAAAAAAACTGAGAAGAAAAATTGAGAAAAAACGACTGAAAAAACTGAAGAAAAACTAAGAAAAAAACTGTGAAAAAAAATTGTGAAAAAAAAGAACTGAGAAAAAAAACTGAAGAAAAAACTGAGCAGAAAAACTGAGCAGAAAAACTGAGAAAAAAATAACTATTAAAAAAATACTGAAGAAAAACGGAGTAAAAAAACTGAGAAGAAAAATTGAGAAAAAACGATTCAAAAAACTGAAGAAAAACTTAGAAAAAAACTGTGAAAAAAAAGAACTGAGAAAAAAAACTGAAGAAAAACTTAGAAAAAAACTGTGAAAAAAAGAAGAACTGAGAAAAAAAACTGAAAAAAACTGCAAAAAAAGAACTGAGAAAAAAATCTGAAGAAAAATTTAGAAAAAAACTGTGCACAAAAGTGTGGAAAAAAAGAACTGAGAAAAAAACTGATAAAAAAACTGAAGAAAAACTGAGCAGAAAAACTGAGAAAAAAAACTATTAACAAAAAACTGAAGAAAAACGGATGAAAAAAACTGAGAAGAAAAATTGAGAAAAAACGACTGAAAAAACTGAAGAAAAACTTAGAAAAATACTGTGAAAAAAAAGAACTGAGAAAAAAAACTGCAGAAAAACTTAGAAAAAAACTGAAAAAAACTGCAAAAAAGAACTGAGAAAAAAATCTGAAGCAAAAACTGAGCAGAAAAACTGATCAGAAAAACTGAGAAAAAAAACTATTTAAAAAAACTGAAGAAAAACGGAGGAAAAAAACTGAGAAGAAAAATCGAGAAAAAACGACTGAAAAAACTGAAGAAAAACTAAGAAAAAAACTGTGAAAAAAATTGTGAAAAAAAAGAACTGAGAAAAAAAACTGAAGAAAAAACTGAGCAGAAAAACTGAGCAGAAAAACTGAGAAAAAAATAACTATTAAAAAAATACTGAAGAAAAACGGAGTAAAAAAACTGAGAAGAAAAATTGAGAAAAAACGATTCAAAAAACTGAAGAAAAACTTAGAAAAAAACTGTGAAAAAAAAGAACTGAGAAAAAAAACTGAAGAAAAACTCAGAAAAAAACTGAAAAAAACTGCAAAAAAAGAACTGAGAAAAAAATCTGAAGAAAAAACTGAGCAGAAAAACTGATCAGAAAAACTGAGAAAAAAAACTATTTAAAAAAACTGAAGAAAAACGGAGGAAAAAAACTGAAGAAAAATTGAGAAAAAACGACCGAAAAAACTGAAGAAAAACAAGAAAAAAACTGTGAAAAAAATTGTGAAAAAAAAGAACTGAGAAAAAATACTGAAGAAAAAACTGAGCAGAAAAACTGAGCAGAAAAACTGAGAAAAAAATAACTATTAAAAAAATACTGAAGAAAAACGGAGTAAAAAAACTGAGAAGAAAAATTGAGAAAAAAAGATTCAAAAAACTGAAGAAAAACTTAGAAAAATACTGTGAAAAAAAGAAGAACTGAGAAAAAAAACTGAAGAAAAACTTAGAAAAAAACTGAAAAAAAAGAAGAACTGAGAAAAAAAACTGAAGAAAAACTTAGAAAAAAACTGAAAAAAACTGCAAAAAAAGAACTGAGAAAAAAATCTGAAGAAATATCTGAGCAGAAAAACTGATCAGAAAAACTGAGAAAAAAAACTATTTAAAAAAACTGAAGAAAAACGGAGGAAAAAAACTGAAGAAAAATTGAGAAAAAACGACCGAAAAAACTGAAGAAAAACTAAGAAAAAAACTGTGAAAAAAATTGTGAAAAAAAAGAACTGAGAAAAAATACTGAAGAAAAAACTGAGCAGAAAAACTGAGCAGAAAAACTGAGGAAAAAATAACTATTAAAAATATACTGAAGAAAAACGGAGTAAAAAAACTGAGAAGAAAAATTGAGAAAAAAAGATTCAAAAAACTGAAGAAAAACTTAGAAAAAAACTGTGAAAAAAAAGAACTGAGAAAAAAAACTGAAGAAAAATTTAGAAAAAAACTGTGCACAAAAGTGTGGAAAAAAAGAACTGAGAAAAAAACTGATAAAAAACTGAGCAGAAAAACTGAGAAAAAAAACTATTTAAAAAAAACTGAAGAAAAACGGATGAAAAAAACTGAGAAGAAAAATTGAGAAAAAACGACTGAAAAAAATGAAGAAAAACTAAGAAAAAAACTGTGAAAAAAATTGTGAAAAAAAAGAACTGAGAAAAAAAACTGAAGAAAAAACTGAGCAGAAAAACTGAGCAGAAAAACTGAGAAAAAAATAACTATTAAAAAAATACTGAAGAAAAACGGAGTAAAAAAACTGAAGAAAAATTGAGAAAAAACGATTCAAAAAACTGAAGAAAAACTTAGAAAAAAACTGTGAAAAAAAAGAACTGAGAAAAAAAACTGACGAAAAATTTAGAAAAAAACTGTGAAAAAAAAAAACTGAGAAAAAAAACTGAAGAAAAACTTAGAAAAAAACTGAAAAAAACTGTGAAAAAAAGAACTGAGAAAAAATACTAAAGAAAAAACTGAGCAGAAAAACTGAGCAGAAAAACTGAGAAAAAAACTATTTAAAAAATACTGAAGAAAAACGGAGTAAAAAAACTGAGAAGAAAAATTGAGAAAAAACGACTGAAAAAACTGAAGAAAAACTTAGAAAAAAACTGTGAAAAAAAAGAACTGAGAAAAAAAACTGAAGAAAAATTTAGAAAAAAACTGTGCACAAAACTGTGGAAAAAAAGAACTGAGGAAAAAAACTGAGAAAAAACTGAGCAGAAAAACTGAGCAGAAAAACTGAGAAAAAAAACTATTAAAAAAAACTGAAGAAAAACGGATGAAACAAACTGAGAAGAAAAACTGAGAAAAAAAGACTGAAAAAACTGAAGAAAAAAAAGAACAGAGAAAAAAAACTGAAGAAAAATTTAGAATAAAACTGTGCACAAAACTGTGAAAAAAAAGAACTGAGAAAAAAAACTGAAGAAAAAACTGAGCAGAAAAACTGAGCAGAAAAACTGAGAAAAAAACTATGAAAAAAATACTGAAGAAAAACGGAGTAAAAAAACTGAGAAGAAAAATTGAGAAAAAACGACTGAAAAAACTGAAGAAAAACTTAGAAAAAAACTGTGAAAAAAAAGAACTGAGAAAAAAAACTGAAGAAAATCGTAGAAAAAAACTGAAAAAAAAGAAGAACTGAGAAAAAAAACTGAAGAAAAACTTAGAAAAAAACTGAAAAAAACTGCAAAAAAAGAACTGAGAAAAAAATCTGAAGAAAAAACTGAGCAGAAAAACTGATCAGAATAACTGAGAAAAAAAACTATTTAAAAAAACTGAAGAAAAACGGAGGAAAAAAACTGAAGAAAAATTGAGAAAAAACGACCGAAAAAACTGAAGAAAAACTAAGAAAAAAACTGTGAAAAAAATTGTGAAAAAAAAGAACTGAGAAAAAATACTGAAGAAAAAACTGAGCAGAAAAACTGAGAAAAAAATAACTATTAAAAAAATACTGAAGAAAAACGGAGTAAAAAAACTGAGAAGAAAAATTGAGAAAAAAAGATTCAAAAAACTGAAGAAAAACTTAGAAAAAACTGTGAAAAAAAAGAACTGAGAAAAAAAACTGAAGAAAAATTTAGAAAAAAACTGTGCACAAAAGTGTGGAAAAAAAGAACTGAGAAAAAAACTGATAAAAAACTGAGCAGAAAAACTGAGAAAAAAAACTATTTAAAAAAAACTATTTAAAAAAACTGAAGAAAAACGGAGGAAAAAAACTGAGATGAAAAATTGAGAAAAAACGACCGAAAAAACTGAAGAAAAACTAAGAAAAAAACTGTGCAAAAAATTGTGAAAAAAAAGAACTGAGAAAAAAAACTGAAGAAAAAACTGAGCAGAAAAACTGAGCAGAAAAACTGAGAAAAAAATAACTATTAAGAAAATACTGAAGAAAAACGGAGTAAAAAAACTGAGAAGAAAAATTGAGAAAAAACGATTCAACAAACTGAAGAAAAACTTAGAAAAAAACTGTGAAAAAAAAGAACTGAGAAAAAAAACTGAAGAAAAATTTAAAAAAAAACTGTGCACAAAAGTGTGGAAAAAAAGAACTGAGAAAAAAACTGAGAAAAAACTGAGCAGAAAAACTGAGCAGAAAAACTGAGAAAAAAAACTGTTAAAAAAAACTGAAGAAAAACGGATGAAAAAAACTGAGAAGAAAAATTGAGAAAAAACGACTGAAAAAACTGAAGAAAAACTTAGAAAAATACTGTGAAAAAAATTGTGAAAAAAAAGAACTGAGAAAAAAAACTGAAGAAAAAACTGAGCAGAAAAACTGAGCAGAAAAACTGAGAAAAAAAACTATTTAAAAAAACTGAAGAATAACGGAGGAAAAAAACTGAGAAGAAAAATTGAGAAAAAACGACTGAAAAAACTGAAGAAAAACTAAGAAAAAAACTGTGAAAAAAATTGTGAAAAAAAAGAACTGAGAAAAAAAACTGAAGAAAAAACTGAGCAGAAAAACTGAGCAGAAAAACTGAGAAAAAAATAACTATTAAAAAAATACTGAAGAAAAACGGAGTAAAAAAACTGAGAAGAAAAATTGAGAAAAAACGATTCAAAAAACTGAAGAAAAACTTAGAAAAAAACTGTGAAAAAAAAGAACTGAGAAAAAAAACTGAAGAAAAACTTAGAAAAAAACTGTGCACAAAAGTGTGGAAAAAAAGAACTGAGAAAAAAACTGATGAAAAAACTGAGCAGAAAAACTGAGCAGAAAAACTGAGAAAAAATACTATTAAAAAAAAACTGAAGAAAAACGGATGAAAAAAACTGAGAAGAAAAATTGAGAAAAAACGACTGAAAAAACTGAAGAAAAACTTAGAAAAATACTGTGAAAAAAAAGAAGAACTGAGAAAAAAAAACTGAAGAAAAACTTAGAAAAAAACTGAAAAAAACTGCAAAAAAGAACTGAGAAAAAAATCTGAAGAAAAAACTGAGCAGAAAAACTGATCAGAAAAACTGAGAAAAAAAACTATTTAAAAAAACTGAAGAAAAACGGAGGAAAAAAACTGAGAAGAAAAATCGAGAAAAAACGACCGAAAAAACTGTAGAAAAACTAAGAAAAAAACTGTGAAAAAAATTGTGAAAAAAAAGAACTGAGAAAAAAAACTGATGAAAAAATTGAGCAGAAAAACTGAGCAGAAAAACTGAGAAAAAATACTATTAAAAAAAAACTGAAGAAAAACGGATGAAAAAAACTGAGAAGAAAAATTGAGAAAAAACGACTGAAAAAACTGAAGAAAAACTTAGAAAAATACTGTGAAAAAAAAGAAGAACTGAGAAAAAAAAACTGAAGAAAAACTTAGAAAAAAACTGAAAAAAACTGCAAAAAAGAACTGAGAAAAAAATCTGAAGAAAAAACTGAGCAGAAAAACTGATCAGAAAAACTGAGAAAAAAAACTATTTAAAAAAACTGAAGAAAAACGGAGGAAAAAAACTGAGAAGAAAAATCGAGAAAAAACGACTGAAAAAACTGAAGAAAAACTAAGAAAAAAACTGTGAAAAAAATTGTGAAAAAAAAGAACTGAGAAAAAAAACTGAAGAAAAAACTGAGCAGAAAAACTGAGCAGAAAAACTGAGAAAAAAATAACTATTAAAAAAATACTGAAGAAAAACGGAGTAAAAAAACTGAGAAGAAAAATTGAGAAAAAACGATTCAAAAAACTGAAGAAAAACTTAGAAAAAAACTGTGAAAAAAAAGAACTGAGAAAAAAAACTGAAGAAAAATTTAGAAAAAAACTGTGCACAAAAGTGTGGAAAAAAAGAACTGAGAAAAAAACTGATAAAAAACTGAGCAGAAAAACTGAGCAGAAAAACTGAGAAAAAAAACTATTAAAAAAAAACTGAAGAAAAACGGATGAAAAAAACTGAGAAGAAAAATTGAGAAAAAACGACTGAAAAAACTGAAGAAAAACTTAGAAAAATACTGTGAAAAAAAAGAACTGAGAAAAAAAACTGAAGAAAAACTTAGAAAAAAACTGAAAAAAACTGCAAAAAAGAACTGAGAAAAAAATCTGAAGAAAAAACTGAGCAGAAAAACTGAGCAGAAAAACTGAGAAAAAAATAACTATTAAAAAAATACTGAAGAAAAACGGAGTAAAAAAACTGAGAAGAAAAATTGAGAAAAAACGATTCAAAAAACTGAAGAAAAACTTAGAAAAAAACTGTGAAAAAAAAGAACTGAGAAAAAAATCTGAAGAAAAAACTGAGCAGAAAAACTGAGCAGAAAAACTGAGAAAAAAAACTATTCAAAAAAACTGAAGAAAAACGGAGGAAAAAAACTGAGAAGAAAAATTGAGAAAAAACGACTGAAAAAACTGAAGAAAAACTAAGAAAAAAACTGTGAAAAAAAATTGTGAAAAAAAAGAACTGAGAAAAAAAACTGAAGAAAAAACTGAGCAGAAAAACTGAGCAGAAAAACTGAGAAAAAAATAACTATTAAAAAAATACTGAAGAAAAACGGAGTAAAAAAACTGAGAAGAAAAATTGAGAAAAAACGATTCAAAAAACTGAAGAAAAACTTAGAAAAAAACTGTGAAAAAAAAGAACTGAGAAAAAAAACTGAAGAAAAACTTAGAAAAAAACTGTGAAAAAAAGAAGAACTGAGAAAAAAAACTGAAAAAAACTGCAAAAAAAGAACTGAGAAAAAAATCTGAAGAAAAATTTAGAAAAAAACTGTGCACAAAAGTGTGGAAAAAAAGAACTGAGAAAAAAACTGATAAAAAAACTGAAGAAAAACTGAGCAGAAAAACTGAGAAAAAAAACTATTAAAAAAAAACTGAAGAAAAACGGATGAAAAAAACTGAGAAGAAAAATTGAGAAAAAACGACTGAAAAAACTGAAGAAAAACTTAGAAAAATACTGTGAAAAAAAAGAAGAACTGAGAAAAAAAACTGCAGAAAAACTTAGAAAAAAACTGAAAAAAACTGCAAAAAAGAACTGAGAAAAAAATCTGAAGAAAAAACTGAGCAGAAAAACTGATCAGAAAAACTGAGAAAAAAAACTATTTAAAAAAACTGAAGAAAAACGGAGGAAAAAAACTGAGAAGAAAAATCGAGAAAAAACGACTGAAAAAACTGAAGAAAAACTAAGAAAAAAACTGTGAAAAAAATTGTGAAAAAAAAGAACTGAGAAAAAAAACTGAAGAAAAAACTGAGCAGAAAAACTGAGCAGAAAAACTGAGAAAAAAATAACTATTAAAAAAATACTGAAGAAAAACGGAGTAAAAAAACTGAGAAGAAAAATTGAGAAAAAACGATTCAAAAAACTGAAGAAAAACTTAGAAAAAAACTGTGAAAAAAAAGAACTGAGAAAAAAAACTGAAGAAAAACTCAGAAAAAAACTGAAAAAAACTGCAAAAAAAGAACTGAGAAAAAAATCTGAAGAAAAAACTGAGCAGAAAAACTGATCAGAAAAACTGAGAAAAAAAACTATTTAAAAAAACTGAAGAAAAACGGAGGAAAAAAACTGAAGAAAAATTGAGAAAAAACGACCGAAAAAACTGAAGAAAAACAAGAAAAAAACTGTGAAAAAAATTGTGAAAAAAAAGAACTGAGAAAAAATACTGAAGAAAAAACTGAGCAGAAAAACTGAGCAGAAAAACTGAGAAAAAAATAACTATTAAAAAAATACTGAAGAAAAACGGAGTAAAAAAACTGAGAAGAAAAATTGAGAAAAAAAGATTCAAAAAACTGAAGAAAAACTTAGAAAAAAACTGTGAAAAAAAAAACTGAGAAAAAAAACTGAAGAAAAATTTAGAAAAAAACTGTGCACAAAAGTGTGGAAAAAAAGAACTGAGAAAAAAACTGATAAAAAACTGAGCAGAAAAACTGAGAAAAAAAACTATTTAAAAAAACTGATGAAAAACTTAGAAAAAAACTGAGAAGAAAAATTGAGAAAAAACGACTGAAAAAACTGAAGAAAAACTTAGAAAAATACTGTGAAAAAAAAGAAGTACTGAGAAAAAAAACTGAAGAAAAACTTAGAAAAAAACTGAAAAAAACTGCAAAAAAAGAACTGAGAAAAAAATCTGAAGAAAAAACTGAGCAGAAAAACTGATCAGAAAAACTGAGAAAAAAAACTATTTAAAAAAACTGAAGAAAAACGGAGGAAAAAAACTGAGAAGAAAAATTGAGAAAAAAACTGTGCACAAAAGTGTGGAAAAAAAGAACTGAGAAAAAAACTGATAAAAAACTGAGCAGAAAAACTGAGAAAAAAAACTATTTAAAAAAAACTATTTAAAAAAACTGAAGAAAAACGGAGGAAAAAAACTGAGATGAAAAATTGAGAAAAAACGACCGAAAAAACTGAAGAAAAACTAAGAAAAAAACTGTGCAAAAAATTGTGAAAAAAAAGAACTGAGAAAAAAAACTGAAGAAAAAACTGAGCAGAAAAACTGAGCAGAAAAACTGAGAAAAAAATAACTATTAAGAAAATACTGAAGAAAAACGGAGTAAAAAAACTGAGAAGAAAAATTGAGAAAAAACGATTCAACAAACTGAAGAAAAACTTAGAAAAAAACTGTGAAAAAAAAGAACTGAGAAAAAAAACTGAAGAAAAATTTAAAAAAAAACTGTGCACAAAAGTGTGGAAAAAAAGAACTGAGAAAAAAACTGAGAAAAAACTGAGCAGAAAAACTGAGCAGAAAAACTGAGAAAAAAAACTGTTAAAAAAAACTGAAGAAAAACGGATGAAAAAAACTGAGAAGAAAAATTGAGAAAAAACGACTGAAAAAACTGAAGAAAAACTTAGAAAAATACTGTGAAAAAAATTGTGAAAAAAAAGAACTGAGAAAAAAAACTGAAGAAAAAACTGAGCAGAAAAACTGAGCAGAAAAACTGAGAAAAAAAACTATTTAAAAAAACTGAAGAATAACGGAGGAAAAAAACTGAGAAGAAAAATTGAGAAAAAACGACTGAAAAAACTGAAGAAAAACTAAGAAAAAAACTGTGAAAAAAATTGTGAAAAAAAAGAACTGAGAAAAAAAACTGAAGAAAAAACTGAGCAGAAAAACTGAGCAGAAAAACTGAGAAAAAAATAACTATTAAAAAAATACTGAAGAAAAACGGAGTAAAAAAACTGAGAAGAAAAATTGAGAAAAAACGATTCAAAAAACTGAAGAAAAACTTAGAAAAAAACTGTGAAAAAAAAGAACTGAGAAAAAAAACTGAAGAAAAACTTAGAAAAAAACTGTGCACAAAAGTGTGGAAAAAAAGAACTGAGAAAAAAACTGATGAAAAAACTGAGCAGAAAAACTGAGCAGAAAAACTGAGAAAAAATACTATTAAAAAAAACTGAAGAAAAACGGATGAAAAAAACTGAGAAGAAAAATTGAGAAAAAACGACTGAAAAAACTGAAGAAAAACTTAGAAAAATACTGTGAAAAAAAAGAAGAACTGAGAAAAAAAAACTGAAGAAAAACTTAGAAAAAAACTGAAAAAAACTGCAAAAAAGAACTGAGAAAAAAATCTGAAGAAAAAACTGAGCAGAAAAACTGATCAGAAAAACTGAGAAAAAAAACTATTTAAAAAAACTGAAGAAAAACGGAGGAAAAAAACTGAGAAGAAAAATCGAGAAAAAACGACCGAAAAAACTGTAGAAAAACTAAGAAAAAAACTGTGAAAAAAATTGTGAAAAAAAAGAACTGAGAAAAAAAACTGATGAAAAAACTGAGCAGAAAAACTGAGCAGAAAAACTGAGAAAAAATACTATTAAAAAAAAACTGAAGAAAAACGGATGAAAAAAACTGAGAAGAAAAATTGAGAAAAAACGACTGAAAAAACTGAAGAAAAACTTAGAAAAATACTGTGAAAAAAAAGAAGAACTGAGAAAAAAAAACTGAAGAAAAACTTAGAAAAAAACTGAAAAAAACTGCAAAAAAGAACTGAGAAAAAAATCTGAAGAAAAAACTGAGCAGAAAAACTGATCAGAAAAACTGAGAAAAAAAACTATTTAAAAAAACTGAAGAAAAACGGAGGAAAAAAACTGAGAAGAAAAATCGAGAAAAAACGACTGAAAAAACTGAAGAAAAACTAAGAAAAAAACTGTGAAAAAAATTGTGAAAAAAAAGAACTGAGAAAAAAAACTGAAGAAAAAACTGAGCAGAAAAACTGAGCAGAAAAACTGAGAAAAAAATAACTATTAAAAAAATACTGAAGAAAAACGGAGTAAAAAAACTGAGAAGAAAAATTGAGAAAAAACGATTCAAAAAACTGAAGAAAAACTTAGAAAAAAACTGTGAAAAAAAAGAACTGAGAAAAAAAACTGAAGAAAAATTTAGAAAAAAACTGTGCACAAAAGTGTGGAAAAAAAGAACTGAGAAAAAAACTGATAAAAAACTGAGCAGAAAAACTGAGCAGAAAAACTGAGAAAAAAAACTATTAAAAAAAAACTGAAGAAAAACGGATGAAAAAAACTGAGAAGAAAAATTGAGAAAAAACGACTGAAAAAACTGAAGAAAAACTTAGAAAAATACTGTGAAAAAAAAGAACTGAGAAAAAAAACTGAAGAAAAACTTAGAAAAAAACTGAAAAAAACTGCAAAAAAGAACTGAGAAAAAAATCTGAAGAAAAAACTGAGCAGAAAAACTGAGCAGAAAAACTGAGAAAAAAATAACTATTAAAAAAATACTGAAGAAAAACGGAGTAAAAAAACTGAGAAGAAAAATTGAGAAAAAACGATTCAAAAAACTGAAGAAAAACTTAGAAAAAAACTGTGAAAAAAAAGAACTGAGAAAAAAATCTGAAGAAAAAACTGAGCAGAAAAACTGAGCAGAAAAACTGAGAAAAAAAACTATTCAAAAAAACTGAAGAAAAACGGAGGAAAAAAACTGAGAAGAAAAATTGAGAAAAAACGACTGAAAAAACTGAAGAAAAACTAAGAAAAAAACTGTGAAAAAAAATTGTGAAAAAAAAGAACTGAGAAAAAAAACTGAAGAAAAAACTGAGCAGAAAAACTGAGCAGAAAAACTGAGAAAAAAATAACTATTAAAAAAATACTGAAGAAAAACGGAGTAAAAAAACTGAGAAGAAAAATTGAGAAAAAACGATTCAAAAAACTGAAGAAAAACTTAGAAAAAAACTGTGAAAAAAAAGAACTGAGAAAAAAAACTGAAGAAAAACTTAGAAAAAAACTGTGAAAAAAAGAAGAACTGAGAAAAAAAACTGAAAAAAACTGCAAAAAAAGAACTGAGAAAAAAATCTGAAGAAAAATTTAGAAAAAAACTGTGCACAAAAGTGTGGAAAAAAAGAACTGAGAAAAAAACTGATAAAAAAAACTGAAGAAAAACTGAGCAGAAAAACTGAGAAAAAAAACTATTAAAAAAAAACTGAAGAAAAACGGATGAAAAAAACTGAGAAGAAAAATTGAGAAAAAACGACTGAAAAAACTGAAGAAAAACTTAGAAAAATACTGTGAAAAAAAAGAAGAACTGAGAAAAAAAACTGCAGAAAAACTTAGAAAAAAACTGAAAAAAACTGCAAAAAAGAACTGAGAAAAAAATCTGAAGAAAAAACTGAGCAGAAAAACTGATCAGAAAAACTGAGAAAAAAAACTATTTAAAAAAACTGAAGAAAAACGGAGGAAAAAAACTGAGAAGAAAAATCGAGAAAAAACGACTGAAAAAACTGAAGAAAAACTAAGAAAAAAACTGTGAAAAAAATTGTGAAAAAAAAGAACTGAGAAAAAAAACTGAAGAAAAAACTGAGCAGAAAAACTGAGCAGAAAAACTGAGAAAAAAATAACTATTA
The DNA here is from genome assembly GCF_044704955.1 of Pristiophorus japonicus. NCBI lineage: Eukaryota > Metazoa > Chordata > Chondrichthyes > Pristiophoridae > Pristiophorus > Pristiophorus japonicus. The sequence continues at coordinate 1,544,018 of NW_027250734.1, read as the reverse complement.
AAAAAATACTGAAGAAAAACGGAGTAAAAAAACTGAGAAGAAAAATTGAGAAAAAACGATTCAAAAAACTGAAGAAAAACTTAGAAAAAAACTGTGAAAAAAAAGAACTGAGAAAAAAAACTGAAGAAAAACTCAGAAAAAAACTGAAAAAAACTGCAAAAAAAGAACTGAGAAAAAAATCTGAAGAAAAAACTGAGCAGAAAAACTGATCAGAAAAACTGAGAAAAAAAACTATTTAAAAAAACTGAAGAAAAACGGAGGAAAAAAACTGAAGAAAAATTGAGAAAAAACGACCGAAAAAACTGAAGAAAAACAAGAAAAAAACTGTGAAAAAAATTGTGAAAAAAAAGAACTGAGAAAAAATACTGAAGAAAAAACTGAGCAGAAAAACTGAGCAGAAAAACTGAGAAAAAAATAACTATTAAAAAAATACTGAAGAAAAACGGAGTAAAAAAACTGAGAAGAAAAATTGAGAAAAAAAGATTCAAAAAACTGAAGAAAAACTTAGAAAAAAACTGTGAAAAAAAAAACTGAGAAAAAAAACTGAAGAAAAATTTAGAAAAAAACTGTGCACAAAAGTGTGGAAAAAAAGAACTGAGAAAAAAACTGATAAAAAACTGAGCAGAAAAACTGAGAAAAAAAACTATTTAAAAAAACTGATGAAAAACTTAGAAAAAAACTGAGAAGAAAAATTGAGAAAAAACGACTGAAAAAACTGAAGAAAAACTAAGAAAAAAACTGTGAAAAAAATTGTGAAAAAAAAGAATTGAGAAAAAAAACTGAAGAAAAAACTGAGCAGAAAAACTGAGCAGAAAAACTGAGAAAAAAATAACTATTAAAAAAATACTGAAGAAAAACGGAGTAAAAAATCTGAGAAGAAAAATTGAGAAAAAACGATTCAAAAAACTGAAGAAAAACTTAGAAAAAAACTGTGAAAAAAAAGAACTGAGAAAAAAAACTGAAGAAAATCTTAGAAAAAAACTGAAAAAAAAGAAGAACTGAGAAAAAAAACTGAAGAAAAACTTAGAAAAAAACTGAAAAAAACTGCAAAAAAAGAACTGAGAAAAAAATCTGAAGAAAAAACTGAGCAGAAAAACTGATCAGAAAAACTGAGAAAAAAAACTATTTAAAAAAACTGAAGAAAAACGGAGGAAAAAAACTGAAGAAAAATTGAGAAAAAGCGACCGAAAAAACTGAAGAAAAACTAAGAAAAAAACTGTGAAAAAAAATTGTGAAAAAAAAGAACTGAGAAAAAAAACTGAAGAAAAAACTGAGCAGAAAAACTGAGCAGAAAAACTGAGAAAAAAATAACTATTAAAAAAATACTGAAGAAAAACGGAGTAAAAAAACTGAGAAGAAAAATTGAGAAAAAACGATTCAAAAAACTGAAGAAAAACTTAGAAAAAAACTGTGAAAAAAAAGAACTGAGAAAAAAAACTGAAGAAAAACTGCAAAAAAAGAACTGAGAAAAAAATCTGAAGAAAAATTTAGAAAAAAACTGTGCGCAAAAGTGTGGAAAAAAAGAACTGAGAAAAAAACTGATAAAAAAACTGAAGAAAAACTGAGCAGAAAAACTGAGAAAAAAAACTATTAAAAAAAAACTGAAGAAAAACGGATGAAAAAAACTGAGAAGAAAAATTGAGAAAAAACGACTGAAAAAACTGAAGAAAAACTTAGAAAAATACTGTGAAAAAAAAGAAGAACTGAGAAAAAAAACTGCAGAAAAACTTAGAAAAAAACTGAAAAAAACTGCAAAAAAGAACTGAGAAAAAAATCTGAAGAAAAAACTGAGCAGAAAAACTGATCAGAAAAACTGAGAAAAAAAACTATTTAAAAAAACTGAAGAAAAACGGAGGAAAAAAACTGAGAAGAAAAATCGAGAAAAAACGACTGAAAAAACTGAAGAAAAACTAAGAAAAAAACTGTGAAAAAAATTGTGAAAAAAAAGAACTGAGAAAAAAAACTGAAGAAAAAACTGAGCAGAAAAACTGAGCAGAAAAACTGAGAAAAAAATAACTATTAAAAAAATACTGAAGAAAAACGGAGTAAAAAAACTGAGAAGAAAAATTGAGAAAAAACGATTCAAAAAACTGAAGAAAAACTTAGAAAAAAACTGTGAAAAAAAAGAACTGAGAAAAAAAACTGAAGAAAAACTCAGAAAAAAACTGAAAAAAACTGCAAAAAAAGAACTGAGAAAAAAATCTGAAGAAAAAACTGAGCAGAAAAACTGATCAGAAAAACTGAGAAAAAAAACTATTTAAAAAAACTGAAGAAAAACGGAGGAAAAAAACTGAAGAAAAATTGAGAAAAAACGACCGAAAAAACTGAAGAAAAACAAGAAAAAAACTGTGAAAAAAATTGTGAAAAAAAAGAACTGAGAAAAAATACTGAAGAAAAAACTGAGCAGAAAAACTGAGCAGAAAAACTGAGAAAAAAATAACTATTAAAAAAATACTGAAGAAAAACGGAGTAAAAAAACTGAGAAGAAAAATTGAGAAAAAAAGATTCAAAAAACTGAAGAAAAACTTAGAAAAAAACTGTGAAAAAAAAAACTGAGAAAAAAAACTGAAGAAAAATTTAGAAAAAAACTGTGCACAAAAGTGTGGAAAAAAAGAACTGAGAAAAAAACTGATAAAAAACTGAGCAGAAAAACTGAGAAAAAAAACTATTTAAAAAAAACTGAAGAAAAACGGATGAAAAAAACTGAGAAGAAAAATTGAGAAAAAACGACTGAAAAAACTGAAGAAAAACTAAGAAAAAAACTGTGAAAAAAATTGTGAAAAAAAAGAACTGAGAAAAAAAACTGAAGAAAATCTTAGAAAAAAACTGAAAAAAACTGAAAAAAAAGAACTGAGAAAAAAATCTGAAGAAAAAACTGAGCAGAAAAACTGATCAGAAAAACTGAGAAAAAAATCTATTTAAAAAAACTGATGAAAAACTTAGAAAAAAACTGAGAAGAAAAATTGAGAAAAAACGACTGAAAAAACTGAAGAAAAACTAAGAAAAAAACTGTGAAAAAAATTGTGAAAAAAAAGAACTGAGAAAAAAAACTGAAGAAAAAACTGAGCAGAAAAACTGAGCAGAAAAACTGAGAAAAAAATAACTATTAAAAAAATACTGAAGAAAAACGGAGTAAAAAATCTGAGAAGAAAAATTGAGAAAAAACGATTCAAAAAACTGAAGAAAAACTTAGAAAAAAACTGTGAAAAAAAAGAACTGAGAAAAAAAACTGAAGAAAATCTTAGAAAAAAACTGAAAAAAAAGAAGAACTGAGAAAAAAAACTGAAGAAAAACTTAGAAAAAAACTGAAAAAAACTGCAAAAAAAGAACTGAGAAAAAAATCTGAAGAAAAAACTGAGCAGAAAAACTGATCAGAAAAACTGAGAAAAAAAACTATTTAAAAAAACTGAAGAAAAACGGAGGAAAAAAACTGAAGAAAAATTGAGAAAAAGCGACCGAAAAAACTGAAGAAAAACTAAGAAAAAATCTGTGAAAAAAATTGTGAAAAAAAAGAACTGAGAAAAAATACTGAAGAAAAAACTGAGCAGAAAAACTGAGCAGAAAAACTGAGAAAAAAATAACTATTAAAAAAATACTGAAGAAAAACGGAGTAAAAAAACTGAGAAGAAAAATTGAGAAAAAAAGATTCAAAAAACTGAAGAAAAACTTAGAAAAAAACTGTGAAAAAAAAGAACTGAGAAAAAAAACAATAAAAATCTTAGAAAAAAACTGAAAAAAACTGCAAAAAAAGAACTGAGAAAAAAATCTGAAGAAAAAACTGAGCAGAAAAACTGATCAGAAAAACTGAGAAAAAAAACTATTTAAAAAAACTGAAGAAAAACGGAGTAAAAAAACTGAGAAGAAAAATTGAGAAAAAACGATTCAAAAAACTGAAGAAAAACTTAGAAAAAAACTGTGAAAAAAAAGAACTGAGAAAAAAAACTGAAGAAAAATTTAGAAAAAAACTGTGCACAAAAGTGTGGAAAAAAAGAACTGAGAAAAAAAACTGAAGAAAAACTCAGAAAAAAACTGAAAAAAACTGCAAAAAAGAACTGAGAAAAAAATCTGAAGAAAAAACTGAGCAGAAAAACTGATCAGAAAAACTGAGAAAAAAAACTATTTAAAAAAACTGAAGAAAAACGGAGGAAAAAAACTGAGAAGAAAAATCGAGAAAAAACGACCGAAAAAACTGTAGAAAAACTAAGAAAAAAACTGTGAAAAAAATTGTGAAAAAAAAGAACTGAGAAAAAAAACTGATGAAAAAACTGAGCAGAAAAACTGAGCAGAAAAACTGAGAAAAAATACTATTAAAAAAAAACTGAAGAAAAACGGATGAAAAAAACTGAGAAGAAAAATTGAGAAAAAACGACTGAAAAAACTGAAGAAAAACTTAGAAAAATACTGTGAAAAAAAAGAAGAACTGAGAAAAAAAAACTGAAGAAAAACTTAGAAAAAAACTGAAAAAAACTGCAAAAAAGAACTGAGAAAAAAATCTGAAGAAAAAACTGAGCAGAAAAACTGATCAGAAAAACTGAGAAAAAAAACTATTTAAAAAAACTGAAGAAAAACGGAGGAAAAAAACTGAGAAGAAAAATCGAGAAAAAACGACTGAAAAAACTGAAGAAAAACTAAGAAAAAAACTGTGAAAAAAATTGTGAAAAAAAAGAACTGAGAAAAAAAACTGAAGAAAAAACTGAGCAGAAAAACTGAGCAGAAAAACTGAGAAAAAAATAACTATTAAAAAAATACTGAAGAAAAACGGAGTAAAAAAACTGAGAAGAAAAATTGAGAAAAAACGATTCAAAAAACTGAAGAAAAACTTAGAAAAAAACTGTGAAAAAAAAGAACTGAGAAAAAAAACTGAAGAAAAATTTAGAAAAAAACTGTGCACAAAAGTGTGGAAAAAAAGAACTGAGAAAAAAACTGATAAAAAACTGAGCAGAAAAACTGAGCAGAAAAACTGAGAAAAAAAACTATTAAAAAAAAACTGAAGAAAAACGGATGAAAAAAACTGAGAAGAAAAATTGAGAAAAAACGACTGAAAAAACTGAAGAAAAACTTAGAAAAATACTGTGAAAAAAAAGAACTGAGAAAAAAAACTGAAGAAAAACTTAGAAAAAAACTGAAAAAAACTGCAAAAAAGAACTGAGAAAAAAATCTGAAGAAAAAACTGAGCAGAAAAACTGAGCAGAAAAACTGAGAAAAAAATAACTATTAAAAAAATACTGAAGAAAAACGGAGTAAAAAAACTGAGAAGAAAAATTGAGAAAAAACGATTCAAAAAACTGAAGAAAAACTTAGAAAAAAACTGTGAAAAAAAAGAACTGAGAAAAAAATCTGAAGAAAAAACTGAGCAGAAAAACTGAGCAGAAAAACTGAGAAAAAAAACTATTCAAAAAAACTGAAGAAAAACGGAGGAAAAAAACTGAGAAGAAAAATTGAGAAAAAACGACTGAAAAAACTGAAGAAAAACTAAGAAAAAAACTGTGAAAAAAAATTGTGAAAAAAAAGAACTGAGAAAAAAAACTGAAGAAAAAACTGAGCAGAAAAACTGAGCAGAAAAACTGAGAAAAAAATAACTATTAAAAAAATACTGAAGAAAAACGGAGTAAAAAAACTGAGAAGAAAAATTGAGAAAAAACGATTCAAAAAACTGAAGAAAAACTTAGAAAAAAACTGTGAAAAAAAAGAACTGAGAAAAAAAACTGAAGAAAAACTTAGAAAAAAACTGTGAAAAAAAGAAGAACTGAGAAAAAAAACTGAAAAAAACTGCAAAAAAAGAACTGAGAAAAAAATCTGAAGAAAAATTTAGAAAAAAACTGTGCACAAAAGTGTGGAAAAAAAGAACTGAGAAAAAAACTGATAAAAAAACTGAAGAAAAACTGAGCAGAAAAACTGAGAAAAAAAACTATTAAAAAAAAACTGAAGAAAAACGGATGAAAAAAACTGAGAAGAAAAATTGAGAAAAAACGACTGAAAAAACTGAAGAAAAACTTAGAAAAATACTGTGAAAAAAAAGAAGAACTGAGAAAAAAAACTGCAGAAAAACTTAGAAAAAAACTGAAAAAAACTGCAAAAAAGAACTGAGAAAAAAATCTGAAGAAAAAACTGAGCAGAAAAACTGATCAGAAAAACTGAGAAAAAAAACTATTTAAAAAAACTGAAGAAAAACGGAGGAAAAAAACTGAGAAGAAAAATCGAGAAAAAACGACTGAAAAAACTGAAGAAAAACTAAGAAAAAAACTGTGAAAAAAATTGTGAAAAAAAAGAACTGAGAAAAAAAACTGAAGAAAAAACTGAGCAGAAAAACTGAGCAGAAAAACTGAGAAAAAAATAACTATTAAAAAAATACTGAAGAAAAACGGAGTAAAAAAACTGAGAAGAAAAATTGAGAAAAAACGATTCAAAAAACTGAAGAAAAACTTAGAAAAAAACTGTGAAAAAAAAGAACTGAGAAAAAAAACTGAAGAAAAACTCAGAAAAAAACTGAAAAAAACTGCAAAAAAAGAACTGAGAAAAAAATCTGAAGAAAAAACTGAGCAGAAAAACTGATCAGAAAAACTGAGAAAAAAAACTATTTAAAAAAACTGAAGAAAAACGGAGGAAAAAAACTGAAGAAAAATTGAGAAAAAACGACCGAAAAAACTGAAGAAAAACAAGAAAAAAACTGTGAAAAAAATTGTGAAAAAAAAGAACTGAGAAAAAATACTGAAGAAAAAACTGAGCAGAAAAACTGAGCAGAAAAACTGAGAAAAAAATAACTATTAAAAAAATACTGAAGAAAAACGGAGTAAAAAAACTGAGAAGAAAAATTGAGAAAAAAAGATTCAAAAAACTGAAGAAAAACTTAGAAAAAAACTGTGAAAAAAAAAACTGAGAAAAAAAACTGAAGAAAAATTTAGAAAAAAACTGTGCACAAAAGTGTGGAAAAAAAGAACTGAGAAAAAAACTGATAAAAAACTGAGCAGAAAAACTGAGAAAAAAAACTATTTAAAAAAACTGATGAAAAACTTAGAAAAAAACTGAGAAGAAAAATTGAGAAAAAACGACTGAAAAAACTGAAGAAAAACTAAGAAAAAAACTGTGAAAAAAATTGTGAAAAAAAAGAATTGAGAAAAAAAACTGAAGAAAAAACTGAGCAGAAAAACTGAGCAGAAAAACTGAGAAAAAAATAACTATTAAAAAAATACTGAAGAAAAACGGAGTAAAAAATCTGAGAAGAAAAATTGAGAAAAAACGATTCAAAAAACTGAAGAAAAACTTAGAAAAAAACTGTGAAAAAAAAGAACTGAGAAAAAAAACTGAAGAAAATCTTAGAAAAAAACTGAAAAAAAAGAAGAACTGAGAAAAAAAACTGAAGAAAAACTTAGAAAAAAACTGAAAAAAACTGCAAAAAAAGAACTGAGAAAAAAATCTGAAGAAAAAACTGAGCAGAAAAACTGATCAGAAAAACTGAGAAAAAAAACTATTTAAAAAAACTGAAGAAAAACGGAGGAAAAAAACTGAAGAAAAATTGAGAAAAAGCGACCGAAAAAACTGAAGAAAAACTAAGAAAAAAACTGTGAAAAAAAATTGTGAAAAAAAAGAACTGAGAAAAAAAACTGAAGAAAAAACTGAGCAGAAAAACTGAGCAGAAAAACTGAGAAAAAAATAACTATTAAAAAAATACTGAAGAAAAACGGAGTAAAAAAACTGAGAAGAAAAATTGAGAAAAAACGATTCAAAAAACTGAAGAAAAACTTAGAAAAAAACTGTGAAAAAAAAGAACTGAGAAAAAAAACTGAAGAAAAACTTAGAAAAAAACTGTGAAAAAAAGAAGAACTGAGAAAAAAAACTGAAAAAAACTGCAAAAAAAGAACTGAGAAAAAAATCTGAAGAAAAATTTAGAAAAAAACTGTGCGCAAAAGTGTGGAAAAAAAGAACTGAGAAAAAAACTGATAAAAAAACTGAAGAAAAACTGAGCAGAAAAACTGAGAAAAAAAACTATTAAAAAAAAACTGAAGAAAAACGGATGAAAAAAACTGAGAAGAAAAATTGAGAAAAAACGACTGAAAAAACTGAAGAAAAACTTAGAAAAATACTGTGAAAAAAAAGAAGAACTGAGAAAAAAAACTGCAGAAAAACTTAGAAAAAAACTGAAAAAAACTGCAAAAAAGAACTGAGAAAAAAATCTGAAGAAAAAACTGAGCAGAAAAACTGATCAGAAAAACTGAGAAAAAAAACTATTTAAAAAAACTGAAGAAAAACGGAGGAAAAAAACTGAGAAGAAAAATCGAGAAAAAACGACTGAAAAAACTGAAGAAAAACTAAGAAAAAAACTGTGAAAAAAATTGTGAAAAAAAAGAACTGAGAAAAAAAACTGAAGAAAAAACTGAGCAGAAAAACTGAGCAGAAAAACTGAGAAAAAAATAACTATTAAAAAAATACTGAAGAAAAACGGAGTAAAAAAACTGAGAAGAAAAATTGAGAAAAAACGATTCAAAAAACTGAAGAAAAACTTAGAAAAAAACTGTGAAAAAAAAGAACTGAGAAAAAAAACTGAAGAAAAACTCAGAAAAAAACTGAAAAAAACTGCAAAAAAAGAACTGAGAAAAAAATCTGAAGAAAAAACTGAGCAGAAAAACTGATCAGAAAAACTGAGAAAAAAAACTATTTAAAAAAACTGAAGAAAAACGGAGGAAAAAAACTGAAGAAAAATTGAGAAAAAACGACCGAAAAAACTGAAGAAAAACAAGAAAAAAACTGTGAAAAAAATTGTGAAAAAAAAGAACTGAGAAAAAATACTGAAGAAAAAACTGAGCAGAAAAACTGAGCAGAAAAACTGAGAAAAAAATAACTATTAAAAAAATACTGAAGAAAAACGGAGTAAAAAAACTGAGAAGAAAAATTGAGAAAAAAAGATTCAAAAAACTGAAGAAAAACTTAGAAAAAAACTGTGAAAAAAAAAACTGAGAAAAAAAACTGAAGAAAAATTTAGAAAAAAACTGTGCACAAAAGTGTGGAAAAAAAGAACTGAGAAAAAAACTGATAAAAAACTGAGCAGAAAAACTGAGAAAAAAAACTATTTAAAAAAAACTGAAGAAAAACGGATGAAAAAAACTGAGAAGAAAAATTGAGAAAAAACGACTGAAAAAACTGAAGAAAAACTAAGAAAAAAACTGTGAAAAAAATTGTGAAAAAAAAGAACTGAGAAAAAAAACTGAAGAAAATCTTAGAAAAAAACTGAAAAAAACTGCAAAAAAGAACTGAGAAAAAAATCTGAAGAAAAAACTGAGCAGAAAAACTGATCAGAAAAACTGAGAAAAAAATCTATTTAAAAAAACTGATGAAAAACTTAGAAAAAAACTGAGAAGAAAAATTGAGAAAAAACGACTGAAAAAACTGAAGAAAAACTAAGAAAAAAACTGTGAAAAAAATTGTGAAAAAAAAGAACTGAGAAAAAAAACTGAAGAAAAAACTGAGCAGAAAAACTGAGCAGAAAAACTGAGAAAAAAATAACTATTAAAAAAATACTGAAGAAAAACGGAGTAAAAAATCTGAGAAGAAAAATTGAGAAAAAACGATTCAAAAAACTGAAGAAAAACTTAGAAAAAAACTGTGAAAAAAAAGAACTGAGAAAAAAAACTGAAGAAAATCTTAGAAAAAAACTGAAAAAAAAGAAGAACTGAGAAAAAAAACTGAAGAAAAACTTAGAAAAAAACTGAAAAAAACTGCAAAAAAAGAACTGAGAAAAAAATCTGAAGAAAAAACTGAGCAGAAAAACTGATCAGAAAAACTGAGAAAAAAAACTATTTAAAAAAACTGAAGAAAAACGGAGGAAAAAAACTGAAGAAAAATTGAGAAAAAGCGACCGAAAAAACTGAAGAAAAACTAAGAAAAAATCTGTGAAAAAAATTGTGAAAAAAAAGAACTGAGAAAAAATACTGAAGAAAAAACTGAGCAGAAAAACTGAGCAGAAAAACTGAGAAAAAAATAACTATTAAAAAAATACTGAAGAAAAACGGAGTAAAAAAACTGAGAAGAAAAATTGAGAAAAAAAGATTCAAAAAACTGAAGAAAAACTTAGAAAAAAACTGTGAAAAAAAAGAACTGAGAAAAAAAACAATAAAAATCTTAGAAAAAAACTGAAAAAAACTGCAAAAAAGAACTGAGAAAAAAATCTGAAGAAAAAACTGAGCAGAAAAACTGATCAGAAAAACTGAGAAAAAAAACTATTTAAAAAAACTGAAGAAAAACGGAGTAAAAAAACTGAGAAGAAAAATTGAGAAAAAACGATTCAAAAAACTGAAGAAAAACTTAGAAAAAAACTGTGAAAAAAAAGAACTGAGAAAAAAAACTGAAGAAAAATTTAGAAAAAAACTGTGCACAAAAGTGTGGAAAAAAAGAACTGAGAAAAAAACTGAGAAAAAACTGAGCAGAAAAACTGAGCAGAAAAACTGAGAAAAAAAACTGTTAAAATAAAACTGAAGAAAAACTTAGAAAAAAACTGAGAAGAAAAATTGAGAAAAAACGACTGAAAAAACTGAAGAAAAACTGAAGAAAAATACTGTGAAAAAAAAGAAGAACTGAGAAAAAAAACTGAAGAAAAACTTAGAAAAAAACTGAAAAAAACTGCAAAAAAGAACTGAGAAACAAATCTGAAGCAAAAACTGAGCAGGAGAACTGATCAGAAAAACTGAGAAAATAAACTATTTAAAAAATACTGAAGAAAAACGGAGTAAAAAAACTGAGAAGAAAAATTGAGAAAAAAAGATTCAAAAAACTGAAGAAAAACTTAGAAAAAAACTGTGAAAAAAAAGAACTGAGAAAAAAAACTGAAGAAAAATTTAGAAAAAAAACTGTGCACAAAAGTGTGGAAAAAAAGAACTGAGAAAAAAACTGATAAAAAACTGAGCAGAAAAACTGAGAAAAAAAACTATTTAAAAAAAACTGAAGAAAAACGGATGAAAAAAACTGAGAAGAAAAATTGAGAAAAAACGACTGAAAAAACTGAAGAAAAACTAAGAAAAAAACTGTGAAAAAAACTGTGAAAAAAAAGAACTGAGAAAAAAAACTGAAGAAAATCTTAGAAAAAAACTGAAAAAAACTGCAAAAAAAGAACTGAGAAAAAAATCTGAAGAAATAACTGAGCAGAAAAACTGATCAGAAAAACTGAGAAAAAAAACTATTTAAAAAAACTGAAGAAAAACGGAGTAAAAAAACTGAGAAGAAAAATTGAGAAAAAACGATTCAAAAAACTGAAGAAAAACTTAGAAAAAAACTGTGAAAAAAAAGAACTGAGAAAAAAAACTGAAGAAAAATTTAGAAAAAAACTGTGCACAAAAGTGTGGAAAAAAAGAACTGAGAAAAAAACTGAGAAAAAACTGAGCAGAAAAACTGAGCAGAAAAACTGAGAAAAAAAACTGTTAAAATAAAACTGAAGAAAAACGGATGAAAAAAACTGAGAAGAAAAATTGAGAAAAAACGACTGAAAAAACTGAAGAAAAACTGAAGAAAAAAACTGAAAAAAACTGCAAAAAAGAACTGAGAAAAAAATCTGAAGCAAAAACTGAGCAGAAAAACTGATCAGAAAAACTGAGAAAATAAACTATTTAAAAAAACTGAAGAAAAACGGAGGAAAAAAACTGAGAAGTAAAATTGAGAAAAAACGACTGAAAAAACTGAAGAAAAACTAAGAAAAAAACTGTGAAAAAAATTGTGAAAAAAAAGAACTGAGAAAAAAAACTGAAGAAAAAACTGAGCAGAAAAACTGAGCAGAAAAACTGAGAAAAAAATAACTATTAAAAAAATACTGAAGAAAAACGGAGTAAAAAAACTGAGAAGAAAAATTGAGAAAAAACGATTCAAAAAACTGAAGAAAAACTTAGAAAAAAACTGTGAAAAAAAAGAACTGAGAAAAAAAACTGAAGAAAAACTTAGAAAAAAACTGTGAAAAAAAGAAGAACTGAGAAAAATAACTGAAGAAAAACTTAGAAAAAAACTGAAAAAAACTGCAAAAAAAGAACTGAGAAAAAAATCTGAAGAAAAAACTGAGCAGAAAAACTGATCAGAAAAACTGAGAAAAAAAACTATTTAAAAAAACTGAAGAAAAACGGATGAAAAAAACTGAGAAGAAAAATTGAGAAAAAAAGATTCAAAAAACTGAAGAAAAACTTAGAAAAAAACTGTGAAAAAAAAGAACTGAGAAAAAAAACTGAAGAAAAATTTAGAAAAAAACTGTGCACAAAAGTGTGGAAAAAAAGAACTGAGAAAAAAACTGATAAAAAACTGAGAAGAAAAATTGAGAAAAAACGACTGAAAAAACTGAAGAAAAACTAAGAAAAAAACTGTGAAAAAAAATTGTGAAAAAAAAGAACTGAGAAAAAAAACTGAAGAAAAAACTGAGCAGAAAAACTGAGCAGAAAAACTGAGAAAAAAATAACTATTAAAAAAATACTGAAGAAAAACGGAGTAAAAAAACTGAGAAGAAAAATTGAGAAAAAACGATTCAAAAAACTGAAGAAAAACTTAGAAAAAAACTGTGAAAAAAAAGAACTGAGAAAAAAAACTGAAGAAAAACTTAGAAAAAAACTGTGAAAAAAAGAAGAACTGAGAAAAAAAACTGAAAAAAACTGCAAAAAAAGAACTGAGAAAAAAATCTGAAGAAAAAACTGAGCAGAAAAACTGATCAGAAAAAATGAGAAAAAAACTATGTAAAAAAACTGAAGAAAAACGGAGGAAAAAAACTGAGAAGAAAAATTGAGAAAAAACGACCAAAAAAACTGAAGAAAAACTAAGAAAAAAACTGTGAAAAAAATTGTGAAAAAAAAGAACTGAGAAAAAAAACTGAAGAAAAAACTGAGCAGAAAAACTGAGCAGAAAAACTGAGAAAAAAATAACTATTAAAAAAATACTGAAGAAAAACGGAGTAAAAAAACTGAGAAGAAAAATTGAGAAAAAACGATTCAAAAAACTGAAGAAAAACTTAGAAAAAAACTGTGAAAAAAAAGAACTGAGAAAAAAAACTGAAGAAAAATTTAGAAAAAAACTGTGCACAAAAGTGTGGAAAAAAAGAACTGAGAAAAAAACTGATAAAAAAACTGAGCAGAAAAACTGAGCAGAAAAACTGAGAAAAAAAACTATTAAAAAAAAACTGAAGAAAAACGGATGAAAAAAACTGAGAAGAAAAATTGAGAAAAAACGACTGAAAAAACTGAAGAAAAACTTAGAAAAATACTGTGAAAAAAAAGAAGAACTGAGAAAAAAAACTGAAGAAAAACTTAGAAAAAAACTGAAAAAAACTGCAAAAAAGAACTGAGAAAAAAATCTGAAGAAAAAACTGAGCAGAAAAACTGATCAGAAAAACTGAGAAAAAAAACTATTTAAAAAAACTGAAGAAAAACGGAGGAAAAAAACTGAGAAGAAAAATCGAGAAAAAACGACTGAAAAAACTGAAGAAAAACTAAGAAAAAAACTGTGAAAAAAATTGTGAAAAAAAAGAACTGAGAAAAAAAACTGAAGAAAAAACTGAGCAGAAAAACTGAGCAGAAAAACTGAGAAAAAAATAACTATTAAAAAAATACTGAAGAAAAACGGAGTAAAAAAACTGAGAAGAAAAATTGAGAAAAAACGATTCAAAAAACTGAAGAAAAACTTAGAAAAAAACTGTGAAAAAAAAGAACTGAGAAAAAAAACTGAAGAAAAACTTAGAAAAAAACTGAAAAAAAAGAAGAACTGAGAAAAAAAACTGAAGAAAAACTTAGAAAAAAACTGTGAAAAAAACTGCAAAAAAAGAACTGAGAAAAAAATCTGAAGAAAAAACTGAGCAGAAAAACTGATCAGAAAAACTGAGAAAAAAAACTATTTAAAAAAACTGAAGAAAAACTTAGAAAAAAACTGAGAAGAAAAATTGAGAAAAAACGACTGAAAAAACTGAAGAAAAACTTAGAAAAATACTGTGAAAAAAAAGAAGAACTGAGAAAAAAAACTGAAGAAAAACTTAGAAAAAAACTGAAAAAAACTGCAAAAAAGAACCGAGAAAAAAATCTGAAGAAAAAACTGAGCAGAAAAACTGAGCAGAAAAACTGAGAAAAAAAACTGTTAAAAAAAACTGAAGAAAAACGGATGAAAAAAACTGAGAAGAAAAATTGAGAAAAAACGACTGAAAAAACTGAAGAAAAACTTAGAAAAATACTGTGAAAAAAAAGAAGAACTGAGAAAAAAAACTGAAGAAAAACTTAGAAAAAAACTGAAAAAAACTGCAAAAAAGAACTGAGAAAAAAATCTGAAGAAAAAACTGAGCAGAAAAACTGATCAGAAAAACTGAGAAAAAAAACTATTTAAAAAAACTGAAGAAAAACTTAGAAAAAAACTGAGAAGAAAAATTGAGAAAAAACGACTGAAAAAACTGAAGCAAAACTAAGAAAAAAACTGTGAAAAAAATTGTGAAAAAAAAGAACTGAGAAAAAAAACTGAAGAAAAAACTGAGCAGAAAAACTGAGCAGAAAAACTGAGAAAAAAATAACTATTAAAAAAATACTGAAGAAAAACGGAGTAAAAAAACTGAGAAGAAAAATTGAGAAAAAACGATTCAAAAAACTGAAGAAAAACTTAGAAAAAAACTGTGAAAAAAAAGAACTGAGAAAAAAAACTGAAGAAAAACTTAGAAAAAAACTGTGAAAAAAAGAAGAACTGAGAAAAAAAACTGAAGAAAAACTTAGAAAAAAACTGAAAAAAACTGCAAAAAAAGAACTGAGAAAAAAATCTGAAGAAAAAACTGAGCAGAAAAACTGATCAGAAAAACTGAGAAAAAAACTATTTAAAAAAACTGAAGAAAAACGGAGGAAAAAAACTGAAGAAAAATTGAGAAAAAACGACCGAAAAAACTGAAGAAAAACTAAGAAAAAAACTGTGAAAAAAATTGTGAAAAAAAAGAACTGAGAAAAAATACTGAAGAAAAAACTGAGCAGAAAAACTGAGCAGAAAAACTGAGAAAAAAATAACTATTAAAAAAATACTGAAGAAAAACGGAGTAAAAAAACTGAGAAGAAAAATTGAGAAAAAAAGATTCAAAAAACTGAAGAAAAACTTAGAAAAAAACTGTGAAAAAAAAGAACTGAGAAAAAAAACTGAAGAAAAATTTAGAAAAAAACTGTGCACAAAAGTGTGGAAAAAAAGAACTGAGAAAAAAACTGATAAAAAACTGAGCAGAAAAACTGAGCAAAAAAACTATTTAAAAAAAACTGAAGAAAAACGGATGAAAAAAACTGAGAAGAAAAATTGAGAAAAAACGACTGAAAAAACTGAAGAAAAACTAAGAAAAAAACTGTGAAAAAAACTGTGAAAAAAAAGAACTGAGAAAAAAAACTGAAGAAAATCTGAGAAAAAAACTGAAAAAAACTGCAAAAAAAGAACTGAGAAATAAATCTGAAGAAAAAACTGAGCAGAAAAACTGATCAGAAAAACTGAGAAAAAAAACTATTTAAAAAAACTGAAGAAAAACGGAGTAAAAAAACTGAGAAGAAAAATTGAGAAAAAACGATTCAAAAAACTGAAGAAAAACTTAGAAAAAAACTGTGAAAAAAAAGAACTGAGAAAAAAAACTGAAGAAAAATTTTGAAAATAACTGTGCACAAAAGTGTGGAAAAAAAGAACTGAGAAAAAAACTGAGAAAAAACTGAGCAGAAAAACTGAGCAGAAAAACTGAGAAAAAAAACTGTTAAAAAAAAACTGAAGAAAAACGGATGAAAAAAACTGAGAAGAAAAATTGAGAAAAAACGACTGAAAAAACTGAAGAAAAACTGAAGAAAAATACTGTGAAAAAAAAGAAGAACTGAGAAAAAAAACTGAAGAAAAACTTAGAAAAAAATTGAAAAAAACTGCAAAAAAGAACTGAGAAAAAAATCTGAATAAAAAACTGAGCAGAAAAACTGATCAGAAAAACTGAGAAAAAAAACTATTTAAAAAAACTGAAGAAAAACGGAGGAAAAAAACTGAGAAGTAAAATTGAGAAAAAACGACTGAAAAAACTGAAGAAAAACTAAGAAAAAAACTGTGAAAAAAATTGTGAAAAAAAAGAACTGAGAAAAAAAACTGAAGAAAAAACTGAGCAGAAAAACTGAGCAGAAAAACTGAGAAAAAAATAACTATTAAAAAAATACTGAAGAAAAACGGAGTAAAAAAACTGAGAAGAAAAATTGAGAAAAAACGATTCAAAAAACTGAAGAAAAACTTAGAAAAAAACTGTGAAAAAAAAGAACTGAGAAAAAAAACTGAAGAAAAATTTAGAAAAAAACTGTGCACAAAAGTGTGGAAAAAAAGAACTGAGAAAAAAAACTGAAGAAAAACTCAGAAAAAAACTGAAAAAAACTGCAAAAAAAGAACTGAGAAAAAAATCTGAAGAAAAAACTGAGCAGAAAAACTGATCAGAAAAACTGAGAAAAAAAACTATTTAAAAAAACTGAAGAAAAACGGAGGAAAAAAACTGAGAAGAAAAATTGAGAAAAAAAGATTCAAAAAACTGAAGAAAAACTTAGAAAAAAACTGTGAAAAAATAGAACTGAGAAAAAAAACTGAAGAAAAATTTAGAAAAAAACTGTGCACAAAAGTGTGGAAAAAAAGAACTGAGAAAAAAACTGATAAAAAACTGAGAAGAAAAATTGAGAAAAAACGACTGAAAAAACTGAAGAAAAACTAAGAAAAAAACTGTGAAAAAAAATTGTGAAAAAAAAGAACTGAGAAAAAAAACTGAAGAAAACACTGAGCAGAAAAACTGAGCAGAAAAACTGAGAAAAAAATAACTATTAAAAAAATACTGAAGAAAAACGGAGTAAAAAAACTGAGAAGAAAAATTGAGAAAAAACGATTCAAAAAACTGAAGAAAAACTTAGAAAAAAACTGTGAAAAAAAAAAACTGAGAAAAAAAACTGAAGAAAAACATAGAAAAAGACTGTGAAAAAAAGAACTGAGAAAAAAAACTGAAAAAAACTGCAAAAAAAGAACTGAGAAAAAAATCTGAAGAAAAAACTGAGCAGAAAAACTGATCAGAAAAACTGAGAAAAAAACTATGTAAAAAAACTGAAGAAAAACGGAGGAAAAAAACTGAGAAGAAAAATTGAGAAAAAACGACCGAAAAAACTGAAGAAAAACTAAGAAAAAAACTGTGAAAAAAATTGTGAAAAAAAAGAACTGAGAAAAAAAACTGAAGAAAAAACTGAGCAGAAAAACTGAGCAGAAAAATTGAGAAAAAAATAACTATTAAAAAAATACTGAAGAAAAACGGAGTAAAAAAACTGAGAAGAAAAATTGAGAAAAAACGATTCAAAAAACTGAAGAAAAACTTAGAAAAAAACTGTGAAAAAAAAGAATTGAGAAAAAAAACTGACGAAAAACTTAGAAAAAAACTGTGAAAAAAAAGAAGAACTGAGAAAAAAAACTGAAGAAAAACTTAGAAAAAAACTGTGAAAAAAATTGTGAAAAAAAAGAACTGAGAAAAAAAACTGAAGAAAATCTTAGAAAAAAACTGAAAAAAACTGCAAAAAAAGAACTGAGAAAAAAATCTGAAGAAAAAACTGAGCAGAAAAACTGATCAGAAAAACTGAGAAAAAAAACTATTTAAAAAAACTGAAGAAAAACTTAGAAAAAAACTGAGAAGAAAAATTGAGAAAAAACGACTGAAAAAACTGAAGAAAAACTAAGAAAAAAACTGTGAAAAAAATTGTGAAAAAAAAGAACTGAGAAAAAAAACTGAAGAAAAAACTGAGCAGAAAAACTGAGCAGAAAAACTGAGAAAAAAATAACTATTAAAAAAAACTGAAGAAAAACGGAGTAAAAAAACTGAGAAGAAAAATTGAGAAAAAACGATTCAAAAAACTGAAGAAAAACTTAGAAAAAAACTGTGAAAAAAAAGAACTGAGAAAAAAAACTGAAGAAAATCTTAGAAAAAAACTGAAAAAAAAGAAGAACTGAGACAAAAAACTGAAGAAAAACTTAGAAAAAAACTGAAAAAAACTGCAAAAAAAGAACTGAGAAAAAAATCTGAAGAAAAAACTGAGCAGAAAAACTGATCAGAAAAACTGAGAAAAAAAACTATTTAAAAAAACTGAAGAAAAACGGAGGAAAAAAACTGAAGAAAAATTGAGAAAAAACGACCGAAAAAACTGAAGAAAAACTAAGAAAAAAACTGTGAAAAAAATTGTGAAAAAAAAGAACTGAGAAAAAATACTGAAGAAAAAACTGAGCAGAAAAACTGAGCAGAAAAACTGAGAAAAAAATAACTATTAAAAAAATACTGAAGAAAAACGGAGTAAAAAAACTGAGAAGAAAAATTGAGAAAAAAAGATTCAAAAAACTGAAGAAAAACTTAGAAAAAAACTGTGAAAAAAAAGAACTGAGAAAAAAAACTGAAGAAAAATTTAGAAAAAAACTGTGCACAAAAGTGTGGAAAAAAAGAACTGAGAAAAAAACTGATAAAAAACTGAGCAGAAAAACTGAGAAAAAAAACTATTTAAAAAAAACTGAAGAAAAACGGATGAAAAAAACTGAGAAGAAAAATTGAGAAAAAACGACTGAAAAAACTGAAGAAAAACTAAGAAAAAAACTGTGAAAAAAACTGTGAAAAAAAAGAACTGAGAAAAAAAACTGAAGAAAATCTTAGAAAAAAACTGGAAAAAACTGCAAAAAAAGAACTGAGAAAAAAATCTGAAGAAAAAACTGAGCAGAAAAACTGATCAGAAAAACTGAGAAAAAAAACTATTTAAAAAAACTGAAGAAAAACGGAGTAAAAAAACTGAGAAGAAAAATTGAGAAAAAACGATTCAAAAAACTGAAGAAAAACTTAGAAAAAAACTGTGAAAAAAAAGAACTGAGAAAAAAAACTGAAGAAAAATTTAGAAAAAAACTGTGCACAAAAGTGTGGAAAAAAAGAACTGAGAAAAAAACTGATAAAAAAACTGAGCAGAAAAACTGAGCAGAAAAACTGAGAAAAAAAACTATTAAAAAAAAACTGAAGAAAAACGGATGAAAAAAACTGAGAAGAAAAATTGAGAAAAAACGACTGAAAAAACTGAAGAAAAACTTAGAAAAATACTGTGAAAAAAAAGAAGAACTGAGAAAAAAAACTGAAGAAAAACTTAGAAAAAAACTGAAAAAAACTGCAAAAAAGAACTGAGAAAAAAATCTGAAGAAAAAACTGAGCAGAAAAACTGAGCAGAAAAACTGAGAAAAAAAACTGTTAAAAAAAACTGAAGAAAAACGGATGAAAAAAACTGAGAAGAAAAATTGAGAAAAAACGACTGAAAAAACTGAAGAAAAACTTAGAAAAATACTGTGAAAAAAAAGAAGAACTGAGAAAAAAAACTGAAGAAAAACTTAGAAAAAAACTGAAAAAAACTGCAAAAAAGAACTGAGAAAAAAATCTGAAGAAAAAACTGATCAGAAAAACTGATCAGAAAAACTGAGAAAAAAAACTATTTAAAAAAACTGAAGAAAAACTTAGAAAAAAACTGAGAAGAAAAATTGAGAAAAAACGACTGAAAAAACTGAAGAAAAACTAAGAAAAAAACTGTGAAAAAAATTGTGAAAAAAAAGAACTGAGAAAAAAAACTGAAGAAAAAACTGAGCAGAAAAACTGAGCAGAAAAACTGAGAAAAAAATAACTATTAAAAAAATACTGAAGAAAAACGGAGTAAAAAAACTGAGAAGAAAAATTGAGAAAAAACGATTCAAAAAACTGAAGAAAAACTTAGAAAAAAACTGTGAAAAAAAAGAACTGAGAAAAAAAACTGAAGAAAAACTTAGAAAAAAACTGTGAAAAAAAGAAGAACTGAGAAAAAAAACTGAAGAAAAACTTAGAAAAAAACTGAAAAAAACTGCAAAAAAAGAACTGAGAAAAAAATCTGAAGAAAAAACTGAGCAGAAAAACTGATCAGAAAAACTGAGAAAAAAAAATATTTAAAAAAACTGAAGAAAAACGGAGGAAAAAAACTGAAGAAAAATTGAGAAAAAACGACCGAAAAAACTGAAGAAAAACTAAGAAAAAAACTGTGAAAAAAATTGTGAAAAAAAAGAACTGAGAAAAAATACTGAAGAAAAAACTGAGCAGAAAAACTGAGCAGAAAATCTGAGAAAAAAATAACTATTAAAAAAATACTGAAGAAAAACGGAGTAAAAAAACTGAGAAGAAAAATTGAGAAAAAAAGATTCAAAAAACTGAAGAAAAACTTAGAAAAAAACTGTGAAAAAAAAGAACTGAGAAAAAAAACTGAAGAAAAATTTAGAAAAAAACTGTGCACAAAAGTGTGGAAAAAAAGAACTGAGAAAAAAACTGATAAAAAACTGAGCAGAAAAACTGAGCAAAAAAACTATTTAAAAAAAACTGAAGAAAAACGGATGAAAAAAACTGAGAAGAAAAATTGAGAAAAAACGACTGAAAAAACTGAAGAAAAACTAAGAAAAAAACTGTGAAAAAAACTGTGAAAAAAAAGAACTGAGAAAAAAAACTGAAGAAAATCTGAGAAAAAAACTGAAAAAAACTGCAAAAAAAGAACTGAGAAAAAAATCTGAAGAAAAAACTGAGCAGAAAAACTGATCAGAAAAACTGAGAAAAAAAACTATTTAAAAAAACTGAAGAAAAACGGAGTAAAAAAACTGAGAAGAAAAATTGAGAAAAAACGATTCAAAAAACTGAAGAAAAACTTAGAAAAAAACTGTGAAAAAAAAGAACTGAGAAAAAAAACTGAAGAAAAATTTTGAAAAAAACTGTGCACAAAAGTGTGGAAAAAAAGAACTGAGAAAAAAACTGAGAAAAAACTGAGCAGAAAAACTGAGCAGAAAAACTGAGAAAAAAAACTGTTAAAAAAAACTGAAGAAAAACGGATGAAAAAAACTGAGAAGAAAAATTGAGAAAAAACGACTGAAAAAACTGAAGAAAAACTGAAGAAAAATACTGTGAAAAAAAAGAAGAACTGAGAAAAAAAACTGAAGAAAAACTTAGAAAAAAATTGAAAAAAACTGCAAAAAAGAACTGAGAAAAAAATCTGAAGAAAAAACTGAGCAGAAAAACTGATCAGAAAAACTGAGAAAAAAAACTATTTAAAAAAACTGAAGAAAAACGGAGGAAAAAAACTGAGAAGTAAAATTGAGAAAAAACGACTGAAAAAACTGAAGAAAAACTAAGAAAAAAACTGTGAAAAAAATTGTGAAAAAAAAGAACTGAGAAAAAAAACTGAAGAAAAAACTGAGCAGAAAAACTGAGCAGAAAAACTGAGAAAAAAATAACTATTAAAAAAATACTGAAGAAAAACGGAGTAAAAAAACTGAGAAGAAAAATTGAGAAAAAACGATTCAAAAAACTGAAGAAAAACTTAGAAAAAAACTGTGAAAAAAAAGAACTGAGAAAAAAAACTGAAGAAAAATTTAGAAAAAAACTGTGCACAAAAGTGTGGAAAAAAAGAACTGAGAAAAAAAACTGAAAAAAACTGCAAAAAAAGAACTGAGAAAAAAATCTGAAGAAAAAACTGAGCAGAAAAACTGATCAGAAAAACTGAGAAAAAAAACTATTTAAAAAAACTGAAGAAAAACGGAGGAAAAAAACTGAGAAGAAAAATTGAGAAAAAAAGATTCAAAAAACTGAAGAAAAACTTAGAAAAAAACTGTGAAAAAATAGAACTGAGAAAAAAAACTGAAGAAAAATTTAGAAAAAAACTGTGCACAAAAGTGTGGAAAAAAAGAACTGAGAAAAAAACTGATAAAAAACTGAGAAGAAAAATTGAGAAAAAACGACTATAAAAACTGAAGAAAAACTAAGAAAAAAACTGTGAAAAAAAATTGTGAAAAAAAAGAACTGAGAAAAAAAACTGAAGAAAACACTGAGCAGAAAAACTGAGCAGAAAAACTGAGAAAAAAATAACTATTAAAAAAATACTGAAGAAAAACGGAGTAAAAAAACTGAGAAGAAAAATTGAGAAAAAACGATTCAAAAAACTGAAGAAAAACTTAGAAAAAAACTGTGAAAAAAAAAAACTGAGAAAAAAAACTGAAGAAAAACTTAGAAAAAGACTGTGAAAAAAAGAACTGAGAAAAAAAACTGAAAAAAACTGCAAAAAAAGAACTGAGAAAAAAATCTGAAGAAAAAACTGAGCAGAAAAACTGATCAGAAAAACTGAGAAAAAAACTATGTAAAAAAACTGAAGAAAAACGGAGGAAAAAAACTGAGAAGAAAAATTGAGAAAAAACGACCGAAAAAACTGAAGAAAAACTAAGAAAAAAACTGTGAAAAAAATTGTGAAAAAAAAGAACTGAGAAAAAAAACTGAAGAAAAAACTGAGCAGAAAAACTGAGCAGAAAAATTGAGAAAAAAATAACTATTAAAAAAATACTGAAGAAAAACGGAGTAAAAAAACTGAGAAGAAAAATTGAGAAAAAACGATTCAAAAAACTGAAGAAAAACTTAGAAAAAAACTGTGAAAAAAAAGAATTGAGAAAAAAAACTGACGAAAAACTTAGAAAAAAACTGTGAAAAAAAAGAAGAACTGAGAAAAAAAACTGAAGAAAAACTTAGAAAAAAACTGTGAAAAAAATTGTGAAAAAAAAGAACTGAGAAAAAAAACTGAAGAAAATCTTAGAAAAAAACTGAAAAAAACTGCAAAAAAAGAACTGAGAAAAAAATCTGAAGAAAAAACTGAGCAGAAAAACTGATCAGAAAAACTGAGAAAAAAAACTATTTAAAAAAACTGAAGAAAAACTTAGAAAAAAACTGAGAAGAAAAATTGAGAAAAAACGACTGAAAAAACTGAAGAAAAACTAAGAAAAAAACTGTGAAAAAAATTGTGAAAAAAAAGAACTGAGAAAAAAAACTGAAGAAAAAACTGAGCAGAAAAACTGAGCAGAAAAACTGAGAAAAAAATAACTATTAAAAAAAACTGAAGAAAAACGGAGTAAAAAAACTGAGAAGAAAAATTGAGAAAAAACGATTCAAAAAACTGAAGAAAAACTTAGAAAAAAACTGTGAAAAAAAAGAACTGAGAAAAAAAACTGAAGAAAATCTTAGAAAAAAACTGAAAAAAAAGAAGAACTGAGACAAAAAACTGAAGAAAAACTTAGAAAAAAACTGAAAAAAACTGCAAAAAAAGAACTGAGAAAAAAATCTGAAGAAAAAACTGAGCAGAAAAACTGATCAGAAAAACTGAGAAAAAAAACTATTTAAAAAAACTGAAGAAAAACGGAGGAAAAAAACTGAAGAAAAATTGAGAAAAAACGACCGAAAAAACTGAAGAAAAACTAAGAAAAAAACTGTGAAAAAAATTGTGAAAAAAAAGAACTGAGAAAAAATACTGAAGAAAAAACTGAGCAGAAAAACTGAGCAGAAAAACTGAGAAAAAAATAACTATTAAAAAAATACTGAAGAAAAACGGAGTAAAAAAACTGAGAAGAAAAATTGAGAAAAAAAGATTCAAAAAACTGAAGAAAAACTTAGAAAAAAACTGTGAAAAAAAAGAACTGAGAAAAAAAACTGAAGAAAAATTTAGAAAAAAACTGTGCACAAAAGTGTGGAAAAAAAGAACTGAGAAAAAAACTGATAAAAAACTGAGCAGAAAAACTGAGAAAAAAAACTATTTAAAAAAAACTGAAGAAAAACGGATGAAAAAAACTGAGAAGAAAAATTGAGAAAAAACGACTGAAAAAACTGAAGAAAAACTAAGAAAAAAACTGTGAAAAAAACTGTGAAAAAAAAGAACTGAGAAAAAAAACTGAAGAAAATCTTAGAAAAAAACTGGAAAAAACTGCAAAAAAAGAACTGAGAAAAAAATCTGAAGAAAAAACTGAGCAGAAAAACTGATCAGAAAAACTGAGAAAAAAAACTATTTAAAAAAACTGAAGAAAAACGGAGTAAAAAAACTGAGAAGAAAAATTGAGAAAAAACGATTCAAAAAACTGAAGAAAAACTTAGAAAAAAACTGTGAAAAAAAAGAACTGAGAAAAAAAACTGAAGAAAAATTTAGAAAAAAACTGTGCACAAAAGTGTGGAAAAAAAGAACTGAGAAAAAAACTGATAAAAAAACTGAGCAGAAAAACTGAGCAGAAAAACTGAGAAAAAAAACTATTAAAAAAAAACTGAAGAAAAACGGATGAAAAAAACTGAGAAGAAAAATTGAGAAAAAACGACTGAAAAAACTGAAGAAAAACTTAGAAAAATACTGTGAAAAAAAAGAAGAACTGAGAAAAAAAACTGAAGAAAAACTTAGAAAAAAACTGAAAAAAACTGCAAAAAAGAACTGAGAAAAAAATCTGAAGAAAAAACTGAGCAGAAAAACTGAGCAGAAAAACTGAGAAAAAAAACTGTTAAAAAAAACTGAAGAAAAACGGATGAAAAAAACTGAGAAGAAAAATTGAGAAAAAACGACTGAAAAAACTGAAGAAAAACTTAGAAAAATACTGTGAAAAAAAAGAAGAACTGAGAAAAAAAACTGAAGAAAAACTTAGAAAAAAACTGAAAAAAACTGCAAAAAAGAACTGAGAAAAAAATCTGAAGAAAAAACTGATCAGAAAAACTGATCAGAAAAACTGAGAAAAAAAACTATTTAAAAAAACTGAAGAAAAACTTAGAAAAAAACTGAGAAGAAAAATTGAGAAAAAACGACTGAAAAAACTGAAGAAAAACTAAGAAAAAAACTGTGAAAAAAATTGTGAAAAAAAAGAACTGAGAAAAAAAACTGAAGAAAAAACTGAGCAGAAAAACTGAGCAGAAAAACTGAGAAAAAAATAACTATTAAAAAAATACTGAAGAAAAACGGAGTAAAAAAACTGAGAAGAAAAATTGAGAAAAAACGATTCAAAAAACTGAAGAAAAACTTAGAAAAAAACTGTGAAAAAAAAGAACTGAGAAAAAAAACTGAAGAAAAACTTAGAAAAAAACTGTGAAAAAAAGAAGAACTGAGAAAAAAAACTGAAGAAAAACTTAGAAAAAAACTGAAAAAAACTGCAAAAAAAGAACTGAGAAAAAAATCTGAAGAAAAAACTGAGCAGAAAAACTGATCAGAAAAACTGAGAAAAAAAAATATTTAAAAAAACTGAAGAAAAACGGAGGAAAAAAACTGAAGAAAAATTGAGAAAAAACGACCGAAAAAACTGAAGAAAAACTAAGAAAAAAACTGTGAAAAAAATTGTGAAAAAAAAGAACTGAGAAAAAATACTGAAGAAAAAACTGAGCAGAAAAACTGAGCAGAAAATCTGAGAAAAAAATAACTATTAAAAAAATACTGAAGAAAAACGGAGTAAAAAAACTGAGAAGAAAAATTGAGAAAAAAAGATTCAAAAAACTGAAGAAAAACTTAGAAAAAAACTGTGAAAAAAAAGAACTGAGAAAAAAAACTGAAGAAAAATTTAGAAAAAAACTGTGCACAAAAGTGTGGAAAAAAAGAACTGAGAAAAAAACTGATAAAAAACTGAGCAGAAAAACTGAGCAAAAAAACTATTTAAAAAAAACTGAAGAAAAACGGATGAAAAAAACTGAGAAGAAAAATTGAGAAAAAACGACTGAAAAAACTGAAGAAAAACTAAGAAAAAAACTGTGAAAAAAACTGTGAAAAAAAAGAACTGAGAAAAAAAACTGAAGAAAATCTGAGAAAAAAACTGAAAAAAACTGCAAAAAAAGAACTGAGAAAAAAATCTGAAGAAAAAACTGAGCAGAAAAACTGATCAGAAAAACTGAGAAAAAAAACTATTTAAAAAAACTGAAGAAAAACGGAGTAAAAAAACTGAGAAGAAAAATTGAGAAAAAACGATTCAAAAAACTGAAGAAAAACTTAGAAAAAAACTGTGAAAAAAAAGAACTGAGAAAAAAAACTGAAGAAAAATTTTGAAAAAAACTGTGCACAAAAGTGTGGAAAAAAAGAACTGAGAAAAAAACTGAGAAAAAACTGAGCAGAAAAACTGAGCAGAAAAACTGAGAAAAAAAACTGTTAAAAAAAACTGAAGAAAAACGGATGAAAAAAACTGAGAAGAAAAATTGAGAAAAAACGACTGAAAAAACTGAAGAAAAACTGAAGAAAAATACTGTGAAAAAAAAGAAGAACTGAGAAAAAAAACTGAAGAAAAACTTAGAAAAAAATTGAAAAAAACTGCAAAAAAGAACTGAGAAAAAAATCTGAAGAAAAAACTGAGCAGAAAAACTGATCAGAAAAACTGAGAAAAAAAACTATTTAAAAAAACTGAAGAAAAACGGAGGAAAAAAACTGAGAAGTAAAATTGAGAAAAAACGACTGAAAAAACTGAAGAAAAACTAAGAAAAAAACTGTGAAAAAAATTGTGAAAAAAAAGAACTGAGAAAAAAAACTGAAGAAAAAACTGAGCAGAAAAACTGAGCAGAAAAACTGAGAAAAAAATAACTATTAAAAAAATACTGAAGAAAAACGGAGTAAAAAAACTGAGAAGAAAAATTGAGAAAAAACGATTCAAAAAACTGAAGAAAAACTTAGAAAAAAACTGTGAAAAAAAAGAACTGAGAAAAAAAACTGAAGAAAAATTTAGAAAAAAACTGTGCACAAAAGTGTGGAAAAAAAGAACTGAGAAAAAAACTGATAAAAAAACTGAGCAGAAAAACTGAGCAGAAAAACTGAGAAAAAAAACTATTAAAAAAAAACTGAAGAAAAACGGAGGAAAAAAACTGAGAAGAAAAATTGAGAAAAAACGATTCAAAAAACTGAAGAAAAACTTAGAAAAAAACTGTGAAAAAAAAGAACTGAGAAAAAAAACTGAAGAAAATCTTAGAAAAAAACTGAAAAAAAAGAAGAACTGAGAAAAAAAACTGAAGAAAAACTTAGAAAAAAACTGAAAAAAACTGCAAAAAAGAACTGAGAAAAAAATCTGAAGAAAAAACTGAGCAGAAAAACTGATCAGAAAAACTGAGAAAAAAAACTATTTAAAAAAACTGAAGAAAAACGGAGGAAAAAAACTGAGAAAAATCGAGAAAAAACGACTGAAAAAACTGAAGAAAAACTAAGAAAAAAACTGTGAAAAAAATTGTGAAAAAAAAGAACTGAGAAAAAAAACTGAAGAAAAAACTGAGCAGAAAAACTGAGCAGAAAAACTGAGAAAAAAATAACTATTAAAAAAATACTGAAGAAAAACGGAGTAAAAAAACTGAGAAGAAAAATTGAGAAAAAACGATTCAAAAAACTGAAGAAAAACTTAGAAAAAAACTGTGAAAAAAAAGAACTGAGAAAAAAAACTGAAGAAAAACTTAGAAAAAAACTGAAAAAAAAGAAGAACTGAGAAAAAAAACTGAAGAAAAACTTAGAAAAAAACTGAAAAAAACTGCAAAAAAAGAACTGAGAAAAAATCTGAAGAAAAAACTGAGCAGAAAAACTGATCAGAAAAACTGAGAAAAAAAACTATTTAAAAAAACTGAAGAAAAACTTAGAAAAAAACTGAGAAGAAAAATTGAGAAAAAACGACTGAAAAAACTGAAGAAAAACTAAGAAAAAAACTGTGAAAAAAATTGTGAAAAAAAAGAACTGAGAAAAAAAACTGAAGAAAAAACTGAGCAGAAAAACTGAGCAGAAAAACTGAGAAAAAAATAACTATTAAAAAAATACTGAAGAAAAACGGAGTAAAAAAACTGAGAAGAAAAATTGAGAAAAAACGATTCAAAAAACTGAAGAAAAACTTAGAAAAAAACTGTGAAAAGAAAGAACTGAGAAAAAAAACTGAAGAAAATCTTAGAAAAAAACTGAAAAAAAGAAGAACTGAGAAAAAAAACTGAAGAAAAACTTAGAAAAAAACTGAAAAAAACTGCAAAAAAAGAACTGAGAAAAAAATCTGAAGAAAAAACTGAGCAGAAAAACTGATCAGAAAAACTGAGAAAAAAAACTATTTAAAAAAACTGAAGAAAAACTTAGAAAAAAACTGAGAAGAAAAATTGAGAAAAAACGACTGAAAAAACTGAAGAAAAACTAAGAAAAAAACTGTGAAAAAAATTGTGAAAAAAAAGAACTGAGAAAAAAAACTGAAGAAAAAACTGAGCAGAAAAACTGAGCAGAAAAACTGAGAAAAAAATAACTATTAAAAAAATACTGAAGAAAAACGGAGTAAAAAAACTGAGAAGAAAAATTGAGAAAAAACGATTCAAAAAACTGAAGAAAAACTTAGAAAAAAACTGTGAAAAAAAAGAACTGAGAAAAAAAACTGAAGAAAAACTTAGAAAAAAACTGTGAAAAAAAGAAGAACTGAGAAAAAAAACTGAAGAAAAACTTAGAAAAAAACTGAAAAAAACTGCAAAAAAAGAACTGAGAAAAAAATCTGAAGAAAAAACTGAGCAGAAAAACTGATCAGAAAAACTGAGAAAAAAAAATATTTAAAAAAACTGAAGAAAAACGGAGGAAAAAAACTGAAGAAAAATTGAGAAAAAACGACCGAAAAAACTGAAGAAAAACTAAGAAAAAAACTGTGAAAAAAATTGTGAAAAAAAAGAACTGAGAAAAAATACTGAAGAAAAAACTGAGCAGAAAAACTGAGCAGAAAAACTGAGAAAAAAATAACTATTAAAAAAATACTGAAGAAAAACGGAGTAAAAAAACTGAGAAGAAAAATTGAGAAAAAACGATTCAAAAAACTGAAGAAAAACTTAGAAAAAAACTGTGAAAAAAAAGAACTGAGAAAAAAAACTGAAGAAAAATTTAGAAAAAAACTGTGCACAAAAGTGTGGAAAAAAAGAACTGAGAAAAAAACTGATAAAAAAACTGAGCAGAAAAACTGAGCAGAAAAACTGAGAAAAAAAACTATTAAAAAAAAACTGAAGAAAAACGGATGAAAAAAACTGAGAAGAAAAATTGAGAAAAAACGACTGAAAAAACTGAAGAAAAACTTAGAAAAATACTGTGAAAAAAAAGAAGAACTGAGAAAAAAAACTGAAGAAAAACTTAGAAAAAAACTGAAAAAAACTGCAAAAAAGAACTGAGAAAAAAATCTGAAGAAAAAACTGAGCAGAAAAACTGAGCAGAAAAACTGAGAAAAAAAACTGTTAAAAAAAACTGAAGAAAAACGGATGAAAAAAACTGAGAAGAAAAATTGAGAAAAAACGACTGAAAAAACTGAAGAAAAACTTAGAAAAATACTGTGAAAAAAAAGAAGAACTGAGAAAAAAAACTGAAGAAAAACTTAGAAAAAAACTGAAAAAAACTGCAAAAAAGAACTGAGAAAAAAATCTGAAGAAAAAACTGATCAGAAAAACTGATCAGAAAAACTGAGAAAAAAAACTATTTAAAAAAACTGAAGAAAAACTTAGAAAAAAACTGAGAAGAAAAATTGAGAAAAAACGACTGAAAAAACTGAAGAAAAACTAAGAAAAAAACTGTGAAAAAAATTGTGAAAAAAAAGAACTGAGAAAAAAAACTGAAGAAAAAACTGAGCAGAAAAACTGAGCAGAAAAACTGAGAAAAAAATAACTATTAAAAAAATACTGAAGAAAAACGGAGTAAAAAAACTGAGAAGAAAAATTGAGAAAAAACGATTCAAAAAACTGAAGAAAAACTTAGAAAAAAACTGTGAAAAAAAAGAACTGAGAAAAAAAACTGAAGAAAAACTTAGAAAAAAACTGTGAAAAAAAGAAGAACTGAGAAAAAAAACTGAAGAAAAACTTAGAAAAAAACTGAAAAAAACTGCAAAAAAAGAACTGAGAAAAAAATCTGAAGAAAAAACTGAGCAGAAAAACTGATCAGAAAAACTGAGAAAAAAAAATATTTAAAAAAACTGAAGAAAAACGGAGGAAAAAAACTGAAGAAAAATTGAGAAAAAACGACCGAAAAAACTGAAGAAAAACTAAGAAAAAAACTGTGAAAAAAATTGTGAAAAAAAAGAACTGAGAAAAAATACTGAAGAAAAAACTGAGCAGAAAAACTGAGCAGAAAATCTGAGAAAAAAATAACTATTAAAAAAATACTGAAGAAAAACGGAGTAAAAAAACT
This sequence comes from Pristiophorus japonicus, assembly GCF_044704955.1. Lineage (NCBI taxonomy): Eukaryota > Metazoa > Chordata > Chondrichthyes > Pristiophoridae > Pristiophorus > Pristiophorus japonicus. Next base: position 1,514,079 of record NW_027250734.1, on the reverse strand, counting down.
GAGAAGAAAAATTGAGAAAAAAAGATTCAAAAAACTGAAGAAAAACTTAGAAAAAAACTGTGAAAAAAAAGAACTGAGAAAAAAAACTGAAGAAAAATTTAGAAAAAAACTGTGCACAAAAGTGTGGAAAAAAAGAACTGAGAAAAAAACTGATAAAAAACTGAGCAGAAAAACTGAGCAAAAAAACTATTTAAAAAAAACTGAAGAAAAACGGATGAAAAAAACTGAGAAGAAAAATTGAGAAAAAACGACTGAAAAAACTGAAGAAAAACTAAGAAAAAAACTGTGAAAAAAACTGTGAAAAAAAAGAACTGAGAAAAAAAACTGAAGAAAATCTGAGAAAAAAACTGAAAAAAACTGCAAAAAAAGAACTGAGAAAAAAATCTGAAGAAAAAACTGAGCAGAAAAACTGATCAGAAAAACTGAGAAAAAAAACTATTTAAAAAAACTGAAGAAAAACGGAGTAAAAAAACTGAGAAGAAAAATTGAGAAAAAACGATTCAAAAAACTGAAGAAAAACTTAGAAAAAAACTGTGAAAAAAAAGAACTGAGAAAAAAAACTGAAGAAAAATTTTGAAAAAAACTGTGCACAAAAGTGTGGAAAAAAAGAACTGAGAAAAAAACTGAGAAAAAACTGAGCAGAAAAACTGAGCAGAAAAACTGAGAAAAAAAACTGTTAAAAAAAACTGAAGAAAAACGGATGAAAAAAACTGAGAAGAAAAATTGAGAAAAAACGACTGAAAAAACTGAAGAAAAACTGAAGAAAAATACTGTGAAAAAAAAGAAGAACTGAGAAAAAAAACTGAAGAAAAACTTAGAAAAAAATTGAAAAAAACTGCAAAAAAGAACTGAGAAAAAAATCTGAAGAAAAAACTGAGCAGAAAAACTGATCAGAAAAACTGAGAAAAAAAACTATTTAAAAAAACTGAAGAAAAACGGAGGAAAAAAACTGAGAAGTAAAATTGAGAAAAAACGACTGAAAAAACTGAAGAAAAACTAAGAAAAAAACTGTGAAAAAAATTGTGAAAAAAAAGAACTGAGAAAAAAAACTGAAGAAAAAACTGAGCAGAAAAACTGAGCAGAAAAACTGAGAAAAAAATAACTATTAAAAAAATACTGAAGAAAAACGGAGTAAAAAAACTGAGAAGAAAAATTGAGAAAAAACGATTCAAAAAACTGAAGAAAAACTTAGAAAAAAACTGTGAAAAAAAAGAACTGAGAAAAAAAACTGAAGAAAAATTTAGAAAAAAACTGTGCACAAAAGTGTGGAAAAAAAGAACTGAGAAAAAAACTGATAAAAAAACTGAGCAGAAAAACTGAGCAGAAAAACTGAGAAAAAAAACTATTAAAAAAAAACTGAAGAAAAACGGAGGAAAAAAACTGAGAAGAAAAATTGAGAAAAAACGATTCAAAAAACTGAAGAAAAACTTAGAAAAAAACTGTGAAAAAAAAGAACTGAGAAAAAAAACTGAAGAAAATCTTAGAAAAAAACTGAAAAAAAAGAAGAACTGAGAAAAAAAACTGAAGAAAAACTTAGAAAAAAACTGAAAAAAACTGCAAAAAAGAACTGAGAAAAAAATCTGAAGAAAAAACTGAGCAGAAAAACTGATCAGAAAAACTGAGAAAAAAAACTATTTAAAAAAACTGAAGAAAAACGGAGGAAAAAAACTGAGAAAAATCGAGAAAAAACGACTGAAAAAACTGAAGAAAAACTAAGAAAAAAACTGTGAAAAAAATTGTGAAAAAAAAGAACTGAGAAAAAAAACTGAAGAAAAAACTGAGCAGAAAAACTGAGCAGAAAAACTGAGAAAAAAATAACTATTAAAAAAATACTGAAGAAAAACGGAGTAAAAAAACTGAGAAGAAAAATTGAGAAAAAACGATTCAAAAAACTGAAGAAAAACTTAGAAAAAAACTGTGAAAAAAAAGAACTGAGAAAAAAAACTGAAGAAAAACTTAGAAAAAAACTGAAAAAAAAGAAGAACTGAGAAAAAAAACTGAAGAAAAACTTAGAAAAAAACTGAAAAAAACTGCAAAAAAAGAACTGAGAAAAAAATCTGAAGAAAAAACTGAGCAGAAAAACTGATCAGAAAAACTGAGAAAAAAAACTATTTAAAAAAACTGAAGAAAAACTTAGAAAAAAACTGAGAAGAAAAATTGAGAAAAAACGACTGAAAAAACTGAAGAAAAACTAAGAAAAAAACTGTGAAAAAAATTGTGAAAAAAAAGAACTGAGAAAAAAAACTGAAGAAAAAACTGAGCAGAAAAACTGAGCAGAAAAACTGAGAAAAAAATAACTATTAAAAAAATACTGAAGAAAAACGGAGTAAAAAAACTGAGAAGAAAAATTGAGAAAAAACGATTCAAAAAACTGAAGAAAAACTTAGAAAAAAACTGTGAAAAGAAAGAACTGAGAAAAAAAACTGAAGAAAATCTTAGAAAAAAACTGAAAAAAAGAAGAACTGAGAAAAAAAACTGAAGAAAAACTTAGAAAAAAACTGAAAAAAACTGCAAAAAAAGAACTGAGAAAAAAATCTGAAGAAAAAACTGAGCAGAAAAACTGATCAGAAAAACTGAGAAAAAAAACTATTTAAAAAAACTGAAGAAAAACTTAGAAAAAAACTGAGAAGAAAAATTGAGAAAAAACGACTGAAAAAACTGAAGAAAAACTAAGAAAAAAACTGTGAAAAAAATTGTGAAAAAAAAGAACTGAGAAAAAAAACTGAAGAAAAAACTGAGCAGAAAAACTGAGCAGAAAAACTGAGAAAAAAATAACTATTAAAAAAATACTGAAGAAAAACGGAGTAAAAAAACTGAGAAGAAAAATTGAGAAAAAACGATTCAAAAAACTGAAGAAAAACTTAGAAAAAAACTGTGAAAAAAAAGAACTGAGAAAAAAAACTGAAGAAAAACTTAGAAAAAAACTGTGAAAAAAAGAAGAACTGAGAAAAAAAACTGAAGAAAAACTTAGAAAAAAACTGAAAAAAACTGCAAAAAAAGAACTGAGAAAAAAATCTGAAGAAAAAACTGAGCAGAAAAACTGATCAGAAAAACTGAGAAAAAAAAATATTTAAAAAAACTGAAGAAAAACGGAGGAAAAAAACTGAAGAAAAATTGAGAAAAAACGACCGAAAAAACTGAAGAAAAACTAAGAAAAAAACTGTGAAAAAAATTGTGAAAAAAAAGAACTGAGAAAAAATACTGAAGAAAAAACTGAGCAGAAAAACTGAGCAGAAAAACTGAGAAAAAAATAACTATTAAAAAAATACTGAAGAAAAACGGAGTAAAAAAACTGAGAAGAAAAATTGAGAAAAAAAGATTCAAAAAACTGAAGAAAAACTTAGAAAAAAACTGTGAAAAAAAAGAACTGAGAAAAAAAACTGAAGAAAAATTTAGAAAAAAACTGTGCACAAAAGTGTGGAAAAAAAGAACTGAGAAAAAAACTGATAAAAAACTGAGCAGAAAAACTGAGCAAAAAAACTATTTAAAAAAAACTGAAGAAAAACGGATGAAAAAAACTGAGAAGAAAAATTGAGAAAAAACGACTGAAAAAACTGAAGAAAAACTAAGAAAAAAACTGTGAAAAAAACTGTGAAAAAAAAGAACTGAGAAAAAAAACTGAAGAAAATCTTAGAAAAAAACTGAAAAAAAAGAAGAACTGAGAAAAAAAACTGAAGAAAAACTTAGAAAAAAACTGAAAAAAACTGCAAAAAAGAACTGAGAAAAAAATCTGAAGAAAAAACTGAGCAGAAAAACTGATCAGAAAAACTGAGAAAAAAAACTATTTAAAAAAACTGAAGAAAAACGGAGGAAAAAAACTGAGAAAAATCGAGAAAAAACGACTGAAAAAACTGAAGAAAAACTAAGAAAAAAACTGTGAAAAAAATTGTGAAAAAAAAGAACTGAGAAAAAAAACTGAAGAAAAAACTGAGCAGAAAAACTGAGCAGAAAAACTGAGAAAAAAATAACTATTAAAAAAATACTGAAGAAAAACGGAGTAAAAAAACTGAGAAGAAAAATTGAGAAAAAACGATTCAAAAAACTGAAGAAAAACTTAGAAAAAAACTGTGAAAAAAAAGAACTGAGAAAAAAAACTGAAGAAAAACTTAGAAAAAAACTGAAAAAAAAGAAGAACTGAGAAAAAAAACTGAAGAAAAACTTAGAAAAAAACTGAAAAAAACTGCAAAAAAAGAACTGAGAAAAAAATCTGAAGAAAAAACTGAGCAGAAAAACTGATCAGAAAAACTGAGAAAAAAAACTATTTAAAAAAACTGAAGAAAAACTTAGAAAAAAACTGAGAAGAAAAATTGAGAAAAAACGACTGAAAAAACTGAAGAAAAACTAAGAAAAAAACTGTGAAAAAAATTGTGAAAAAAAAGAACTGAGAAAAAAAACTGAAGAAAAAACTGAGCAGAAAAACTGAGCAGAAAAACTGAGAAAAAAATAACTATTAAAAAAATACTGAAGAAAAACGGAGTAAAAAAACTGAGAAGAAAAATTGAGAAAAAACGATTCAAAAAACTGAAGAAAAACTTAGAAAAAAACTGTGAAAAGAAAGAACTGAGAAAAAAAACTGAAGAAAATCTTAGAAAAAAACTGAAAAAAAGAAGAACTGAGAAAAAAAACTGAAGAAAAACTTAGAAAAAAACTGAAAAAAACTGCAAAAAAAGAACTGAGAAAAAAATCTGAAGAAAAAACTGAGCAGAAAAACTGATCAGAAAAACTGAGAAAAAAAACTATTTAAAAAAACTGAAGAAAAACGGAGGAAAGAAACTGAAGAAAAATTGAGAAAAAACGACTGAAAAAACTGAAGAAAAACTAAGAAAAAAACTGTGAAAAAAATTGTGAAAAAAAAGAACTGAGAAAAAAAACTGAAGAAAAAACTGAGCAGAAAAACTGAGCAGAAAAACTGAGAAAAAAATAACTATTAAAAAAATACTGAAGAAAAACGGAGTAAAAAAACTGAGAAGAAAAATTGAGAAAAAACGATTCAAAAAACTGAAGAAAAACTTAGAAAAAAACTGTGAAAAGAAAGAACTGAGAAAAAAAACTGAAGAAAATCTTAGAAAAAAACTGAAAAAAAGAAGAACTGAGAAAAAAAACTGAAGAAAAACTTAGAAAAAAACTGAAAAAAACTGCAAAAAAAGAACTGAGAAAAAAATCTGAAGAAAAAACTGAGCAGAAAAACTGATCAGAAAAACTGAGAAAAAAAACTATTTAAAAAAACTGAAGAAAAACGGAGGAAAGAAACTGAAGAAAAATTGAGAAAAAACGACCGAAAAAACTGAAGAAAAACTAAGAAAAAAACTGTGAAAAAAATTGTGAAAAAAAAGAACTGAGAAAAAAAACTGAAGAAAAAACTGAGCAGAAAAACTGAGCAGAAAAACTGAGAAAAAAATAACTATTAAAAAAATACTGAAGAAAAACGGAGTAAAAAAACTGAGAAGAAAAATTGAGAAAAAAAGATTCAAAAAACTGAAGAAAAACTTAGAAAAAAACTGTGAAAAAAAAGAACTGAGAAAAAAAACTGAAGAAAAATTTAGAAAAAAACTGTGCACAAAAGTGTGGAATAAAAGAACTGAGAAAAAAACTGATAAAAAACTGAGCAGAAAAACTGAGAAAAAAAACTATTTAAAAAAAACTGAAGAAAAACGGATGAAAAAAACTGAGAAGAAAAATTGAGAAAAAACGACCGAAAAAACTGAAGAAAAACTAAGAAAAAAACTGTGAAAAAAATTGTGAAAAAAAAGAACTGAGAAAAAAAACTGAAGAAAATCTTAGAAAAAAACTGAAAAAAACTGCAAAAAAAGAACTGAGAAAAAAATCTGAAGAAAAAACTGAGCAGAAAAACTGATCAGAAAAACTGAGAAAAAAAACTATTTAAAAAAACTGAAGAAAAACTTAGAAAAAAACTGAGAAGAAAAATTGAGAAAAAACGACTGAAAAAACTGAAGAAAAACTTAGAAAAAAACTGTGAAAAAAATTGTGAAAAAAAAGAACTGAGAAAAAAAACTGAAGAAAAAACTGAGCAGAAAAACTGAGCAGAAAAACTGAGAAAAAAATAACTATTAAAAAAATACTGAAGAAAAACGGAGTAAAAAAACTGAGAAGAAAAATTGAGAAAAAACGATTCAAAAAACTGAAGAAAAACTTAGAAAAAAACTGTGAAAAAAAAGAACTGAGAAAAAAAACTGAAGAAAAACTTAGAAAAAAACTGTGAAAAAAAAGAAGAACTGAGAAAAAAAACTGAAGAAAAACTTAGAAAAAAACTGAAAAAAACTGCAAAAAAAGAACTGAGAAAAAAATCTGAAGAAAAAACTGAGCAGAAAAACTGATCAGAAAAACTGAGAAAAAAAACTATTTAAAAAAACTGAAGAAAAACTTAGAAAAAAACTGAGAAGAAAAATTGAGAAAAAACGACTGAAAAAACTGAAGAAAAACTTAGAAAAAAACTGTGAAAAAAATTGTGAAAAAAAAGAACTGAGAAAAAAAACTGAAGAAAAAACTGAGCAGAAAAACTGAGCTGAAAAACTGAGAAAAAAATAACTATTAAAAAAATACTGAAGAAAAACGGAGTAAAAAAACTGAGAAGAAAAATTGAGAAAACACGATTCAAAAAACTGAAGAAAAACTTAGAAAAAACTGTGAAAAAAAGAACTGAGAAAAAAAACTGTAGAAAATCTTAGAAAAAAACTGAAAAAATAGAAGAACTGAGAAAAAAAACTGAAGAAAAACTTAGAAAAAAACTGAAAAAAACTGCCAAAAAAGAACTGAGAAAAAAATCTGAAGAAAAAACTGAGCAGAAAAACTGATCAGAAAAACTGAGAAAAAAAACTATTTAAAAAAACTGAAGAAAAACGGAGGAAAAAAACTGAAGAAAAATTGAGAAAAAACGACCGAAAAAACTGAAGAAAAACTAAGAAAAAAACTGTGAAAAAAATTGTGGAAAAAAAAGAACTGAGAAAAAATACTGAAGAAAAAACTGAGCAGAAAAACTGAGCAGAAAAACTGAGAAAAAAATAACTATTAAAAAATATTGAAGAAAAACGGAGTAAAAAAACTGAGAAGAAAAATTGAGAAAAAAAGATTCAAAAAACTGAAGAAAAACTTAGAAAAAAACTGTGAAAAAAAAGAACTGAGAAAAAAAACTGAAGAAAAATTTAGAAAAAAACTGCACAAAAGTGTGGAAAAAAAGAACTGAGAAAAAAACTGATAAAAAACTGAGCAGAAAAACTGAGAAAAAAAGCTATTTAAAAAAAACTGAAGAAAAACTAAGAAAAAAACTGAGAAGAAGAATTGAGAAAAAACGACTGAAAAAACTGAAGAAAAACTAAGAAAAAATCTGTGAAAAAAACTGTGAAAAAAAAGAACTGAGAAAAAAAACTGAAGAAAAAACTGAGCAGAAAAACTGAGCAGAAAAACTGAGAAAAAAATATCTATTAAAAAAATACTGAAGAAAAACGGAGTAAAAAAACTGAGAAGAAAAATTGAGAAAAAACGATTCAAAAAACTGAAGAAAAACTTAGAAAAAAACTGTGAAAAAAAAGAACTGAGAAAAAAAACTGAAGAAAAATTTAGATAAAAACTGTGCACAAAAGTGTGGAAAAAAAGAACTGAGAAAAAAACTGATAAAAAACTGAGCAGAAAAACTGATCAGAAAAACTGAGAAAAAAAACTATTTAAAAAAAACTGAAGAAAAATGGATGTAAAAAACTGAGAAGAAAAATTGAGAAAAAACGACTGAAAAAACTGAAGAAAAACTTAGAAAAAAACTGTGAAAAAAAAGAACTGAGAAAAAAAACTGAAGAAAAATTTAGAAAAAAACTGTGCACAAAAGTGTGGAAAAAAAGAACTGAGAAAAAAACTGAAAAAAACTGCAAAAAAGAACTGAGAAAAAAATCTGAAGAAAAAACTGAGCAGAAAAACTGATCAGAAAAACTGAGAAAAAAAACTATTTAAAAAAACTGAAGAAAAACGGAGTAAAAAAACTGAGAAGAAAAATTGAGAAAAAACGATTCAAAAAACTGAAGAAAAACTTAGAAAAAAACTGTGAAAAAAAAGAACTGAGAAAAAAAACTGAAGAAAAATTTAGAAAAAAACTGTGCACAAAAGTGTGGAAAAAAAGAACTGAGAAAAAAACTGAGAAAAAACTGAGCAGAAAAACTGAGCAGAAAAACTGAGAAAAAAAACTGTTCAAAAAAAACTGAAGAAAAACGGATGAAAAAAACTGAGAAGAAAAATTGAGAAAAAACGACTGAAAAAACTGAAGAAAAACTGAAGAAAAATACTGTGAAAAAAAGAAGAACTGAGAAAAAAAACTGAAGAAAAACTTGGAAAAAAACTGAAAAAAACTGCAAAAAAGAACTGAGAAAAAAATCTGAAGAAAAAACTGAGCAGAAAAACTGATCAGAAAAACTGAGAAAAAAAACTATTTAAAAAAACTGAAGAAAAACGGAGGAAAAAAACTGAGAAGTAAAATTGAGAAAAAACGACTGAAAAAACTGAAGAAAAACTAAGAAAAAAACTGTGAAAAAAATTGTGAAAAAAAAGAACTGAGAAAAAAAACTGAAGAAAAAACTGAGCAGAAAAACTGAGCAGAAAAACTGAGAAAAAAATAACTATTAAAAAATACTGAAGAAAAACGGAGTAAAAAAACTGAGAAGAAAAATTGAGAAAAAACGATTCAAAAAACTGAAGAAAAACTTAGAAAAAAACTGTGAAAAAAAAGAACTGAGAAAAAAAACTGAAGAAAAATTTAGAAAAAAACTGTGCACAAAAGTGTGGAAAAAAGGAACTGAGAAAAAAACTGATAAAAAACTGAGCAGAAAAACTGGGAAAAAAAACTATTTAAAAAAAACTGAAGAAAAACGGATGAAAAAAACTGAGAAGAAAAATTGAGAAAAAACGACTGAAAAAACTGAAGAAAAACTAAGAAAAAAACTGTGAAAAAAACTGTGAAAAAAAAGAACTGAGAAAAAAACTGAGAAAAAACTGAGCAGAAAAACTGAGCAGAAAAACTGAGAAAAAAAACTGTTAAAAAAAAACTGAAGAAAAACGGATGAAAAAAACTGAAGAAAAATTGAGAAAAAACGATTCAAAAAACTGAAGAAAAACGTAGAAAAAAACTGTGAAAAAAAAGAACTGAGAAAAAAAACTGAAGAAAATCTTAGAAAAAAACTGAAAAAAAAGAAGAACTGAGAAAAAAAACTGAAGAAAAACTTAGAAAAAAACTGAAAAAAACTGCAAAAAAAGAACTGAGAAAAAAATCTGAAGAAAAAACTGAGCAGAAAAACTGATCAGAAAAACTGAGAAAAAAAACTATTTAAAAAAACTGAAGAAAAACGGAGGAAAAAAACTGAAGAAAAATTGAGAAAAAACGACCGAAAAAACTGAAGAAAAACTAAGAAAAAAACTGTGAAAAAAATTGTGAAAAAAAAGAACTGAGAAAAAATACTGAAGAAAAAACTGAGCAGAAAAACTGAGCAGAAAAACTGAGAAAAAAATAACTATTAAAAAAATACTGAAGAAAAACGGAGTAAAAAAACTGAGAAGAAAAATTGAGAAAAAAAGATTCAAAAAACTGAAGAAAAACTTAGAAAAAAACTGTGAAAAAAAAGAACTGAGAAAAAAAACTGAAGAAAAATTTAGAAAAAAACTGTGCACAAAAGTGTGGAAAAAAAGAACTGAGAAAAAAACTGATAAAAAACTGAGCAGAAAAACTGAGAAAAAAAACTATTTAAAAAAAACTGAAGAAAAACGGATGAAAAAAACTGAGAAGAAAAATTGAGAAAAAACGACTGAAAAAACTGAAGAAAAACTAAGAAAAAAACTGTGAAAAAAATTGTGAAAAAAAAGAACTGAGAAAAAAAACTGAAGAAAAAACTGAGCAGAAAAACTGAGCAGAAAAACTGAGAAAAAATTAACTATTAAGAAAATACTGAAGAAAAACGGAGTAAAAAAACTGAGAAGAAAAATTGAGAAAAAACGACTGAAAAAACTGAAGAAAAACTTAGAAAAATACTGTGAAAAAAAAGAACTGAGAAAAAAAACTGAAGAAAAACTGAGAAAAAAACTGAAAAAAACTGCAAAAAAGAACTGAGAAAAAAATCTGAAGAAAAAACTGAGCAGAAAAACTGATCAGAAAAACTGAGAAAAAAAACTATTTAAAAAAACTGAAGAAAAACGGAGGAAAAAAACTGAGAAGAAAAATCGAGAAAAAACGACTGAAAAAACTGAAGAAAAACTAAGAAAAAAACTGTGAAAAAAATTGTGAAAAAAAAGAACTGAGAAAAAAAACTGAAGAAAAAACTGAGCAGAAAAACTGATCAGAAAAACTGAGAAAAAAAACTATTTAAAAAAACTGAAGAAAAACGGAGGAAAAAAACTGAGAAGAAAAATTGAGAAAAAACGACTGAAAAAACTGAAGAAAAACTAAGAAAAAAACTGTGAAAAAAATTGTGAAAAAAAAGAACTGAGAAAAAAAACTGAAGAAAAAACTGAGCAGAAAAACTGAGCAGAAAAACTGAGAAAAAAATAACTTAAAAAAATACTGAAGAAAAACGGAGTAAAAAAACTGAGAAGAAAAATTGAGAAAAAACGATTCAAAAAACTGAAGAAAAACTTAGAAAAAAACTGTGAAAAAAAAGAACTGAGAAAAAAAACTGAAGAAAAATTAAAAAAAAAACTGTGCACAACAGTGTAGAAAAAAAGAACTGAGAAAAAAACTGAGAAAAAACTGAGCAGAAAAACTGAGCAGAAAAACTGAGAGAAAAAACTGTTAAAAAAAACTGAAGAAAAACGGATGAAAAAAACTGAGAAGAAAAATTGAGAAAAAACGACTGAAAAAACTGAAGAAAAACTTAGAAAAATACTGTGAAAAAAAAGAACTGAGAAAAAAAACTGAAGAAAAACTGAGAAAAAAACTGAAAAAAACTGCAAAAAAGAACTGAGAAAAAAATCTGAAGAAAAAACTGAGCAGAAAAACTGATCAGAAAAACTGAGAAAAAAAACTATTTAAAAAAACTGAAGAAAAACGGAGGAAAAAAACTGAGAAGAAAAATCGAGAAAAAACGACTGAAAAAACTGAAGAAAAACTAAGAAAAAAACTGTGAAAAAAATTGTGAAAAAAAAGAACTGAGAAAAAAAACTGAAGAAAAAACTGAGCAGAAAAACTGAGCAGAAAAACTGAGAAAAAAATAACTACTAAAAAAATACTGAAGAAAAACGGAGTAAAAAAACTAAGAAAAATTGAGAAAAAACGATTCAAAAAACTGAAGAAAAACTTAGAAAAAAACTGTGAAAAAAAAGAACTGAGAAAAAAAACTGAAGAAAAACTTAGAAAAAAACTGTGAAAAAAAAGAAGAACTGAGAAAAAAAACTGAAGAAAAACATAGAAAAAAACTGAAAAAAACTGCAAAAAAGAACTGAGAAAAAAATCTGAAGAAAAAACTGAGCAGAAAAACTGATCAGAAAAACTGAGAAAAAAAACTATTTAAAAAAACTGAAGAAAAACGGAGGAAAAAAACTGAGAAGAAAAATTGAGAAAAAACGACTGAAAAAACTGAAGAAAAACTAAGAAAAAAACTGTGAAAAAAATTGTGAAAAAAAAGAACTGAGAAAAAAAACTGAAGAAAAAACTGAGCAGAAAAACTGAGAAAAAAAACTATTTAAAAAAACTGAAGAAAAACTTAGAAAAAAACTGAGAAGAAAAATTGAGAAAAAACGACTGAAAAAACTGAAGAAAAACTAAGAAAAAAACTGTGAAAAAAATTGTGAAAAAAAAGAACTGAGAAAAAAAACTGAAGAAAAAACTGAGCAGAAAAACTGAGAAAAAAATAACTATTAAAAAAATACTGAAGAAAAACGGAGTAAAAAAACTGAGAAGAAAAATTGAGAAAAAACGATTCAAAAAACTGAAGAAAAACTTAGAAAAAAACTGTGAAAAAAAAGAACTGAGAAAAAAAACTGAAGAAAAAACTGAGCAGAAAAACTGAGCAGAAAAACTGAGAAAAAAATAACTATTAAAAAAATACTGAAGAAAAACGGAGTAAAAAAACTGAGAAGAAAAATTGAGAAAAAACGATTCAAAAAACTGAAGAAAAACTTAGAAAAAAACTGTGAAAAAAAAGAACTGAGAAAAAAAACTGAAGAAAAACTTAGAAAAAAACTGTGAAAAAAAGAAGAACTGAGAAAAAAAACTGAAGAAAAACTTAGAAAAAAACTGAAAAAAACTGCAAAAAAAGAACTGAGAAAAAAATCTGAAGAAAAAACTGAGCAGAAAAACTGATCAGAAAAACTGAGAAAAAAAACTATGTAAAAAAACTGAAGAAAAACGGAGGAAAAAAACTGAGAAGAAAAATTGAGAAAAAACGACCGAAAAAACTGAAGAAAAACTAAGAAAAAAACTGTGAAAAAAATTGTGAAAAAAAGAACTGAGAAAAAAAACTGAAGAAAAAACTGAGCAGAAAAACTGAGCAGAAAAATTGAGAAAAAAATAACTATTAAAAAAATACTGAAGAAAAACGGAGTAAAAAAACTGAGAAGAAAAATTGAGAAAAAACGATTCAAAAAACTGAAGAAAAACTTAGAAAAAAACTGTGAAAAAAAAGAACTGAGAAAAAAAACTGAAGAAAAATTTAGAAAAAAACTGTGCACAAAAGTGTGGAAAAAAAGAACTGAGAAAAAAACTGATGAAAAAACTGAGCAGAAAAACTGAGCAGAAAAACTGAGAAAAAAAAGTATTAAAAAAAAACTGAAGAAAAACGGATGAAAAAAACTGAGAAGAAAAATTGAGAAAAAACGACTGCAAAAACTGAAGAAAAACTTAGAAAAATACTGTGAAAAAAAAGAAGAACTGAGAAAAAAAAACTGAAGAAAAACTTAGAAAAAAACTGAAAAAAACTGCAAAAAAGAACTGAGAAAAAAATCTGAAGAAAAAACTGAGCAGAAAAACTGATCAGAAAAACTGAGAAAAAAAACTATTTAAAAAACTGAAGAAAAACGGAGGAAAAAAACTGAGAAGAAAAATCGAGAACAAACGACTGAAAAAACTGAAAAAAAACTAAGAAAAAAACTGTGAAAAAAATTGTGAAAAAAAAGAACTGAGAAAAAAAACTGAAGAAAAAACTGAGAAGAAAAACTGAGCAGAAAAACTGAGAAAAAAAACTGTTAAAAAAAACTGAAGAAAAACGGATGAAAAAAACTGAGAAGAAAAATTGAGAAAAAACGACTGAAAAAACTGAAGAAAAACTTAGAAAAATACTGTGAAAAAAAAGAACTGAGAAAAAAAACTGAAGAAAAACTGAGAAAAAAACTGAAAAAAACTGCAAAAAAGAACTGAGAAAAAAATCTGAAGAAAAAACTGAGCAGAAAAACTGATCAGAAAAACTGAGAAAAAAAACTATTTAAAAAAACTGAAGAAAAACGGAGGAAAAAAACTGAGCAGAAAAATCGAGAAAAAACGACTGAAAAAACTGAAGAAAAACTAAGAAAAAAACTGTGAAAAAAATTGTGAAAAAAAAGAACTGAGAAAAAAAACTGAAGAAAAAACTGAGCAGAAAAACTGAGCAGAAAAACTGAGAAAAAAATAACTACTAAAAAAATACTGAAGAAAAACGGAGTAAAAAAACTGAGAAGAAAAATTGAGAAAAAACGATTCAAAAAACTGAAGAAAAACTTAGAAAAAAACTGTGAAAAAAAAGAACTGAGAAAAAAAACTGAAGAAAAACTTAGAAAAAAACTGTGAAAAAAAAGAAGAACTGAGAAAAAAAACTGAAGAAAAACATAGAAAAAAACTGAAAAAAACTGCAAAAAAGAACTGAGAAAAAAATCTGAAGAAAAAACTGAGCAGAAAAACTGATCAGAAAAACTGAGAAAAAAAACTATTTAAAAAAACTGAAGAAAAACGGAGGAAAAAAACTGAGAAGAAAAATTGAGAAAAAACGACTGAAAAAACTGAAGAAAAACTAAGAAAAAAACTGTGAAAAAAATTGTGAAAAAAAAGAACTGAGAAAAAAAACTGAAGAAAAAACTGAGCAGAAAAACTGAGAAAAAAAACTATTTAAAAAAACTGAAGAAAAACTTAGAAAAAAACTGAGAAGAAAAATTGAGAAAAAACGACTGAAAAAACTGAAGAAAAACTAAGAAAAAAACTGTGAAAAAAATTGTGAAAAAAAAGAACTGAGAAAAAAAACTGAAGAAAAAACTGAGCAGAAAAACTGAGCAGAAAAACTGAGAAAAAAATAACTATTAAAAAAATACTGAAGAAAAACGGAGTAAAAAAACTGAGAAGAAAAATTGAGAAAAAACGATTCAAAAAACTGAAGAAAAACTTAGAAAAAAACTGTGAAAAAAAAGAACTGAGAAAAAAAACTGAAGAAAAAACTGAGCAGAAAAACTGAGCAGAAAAACTGAGAAAAAAATAACTATTAAAAAAATACTGAAGAAAAACGGAGTAAAAAAACTGAGAAGAAAAATTGAGAAAAAACGATTCAAAAAACTGAAGAAAAACTTAGAAAAAAACTGTGAAAAAAAAGAACTGAGAAAAAAAACTGAAGAAAAACTTAGAAAAAAACTGTGAAAAAAAGAAGAACTGAGAAAAAAAACTGAAGAAAAACTTAGAAAAAAACTGAAAAAAACTGCAAAAAAAGAACTGAGAAAAAAATCTGAAGAAAAAACTGAGCAGAAAAACTGATCAGAAAAACTGAGAAAAAAAACTATGTAAAAAAACTGAAGAAAAACGGAGGAAAAAAACTGAGAAGAAAAATTGAGAAAAAACGACCGAAAAAACTGAAGAAAAACTAAGAAAAAAACTGTGAAAAAAATTGTGAAAAAAAAGAACTGAGAAAAAAAACTGAAGAAAAAACTGAGCAGAAAAACTGAGCAGAAAAACTGAGAAAAAAATAACTATTAAAAAAATACTGAAGAAAAACGGAGTAAAAAAACTGAGAAGAAAAATTGAGAAAAAACGATTCAAAAAACTGAAGAAAAACTTAGAAAAAAACTGTGAAAAAAAAGAACTGAGAAAAAAAACTGAAGAAAAACTTAGAAAAAAACTGTGAAAAAAAGAAGAACTGAGAAAAAAAACTGAAGAAAAACTTAGAAAAAAACTGAAAAAAACTGCAAAAAAAGAACTGAGAAAAAAATCTGAAGAAAAAACTGAGCAGAAAAACTGATCAGAAAAACTGAGAAAAAAAAATATTTAAAAAAACTGAAGAAAAACGGAGGAAAAAAACTGAAGAAAAATTGAGAAAAAACGACCGAAAAAACTGAAGAAAAACTAAGAAAAAAACTGTGAAAAAAATTGTGAAAAAAAAGAACTGAGAAAAAATACTGAAGAAAAAACTGAGCAGAAAAACTGAGCAGAAAAACTGAGAAAAAAATAACTATTAAAAAAATACTGAAGAAAAACGGAGTAAAAAAACTGAGAAGAAAAATTGAGAAAAAACGATTCAAAAAACTGAAGAAAAACTTAGAAAAAAACTGTGAAAAAAAAGAACTGAGAAAAAAAACTGAAGAAAAATTTAGAAAAAAACTGTGCACAAAAGTGTGGAAAAAAAGAACTGAGAAAAAAACTGATAAAAAAACTGAGCAGAAAAACTGAGCAGAAAAACTGAGAAAAAAAACTATTAAAAAAAAACTGAAGAAAAACGGATGAAAAAAACTGAGAAGAAAAATTGAGAAAAAACGACTGAAAAAACTGAAGAAAAACTTAGAAAAATACTGTGAAAAAAAAGAAGAACTGAGAAAAAAAACTGAAGAAAAACTTAGAAAAAAACTGAAAAAAACTGCAAAAAAGAACTGAGAAAAAAATCTGAAGAAAAAACTGAGCAGAAAAACTGAGCAGAAAAACTGAGAAAAAAAACTGTTAAAAAAAACTGAAGAAAAACGGATGAAAAAAACTGAGAAGAAAAATTGAGAAAAAACGACTGAAAAAACTGAAGAAAAACTTAGAAAAATACTGTGAAAAAAAAGAAGAACTGAGAAAAAAAACTGAAGAAAAACTTAGAAAAAAACTGAAAAAAACTGCAAAAAAGAACTGAGAAAAAAATCTGAAGAAAAAACTGATCAGAAAAACTGATCAGAAAAACTGAGAAAAAAAACTATTTAAAAAAACTGAAGAAAAACTTAGAAAAAAACTGAGAAGAAAAATTGAGAAAAAACGACTGAAAAAACTGAAGAAAAACTAAGAAAAAAACTGTGAAAAAAATTGTGAAAAAAAAGAACTGAGAAAAAAAACTGAAGAAAAAACTGAGCAGAAAAACTGAGCAGAAAAACTGAGAAAAAAATAACTATTAAAAAAATACTGAAGAAAAACGGAGTAAAAAAACTGAGAAGAAAAATTGAGAAAAAACGATTCAAAAAACTGAAGAAAAACTTAGAAAAAAACTGTGAAAAAAAAGAACTGAGAAAAAAAACTGAAGAAAAACTTAGAAAAAAACTGTGAAAAAAAGAAGAACTGAGAAAAAAAACTGAAGAAAAACTTAGAAAAAAACTGAAAAAAACTGCAAAAAAAGAACTGAGAAAAAAATCTGAAGAAAAAACTGAGCAGAAAAACTGATCAGAAAAACTGAGAAAAAAAAATATTTAAAAAAACTGAAGAAAAACGGAGGAAAAAAACTGAAGAAAAATTGAGAAAAAACGACCGAAAAAACTGAAGAAAAACTAAGAAAAAAACTGTGAAAAAAATTGTGAAAAAAAAGAACTGAGAAAAAATACTGAAGAAAAAACTGAGCAGAAAAACTGAGCAGAAAATCTGAGAAAAAAATAACTATTAAAAAAATACTGAAGAAAAACGGAGTAAAAAAACTGAGAAGAAAAATTGAGAAAAAAAGATTCAAAAAACTGAAGAAAAACTTAGAAAAAAACTGTGAAAAAAAAGAACTGAGAAAAAAAACTGAAGAAAAATTTAGAAAAAAACTGTGCACAAAAGTGTGGAAAAAAAGAACTGAGAAAAAAACTGATAAAAAACTGAGCAGAAAAACTGAGCAAAAAAACTATTTAAAAAAAACTGAAGAAAAACGGATGAAAAAAACTGAGAAGAAAAATTGAGAAAAAACGACTGAAAAAACTGAAGAAAAACTAAGAAAAAAACTGTGAAAAAAACTGTGAAAAAAAAGAACTGAGAAAAAAAACTGAAGAAAATCTGAGAAAAAAACTGAAAAAAACTGCAAAAAAAGAACTGAGAAAAAAATCTGAAGAAAAAACTGAGCAGAAAAACTGATCAGAAAAACTGAGAAAAAAAACTATTTAAAAAAACTGAAGAAAAACGGAGTAAAAAAACTGAGAAGAAAAATTGAGAAAAAACGATTCAAAAAACTGAAGAAAAACTTAGAAAAAAACTGTGAAAAAAAAGAACTGAGAAAAAAAACTGAAGAAAAATTTTGAAAAAAACTGTGCACAAAAGTGTGGAAAAAAAGAACTGAGAAAAAAACTGAGAAAAAACTGAGCAGAAAAACTGAGCAGAAAAACTGAGAAAAAAAACTGTTAAAAAAAACTGAAGAAGAACGGATGAAAAAAACTGAGAAGAAAAATTGAGAAAAAACGACTGAAAAAACTGAAGAAAAACTGAAGAAAAATACTGTGAAAAAAAAGAAGAACTGAGAAAAAAAACTGAAGAAAAACTTAGAAAAAAATTGAAAAAAACTGCAAAAAAGAACTGAGAAAAAAATCTGAAGAAAAAACTGAGCAGAAAAACTGATCAGAAAAACTGAGAAAAAAAACTATTTAAAAAAACTGAAGAAAAACGGAGGAAAAAAACTGAGAAGTAAAATTGAGAAAAAACGACTGAAAAAACTGAAGAAAAACTAAGAAAAAAACTGTGAAAAAAATTGTGAAAAAAAAGAACTGAGAAAAAAAACTGAAGAAAAAACTGAGCAGAAAAACTGAGCAGAAAAACTGAGAAAAAAATAACTATTAAAAAAATACTGAAGAAAAACGGAGTAAAAAAACTGAGAAGAAAAATTGAGAAAAAACGATTCAAAAAACTGAAGAAAAACTTAGAAAAAAACTGTGAAAAAAAAGAACTGAGAAAAAAAACTGAAGAAAAATTTAGAAAAAAACTGTGCACAAAAGTGTGGAAAAAAAGAACTGAGAAAAAAACTGATAAAAAAACTGAGCAGAAAAACTGAGCAGAAAAACTGAGAAAAAAAACTATTAAAAAAAAACTGAAGAAAAACGGAGGAAAAAAACTGAGAAGAAAAATTGAGAAAAAACGATTCAAAAAACTGAAGAAAAACTTAGAAAAAAACTGTGAAAAAAAAGAACTGAGAAAAAAAACTGAAGAAAATCTTAGAAAAAAACTGAAAAAAAAGAAGAACTGAGAAAAAAAACTGAAGAAAAACTTAGAAAAAAACTGAAAAAAACTGCAAAAAAGAACTGAGAAAAAAATCTGAAGAAAAAACTGAGCAGAAAAACTGATCAGAAAAACTGAGAAAAAAAACTATTTAAAAAAACTGAAGAAAAACGGAGGAAAAAAACTGAGAAAAATCGAGAAAAAACGACTGAAAAAACTGAAGAAAAACTAAGAAAAAAACTGTGAAAAAAATTGTGAAAAAAAAGAACTGAGAAAAAAAACTGAAGAAAAAACTGAGCAGAAAAACTGAGCAGAAAAACTGAGAAAAAAATAACTATTAAAAAAATACTGAAGAAAAACGGAGTAAAAAAACTGAGAAGAAAAATTGAGAAAAAACGATTCAAAAAACTGAAGAAAAACTTAGAAAAAAACTGTGAAAAAAAAGAACTGAGAAAAAAAACTGAAGAAAAACTTAGAAAAAAACTGAAAAAAAAGAAGAACTGAGAAAAAAAACTGAAGAAAAACTTAGAAAAAAACTGAAAAAAACTGCAAAAAAAGAACTGAGAAAAAAATCTGAAGAAAAAACTGAGCAGAAAAACTGATCAGAAAAACTGAGAAAAAAAACTATTTAAAAAAACTGAAGAAAAACTTAGAAAAAAACTGAGAAGAAAAATTGAGAAAAAACGACTGAAAAAACTGAAGAAAAACTAAGAAAAAAACTGTGAAAAAAATTGTGAAAAAAAAGAACTGAGAAAAAAAACTGAAGAAAAAACTGAGCAGAAAAACTGAGCAGAAAAACTGAGAAAAAAATAACTATTAAAAAAATACTGAAGAAAAACGGAGTAAAAAAACTGAGAAGAAAAATTGAGAAAAAACGATTCAAAAAACTGAAGAAAAACTTAGAAAAAAACTGTGAAAAGAAAGAACTGAGAAAAAAAACTGAAGAAAATCTTAGAAAAAAACTGAAAAAAAGAAGAACTGAGAAAAAAAACTGAAGAAAAACTTAGAAAAAAACTGAAAAAAACTGCAAAAAAAGAACTGAGAAAAAAATCTGAAGAAAAAACTGAGCAGAAAAACTGATCAGAAAAACTGAGAAAAAAAACTATTTAAAAAAACTGAAGAAAAACTTAGAAAAAAACTGAGAAGAAAAATTGAGAAAAAACGACTGAAAAAACTGAAGAAAAACTAAGAAAAAAACTGTGAAAAAAATTGTGAAAAAAAAGAACTGAGAAAAAAAACTGAAGAAAAAACTGAGCAGAAAAACTGAGCAGAAAAACTGAGAAAAAAATAACTATTAAAAAAATACTGAAGAAAAACGGAGTAAAAAAACTGAGAAGAAAAATTGAGAAAAAACGATTCAAAAAACTGAAGAAAAACTTAGAAAAAAACTGTGAAAAAAAAGAACTGAGAAAAAAAACTGAAGAAAAACTTAGAAAAAAACTGTGAAAAAAAGAAGAACTGAGAAAAAAAACTGAAGAAAAACTTAGAAAAAAACTGAAAAAAACTGCAAAAAAAGAACTGAGAAAAAAATCTGAAGAAAAAACTGAGCAGAAAAACTGATCAGAAAAACTGAGAAAAAAAAATATTTAAAAAAACTGAAGAAAAACGGAGGAAAAAAACTGAAGAAAAATTGAGAAAAAACGACCGAAAAAACTGAAGAAAAACTAAGAAAAAAACTGTGAAAAAAATTGTGAAAAAAAAGAACTGAGAAAAAATACTGAAGAAAAAACTGAGCAGAAAAACTGAGCAGAAAATCTGAGAAAAAAATAACTATTAAAAAAATACTGAAGAAAAACGGAGTAAAAAAACTGAGAAGAAAAATTGAGAAAAAAAGATTCAAAAAACTGAAGAAAAACTTAGAAAAAAACTGTGAAAAAAAAGAACTGAGAAAAAAAACTGAAGAAAAATTTAGAAAAAAACTGTGCACAAAAGTGTGGAAAAAAAGAACTGAGAAAAAAACTGATAAAAAACTGAGCAGAAAAACTGAGCAAAAAAACTATTTAAAAAAAACTGAAGAAAAACGGATGAAAAAAACTGAGAAGAAAAATTGAGAAAAAACGACTGAAAAAACTGAAGAAAAACTAAGAAAAAAACTGTGAAAAAAACTGTGAAAAAAAAGAACTGAGAAAAAAAACTGAAGAAAATCTGAGAAAAAAACTGAAAAAAACTGCAAAAAAAGAACTGAGAAAAAAATCTGAAGAAAAAACTGAGCAGAAAAACTGATCAGAAAAACTGAGAAAAAAAACTATTTAAAAAAACTGAAGAAAAACGGAGTAAAAAAACTGAGAAGAAAAATTGAGAAAAAACGATTCAAAAAACTGAAGAAAAACTTAGAAAAAAACTGTGAAAAAAAAGAACTGAGAAAAAAAACTGAAGAAAAATTTTGAAAAAAACTGTGCACAAAAGTGTGGAAAAAAAGAACTGAGAAAAAAACTGAGAAAAAACTGAGCAGAAAAACTGAGCAGAAAAACTGAGAAAAAAAACTGTTAAAAAAAACTGAAGAAAAACGGATGAAAAAAACTGAGAAGAAAAATTGAGAAAAAACGACTGAAAAAACTGAAGAAAAACTGAAGAAAAATACTGTGAAAAAAAAGAAGAACTGAGAAAAAAAACTGAAGAAAAACTTAGAAAAAAATTGAAAAAAACTGCAAAAAAGAACTGAGAAAAAAATCTGAAGAAAAAACTGAGCAGAAAAACTGATCAGAAAAACTGAGAAAAAAAACTATTTAAAAAAACTGAAGAAAAACGGAGGAAAAAAACTGAGAAGTAAAATTGAGAAAAAACGACTGAAAAAACTGAAGAAAAACTAAGAAAAAAACTGTGAAAAAAATTGTGAAAAAAAAGAACTGAGAAAAAAAACTGAAGAAAAAACTGAGCAGAAAAACTGAGCAGAAAAACTGAGAAAAAAATAACTATTAAAAAAATACTGAAGAAAAACGGAGTAAAAAAACTGAGAAGAAAAATTGAGAAAAAACGATTCAAAAAACTGAAGAAAAACTTAGAAAAAAACTGTGAAAAAAAAGAACTGAGAAAAAAAACTGAAGAAAAATTTAGAAAAAAACTGTGCACAAAAGTGTGGAAAAAAAGAACTGAGAAAAAAAACTGAAAAAAACTGCAAAAAAAGAACTGAGAAAAAAATCTGAAGAAAAAACTGAGCAGAAAAACTGATCAGAAAAACTGAGAAAAAAAACTATTTAAAAAAACTGAAGAAAAACGGAGGAAAAAAACTGAGAAGAAAAATTGAGAAAAAAAGATTCAAAAAACTGAAGAAAAACTTAGAAAAAAACTGTGAAAAAATAGAACTGAGAAAAAAAACTGAAGAAAAATTTAGAAAAAAACTGTGCACAAAAGTGTGGAAAAAAAGAACTGAGAAAAAAACTGATAAAAAACTGAGAAGAAAAATTGAGAAAAAACGACTGAAAAAACTGAAGAAAAACTAAGAAAAAAACTGTGAAAAAAAATTGTGAAAAAAAAGAACTGAGAAAAAAAACTGAAGAAAACACTGAGCAGAAAAACTGAGCAGAAAAACTGAGAAAAAAATAACTATTAAAAAAATACTGAAGAAAAACGGAGTAAAAAAACTGAGAAGAAAAATTGAGAAAAAACGATTCAAAAAACTGAAGAAAAACTTAGAAAAAAACTGTGAAAAAAAAAAACTGAGAAAAAAAACTGAAGAAAAACTTAGAAAAAGACTGTGAAAAAAAGAACTGAGAAAAAAAACTGAAAAAAACTGCAAAAAAAGAACTGAGAAAAAAATCTGAAGAAAAAACTGAGCAGAAAAACTGATCAGAAAAACTGAGAAAAAAACTATGTAAAAAAACTGAAGAAAAACGGAGGAAAAAAACTGAGAAGAAAAATTGAGAAAAAACGACCGAAAAAACTGAAGAAAAACTAAGAAAAAAACTGTGAAAAAAATTGTGAAAAAAAAGAACTGAGAAAAAAAACTGAAGAAAAAACTGAGCAGAAAAACTGAGCAGAAAAATTGAGAAAAAAATAACTATTAAAAAAATACTGAAGAAAAACGGAGTAAAAAAACTGAGAAGAAAAATTGAGAAAAAACGATTCAAAAAACTGAAGAAAAACTTAGAAAAAAACTGTGAAAAAAAAGAATTGAGAAAAAAAACTGACGAAAAACTTAGAAAAAAACTGTGAAAAAAAAGAAGAACTGAGAAAAAAAACTGAAGAAAAACTTAGAAAAAAACTGTGAAAAAAATTGTGAAAAAAAAGAACTGAGAAAAAAAACTGAAGAAAATCTTAGAAAAAAACTGAAAAAAACTGCAAAAAAAGAACTGAGAAAAAAATCTGAAGAAAAAACTGAGCAGAAAAACTGATCAGAAAAACTGAGAAAAAAAACTATTTAAAAAAACTGAAGAAAAACTTAGAAAAAAACTGAGAAGAAAAATTGAGAAAAAACGACTGAAAAAACTGAAGAAAAACTAAGAAAAAAACTGTGAAAAAAATTGTGAAAAAAAAGAACTGAGAAAAAAAACTGAAGAAAAAACTGAGCAGAAAAACTGAGCAGAAAAACTGAGAAAAAAATAACTATTAAAAAAAACTGAAGAAAAACGGAGTAAAAAAACTGAGAAGAAAAATTGAGAAAAAACGATTCAAAAAACTGAAGAAAAACTTAGAAAAAAACTGTGAAAAAAAAGAACTGAGAAAAAAAACTGAAGAAAATCTTAGAAAAAAACTGAAAAAAAAGAAGAACTGAGACAAAAAACTGAAGAAAAACTTAGAAAAAAACTGAAAAAAACTGCAAAAAAAGAACTGAGAAAAAAATCTGAAGAAAAAACTGAGCAGAAAAACTGATCAGAAAAACTGAGAAAAAAAACTATTTAAAAAAACTGAAGAAAAACGGAGGAAAAAAACTGAAGAAAAATTGAGAAAAAACGACCGAAAAAACTGAAGAAAAACTAAGAAAAAAACTGTGAAAAAAATTGTGAAAAAAAAGAACTGAGAAAAAATACTGAAGAAAAAACTGAGCAGAAAAACTGAGCAGAAAAACTGAGAAAAAAATAACTATTAAAAAAATACTGAAGAAAAACGGAGTAAAAAAACTGAGAAGAAAAATTGAGAAAAAAAGATTCAAAAAACTGAAGAAAAACTTAGAAAAAAACTGAAGAAAAACTTAGAAAAAAACTGTGAAAAAAAGAAGAACTGAGAAAAAAAACTGAAGAAAAACTTAGAAAAAAACTGAAAAAAACTGCAAAAAAAGAACTGAGAAAAAAATCTGAAGAAAAAACTGAGCAGAAAAACTGATCAGAAAAACTGAGAAAAAAAAATATTTAAAAAAACTGAAGAAAAACGGAGGAAAAAAACTGAAGAAAAATTGAGAAAAAACGACCGAAAAAACTGAAGAAAAACTAAGAAAAAAACTGTGAAAAAAATTGTGAAAAAAAAGAACTGAGAAAAAATACTGAAGAAAAAACTGAGCAGAAAAACTGAGCAGAAAATCTGAGAAAAAAATAACTATTAAAAAAATACTGAAGAAAAACGGAGTAAAAAAACTGAGAAGAAAAATTGAGAAAAAAAGATTCAAAAAACTGAAGAAAAACTTAGAAAAAAACTGTGAAAAAAAAGAACTGAGAAAAAAAACTGAAGAAAAATTTAGAAAAAAACTGTGCACAAAAGTGTGGAAAAAAAGAACTGAGAAAAAAACTGATAAAAAACTGAGCAGAAAAACTGAGCAAAAAAACTATTTAAAAAAAACTGAAGAAAAACGGATGAAAAAAACTGAGAAGAAAAATTGAGAAAAAACGACTGAAAAAACTGAAGAAAAACTAAGAAAAAAACTGTGAAAAAAACTGTGAAAAAAAAGAACTGAGAAAAAAAACTGAAGAAAATCTGAGAAAAAAACTGAAAAAAACTGCAAAAAAAGAACTGAGAAAAAAATCTGAAGAAAAAACTGAGCAGAAAAACTGATCAGAAAAACTGAGAAAAAAAACTATTTAAAAAAACTGAAGAAAAACGGAGTAAAAAAACTGAGAAGAAAAATTGAGAAAAAACGATTCAAAAAACTGAAGAAAAACTTAGAAAAAAACTGTGAAAAAAAAGAACTGAGAAAAAAAACTGAAGAAAAATTTTGAAAAAAACTGTGCACAAAAGTGTGGAAAAAAAGAACTGAGAAAAAAACTGAGAAAAAATTGAGCAGAAAAACTGAGCAGAAAAACTGAGAAAAAAAACTGTTAAAAAAAACTGAAGAAAAACGGATGAAAAAAACTGAGAAGAAAAATTGAGAAAAAACGACTGAAAAAACTGAAGAAAAACTGAAGAAAAATACTGTGAAAAAAAAGAAGAACTGAGAAAAAAAACTGAAGAAAAACTTAGAAAAAAATTGAAAAAAACTGCAAAAAAGAACTGAGAAAAAAATCTGAAGAAAAAACTGAGCAGAAAAACTGATCAGAAAAACTGAGAAAAAAAACTATTTAAAAAAACTGAAGAAAAACGGAGGAAAAAAACTGAGAAGTAAAATTGAGAAAAAACGACTGAAAAAACTGAAGAAAAACTAAGAAAAAAACTGTGAAAAAAATTGTGAAAAAAAAGAACTGAGAAAAAAAACTGAAGAAAAAACTGAGCAGAAAAACTGAGCAGAAAAACTGAGAAAAAAATAACTATTAAAAAAATACTGAAGAAAAACGGAGTAAAAAAACTGAGAAGAAAAATTGAGAAAAAACGATTCAAAAAACTGAAGAAAAACTTAGAAAAAAACTGTGAAAAAAAAGAACTGAGAAAAAAAACTGAAGAAAAATTTAGAAAAAAACTGTGCACAAAAGTGTGGAAAAAAAGAACTGAGAAAAAAACTGATAAAAAAACTGAGCAGAAAAACTGAGCAGAAAAACTGAGAAAAAAAACTATTAAAAAAAAACTGAAGAAAAACGGAGGAAAAAAACTGAGAAGAAAAATTGAGAAAAAACGATTCAAAAAACTGAAGAAAAACTTAGAAAAAAACTGTGAAAAAAAAGAACTGAGAAAAAAAACTGAAGAAAATCTTAGAAAAAAACTGAAAAAAAAGAAGAACTGAGAAAAAAAACTGAAGAAAAACTTAGAAAAAAACTGAAAAAAACTGCAAAAAAGAACTGAGAAAAAAATCTGAAGAAAAAACTGAGCAGAAAAACTGATCAGAAAAACTGAGAAAAAAAACTATTTAAAAAAACTGAAGAAAAACGGAGGAAAAAAACTGAGAAAAATCGAGAAAAAACGACTGAAAAAACTGAAGAAAAACTAAGAAAAAAACTGTGAAAAAAATTGTGAAAAAAAAGAACTGAGAAAAAAAACTGAAGAAAAAACTGAGCAGAAAAACTGAGCAGAAAAACTGAGAAAAAAATAACTATTAAAAAAATACTGAAGAAAAACGGAGTAAAAAAACTGAGAAGAAAAATTGAGAAAAAACGATTCAAAAAACTGAAGAAAAACTTAGAAAAAAACTGTGAAAAAAAAGAACTGAGAAAAAAAACTGAAGAAAAACTTAGAAAAAAACTGAAAAAAAAGAAGAACTGAGAAAAAAAACTGAAGAAAAACTTAGAAAAAAACTGAAAAAAACTGCAAAAAAAGAACTGAGAAAAAAATCTGAAGAAAAAACTGAGCAGAAAAACTGATCAGAAAAACTGAGAAAAAAAACTATTTAAAAAAACTGAAGAAAAACTTAGAAAAAAACTGAGAAGAAAAATTGAGAAAAAACGACTGAAAAAACTGAAGAAAAACTAAGAAAAAAACTGTGAAAAAAATTGTGAAAAAAAAGAACTGAGAAAAAAAACTGAAGAAAAAACTGAGCAGAAAAACTGAGCAGAAAAACTGAGAAAAAAATAACTATTAAAAAAATACTGAAGAAAAACGGAGTAAAAAAACTGAGAAGAAAAATTGAGAAAAAACGATTCAAAAAACTGAAGAAAAACTTAGAAAAAAACTGTGAAAAGAAAGAACTGAGAAAAAAAACTGAAGAAAATCTTAGAAAAAAACTGAAAAAAAGAAGAACTGAGAAAAAAAACTGAAGAAAAACTTAGAAAAAAACTGAAAAAAACTGCAAAAAAAGAACTGAGAAAAAAATCTGAAGAAAAAACTGAGCAGAAAAACTGATCAGAAAAACTGAGAAAAAAAACTATTTAAAAAAACTGAAGAAAAACTTAGAAAAAAACTGAGAAGAAAAATTGAGAAAAAACGACTGAAAAAACTGAAGAAAAACTAAGAAAAAAACTGTGAAAAAAATTGTGAAAAAAAAGAACTGAGAAAAAAAACTGAAGAAAAAACTGAGCAGAAAAACTGAGCAGAAAAACTGAGAAAAAAATAACTATTAAAAAAATACTGAAGAAAAACGGAGTAAAAAAACTGAGAAGAAAAATTGAGAAAAAACGATTCAAAAAACTGAAGAAAAACTTAGAAAAAAACTGTGAAAAAAAAGAACTGAGAAAAAAAACTGAAGAAAAACTTAGAAAAAAACTGTGAAAAAAAGAAGAACTGAGAAAAAAAACTGAAGAAAAACTTAGAAAAAAACTGAAAAAAACTGCAAAAAAAGAACTGAGAAAAAAATCTGAAGAAAAAACTGAGCAGAAAAACTGATCAGAAAAACTGAGAAAAAAAAATATTTAAAAAAACTGAAGAAAAACGGAGGAAAAAAACTGAAGAAAAATTGAGAAAAAACGACCGAAAAAACTGAAGAAAAACTAAGAAAAAAACTGTGAAAAAAATTGTGAAAAAAAAGAACTGAGAAAAAATACTGAAGAAAAAACTGAGCAGAAAAACTGAGCAGAAAAACTGAGAAAAAAATAACTATTAAAAAAATACTGAAGAAAAACGGAGTAAAAAAACTGAGAAGAAAAATTGAGAAAAAAAGATTCAAAAAACTGAAGAAAAACTTAGAAAAAAACTGTGAAAAAAAAGAACTGAGAAAAAAAACTGAAGAAAAATTTAGAAAAAAACTGTGCACAAAAGTGTGGAAAAAAAGAACTGAGAAAAAAACTGATAAAAAACTGAGCAGAAAAACTGAGCAAAAAAACTATTTAAAAAAAACTGAAGAAAAACGGATGAAAAAAACTGAGAAGAAAAATTGAGAAAAAACGACTGAAAAAACTGAAGAAAAACTAAGAAAAAAACTGTGAAAAAAACTGTGAAAAAAAAGAACTGAGAAAAAAAACTGAAGAAAATCTTAGAAAAAAACTGAAAAAAAAGAAGAACTGAGAAAAAAAACTGAAGAAAAACTTAGAAAAAAACTGAAAAAAACTGCAAAAAAGAACTGAGAAAAAAATCTGAAGAAAAAACTGAGCAGAAAAACTGATCAGAAAAACTGAGAAAAAAAACTATTTAAAAAAACTGAAGAAAAACGGAGGAAAAAAACTGAGAAAAATCGAGAAAAAACGACTGAAAAAACTGAAGAAAAACTAAGAAAAAAACTGTGAAAAAAATTGTGAAAAAAAAGAACTGAGAAAAAAAACTGAAGAAAAAACTGAGCAGAAAAACTGAGCAGAAAAACTGAGAAAAAAATAACTATTAAAAAAATACTGAAGAAAAACGGAGTAAAAAAACTGAGAAGAAAAATTGAGAAAAAACGATTCAAAAAACTGAAGAAAAACTTAGAAAAAAACTGTGAAAAAAAAGAACTGAGAAAAAAAACTGAAGAAAAACTTAGAAAAAAACTGAAAAAAAAGAAGAACTGAGAAAAAAAACTGAAGAAAAACTTAGAAAAAAACTGAAAAAAACTGCAAAAAAAGAACTGAGAAAAAAATCTGAAGAAAAAACTGAGCAGAAAAACTGATCAGAAAAACTGAGAAAAAAAACTATTTAAAAAAACTGAAGAAAAACTTAGAAAAAAACTGAGAAGAAAAATTGAGAAAAAACGACTGAAAAAACTGAAGAAAAACTAAGAAAAAAACTGTGAAAAAAATTGTGAAAAAAAAGAACTGAGAAAAAAAACTGAAGAAAAAACTGAGCAGAAAAACTGAGCAGAAAAACTGAGAAAAAAATAACTATTAAAAAAATACTGAAGAAAAACGGAGTAAAAAAACTGAGAAGAAAAATTGAGAAAAAACGATTCAAAAAACTGAAGAAAAACTTAGAAAAAAACTGTGAAAAAAAAGAACTGAGAAAAAAAACTGAAGAAAAACTTAGAAAAAAACTGTGAAAAAAAGAAGAACTGAGAAAAAAAACTGAAGAAAAACTTAGAAAAAAACTGAAAAAAACTGCAAAAAAAGAACTGAGAAAAAAATCTGAAGAAAAAACTGAGCAGAAAAACTGATCAGAAAAACTGAGAAAAAAAAATATTTAAAAAAACTGAAGAAAAACGGAGGAAAAAAACTGAAGAAAAATTGAGAAAAAACGACCGAAAAAACTGAAGAAAAACTAAGAAAAAAACTGTGAAAAAAATTGTGAAAAAAAAGAACTGAGAAAAAATACTGAAGAAAAAACTGAGCAGAAAAACTGAGCAGAAAAACTGAGAAAAAAATAACTATTAAAAAAATACTGAAGAAAAACGGAGTAAAAAAACTGAGAAGAAAAATTGAGAAAAAAAGATTCAAAAAACTGAAGAAAAACTTAGAAAAAAACTGTGAAAAAAAAGAACTGAGAAAAAAAACTGAAGAAAAATTTAGAAAAAAACTGTGCACAAAAGTGTGGAAAAAAAGAACTGAGAAAAAAACTGATAAAAAACTGAGCAGAAAAACTGAGCAAAAAAACTATTTAAAAAAAACTGAAGAAAAACGGATGAAAAAAACTGAGAAGAAAAATTGAGAAAAAACGACTGAAAAAACTGAAGAAAAACTAAGAAAAAAACTGTGAAAAAAACTGTGAAAAAAAAGAACTGAGAAAAAAAACTGAAGAAAATCTTAGAAAAAAACTGAAAAAAAAGAAGAACTGAGAAAAAAAACTGAAGAAAAACTTAGAAAAAAACTGAAAAAAACTGCAAAAAAGAACTGAGAAAAAAATCTGAAGAAAAAACTGAGCAGAAAAACTGATCAGAAAAACTGAGAAAAAAAACTATTTAAAAAAACTGAAGAAAAACGGAGGAAAAAAACTGAGAAAAATCGAGAAAAAACGACTGAAAAAACTGAAGAAAAACTAAGAAAAAAACTGTGAAAAAAATTGTGAAAAAAAAGAACTGAGAAAAAAAACTGAAGAAAAAACTGAGCAGAAAAACTGAGCAGAAAAACTGAGAAAAAAATAACTATTAAAAAAATACTGAAGAAAAACGGAGTAAAAAAACTGAGAAGAAAAATTGAGAAAAAACGATTCAAAAAACTGAAGAAAAACTTAGAAAAAAACTGTGAAAAAAAAGAACTGAGAAAAAAAACTGAAGAAAAACTTAGAAAAAAACTGAAAAAAAAGAAGAACTGAGAAAAAAAACTGAAGAAAAACTTAGAAAAAAACTGAAAAAAACTGCAAAAAAAGAACTGAGAAAAAAATCTGAAGAAAAAACTGAGCAGAAAAACTGATCAGAAAAACTGAGAAAAAAAACTATTTAAAAAAACTGAAGAAAAACTTAGAAAAAAACTGAGAAGAAAAATTGAGAAAAAACGACTGAAAAAACTGAAGAAAAACTAAGAAAAAAACTGTGAAAAAAATTGTGAAAAAAAAGAACTGAGAAAAAAAACTGAAGAAAAAACTGAGCAGAAAAACTGAGCAGAAAAACTGAGAAAAAAATAACTATTAAAAAAATACTGAAGAAAAACGGAGTAAAAAAACTGAGAAGAAAAATTGAGAAAAAACGATTCAAAAAACTGAAGAAAAACTTAGAAAAAAACTGTGAAAAGAAAGAACTGAGAAAAAAAACTGAAGAAAATCTTAGAAAAAAACTGAAAAAAAGAAGAACTGAGAAAAAAAACTGAAGAAAAACTTAGAAAAAAACTGAAAAAAACTGCAAAAAAAGAACTGAGAAAAAAATCTGAAGAAAAAACTGAGCAGAAAAACTGATCAGAAAAACTGAGAAAAAAAACTATTTAAAAAAACTGAAGAAAAACGGAGGAAAGAAACTGAAGAAAAATTGAGAAAAAACGACTGAAAAAACTGAAGAAAAACTAAGAAAAAAACTGTGAAAAAAATTGTGAAAAAAAAGAACTGAGAAAAAAAACTGAAGAAAAAACTGAGCAGAAAAACTGAGCAGAAAAACTGAGAAAAAAATAACTATTAAAAAAATACTGAAGAAAAACGGAGTAAAAAAACTGAGAAGAAAAATTGAGAAAAAACGATTCAAAAAACTGAAGAAAAACTTAGAAAAAAACTGTGAAAAGAAAGAACTGAGAAAAAAAACTGAAGAAAATCTTAGAAAAAAACTGAAAAAAAGAAGAACTGAGAAAAAAAACTGAAGAAAAACTTAGAAAAAAACTGAAAAAAACTGCAAAAAAAGAACTGAGAAAAAAATCTGAAGAAAAAACTGAGCAGAAAAACTGATCAGAAAAACTGAGAAAAAAAACTATTTAAAAAAACTGAAGAAAAACGGAGGAAAGAAACTGAAGAAAAATTGAGAAAAAACGACCGAAAAAACTGAAGAAAAACTAAGAAAAAAACTGTGAAAAAAATTGTGAAAAAAAAGAACTGAGAAAAAAAACTGAAGAAAAAACTGAGCAGAAAAACTGAGCAGAAAAACTGAGAAAAAAATAACTATTAAAAAAATACTGAAGAAAAACGGAGTAAAAAAACTGAGAAGAAAAATTGAGAAAAAAAGATTCAAAAAACTGAAGAAAAACTTAGAAAAAAACTGTGAAAAAAAAGAACTGAGAAAAAAAACTGAAGAAAAATTTAGAAAAAAACTGTGCACAAAAGTGTGGAATAAAAGAACTGAGAAAAAAACTGATAAAAAACTGAGCAGAAAAACTGAGAAAAAAAACTATTTAAAAAAAACTGAAGAAAAACGGATGAAAAAAACTGAGAAGAAAAATTGAGAAAAAACGACCGAAAAAACTGAAGAAAAACTAAGAAAAAAACTGTGAAAAAAATTGTGAAAAAAAAGAACTGAGAAAAAAAACTGAAGAAAATCTTAGAAAAAAACTGAAAAAAACTGCAAAAAAAGAACTGAGAAAAAAATCTGAAGAAAAAACTGAGCAGAAAAACTGATCAGAAAAACTGAGAAAAAAAACTATTTAAAAAAACTGAAGAAAAACTTAGAAAAAAACTGAGAAGAAAAATTGAGAAAAAACGACTGAAAAAACTGAAGAAAAACTTAGAAAAAAACTGTGAAAAAAATTGTGAAAAAAAAGAACTGAGAAAAAAAACTGAAGAAAAAACTGAGCAGAAAAACTGAGCAGAAAAACTGAGAAAAAAATAACTATTAAAAAAATACTGAAGAAAAACGGAGTAAAAAAACTGAGAAGAAAAATTGAGAAAAAACGATTCAAAAAACTGAAGAAAAACTTAGAAAAAAACTGTGAAAAAAAAGAACTGAGAAAAAAAACTGAAGAAAAACTTAGAAAAAAACTGTGAAAAAAAAGAAGAACTGAGAAAAAAAACTGAAGAAAAACTTAGAAAAAAACTGAAAAAAACTGCAAAAAAAGAACTGAGAAAAAAATCTGAAGAAAAAACTGAGCAGAAAAACTGATCAGAAAAACTGAGAAAAAAAACTATTTAAAAAAACTGAAGAAAAACTTAGAAAAAAACTGAGAAGAAAAATTGAGAAAAAACGACTGAAAAAACTGAAGAAAAACTTAGAAAAAAACTGTGAAAAAAATTGTGAAAAAAAAGAACTGAGAAAAAAAACTGAAGAAAAAACTGAGCAGAAAAACTGAGCTGAAAAACTGAGAAAAAAATAACTATTAAAAAAATACTGAAGAAAAACGGAGTAAAAAAACTGAGAAGAAAAATTGAGAAAACACGATTCAAAAAACTGAAGAAAAACTTAGAAAAAACTGTGAAAAAAAGAACTGAGAAAAAAAACTGTAGAAAATCTTAGAAAAAAACTGAAAAAATAGAAGAACTGAGAAAAAAAACTGAAGAAAAACTTAGAAAAAAACTGAAAAAAACTGCCAAAAAAGAACTGAGAAAAAAATCTGAAGAAAAAACTGAGCAGAAAAACTGATCAGAAAAACTGAGAAAAAAAACTATTTAAAAAAACTGAAGAAAAACGGAGGAAAAAAACTGAAGAAAAATTGAGAAAAAACGACCGAAAAAACTGAAGAAAAACTAAGAAAAAAACTGTGAAAAAAATTGTGGAAAAAAAAGAACTGAGAAAAAATACTGAAGAAAAAACTGAGCAGAAAAACTGAGCAGAAAAACTGAGAAAAAAATAACTATTAAAAAATACTGAAGAAAAACGGAGTAAAAAAACTGAGAAGAAAAATTGAGAAAAAAAGATTCAAAAAACTGAAGAAAAACTTAGAAAAAAACTGTGAAAAAAAAGAACTGAGAAAAAAAACTGAAGAAAAATTTAGAAAAAAACTGCACAAAAGTGTGGAAAAAAAGAACTGAGAAAAAAACTGATAAAAAACTGAGCAGAAAAACTGAGAAAAAAAGCTATTTAAAAAAAACTGAAGAAAAACTAAGAAAAAAACTGAGAAGAAAAATTGAGAAAAAACGACTGAAAAAACTGAAGAAAAACTAAGAAAAAATCTGTGAAAAAAACTGTGAAAAAAAAGAACTGAGAAAAAAAACTGAAGAAAAAACTGAGCAGAAAAACTGAGCAGAAAAACTGAGAAAAAAATATCTATTAAAAAAATACTGAAGAAAAACGGAGTAAAAAAACTGAGAAGAAAAATTGAGAAAAAACGATTCAAAAAACTGAAGAAAAACTTAGAAAAAAACTGTGAAAAAAAAGAACTGAGAAAAAAAACTGAAGAAAAATTTAGATAAAAACTGTGCACAAAAGTGTGGAAAAAAAGAACTGAGAAAAAAACTGATAAAAAACTGAGCAGAAAAACTGATCAGAAAAACTGAGAAAAAAAACTATTTAAAAAAAACTGAAGAAAAATGGATGTAAAAAACTGAGAAGAAAAATTGAGAAAAAACGACTGAAAAAACTGAAGAAAAACTTAGAAAAAAACTGTGAAAAAAAAGAACTGAGAAAAAAAACTGAAGAAAAATTTAGAAAAAAACTGTGCACAAAAGTGTGGAAAAAAAGAACTGAGAAAAAAACTGAAAAAAACTGCAAAAAAGAACTGAGAAAAAAATCTGAAGAAAAAACTGAGCAGAAAAACTGATCAGAAAAACTGAGAAAAAAAACTATTTAAAAAAACTGAAGAAAAACGGAGTAAAAAAACTGAGAAGAAAAATTGAGAAAAAACGATTCAAAAAACTGAAGAAAAACTTAGAAAAAAACTGTGAAAAAAAAGAACTGAGAAAAAAAACTGAAGAAAAATTTAGAAAAAAACTGTGCACAAAAGTGTGGAAAAAAAGAACTGAGAAAAAAACTGAGAAAAAACTGAGCAGAAAAACTGAGCAGAAAAACTGAGAAAAAAAACTGTTCAAAAAAAACTGAAGAAAAACGGATGAAAAAAACTGAGAAGAAAAATTGAGAAAAAACGACTGAAAAAACTGAAGAAAAACTGAAGAAAAATACTGTGAAAAAAAGAAGAACTGAGAAAAAAAACTGAAGAAAAACTTGGAAAAAAACTGAAAAAAACTGCAAAAAAGAACTGAGAAAAAAATCTGAAGAAAAAACTGAGCAGAAAAACTGATCAGAAAAACTGAGAAAAAAAACTATTTAAAAAAACTGAAGAAAAACGGAGGAAAAAAACTGAGAAGTAAAATTGAGAAAAAACGACTGAAAAAACTGAAGAAAAACTAAGAAAAAAACTGTGAAAAAAATTGTGAAAAAAAAGAACTGAGAAAAAAAACTGAAGAAAAAACTGAGCAGAAAAACTGAGCAGAAAAACTGAGAAAAAAATAACTATTAAAAAATACTGAAGAAAAACGGAGTAAAAAAACTGAGAAGAAAAATTGAGAAAAAACGATTCAAAAAACTGAAGAAAAACTTAGAAAAAAACTGTGAAAAAAAAGAACTGAGAAAAAAAACTGAAGAAAAATTTAGAAAAAAACTGTGCACAAAAGTGTGGAAAAAAGGAACTGAGAAAAAAACTGATAAAAAACTGAGCAGAAAAACTGGGAAAAAAAACTATTTAAAAAAAACTGAAGAAAAACGGATGAAAAAAACTGAGAAGAAAAATTGAGAAAAAACGACTGAAAAAACTGAAGAAAAACTAAGAAAAAAACTGTGAAAAAAACTGTGAAAAAAAAGAACTGAGAAAAAAACTGAGAAAAAACTGAGCAGAAAAACT
Organism: Pristiophorus japonicus; assembly: GCF_044704955.1. NCBI lineage: Eukaryota > Metazoa > Chordata > Chondrichthyes > Pristiophoridae > Pristiophorus > Pristiophorus japonicus. The sequence continues at coordinate 1,479,600 of NW_027250734.1, read as the reverse complement.
GAGCAGAAAAACTGAGAAAAAAAACTGTTAAAAAAAAACTGAAGAAAAACGGATGAAAAAAACTGAAGAAAAATTGAGAAAAAACGATTCAAAAAACTGAAGAAAAACGTAGAAAAAAACTGTGAAAAAAAAGAACTGAGAAAAAAAACTGAAGAAAATCTTAGAAAAAAACTGAAAAAAAAGAAGAACTGAGAAAAAAAACTGAAGAAAAACTTAGAAAAAAACTGAAAAAAACTGCAAAAAAAGAACTGAGAAAAAAATCTGAAGAAAAAACTGAGCAGAAAAACTGATCAGAAAAACTGAGAAAAAAAACTATTTAAAAAAACTGAAGAAAAACGGAGGAAAAAAACTGAAGAAAAATTGAGAAAAAACGACCGAAAAAACTGAAGAAAAACTAAGAAAAAAACTGTGAAAAAAATTGTGAAAAAAAAGAACTGAGAAAAAATACTGAAGAAAAAACTGAGCAGAAAAACTGAGCAGAAAAACTGAGAAAAAAATAACTATTAAAAAAATACTGAAGAAAAACGGAGTAAAAAAACTGAGAAGAAAAATTGAGAAAAAAAGATTCAAAAAACTGAAGAAAAACTTAGAAAAAAACTGTGAAAAAAAAGAACTGAGAAAAAAAACTGAAGAAAAATTTAGAAAAAAACTGTGCACAAAAGTGTGGAAAAAAAGAACTGAGAAAAAAACTGATAAAAAACTGAGCAGAAAAACTGAGAAAAAAAACTATTTAAAAAAAACTGAAGAAAAACGGATGAAAAAAACTGAGAAGAAAAATTGAGAAAAAACGACTGAAAAAACTGAAGAAAAACTAAGAAAAAAACTGTGAAAAAAATTGTGAAAAAAAAGAACTGAGAAAAAAAACTGAAGAAAAAACTGAGCAGAAAAACTGAGCAGAAAAACTGAGAAAAAATTAACTATTAAGAAAATACTGAAGAAAAACGGAGTAAAAAAACTGAGAAGAAAAATTGAGAAAAAACGACTGAAAAAACTGAAGAAAAACTTAGAAAAATACTGTGAAAAAAAAGAACTGAGAAAAAAAACTGAAGAAAAACTGAGAAAAATCTGAAAAAAACTGCAAAAAAGAACTGAGAAAAAAATCTGAAGAAAAAACTGAGCAGAAAAACTGATCAGAAAAACTGAGAAAAAAAACTATTTAAAAAAACTGAAGAAAAACGGAGGAAAAAAACTGAGAAGAAAAATCGAGAAAAAACGACTGAAAAAACTGAAGAAAAACTAAGAAAAAAACTGTGAAAAAAATTGTGAAAAAAAAGAACTGAGAAAAAAAACTGAAGAAAAAACTGAGCAGAAAAACTGATCAGAAAAACTGAGAAAAAAAACTATTTAAAAAAACTGAAGAAAAACGGAGGAAAAAAACTGAGAAGAAAAATTGAGAAAAAACGACTGAAAAAACTGAAGAAAAACTAAGAAAAAAACTGTGAAAAAAATTGTGAAAAAAAAGAACTGAGAAAAAAAACTGAAGAAAAAACTGAGCAGAAAAACTGAGCAGAAAAACTGAGAAAAAAATAACTTAAAAAAATACTGAAGAAAAACGGAGTAAAAAAACTGAGAAGAAAAATTGAGAAAAAACGATTCAAAAAACTGAAGAAAAACTTAGAAAAAAACTGTGAAAAAAAAGAACTGAGAAAAAAAACTGAAGAAAAATTAAAAAAAAAACTGTGCACAACAGTGTAGAAAAAAAGAACTGAGAAAAAAACTGAGAAAAAACTGAGCAGAAAAACTGAGCAGAAAAACTGAGAGAAAAAACTGTTAAAAAAAACTGAAGAAAAACGGATGAAAAAAACTGAGAAGAAAAATTGAGAAAAAACGACTGAAAAAACTGAAGAAAAACTTAGAAAAATACTGTGAAAAAAAAGAACTGAGAAAAAAAACTGAAGAAAAACTGAGAAAAAAACTGAAAAAAACTGCAAAAAAGAACTGAGAAAAAAATCTGAAGAAAAAACTGAGCAGAAAAACTGATCAGAAAAACTGAGAAAAAAAACTATTTAAAAAAACTGAAGAAAAACGGAGGAAAAAAACTGAGAAGAAAAATCGAGAAAAAACGACTGAAAAAACTGAAGAAAAACTAAGAAAAAAACTGTGAAAAAAATTGTGAAAAAAAAGAACTGAGAAAAAAAACTGAAGAAAAAACTGAGCAGAAAAACTGAGCAGAAAAACTGAGAAAAAAATAACTACTAAAAAAATACTGAAGAAAAACGGAGTAAAAAAACTGAGAAGAAAAATTGAGAAAAAACGATTCAAAAAACTGAAGAAAAACTTAGAAAAAAACTGTGAAAAAAAAGAACTGAGAAAAAAAACTGAAGAAAAACTTAGAAAAAAACTGTGAAAAAAAAGAACTGAGAAAAAAAACTGAAGAAAAACATAGAAAAAAACTGAAAAAAACTGCAAAAAAGAACTGAGAAAAAAATCTGAAGAAAAAACTGAGCAGAAAAACTGATCAGAAAAACTGAGAAAAAAAACTATTTAAAAAAACTGAAGAAAAACGGAGGAAAAAAACTGAGAAGAAAAATTGAGAAAAAACGACTGAAAAAACTGAAGAAAAACTAAGAAAAAAACTGTGAAAAAAATTGTGAAAAAAAAGAACTGAGAAAAAAAACTGAAGAAAAAACTGAGCAGAAAAACTGAGAAAAAAAACTATTTAAAAAAACTGAAGAAAAACTTAGAAAAAAACTGAGAAGAAAAATTGAGAAAAAACGACTGAAAAAACTGAAGAAAAACTAAGAAAAAAACTGTGAAAAAAATTGTGAAAAAAAAGAACTGAGAAAAAAAACTGAAGAAAAAACTGAGCAGAAAAACTGAGCAGAAAAACTGAGAAAAAAATAACTATTAAAAAAATACTGAAGAAAAACGGAGTAAAAAAACTGAGAAGAAAAATTGAGAAAAAACGATTCAAAAAACTGAAGAAAAACTTAGAAAAAAACTGTGAAAAAAAAGAACTGAGAAAAAAAACTGAAGAAAAAACTGAGCAGAAAAACTGAGCAGAAAAACTGAGAAAAAAATAACTATTAAAAAAATACTGAAGAAAAACGGAGTAAAAAAACTGAGAAGAAAAATTGAGAAAAAACGATTCAAAAAACTGAAGAAAAACTTAGAAAAAAACTGTGAAAAAAAAGAACTGAGAAAAAAAACTGAAGAAAAACTTAGAAAAAAACTGTGAAAAAAAGAAGAACTGAGAAAAAAAACTGAAGAAAAACTTAGAAAAAAACTGAAAAAAACTGCAAAAAAAGAACTGAGAAAAAAATCTGAAGAAAAAACTGAGCAGAAAAACTGATCAGAAAAACTGAGAAAAAAAACTATGTAAAAAAACTGAAGAAAAACGGAGGAAAAAAACTGAGAAGAAAAATTGAGAAAAAACGACCGAAAAAACTGAAGAAAAACTAAGAAAAAAACTGTGAAAAAAATTGTGAAAAAAAGAACTGAGAAAAAAAACTGAAGAAAAAACTGAGCAGAAAAACTGAGCAGAAAAATTGAGAAAAAAATAACTATTAAAAAAATACTGAAGAAAAACGGAGTAAAAAAACTGAGAAGAAAAATTGAGAAAAAACGATTCAAAAAACTGAAGAAAAACTTAGAAAAAAACTGTGAAAAAAAAGAACTGAGAAAAAAAACTGAAGAAAAATTTAGAAAAAAACTGTGCACAAAAGTGTGGAAAAAAAGAACTGAGAAAAAAACTGATGAAAAAACTGAGCAGAAAAACTGAGCAGAAAAACTGAGAAAAAAAAGTATTAAAAAAAAACTGAAGAAAAACGGATGAAAAAAACTGAGAAGAAAAATTGAGAAAAAACGACTGCAAAAACTGAAGAAAAACTTAGAAAAATACTGTGAAAAAAAAGAAGAACTGAGAAAAAAAAACTGAAGAAAAACTTAGAAAAAAACTGAAAAAAACTGCAAAAAAGAACTGAGAAAAAAATCTGAAGAAAAAACTGAGCAGAAAAACTGATCAGAAAAACTGAGAAAAAAAACTATTTAAAAAACTGAAGAAAAACGGAGGAAAAAAACTGAGAAGAAAAATCGAGAACAAACGACTGAAAAAACTGAAAAAAAACTAAGAAAAAAACTGTGAAAAAAATTGTGAAAAAAAAGAACTGAGAAAAAAAACTGAAGAAAAAACTGAGAAGAAAAACTGAGCAGAAAAACTGAGAAAAAAAACTGTTAAAAAAAACTGAAGAAAAACGGATGAAAAAAACTGAGAAGAAAAATTGAGAAAAAACGACTGAAAAAACTGAAGAAAAACTTAGAAAAATACTGTGAAAAAAAAGAACTGAGAAAAAAAACTGAAGAAAAACTGAGAAAAAAACTGAAAAAAACTGCAAAAAAGAACTGAGAAAAAAATCTGAAGAAAAAACTGAGCAGAAAAACTGATCAGAAAAACTGAGAAAAAAAACTATTTAAAAAAACTGAAGAAAAACGGAGGAAAAAAACTGAGAAGAAAAATCGAGAAAAAACGACTGAAAAAACTGAAGAAAAACTAAGAAAAAAACTGTGAAAAAAATTGTGAAAAAAAAGAACTGAGAAAAAAAACTGAAGAAAAAACTGAGCAGAAAAACTGAGCAGAAAAACTGAGAAAAAAATAACTACTAAAAAAATACTGAAGAAAAACGGAGTAAAAAAACTGAGAAGAAAAATTGAGAAAAAACGATTCAAAAAACTGAAGAAAAACTTAGAAAAAAACTGTGAAAAAAAAGAACTGAGAAAAAAAACTGAAGAAAAACTTAGAAAAAAACTGTGAAAAAAAAGAAGAACTGAGAAAAAAAACTGAAGAAAAACATAGAAAAAAACTGAAAAAAACTGCAAAAAAGAACTGAGAAAAAAATCTGAAGAAAAAACTGAGCAGAAAAACTGATCAGAAAAACTGAGAAAAAAAACTATTTAAAAAAACTGAAGAAAAACGGAGGAAAAAAACTGAGAAGAAAAATTGAGAAAAAACGACTGAAAAAACTGAAGAAAAACTAAGAAAAAAACTGTGAAAAAAATTGTGAAAAAAAAGAACTGAGAAAAAAAACTGAAGAAAAAACTGAGCAGAAAAACTGAGAAAAAAAACTATTTAAAAAAACTGAAGAAAAACTTAGAAAAAAACTGAGAAGAAAAATTGAGAAAAAACGACTGAAAAAACTGAAGAAAAACTAAGAAAAAAACTGTGAAAAAAATTGTGAAAAAAAAGAACTGAGAAAAAAAACTGAAGAAAAAACTGAGCAGAAAAACTGAGCAGAAAAACTGAGAAAAAAATAACTATTAAAAAAATACTGAAGAAAAACGGAGTAAAAAAACTGAGAAGAAAAATTGAGAAAAAACGATTCAAAAAACTGAAGAAAAACTTAGAAAAAAACTGTGAAAAAAAAGAACTGAGAAAAAAAACTGAAGAAAAAACTGAGCAGAAAAACTGAGCAGAAAAACTGAGAAAAAAATAACTATTAAAAAAATACTGAAGAAAAACGGAGTAAAAAAACTGAGAAGAAAAATTGAGAAAAAACGATTCAAAAAACTGAAGAAAAACTTAGAAAAAAACTGTGAAAAAAAAGAACTGAGAAAAAAAACTGAAGAAAAACTTAGAAAAAAACTGTGAAAAAAAGAAGAACTGAGAAAAAAAACTGAAGAAAAACTTAGAAAAAAACTGAAAAAAACTGCAAAAAAAGAACTGAGAAAAAAATCTGAAGAAAAAACTGAGCAGAAAAACTGATCAGAAAAACTGAGAAAAAAAACTATGTAAAAAAACTGAAGAAAAACGGAGGAAAAAAACTGAGAAGAAAAATTGAGAAAAAACGACCGAAAAAACTGAAGAAAAACTAAGAAAAAAACTGTGAAAAAAATTGTGAAAAAAAGAACTGAGAAAAAAAACTGAAGAAAAAACTGAGCAGAAAAACTGAGCAGAAAAATTGAGAAAAAAATAACTATTAAAAAAATACTGAAGAAAAACGGAGTAAAAAAACTGAGAAGAAAAATTGAGAAAAAACGATTCAAAAAACTGAAGAAAAACTTAGAAAAAAACTGTGAAAAAAAAGAACTGAGAAAAAAAACTGAAGAAAAATTTAGAAAAAAACTGTGCACAAAAGTGTGGAAAAAAAGAACTGAGAAAAAAACTGATGAAAAAACTGAGCAGAAAAACTGAGCAGAAAAACTGAGAAAAAAAAGTATTAAAAAAAAACTGAAGAAAAACGGATGAAAAAAACTGAGAAGAAAAATTGAGAAAAAACGACTGCAAAAACTGAAGAAAAACTTAGAAAAATACTGTGAAAAAAAAGAAGAACTGAGAAAAAAAAACTGAAGAAAAACTTAGAAAAAAACTGAAAAAAACTGCAAAAAAGAACTGAGAAAAAAATCTGAAGAAAAAACTGAGCAGAAAAACTGATCAGAAAAACTGAGAAAAAAAACTATTTAAAAAAACTGAAGAAAAACGGAGGAAAAAAACTGAGAAGAAAAATCGAGAACAAACGACTGAAAAAACTGAAAAAAAACTAAGAAAAAAACTGTGAAAAAAATTGTGAAAAAAAAGAACTGAGAAAAAAAACTGAAGAAAAAACTGAGAAGAAAAACTGAGCAGAAAAACTGAGAAAAAAATAACTATTAAAAAAATACTGAAGAAAAACGGAGTAAAAAAACTGAGAAGAAAAATTGAGAAAAAACGATTCAAAAAACTGAAGAAAAACTTAGAAAAAAACTGTGAAAAAAAAGAACTGAGAAAAAAAACTGAAGAAAAACTTAGAAAAAAACTGTGAAAAAAAAGAAGAACTGAGAAAAAAAACTGAAGAAAAACTTAGAAAAAAACTGAAAAAAACTGCAAAAAAAGAACTGAGAAAAAAATCTGAAGAAAAAACTGAGCAGAAAAACTGATCAGAAAAACTGAGAAAAAAAACTATTTAAAAAAACTGAAGAAAAACTTAGAAAAAAACTGAGAAGAAAAATTGAGAAAAAACGACTGAAAAAACTGAAGAAAAACTAAGAAAAAAACTGTGAAAAAAATTGTGAAAAAAAAGAACTGAGAAAAAAAACTGAAGAAAAAACTGAGCAGAAAAACTGAGCAGAAAAACTGAGAAAAAAATAACTATTAAAAAAATACTGAAGAAAAACGGAGTAAAAAAACTGAGAAGAAAAATTGAGAAAAAACGATTAAAAAAACTGAAGAAAAACTTAGAAAAAAACTGTGAAAAAAAAGAACTGAGAAAAAAAACTGAAGAAAAATTAAAAAAAAACTGTGCACAAAAGTGTGGAAAAAAAGAACTGAGAAGAAAACTGAGAAAAAACTGAGCAGAAAAACTGAGCAGAAAAACTGAGAAAAAAAACTGTTAAAAAAAACTGAAGAAAAACGGATGAAAAAAACTGAGAAGAAAAATTGAGAAACAACGACTGAAAAAACTGAAGAAAAACTTAGAAAAATACTGTGAAAAAAAAGAACTGAGAAAAAAAACTGAAGAAAAACTGAGAAAAAAACTGAAAAAAACTGCAAAAAAGAACTGAGAAAAAAATCTGAAGAAAAAACTGAGCAGAAAAACTGATCAGAAAAACTGAGAAAAAAAACTATTTAAAAAAACTGAAGAAAAACGGAGGAAAAAAACTGAAGAAAAATCGAGAAAAAACGACTGAAAAAACTGAAGAAAAACTAAGAAAAAAACTGTGAAAAAAATTGTGAAAAAAAAGAACTGAGAAAAAAAACTGAAGAAAAAACTGAGCAGAAAAACTGAGCAGAAAAACTGAGAAAAAAATAACTATTAAAAAAATACTGAAGAAAAACGGAGTAAAAAAACTGAGAAGAAAAATTGAGAAAAAACGATTCAAAAAACTGAAGAAAAACTTAGAAAAAAACTGTGAAAAAAAAGAACTGAGAAAAAAAACTGAAGAAAAACTTAGAAAAAAACTGTGAAAAAAAAGAAGAACTGAGAAAAAAAACTGAAGAAAAACATAGAAAAAAACTGAAAAAAACTGCAAAAAAGAACTGAGAAAAAAATCTGAAGAAAAAACTGAGCAGAAAAACTGATCAGAAAAACTGAGAAAAAAAACTATTTAAAAAAACTGAAGAAAAACGGAGGAAAAAAACTGAGAAGAAAAATTGAGAAAAAACGACTGAAAAAACTGAAGAAAAACTAAGAAAAAAACTGTGAAAAAAATTGTGAAAAAAAAGAACTGAGAAAAAAATCTGAAGAAAAAACTGAGCAGAAAAACTGATCAGAAAAACTGAGAAAAAAAACTATTTAAAAAAACTGAAGAAAAACTTAGAAAAAAACTGAGAAGAAAAATTGAGAAAAAACGACTGAAAAAACTGAAGAAAAACTAAGAAAAAAACTGTGAAAAAAATTGTGAAAAAAAAGAACTGAGAAAAAAAACTGAAGAAAAAACTGAGCAGAAAAACTGAGCAGAAAAACTGAGAAAAAAATAACTATTAAAAAAATACTGAAGAAAAACGGAGTAAAAAAACTGAGAAGAAAAATTGAGAAAAAACGATTAAAAAAACTGAAGAAAAACTTAGAAAAAAACTGTGAAAAAAAAGAACTGAGAAAAAAAACTGAAGAAAAATTAAAAAAAAACTGTGCACAAAAGTGTGGAAAAAAAGAACTGAGAAGAAAACTGAGAAAAAACTGAGCAGAAAAACTGAGCAGAAAAACTGAGAAAAAAAACTGTTAAAAAAAACTGAAGAAAAACGGATGAAAAAAACTGAGAAGAAAAATTGAGAAACAACGACTGAAAAAACTGAAGAAAAACTTAGAAAAATACTGTGAAAAAAAAGAACTGAGAAAAAAAACTGAAGAAAAACTGAGAAAAAAACTGAAAAAAACTGCAAAAAAGAACTGAGAAAAAAATCTGAAGAAAAAACTGAGCAGAAAAACTGATCAGAAAAACTGAGAAAAAAAACTATTTAAAAAAACTGAAGAAAAACGGAGGAAAAAAACTGAAGAAAAATCGAGAAAAAACGACTGAAAAAACTGAAGAAAAACTAAGAAAAAAACTGTGAAAAAAATTGTGAAAAAAAAGAACTGAGAAAAAAAACTGAAGAAAAAACTGAGCAGAAAAACTGAGCAGAAAAACTGAGAAAAAAATAACTATTAAAAAAATACTGAAGAAAAACGGAGTAAAAAAACTGAGAAGAAAAATTGAGAAAAAACGATTCAAAAAACTGAAGAAAAACTTAGAAAAAAACTGTGAAAAAAAAGAACTGAGAAAAAAAACTGAAGAAAAACTTAGAAAAAAACTGTGAAAAAAAAGAAGAACTGAGAAAAAAAACTGAAGAAAAACATAGAAAAAAACTGAAAAAAACTGCAAAAAAGAACTGAGAAAAAAATCTGAAGAAAAAACTGAGCAGAAAAACTGATCAGAAAAACTGAGAAAAAAAACTATTTAAAAGAACTGAAGAAAAACGGAGGAAAAAAACTGAGAAGAAAAATTGAGAAAAAACGACTGAAAAAACTGAAGAAAAACTAAGAAAAAAACTGTGAAAAAAATTGTGAAAAAAAAGAACTGAGAAAAAAAACTGAAGAAAAAACTGAGCAGAAAAACTGATCAGAAAAACTGAGAAAAAAAACTATTTAAAAAAACTGAAGAAAAACTTAGAAAAAAACTGAGAAGAAAAATTGAGAAAAAACGACTGAAAAAACTGAAGAAAAACTAAGAAAAAAACTGTGAAAAAAATTGTGAAAAAAAAGAACTGAGAAAAAAAACTGAAGAAAAAACTGAGCAGAAAAACTGAGCAGAAATACTGAGAAAAAAATAACTATTAAAAAAATACTGAAGAAAAACGGAGTAAAAAAACAGAAGAAAAATTGAGAAAAAACGATTCAAAAAACTGAAGAAAAACTTAGAAAAAAACTGTGAAAAAAAAGAACTGAGAAAAAAAACTGAAGAAAATCTTAGAAAAAAACTGAAAAAAAAGAACTGAGAAAAAAAACTGAAGAAAAACTTAGAAAAAAACTGAAAAAAATTGCAAAAAAATAACTGAGAAAAAAATCTGAAGAAAAAACTGAGCAGAAAAACTGATCAGAAAAACTGAGAAAAAAAACTATTTAAAAAAACTGAAGAAAAACGGAGGAAAAAAACTGAGAAGAAAAATTGAGAAAAAACGACCGAAAAAACTGAAGAAAAACTAAGAAAAAAACTGTGAAAAAAATTGTGAAAAAAAAGAACTGAGAAAAAAAACTGAAGAAAAAACTGAGCAGAAAAACTGAGCAGAAAAACTGAGAAAAAAATAACTATTAAAAAAATACTGAAGAAAAACGGAGTAAAAAAACTGAGAAGAAAAATTGAGAAAAAAAGATTCAAAAAACTGAAGAAAAACTTAGAAAACAACTGTGAAAAAAAAGAACTGAGAAAAAAAACTGAAGAAAAATTTAGAAAAAAACTGTGCACAAAAGTGTGGAAAAAAAGAACTGAGAAAAAAACTGATAAAAAACTGAGCAGAAAAACTGAGAAAAAAAACTGAAGAAAAACGGATGAAAAAAACTGAGAAGAAAAATTGAGAAAAAACGACTGAAAAAACTGAAGAAAAACTGTGAAAAAAATTGTGAAAAAAAAGGACTGAGAAAAAAAACTGAAGAAAAAACTGAGCAGAAAAACTGAGCAGAAAAACTGAGAAAAAAATAACTATTAAAAAAATACTGAAGAAAAACGGAGTAAAAAAACTGAGAAGAAAAATTGAGAAAAAACGATACAAAAAATTGAAGAAAAACTTAGAAAAAAACTGTGAAAAAAAAGAACTGAGAAAAAAAACTGAAGAAAAACTTAGAAAAAAACTGCAAAAAACTGCAAAAAAAGAACTGAGAAAAAAATCTGAAGAAAAAACTGAGCAGAAAAACTGATCAGAAAAACTGAGAAAAAAAAACTATTTAAAAAAACTGAAGAAAAACGGAGGAAAAAAACTGAGAAGAAAAATTGAGAAAAAACGACCGAAAAAACTGAAGAAAAACTAAGAAAAAAACTGTGCACAAAAGTGTGGAAAAAAAGAACTGAGAAAAAAACTGATGAAAAAACTGAGCAGAAAAACTGAGCAGAAAAACTGAGAAAAAAAACTATTAAAAAAAAACTGAAGAAAAACGGATGAAAAAAACTGAGAAGAAAAATTGAGAAAAAACGACTGCAAAAACTGAAGAAAAACTTAGAAAAATACTGTGAAAAAAAAGAAGAACTGAGAAAAAAAACTGAAGAAAAACGGAGGAAAAAAACTGAAAAAAACTGCAAAAAAGAACTGAGAAAAAAATCTGAAGAAAAAACTGAGCAGAAAAACTGATCAGAAAAACTGAGAAAAAAAACTATTTAAAAAAACTGAAGAAAAACGGAGGAAATAAACTGAGAAGAAAAATCGAGAAAAAACGACTGAAAAAACTGAAGAAAAACTAAGACAAAAACTGTGAAAAAAATTGTGAAAAAAAAGAACTGAGAAAAAAAACTGAAGAAAAAACTGAGCAGAAAAACTGATCAGAAAAACTGAGAAAAAAAACTATTTAAAAAAACTGAAGAAAAACGGAGGAAAAAAACTGAGAAGTAAAATTGAGAAAAAACGACTGAAAAAACTGAAGAAAAACTAAGAAAAAAACTGTGAAAAAAATTGTGAAAAAAAAGAACTGAGAAAAAAAACTGAAGAAAAAACTGAGCAGAAAAACTGAGCAGAAAAACTGAGAAAAAAATAACTATTAAAAAAATACTGAAGAAAAACGGAGTAAAAAAACTGAGAAGAAAAATTGAGAAAAAACGATTCAAAAAACTGAAGAAAAACTTAGAAAAAAACTGTGAAAAAAAAGAACTGAGAAAAAAAACTGAAGAAAAATTTAGAAAAAAACTGTGCACAAAAGTGTGGAAAAAAAGAACTGAGAAAAAAAACTGAAGAAAAACTCAGAAAAAAACTGAAAAAAACTGCAAAAAAAGAACTGAGAAAAAAATCTGAAGAAAAAACTGAGCAGAAAAACTGATCAGAAAAACTGAGAAAAAAAACTATTTAAAAAAACTGAAGAAAAACGGAGGAAAAAAACTGAGAAGAAAAATTGAGAAAAAAAGATTCAAAAAACTGAAGAAAAACTTAGAAAAAAACTGTGAAAAAATAGAACTGAGAAAAAAAACTGAAGAATAATTTAGAAAAAAACTGTGCACAAAAGTGTGGAAAAAAAGAACTGAGAAAAAAACTGATAAAAAACTGAGAAGAAAAATTGAGAAAAAACGACTGAAAAAACTGAAGAAAAACTAAGAAAAAAACTGTGAAAAAAAATTGTGAAAAAAAAGAACTGAGAAAAAAAACTGAAGAAAACACTGAGCAGAAAAACTGAGCAGAAAAACTGAGAAAAAAATAACTATTAAAAAAATACTGAAGAAAAACGGAGTAAAAAAACTGAGAAGAAAAATTGAGAAAAAACGATTCAAAAAACTGAAGAAAAACTTAGAAAAAAACTGTGAAAAAAAAAAACTGAGAAAAAAAACTGAAGAAAAACTTAGAAAAAGACTGTGAAAAAAAGAAGAACTGAGAAAAAAAACTGAAAAAAACTGCAAAAAAAGAACTGAGAAAAAAATCTGAAGAAAAAACTGAGCAGAAAAACTGATCAGAAAAACTGAGAAAAAAACTATGTAAAAAAACTGAAGAAAAACGGAGGAAAAAAACTGAGAAGAAAAATTGAGAAAAAACGACCGAAAAAACTGAAGAAAAACTAAGAAAAAAACTGTGAAAAAAATTGTGAAAAAAAAGAACTGAGAAAAAAAACTGAAGAAAAAACTGAGCAGAAAAACTGAGCAGAAAAATTGAGAAAAAAATAACTATTAAAAAAATACTGAAGAAAAACGGAGTAAAAAAACTGAGAAGAAAAATTGAGAAAAAACGATTCAAAAAACTGAAGAAAAACTTAGAAAAAAACTGTGAAAAAAAAGAATTGAGAAAAAAAACTGACGAAAAACTTAGAAAAAAACTGTGAAAAAAAAGAAGAACTGAGAAAAAAAACTGAAGAAAAACTTAGAAAAAAACTGTGAAAAAAATTGTGAAAAAAAAGAACTGAGAAAAAAAACTGAAGAAAATCTTATAAAAAAACTGAAAAAAACTGCAAAAAAAGAACTGAGAAAAAAATCTGAAGAAAAAACTGAGCAGAAAAACTGATCAGAAAAACTGAGAAAAAAAACTATTTAAAAAAACTGAAGAAAAACTTAGAAAAAAACTGAGAAGAAAAATTGAGAAAAAACGACTGAAAAAACTGAAGAAAAACTAAGAAAAAAACTGTGAAAAAAATTGTGAAAAAAAAGAACTGAGAAAAAAAACTGAAGAAAAAACTGAGCAGAAAAACTGAGCAGAAAAACTGAGAAAAAAATAACTATTAAAAAAATACTGAAGAAAAACGGAGTAAAAAAACTGAGAAGAAAAATTGAGAAAAAACGATTCAAAAAACTGAAGAAAAACTTAGAAAAAAACTGTGAAAAAAAAGAACTGACAAAAAAAACTGAAGAAAAACTTAGAAAAAAACTGAAAAAAACTGCAAAAAAAGAACTGAGAAAAAAATCTGAAGAAAAAACTGAGCAGAAAAACTGATCAGAAAAACTGAGAAAAAAAACTATTTAAAAAAACTGAAGAAAAACGGAGGAAAAAAACTGAAGAAAAATTGAGAAAAAACGACCGAAAAAACTGAAGAAAAACTAAGAAAAAAACTGTGAAAAAAATTGTGAAAAAAAAGAACTGAGAAAAAATACTGAAGAAAAAACTGAGCAGAAAAACTGAGCAGAAAAACTGAGAAAAAAATAACTATTAAAAAAATACTGAAGAAAAACAGAGTAAAAAAACTGAGAAGAAAAATTGAGAAAAAAAGATTCAAAAAACTGAAGAAAAACTTAGAAAAAAACTGTGAAAAAAAAGAACTGAGAAAAAAAACTGAAGAAAAATTTAGAAAAAAACTGTGCACAAAAGTGTGGAAAAAAAGAACTGAGAAAAAAACTGATAAAAAACTGAGCAGAAAAACTGAGAAAAAAAACTATTTAAAAAAAACTGAAGAAAAACGGATGAAAAAAACTGAGAAGAAAAATTGAGAAAAAACGACTGAAAAAACTGAAGAAAAACTAAGAAAAAAACTGTGAAAAAAACTGTGAAAAAAAAGAACTGAGAAAAAAAACTGAAGAAAATCTTAGAAAAAAACTGGAAAAAACTGCAAAAAAAGAACTGAGAAAAAAATCTGAAGAAAAAACTGAGCAGAAAAACTGATCAGAAAAACTGAGAAAAAAAACTATTTAAAAAAACTGAAGAAAAACGGAGTAAAAAAACTGAGAAGAAAAATTGAGAAAAAACGATTCAAAAAACTGAAGAAAAACTTAGAAAAAAACTGTGAAAAAAAAGAACTGAGAAAAAAAACTGAAGAAAAATTTAGAAAAAAACTGTGCACAAAAGTGTGGAAAAAAAGAACTGAGAAAAAAACTGATAAAAAAACTGAGCAGAAAAACTGAGCAGAAAAACTGAGAAAAAAAACTATTAAAAAAAAACTGAAGAAAAACGGATGAAAAAAACTGAGAAGAAAAATTGAGAAAAAACGACTGAAAAAACTGAAGAAAAACTTAGAAAAATACTGTGAAAAAAAAGAAGAACTGAGAAAAAAAACTGAAGAAAAACTTAGAAAAAAACTGAAAAAAACTGCAAAAAAGAACTGAGAAAAAAATCTGAAGAAAAAACTGAGCAGAAAAACTGAGCAGAAAAACTGAGAAAAAAAACTGTTAAAAAAAACTGAAGAAAAACGGATGAAAAAAACTGAGAAGAAAAATTGAGAAAAAACGACTGAAAAAACTGAAGAAAAACTTAGAAAAATACTGTGAAAAAAAAGAAGAACTGAGAAAAAAAACTGAAGAAAAACTTAGAAAAAAACTGAAAAAAACTGCAAAAAAGAACTGAGAAAAAAATCTGAAGAAAAAACTGAGCAGAAAAACTGATCAGAAAAACTGAGAAAAAAAACTATTTAAAAAAACTGAAGAAAAACTTAGAAAAAAACTGAGAAGAAAAATTGAGAAAAAACGACTGAAAAAACTGAAGAAAAACTAAGAAAAAAACTGTGAAAAAAATTGTGAAAAAAAAGAACTGAGAAAAAATACTGAAGAAAAAACTGAGCAGAAAAACTGAGCAGAAAAACTGAGAAAAAAATAACTATTAAAAAAATACTGAAGAAAAACGGAGTAAAAAAACTGAGAAGAAAAATTGAGAAAAAAAGATTCAAAAAACTGAAGAAAAACTTAGAAAAAAACTGTGAAAAAAAAGAACTGAGAAAAAAAACTGAAGAAAAATTTAGAAAAAAACTGTGCACAAAAGTGTGGAAAAAAAGAACTGAGAAAAAAACTGATAAAAAACTGAGCAGAAAAACTGAGCAAAAAAACTATTTAAAAAAAACTGAAGAAAAACGGAAGAAAAAAACTGAGAAGAAAAATTGAGAAAAAACGACTGAAAAAACTGAAGAAAAACTAAGAAAAAAACTGTGAAAAAAACTGTGAAAAAAAAGAACTGAGAAAAAAAACTGAAGAAAATCTAAGAAAAAAACTGAAAAAAACTGCAAAAAAAGAACTGAGAAAAAAATCTGAAGAAAAAACTGAGCAGAAAAACTGATCAGAAAAACTGAGAAAAAAAACTATTTAAAAAAACTGAAGAAAAACGGAGTAAAAAAACTGAGAAGAAAAATTGAGAAAAAACGATTCAAAAAACTGAAGAAAAACTTAGAAAAAAACTGTGAAAAAAAAGAACTGAGAAAAAAAACTGAAGAAAAATTTTGAAAAAAACTGTGCACAAAAGTGTGGAAAAAAAGAACTGAGAAAAAAACTGAGAAAAAACTGAGCAGAAAAACTGAGCAGAAAAACTGAGAAAAAAAACTGTTAAAAAAAAACTGAAGAAAAACGGATGAAAAAAACTGAGAAGAAAAATTGAGAAAAAACGACTGAAAAAACTGAAGAAAAACTGAAGAAAAATACTGTGAAAAAAAAGAAGAACTGAGAAAAAAAACTGAAGAAAAACTTAGAAAAAAATTGAAAAAAACTGCAAAAAAGAACTGAGAAAAAAATCTGAAGAAAAAACTGAGCAGAAAAACTGATCAGAAAAACTGAGAAAAAAAACTATTTAAAAAAACTGAAGAAAAACGGAGGAAAAAAAATGAGAAGTAAAATTGAGAAAAAACGACTGAAAAAACTGAAGAAAAACTAAGAAAAAAACTGTGAAAAAAATTGTGAAAAAAAAGAACTGAGAAAAAAAACTGAAGAAAAAACTGAGCAGAAAAACTGAGCAGAAAAACTGAGAAAAAAATAACTATTAAAAAAATACTGAAGAAAAACGGAGTAAAAAAACTGAGAAGAAAAATTGAGAAAAAACGATTCAAAAAACTGAAGAAAAACTTAGAAAAAAACTGTGAAAAAAAAGAACTGAGAAAAAAAATGAAGAAAAACTTAGAAAAAAACTGTGAAAAAAAGAAGAACTGAGAAAAAAAACTGAAGAAAAACTTAGAAAAAAACTGAAAAAAACTGCAAAAAAAGAACTGAGAAAAAAATCTGAAGAAAAAACTGAGCAGAAAAACTGATCAGAAAAACTGAGAAAAAAAACTATTTAAAAAAACTGAAGAAAAACGGAGGAAAAAAACTGAAGAAAAATTGAGAAAAAACGACCGAAAAAACTGAAGAAAAACTAAGAAAAAAACTGTGAAAAAAATTGTGAAAAAAAAGAACTGAGAAAAAATACTGAAGAAAAAACTGAGCAGAAAAACTGAGCAGAAAAACTGAGAAAAAAATAACTATTAAAAAAATACTGAAGAAAAACGGAGTAAAAAAACTGAGAAGAAAAATTGAGAAAAAAAGATTCAAAAAACTGAAGAAAAACTTAGAAAAAAACTGTGAAAAAAAAGAACTGAGAAAAAAAACTGAAGAAAAATTTAGAAAAAAACTGTGCACAAAAGTGTGGAAAAAAAGAACTGAGAAAAAAACTGATAAAAAACTGAGCAGAAAAACTGAGCAAAAAAACTATTTAAAAAAAACTGAAGAAAAACGGATGAAAAAAACTGAGAAGAAAAATTGAGAAAAAACGACTGAAAAAACTGAAGAAAAACTAAGAAAAAAACTGTGAAAAAAACTGTGAAAAAAAAGAACTGAGAAAAAAAACTGAAGAAAATCTGAGAAAAAAACTGAAAAAAACTGCAAAAAAAGAACTGAGAAAAAAATCTGAAGAAAAAACTGAGCAGAAAAACTGATCAGAAAAACTGAGAAAAAAAACTATTTAAAAAAACTGAAGAAAAACGGAGTAAAAAAACTGAGAAGAAAAATTGAGAAAAAACGATTCAAAAAACTGAAGAAAAACTTAGAAAAAAACTGTGAAAAAAAAGAACTGAGAAAAAAAACTGAAGAAAAATTTTGAAAAAAACTGTGCACAAAAGTGTGGAAAAAAAGAACTGAGAAAAAAACTGAGAAAAAACTGAGCAGAAAAACTGAGCAGAAAAACTGAGAAAAAAAACTGTTAAAAAAAAACTGAAGAAAAACGGATGAAAAAAACTGAGAAGAAAAATTGAGAAAAAACGACTGAAAAAACTGAAGAAAAACTGAAGAAAAATACTGTGAAAAAAAAGAAGAACTGAGAAAAAAAACTGAAGAAAAACTTAGAAAAAAATTGAAAAAAACTGCAAAAAAGAACTGAGAAAAAAATCTGAAGAAAAAACTGAGCAGAAAAACTGATCAGAAAAACTGAGAAAAAAAACTATTTAAAAAAACTGAAGAAAAACGGAGGAAAAAAAATGAGAAGTAAAATTGAGAAAAAACGACTGAAAAAACTGAAGAAAAACTAAGAAAAAAACTGTGAAAAAAATTGTGAAAAAAAAGAACTGAGAAAAAAAACTGAAGAAAAATTTAGAAAAAAACTGTGCACAAAAGTGTGGAAAAAAAGAACTGAGTAAAAAACTGATAAAAAACTGAGAAGAAAATTTGAGAAAAAACGACTGAAAAAACTGAAGAAAAACTAAGAAAAAAACTGTGAAAAAAAATTGTGAAAAAAAAGAACTGAGAAAAAAAATGAAGAAAAAACTGAGTAGAAAAACTGAGCAGAAAAACTGAGAAAAAAATAACTATTAAAAAAATACTGAAGAAAAACGGAGTAAAAAAACTGAGAAGAAAAATTGAGAAAAAACGATTCAAAAAACTGAAGAAAAACTTAGAAAAAAACTGTGAAAAAAAAAAACTGAGAAAAAAAACTGAAGAAAAACTTAGAAAAAGACTGTGAAAAAAAGAAGAACTGAGAAAAAAAACTGAAAAAAACTGCAAAAAAAGAACTGAGAAAAAAATCTGAAGAAAAAACTGAGCAGAAAAACTGATCAGAAAAACTGAGAAAAAAACTATGTAAAAAGACTGAAGAAAAACGGAGGAAAAAAACTGAGAAGAAAAATTGAGAAAAAACGACCGAAAAAACTGAAGAAAAACTAAGAAAAAAACTGTGAAAAAAATTGTGAAAAAAAAGAACTGAGAAAAAAAACTGAAGAAAAAACTGAGCAGAAAAACTGAGCAGAAAAATTGAGAAAAAAATAACTATTAAAAAAATACTGAAGAAAAACGGAGTAAAAAAACTGAGAAGAAAAATTGAGAAAAAACGATTCAAAAAACTGAAGAAAAACTTAGAAAAAAACTGTGAAAAAAAAGAACTGAGAAAAAAAACTGAAGAAAAATTTAGAAAAAAACTGTGCACAAAAGTGTGGAAAAAAAGAACTGAGAAAAAAACTGATAAAAAAACTGAGCAGAAAAACTGAGCAGAAAAACTGAGAAAAAAAACTATTAAAAAAAAACTGAAGAAAAACGGAGGAAAAAAACTGAGAAGAAAAATTGAGAAAAAACGATTCAAAAAACTGAAGAAAAACTTAGAAAAAAACTGTGAAAAAAAAGAACTGAGAAAAAAAACTGAAGAAAATCTTAGAAAAAAACTGAAAAAAAAGAAGAACTGAGAAAAAAAACTGAAGAAAAACTTAGAAAAAAACTGAAAAAAACTGCAAAAAAGAACTGAGAAAAAAATCTGAAGAAAAAACTGAGCAGAAAAACTGATCAGAAAAACTGAGAAAAAAAACTATTTAAAAAAACTGAAGAAAAACGGAGGAAAAAAACTGAGAAAAATCGAGAAAAAACGACTGAAAAAACTGAAGAAAAACTAAGAAAAAAACTGTGAAAAAAATTGTGAAAAAAAAGAACTGAGAAAAAAAACTGAAGAAAAAACTGAGCAGAAAAACTGAGCAGAAAAACTGAGAAAAAAATAACTATTAAAAAAATACTGAAGAAAAACGGAGTAAAAAAACTGAGAAGAAAAATTGAGAAAAAACGATTCAAAAAACTGAAGAAAAACTTAGAAAAAAACTGTGAAAAAAAAGAACTGAGAAAAAAAACTGAAGAAAAACTTAGAAAAAAACTGAAAAAAAAGAAGAACTGAGAAAAAAAACTGAAGAAAAACTTAGAAAAAAACTGAAAAAAACTGCAAAAAAAGAACTGAGAAAAAAATCTGAAGAAAAAACTGAGCAGAAAAACTGATCAGAAAAACTGAGAAAAAAAACTATTTAAAAAAACTGAAGAAAAACTTAGAAAAAAACTGAGAAGAAAAATTGAGAAAAAACGACTGAAAAAACTGAAGAAAAACTAAGAAAAAAACTGTGAAAAAAATTGTGAAAAAAAAGAACTGAGAAAAAAAACTGAAGAAAAAACTGAGCAGAAAAACTGAGCAGAAAAACTGAGAAAAAAATAACTATTAAAAAAATACTGAAGAAAAACGGAGTAAAAAAACTGAGAAGAAAAATTGAGAAAAAACGATTCAAAAAACTGAAGAAAAACTTAGAAAAAAACTGTGAAAAGAAAGAACTGAGAAAAAAAACTGAAGAAAATCTTAGAAAAAAACTGAAAAAAAGAAGAACTGAGAAAAAAAACTGAAGAAAAACTTGGAAAAAAACTGAAAAAAACTGCAAAAAAAGAACTGAGAAAAAAATCTGAAGAAAAAACTGAGCAGAAAAACTGATCAGAAAAACTGAGAAAAAAAACTATTTAAAACACTGAAGAAAAACGGAGGAAAGAAACTGAAGAAAAATTGAGAAAAAACGACCGAAAAAACTGAAGAAAAACTAAGAAAAAAACTGTGAAAAAAATTGTGAAAAAAAAGAACTGAGAAAAAAAACTGAAGAAAAAACTGAGCAGAAAAACTGAGCAGAAAAACTGAGAAAAAAATAACTATTAAAAAAATACTGAAGAAAAACGGAGTAAAAAAACTGAGAAGAAAAATTGAGAAAAAAAGATTCAAAAAACTGAAGAAAAACTTAGAAAAAAACTGTGAAAAAAAAGAACTGAGAAAAAAAACTGAAGAAAAATTTAGAAAAAAACTGTGCACAAAAGTGTGGAAAAAAAGAACTGAGAAAAAAACTGATAAAAAACTGAGCAGAAAAACTGAGAAAAAAAACTATTTAAAAAAAACTGAAGAAAAACGGATGAAAAAAACTGAGAAGAAAAATTGAGAAAAAACGACCGAAAAAACTGAAGAAAAACTAAGAAAAAAACTGTGAAAAAAATTGTGAAAAAAAAGAACTGAGAAAAAAAATTAAGAAAATCTTAGAAAAAAACTGAAAAAAACTGCAAAAAAAGAACTGAGAAAAAAATCTGAAGAAAAAACTGAGCAGAAAAACTGATCAGAAAAACTGAGAAAAAAAACTATTTAAAAAAACTGAAGAAAAACTTAGAAAAAAACTGAGAAGAAAAATTGAGAAAAAACGACTGAAAAAACTGAAGAAAAACTTAGAAAAAAACTGTGAAAAAAATTGTGAAAAAAAAGAACTGAGAAAAAAAACTGAAGAAAAAACTGAGCAGAAAAACTGAGCAGAAAAACTGAGAAAAAAATAACTATTAAAAAAATACTGAAGAAAAACGGAGTAAAAAAACTGAGAAGAAAAATTGAGAAAAAACGATTCAAAAAACTGAAGAAAAACTTAGAAAAAACTGTGAAAAAAAGAACTGAGAAAAAAAACTGTAGAAAATCTTAGAAAAAAACTGAAAAAAAAGAAGAACTGAGAAAAAAAACTGAAGAAAAACTTAGAAAAAAACTGAAAAAAACTGCAAAAAAAGAACTGAGAAAAAAATCTGAAGAAAAAACTGAGCAGAAAAACTGATCAGAAAAACTGAGAAAAAAAACTATTTAAAAAAACTGAAGAAAAACGGAGGAAAAAAACTGAAGAAAAATTGAGAAAAAACGACCGAAAAAACTGAAGAAAAACTAAGAAAAAAACTGTGAAAAAAATTGTGGAAAAAAAAGAACTGAGAAAAAATACTGAAGAAAAAACTGAGCAGAAAAACTGAGCAGAAAAACTGAGAAAAAAATAACTATTAAAAAAATACTGAAGAAAAACGGAGTACAAAAACTGAGAAGAAAAATTGAGAAAAAAAGATTCAAAAAACTGAAGAAAAACTTAGAAAAAAACTGTGAAAAAAAAGAACTGAGAAAAAAAACTGAAGAAAAATTTAGAAAAAAACTGTGCACAAAAGTGTGGAAAAAAAGAACTGAGAAAAAAACTGATAAAAAACTGAGCAGAAAAACTGAGAAAAAAAGCTATTTAAAAAAAACTGAAGAAAAACTAAGAAAAAAACTGAGAAGAAAAATTGAGAAAAATGACTGAAAAAACTGAAGAAAAACTAAGAAAAAAACTGTGAAAAAAACTGTGAAAAAAAAGAACTGAGAAAAAAAACTGAAGAAAAAACTGAGCAGAAAAACTGAGCAGAAAAACTGAGAAAAAAATATCTATTAAAAAAATACTGAAGAAAAACGGAGTAAAAAAACTGAGAAGAAAAATTGAGAAAAAACGATTCAAAAAACTGAAGAAAAACTTAGAAAAAAACTGTGAAAAAAAAGAACTGAGAAAAAAAACTGAAGAAAAATTTAGATAAAAACTGTGCACAAAAGTGTGGAAAAAAAGAACTGAGAAAAAAACTGATAAAAAACTGAGCAGAAAAACTGATCAGAAAAACTGAGAAAAAAAACTATTTAAAAAAAACTGAAGAAAAATGGATGTAAAAAACTGAGAAGAAAAATTGAGAAAAAACGACTGAAAAAACTGAAGAAAAACTTAGAAAAAAACTGTGAAAAAAAAGAACTGAGAAAAAAAACTGAAGAAAAATTTAGAAAAAAACTGTGCACAAAAGTGTGGAAAAAAAGAACTGAGAAAAAAACTGAGAAAAAACTGAGCAGAAAAACTGAGCAGAAAAACTGAGAAAAAAAACTGTTAAAAAAAAACTGAAGAAAAACGGATGAAAAAAACTGAGAAGAAAAATTGAGAAAAAACGACTGAAAAAACTGAAGAAAAACTGAAGAAAAATACTGTGAAAAAAAGAAGAACTGAGAAAAAAAACTGAAGAAAAACTTGGAAAAAAACTGAAAAAAACTGCAAAAAAGAACTGAGAAAAAAATCTGAAGAAAAAACTGAGCAGAAAAACTGATCAGAAAAACTGAGAAAAAAAACTATTTAAAAAAACTGAAGAAAAACGGAGGAAAAAAACTGAGAAGTAAAATTGAGAAAAAACGACTGAAAAAACTGAAGAAAAACTAAGAAAAAAACTGTGAAAAAAATTGTGAAAAAAAAGAACTGAGAAAAAAAACTGAAGAAAAAACTGAGCAGAAAAACTGAGCAGAAAAACTGAGAAAAAAATAACTATTAAAAAATACTGAAGAAAAACGGAGTAAAAAAACTGAGAAGAAAAATTGAGAAAAAACGATTCAAAAAACTGAAGAAAAACTTAGAAAAAAACTGTGAAAAAAAAGAACTGAGAAAAAAAACTGAAGAAAAATTTAGAAAAAAACTGTGCACAAAAGTGTGGAAAAAAAGAACTGAGAAAAAAACTGATAAAAAACTGAGCAGAAAAACTGGGAAAAAAAACTATTTAAAAAAAACTGAAGAAAAACGGATGAAAAAAACTGAGAAGAAAAATTGAGAAAAAACGACTGAAAAAACTGAAGAAAAACTAAGAAAAAAACTGTGAAAAAAACTGTGAAAAAAAAGAACTGAGAAAAAAACTGAGAAAAAACTGAGCAGAAAAACTGAGCAGAAAAACTGAGAAAAAAAACTGTTAAAAAAAACTGAAGAAAAACGGATGAAAAAAACTGAAGAAAAATTGAGAAAAAACGATTCAAAAAACTGAAGAAAAACTTAGAAAAAAACTGTGAAAAAAAAGAACTGAGAAGAAAAACTGAAGAAAATCTTAGAAAAAAACTGAATAAAAAGAAGAACTGAGAAAAAAAACTGAAGAAAAACTTAGAAAAAAACTGAAAAAAACTGCAAAAAAAGAACTGAGAAAAAAATCTGAAGAAAAAACTGAGCAGAAAAACTGATCAGAAAAACTGAGAAAAAAAACTATTTAAAAAAACTGAAGAAAAACGGAGGAAAAAAACTGAAGAAAAATTGAGAAAAAACGACCGAAAAAACTGAAGAAAAACTAAGAAAAAAACTGTGAAAAAAATTGTGAAAAAAAAGAACTGAGAAAAAATACTGAAGAAAAAACTGAGCAGAAAAACTGAGCAGAAAAACTGAGAAAAAAATAACTATTAAAAAAATACTGAAGAAAAACGGAGTAAAAAAACTGAGAAGAAAAATTGAGAAAAAAAGATTCAAAAAACTGAAGAAAAACTTAGAAAAAAACTGTGAAAAAAAAGAACTGAGAAAAAAAACTGAAGAAAAATTTAGAAAAAAACTGTGCACAAAAGTGTGGAAAAAAAGAACTGAGAAAAAAACTGATAAAAAACTGAGCAGAAAAACTGAGAAAAAAAACTATTTAAAAAAAACTGAAGAAAAACGGATGAAAAAAACTGAGAAGCAAAATTGAGAAAAAACGACTGAAAAAACTGAAGAAAAACTAAGAAAAAAACTGTGAAAAAAATTGTGAAAAAAAAGAACTGAGAAAAAAAACTGAAGAAAAAACTGAGCAGAAAAACTGAGCAGAAAAACTGAGAAAAAATTAACTATTAAGAAAATACTGAAGAAAAACGGAGTAAAAAAACTGAGAAGAAAAATTGAGAAAAAACGATTCAAAAAACTGAAGAAAAACTTAGAAAAAAACTGTGAAAAAAAAGAACTGAGAAAAAAAACTGAAGAAAAACTTAGAAAAAAACTGTGAAAAAAAGAAGAACTGAGAAAAAAAACTGAAGAAAAACTTGGAAAAAAACTGAAAAAAACTGCAAAAAAAGAACTGAGAAAAAAATCTGAAGAAAAAACTGAGCAGAAAAACTGATCAGAAAAACTGAGAAAAAAAAATATTTAAAAATACTGAAGAAAAACGGAGTAAAAAAACTGAGAAGAAAAATTGAGAAAAAACGATTCAAAAAACTGAAGAAAAACTTAGAAAAAAACTGTGAAAAAAAAGAACTGAGAAAAAAAACTGAAGAAAAATTTAGAAAAAAACTGTGAAAAAAATTGTGAAAAAAAAGAACTGAGAAAAAAACTGAGAAAAAACTGAGCAGAAAAACTGAGCAGAAAAACTGAGAAAAAAATAACTATTAAAAAAATACTGAAGAAAAACTGAGTAAAAAAACTGAGAAGAAAAATTGAGAAAAAAAGATTCAAAAAACTGAAGAAAAACTTAGAAAAAAACTGTGAAAAAAAAGAACTGAGAAAAAAAACTGAAGAAAAATTTAGAAAAAAACTGTGCACAAAAGTGTGGAAAAAAAGAACTGAGAAAAAAACTGATAAAAAACTGAGCAGAAAAACTGAGAAAAAAAACTATTTAAAAAAAACTGAAGAAAAACGGATGAAAAAAACTGAGAAGAAAAATTGAGAAAAAACGACTGAAAAAACTGAAGAAAAACTAAGAAAAAAACTGTGAAAAAAATTGTGAAAAAAAAGAACTGAGAAAAAAAACTGAAGAAAATCTTAGAAAAAACTGAAAAAAACTGCAAAAAAAGAACTGAGAAAAAAATCTGAAGAAAAAACTGAGCAGAAAAACTGATCAGAAAAACTGAGAAAAAAAACTATTTAAAAAAACTGAAGAAAAACTTAGAAAAAAACTGAGAAGAAAAATTGAGAAAAAACGACTGAAAAAACTGAAGAAAAACTAAGAAAAAAACTGTGAAAAAAATTGTGAAAAAAAAGAACTGAGAAAAAAAACTGAAGAAAAAACTGAGCAGAAAAACTGAGCAGAAAAACTGAGAAAAAAATAACTATTAAAAAAATACTGAAGAAAAACGGAGTAAAAAAACTGAGAAGAAAAATTGAGAAAAAACGATTCAAAAAACTGAAGAAAAACTTAGAAAAAAACAGTGAAAAAAAAGAACTGAGAAAAAAAACTGAAGAAAAATTAAAAAAAAAACTGTGCACAAAAGTGTGGAAAAAAAGAACTGAGAAAAAAACTGAGAAAAAACTGAGCAGAAAAACTGAGCAGAAAAACTGAGAAAAAAAACTGTTAAAAAAAACTGAAGAAAAACGGATGAAAAAAACTGAGAAGAAAAATTGAGAAAAAACGACTGAAAAAACTGAAGAAAAACTTAGAAAAATACTGTGAAAAAAAAGAACTGAGAAAAAAAACTGAAGAAAAACTGAGAAAAAAACTGAAAAAAACTGCAAAAAAGAACTGAGAAAAAAATCTGAAGAAAAAACTGAGCAGAAAAACTGATCAGAAAAACTGAGAAAAAAAACTATTTAAAAAAACTGAAGAAAAACGGAGGAAAAAAACTGAGAAGAAAAATCGAGAAAAAACGACTGAAAAAACTGAAGAAAAACTAAGAAAAAAACTGTGAAAAAAATTGTGAAAAAAAAGAACTGAGAAAAAAAACTGAAGAAAAAACTGAGCAGAAAAACTGAGCAGAAAAACTGAGAAAAAAATAACTATTAAAAAAATACTGAAGAAAAACGGAGTAAAAAAACTGAGAAGAAAAATTGAGAAAAAACGATTCAAAAAACTGAAGAAAAACTTAGAAAAAAACTGTGAAAAAAAAGAACTGAGAAAAAAAACTGAAGAAAAACTTAGAAAAAAACTGTGAAAAAAAAGAAGAACTGAGAAAAAAAACTGAAGAAAAACATAGAAAAAAACTGAAAAAAACTGCAAAAAAGAACTGAGAAAAAAATCTGAAGAAAAAACTGAGCAGAAAAACTGATCAGAAAAACTGAGAAAAAAAACTATTTAAAAAAACTGAAGAAAAACGGAGGAAAAAAACTGAGAAGAAAAATTGAGAAAAAACGACTGAAAAAACTGAAGAAAAACTAAGAAAAAAACTGTGAAAAAAATTGTGAAAAAAAAGAACTGAGAAAAAAAACTGAAGAAAAAACTGAGCAGAAAAACTGAGCAGAAAAACTGAGAAAAAAAACTATTTAAAAAAACTGAAGAAAAACTTAGAAAAAAACTGAGAAGAAAAATTGAGAAAAAACGACTGAAAAAACTGAAGAAAAACTAAGAAAAAAACTGTGAAAAAAATTGTGAAAAAAAAGAACTGAGAAAAAAAACTGAAGAAAAAACTGAGCAGAAAAACTGAGCAGAAAAACTGAG
Source organism: Pristiophorus japonicus (assembly GCF_044704955.1). Taxonomy (NCBI): domain Eukaryota; kingdom Metazoa; phylum Chordata; class Chondrichthyes; family Pristiophoridae; genus Pristiophorus; species Pristiophorus japonicus. The sequence goes on along the minus strand of NW_027250734.1, from coordinate 1,453,164 downwards.
AAAAAAATAACTATTAAAAAAATACTGAAGAAAAACGGAGTAAAAAAACTGAGAAGAAAAATTGAGAAAAAACGATTCAAAAAACTGAAGAAAAACTTAGAAAAAAACTGTGAAAAAAAAGAACTGAGAAAAAAAACTGAAGAAAAAACTGAGCAGAAAAACTGAGCAGAAAAACTGAGAAAAAAATAACTATTAAAAAAATACTGAAGAAAAACGGAGTAAAAAAACTGAGAAGAAAAATTGAGAAAAAACGATTCAAAAAACTGAAGAAAAACTTAGAAAAAAACTGTGAAAAAAAAGAACTGAGAAAAAAAACTGAAGAAAAACTTAGAAAAAAACTGTGAAAAAAAGAAGAACTGAGAAAAAAAACTGAAGAAAAACTTAGAAAAAAACTGAAAAAAACTGCAAAAAAAGAACTGAGAAAAAAATCTGAAGAAAAAACTGAGCAGAAAAACTGATCAGAAAAACTGAGAAAAAAAACTATGTAAAAAAACTGAAGAAAAACGGAGGAAAAAAACTGAGAAGAAAAATTGAGAAAAAACGACCGAAAAAACTGAAGAAAAACTAAGAAAAAAACTGTGAAAAAAATTGTGAAAAAAAGAACTGAGAAAAAAAACTGAAGAAAAAACTGAGCAGAAAAACTGAGCAGAAAAATTGAGAAAAAAATAACTATTAAAAAAATACTGAAGAAAAACGGAGTAAAAAAACTGAGAAGAAAAATTGAGAAAAAACGATTCAAAAAACTGAAGAAAAACTTAGAAAAAAACTGTGAAAAAAAAGAACTGAGAAAAAAAACTGAAGAAAAATTTAGAAAAAAACTGTGCACAAAAGTGTGGAAAAAAAGAACTGAGAAAAAAACTGATGAAAAAACTGAGCAGAAAAACTGAGCAGAAAAACTGAGAAAAAAAAGTATTAAAAAAAAACTGAAGAAAAACGGATGAAAAAAACTGAGAAGAAAAATTGAGAAAAAACGACTGCAAAAACTGAAGAAAAACTTAGAAAAATACTGTGAAAAAAAAGAAGAACTGAGAAAAAAAAACTGAAGAAAAACTTAGAAAAAAACTGAAAAAAACTGCAAAAAAGAACTGAGAAAAAAATCTGAAGAAAAAACTGAGCAGAAAAACTGATCAGAAAAACTGAGAAAAAAAACTATTTAAAAAAACTGAAGAAAAACGGAGGAAAAAAACTGAGAAGAAAAATCGAGAAAAAACGACTGAAAAAACTGAAAAAAAACTAAGAAAAAAACTGTGAAAAAAATTGTGAAAAAAAAGAACTGAGAAAAAAAACTGAAGAAAAAACTGAGAAGAAAAACTGAGCAGAAAAACTGAGAAAAAAATAACTATTAAAAAAATACTGAAGAAAAACGGAGTAAAAAAACTGAGAAGAAAAATTGAGAAAAAACGATTCAAAAAACTGAAGAAAAACTTAGAAAAAAACTGTGAAAAAAAAGAACTGAGAAAAAAAACTGAAGAAAAACTTAGAAAAAAACTGTGAAAAAAAAGAAGAACTGAGAAAAAAAACTGAAGAAAAACTTAGAAAAAAACTGAAAAAAACTGCAAAAAAAGAACTGAGAAAAAAATCTGAAGAAAAAACTGAGCAGAAAAACTGATCAGAAAAACTGAGAAAAAAAACTATTTAAAAAAACTGAAGAAAAACTTAGAAAAAAACTGAGAAGAAAAATTGAGAAAAAACGACTGAAAAAACTGAAGAAAAACTAAGAAAAAAACTGTGAAAAAAATTGTGAAAAAAAAGAACTGAGAAAAAAAACTGAAGAAAAAACTGAGCAGAAAAACTGAGCAGAAAAACTGAGAAAAAAATAACTATTAAAAAAATACTGAAGAAAAACGGAGTAAAAAAACTGAGAAGAAAAATTGAGAAAAAACGATTCAAAAAACTGAAGAAAAACTTAGAAAAAAACTGTGAAAAAAAAGAACTGAGAAAAAAAACTGAAGAAAAATTAAAAAAAAACTGTGCACAAAAGTGTGGAAAAAAAGAACTGAGAAAAAAACTGAGAAAAAACTGAGCAGAAAAACTGAGCAGAAAAACTGAGAAAAAAAACTGTTAAAAAAAACTGAAGAAAAACGGATGAAAAAAACTGAGAAGAAAAATTGAGAAAAAACGACTGAAAAAACTGAAGAAAAACTTAGAAAAATACTGTGAAAAAAAAGAACTGAGAAAAAAAACTGAAGAAAAACTGAGAAAAAAACTGAAAAAAACTGCAAAAAAGAACTGAGAAAAAAATCTGAAGAAAAAACTGAGCAGAAAAACTGATCAGAAAAACTGAGAAAAAAAACTATTTAAAAAAACTGAAGAAAAACGGAGGAAAAAAACTGAAGAAAAATCGAGAAAAAACGACTGAAAAAACTGAAGAAAAACTAAGAAAAAAACTGTGAAAAAAATTGTGAAAAAAAAGAACTGAGAAAAAAAACTGAAGAAAAAACTGAGCAGAAAAACTGAGCAGAAAAACTGAGAAAAAAATAACTATTAAAAAAATACTGAAGAAAAACGGAGTAAAAAAACTGAGAAGAAAAATTGAGAAAAAACGATTCAAAAAACTGAAGAAAAACTTAGAAAAAAACTGTGAAAAAAAAGAACTGAGAAAAAAAACTGAAGAAAAACTTAGAAAAAAACTGTGAAAAAAAAGAAGAACTGAGAAAAAAAACTGAAGAAAAACATAGAAAAAAACTGAAAAAAACTGCAAAAAAGAACTGAGAAAAAAATCTGAAGAAAAAACTGAGCAGAAAAACTGATCAGAAAAACTGAGAAAAAAAACTATTTAAAAAAACTGAAGAAAAACGGAGGAAAAAAACTGAGAAGAAAAATTGAGAAAAAACGACTGAAAAAACTGAAGAAAAACTAAGAAAAAAACTGTGAAAAAAATTGTGAAAAAAAAGAACTGAGAAAAAAAACTGAAGAAAAAACTGAGCAGAAAAACTGATCAGAAAAACTGAGAAAAAAAACTATTTAAAAAAACTGAAGAAAAACTTAGAAAAAAACTGAGAAGAAAAATTGAGAAAAAACGACTGAAAAAACTGAAGAAAAACTAAGAAAAAAACTGTGAAAAAAATTGTGAAAAAAAAGAACTGAGAAAAAAAACTGAAGAAAAAACTGAGCAGAAAAACTGAGCAGAAAAACTGAGAAAAAAATAACTATTAAAAAAATACTGAAGAAAAACGGAGTAAAAAAACTGAGAAGAAAAATTGAGACAAAACGATTCAAAAAACTGAAGTAAAACTTAGAAAAAAACTGTGAAAAAAAAGAACTGAGAAAAAAAACTGAAGAAAATCTTAGAAAAAAACTGAAAAAAAAGAACTGAGAAAAAAAACTGAAGAAAAACTTAGAAAAAAACTGAAAAAAATTGCAAAAAAATAACTGAGAAAAAAATCTGAAGAAAAAACTGAGCAGAAAAACTGATCAGAAAAACTGAGAAAAAAAACTATTTAAAAAAACTGAAGAAAAACGGAGGAAAAAAACTGAGAAGAAAAATTGAGAAAAAACGACCGAAAAAACTGAAGAAAAACTAAGAAAAAAACTGTGAAAAAAATTGTGAAAAAAAAGAACTGAGAAAAAAAACTGAAGAAAAAACTGAGCAGAAAAACTGAGCAGAAAAACTGAGAAAAAAATAACTATTAAAAAAATACTGAAGAAAAACGGAGTAAAAAAACTGAGAAGAAAAATTGAGAAAAAAAGATTCAAAAAACTGAAGAAAAACTTAGAAAAAAACTGTGAAAAAAAAGAACTGAGAAAAAAAACTGAAGAAAAATTTAGAAAAAAACTGTGCACAAAAGTGTGGAAAAAAAGAACTGAGAAAAAAACTGATAAAAAACTGAGCAGAAAAACTGAGAAAAAAAACTGAAGAAAAACGGATGAAAAAAAACTGAGAAGAAAAATTGAGAAAAAACGACCGAAAAAACTGAAGAAAAACTGTGAAAAAAATTGTGAAAAAAAAGAACTGAGAAAAAAAACTGAAGAAAAAACTGAGCAGAAAAACTGAGCAGAAAAACTGAGAAAAAAATAACTATTAAAAAAATACTGAAGAAAAACGGAGTAAAAAAACTGAGAAGAAAAATTGAGAAAAAACGATACAAAAAATTGAAGAAAAACTTAGAAAAAAACTGTGAAAAAAAAGAACTGAGAAAAAAAACTGAAGAAAAACTGAGAAAAAAACTGAAAAAAACTGCAAAAAAAGAACTGAGAAAAAAATCTGAAGAAAAAACTGAGCAGAAAAACTGATCAGAAAAACTGAGAAAAAAAAACTATTTAAAAAAACTGAAGAAAAACGGAGGAAAAAAACTGAGAAGAAAAATTGAGAAAAAACGACCGAAAAAACTGAAGAAAAACTAAGAAAAAAACTGTGCACAAAAGTGTGGAAAAAAAGAACTGAGAAAAAAACTGATGAAAAAACTGAGCAGAAAAACTGAGCAGAAAAACTGAGAAAAAAAACTATTAAAAAAAAACTGAAGAAAAACGGATGAAAAAAACTGAGAAGAAAAATTGAGAAAAAACGACTGCAAAAACTGAAGAAAAACTTAGAAAAATACTGTGAAAAAAAAGAAGAACTGAGAAAAAAAACTGAAGAAAAACGGAGGAAAAAAACTGAAAAAAACTGCAAAAAAGAACTGAGAAAAAAATCTGAAGAAAAAACTGAGCAGAAAAACTGATCAGAAAAACTGAGAAAAAAAACTATTTAAAAAAACTGAAGAAAAACGGAGGAAATAAACTGAGAAGAAAAATCGAGAAAAAACGACTGAAAAAACTGAAGAAAAACTAAGACAAAAACTGTGAAAAAAATTGTGAAAAAAAAGAACTGAGAAAAAAAACTGAAGAAAAAACTGAGAAGAAAAACTGAGCAGAAAAACTGAGAAAAAAATAACTATTAAAAAAATACTGAAGAAAAACGGAGTAAAAAAACTGAGAAGAAAAATTGAGAAAAAACGATTCAAAAAACTGAAGAAAAACTTAGAAAAAAACTGTGAAAAAAAAGAACTGAGAAAAAAAACTGAAGAAAAACTTAGAAAAAAACTGTGAAAAAAAAGAAGAACTGAGAAAAAAAACTGAAGAAAAACATAGAAAAAAACTGAAAAAAACTGCAAAAAAGAACTGAGAAAAAAATCTGAAGAAAAAACTGAGCAGAAAAACTGATCAGAAAAACTGAGAAAAAAAACTATTTAAAAAAACTGAAGAAAAACGGAGGAAAAAAACTGAGAAGAAAAATTGAGAAAAAACGACTGAAAAAACTGAAGAAAAACTAAGAAAAAAACTGTGAAAAAAATTGTGAAAAAAAAGAACTGAGAAAAAAAACTGAAGAAAAAACTGAGCAGAAAAACTGAGCAGAAAAACTGAGAAAAAAATAACTATTAAAAAAATACTGAAGAAAAACGGAGTAAAAAAACTGAGAAGAAAAATTGAGAAAAAACGATTCAAAAAACTGAAGAAAAACTTAGAAAAAAACTGTGAAAAAAAAGAACTGAGAAAAAAAACTGAAGAAAATCTTAGAAAAAAACTGAAAAAAAAGAACTGAGAAAAAAAACTGAAGAAAAACTTAGAAAAAAACTGAATAAAATTGCAAAAAAAGAACTGAGAAAAAAATCTGAAGAAAAAACTGAGCAGAAAAACTGATCAGAAAAACTGAGAAAAAAAACTATTTAAAAAAACTGAAGAAAAACGGAGGAAAAAAACTGAGAAGAAAAATTGAGAAAAAACGACCGAAAAAACTGAAGAAAAACTAAGAAAAAAACTGTGAAAAAAATTGTGAAAAAAAAGAACTGAGAAAAAAAACTGAAGAAAAAACTGAGCAGAAAAACTGAGCAGAAAAACTGAGAAAAAAATAACTATTAAAAAAATACTGAAGAAAAACGGAGTAAAAAAACTGAGAAGAAAAATTGAGAAAAAAAGATTCAAAAAACTGAAGAAAAACTTAGAAAAAAACTGTGAAAAAAAAGAACTGAGAAAAAAAACTGAAGAAAAATTTAGAAAAAAACTGTGCACAAAAGTGTGGAAAAAAAGAACTGAGAAAAAAACTGATAAAAAACTGAGCAGAAAAACTGAGAAAAAAAACTATTTAAAAAAAACTGAAGAAAAACGGATGAAAAAAACTGAGAAGAAAAATTGAGAAAAAACGACTGAAAAAACTGAAGAAAAACTTAGAAAAATACTGTGAAAAAAAAGAAGAACTGAGAAAAAAAACTGAAGAAAAACTTAGAAAAAAACTGAAAAAAACTGCAAAAAAGAACTGAGAAAAAAATCTGAAGAAAAAACTGAGCAGAAAAACTGATCAGAAAAACTGAGAAAAAAAACTATTTAAAAAAACTGAAGAAAAACGGAGGAAAAAAACTGAGAAGGAAAATCGAGAAAAAACGACTGAAAAAACTGAAGAAAAACTGTGAAAAAAATTGTGAAAAAAAAGAACTGAGAAAAAAAACTGAAGAAAAAACTGAGCAGAAAAACTGAGCAGAAAAACTGAGAAAAAAATAACTATTAAAAAAATACTGAAGAAAAACGGAGTAAAAAAACTGAGAAGAAAAATTGAGAAAAAACGATACAAAAAACTGAAGAAAAACTTAGAAAAAAACTGTGAAAAAAAAGAACTGAGAAAAAAAACTGAAGAAAAACTTAGAAAAAAACTGAAAAAAACTGCAAAAAAAGAACTGAGAAAAAAATCTGAAGAAAAAACTGAGCAGAAAAACTGATCAGAAAAACTGAGAAAAAAAACTATTTAAAAAAACTGAAGAAAAACGGAGGAAAAAAACTGAGAAGAAAAATTGAGAAAAAACGACCGAAAAAACTGAAGAAAAACTAAGAAAAAAACTGTGCACAAAAGTGTGGAAAAAAAGAACTGAGAAAAAAACTGATGAAAAAACTGAGCAGAAAAACTGAGCAGAAAAACTGAGAAAAAAAACTATTAAAAAAAAACTGAAGAAAAACGGATGAAAAAAACTGAGAAGAAAAATTGAGAAAAAACGACTGCAAAAACTGAAGAAAAACTTAGAAAAATACTGTGAAAAAAAAGAAGAACTGAGAAAAAAAAACTGAAGAAAAACGGAGGAAAAAAACTGAAAAAAACTGCAAAAAAGAACTGAGAAAAAAATCTGAAGAAAAAACTGAGCAGAAAAACTGATCAGAAAAACTGAGAAAAAAAACTATTTAAAAAAACTGAAGAAAAACGGAGGAAATCAACTGAGAAGAAAAATCGAGAAAAAACGACTGAAAAAACTGAAGAAAAACTAAGAAAAAAACTGTGAAAAAAATTGTGAAAAAAAAGAACTGAGAAAAAAAACTGAAGAAAAAACTGAGAAGAAAAACTGAGCAGAAAAACTGAGAAAAAAATAACTATTAAAAAAATACTGAAGAAAAACGGAGTAAAAAAACTGAGAAGAAAAATTGAGAAAAAACGATTCAAAAAACTGAAGAAAAACTTAGAAAAAAACTGTGAAAAAAAAGAACTGAGAAAAAAAACTGAAGAAAAACTTAGAAAAAAACTGTGAAAAAAAAGAAGAACTGAGAAAAAAAACTGAAGAAAAACATAGAAAAAAACTGTGCACAAAAGTGTGGAAAAAAAGAACTGAGAAAAAAACTGATAAAAAACTGAGCAGAAAAACTGAGAAAAAAAACTATTTAAAAAAAACTGAAGAAAAACGGATGAAAAAAACTGAGAAGAAAAATTGAGAAAAAACGACTGAAAAAACTGAAGAAAAACTAAGAAAAAAACTGTGAAAAAAATTGTGAAAAAAAAGAACTGAGAAAAAAAACTGAAGAAAATCTTAGAAAAAACTGAAAAAAACTGCAAAAAAAGAACTGAGAAAAAAATCTGAAGAAAAAACTGAGCAGAAAAACTGATCAGAAAAACTGAGAAAAAAAACTATTTAAAAAAACTGAAGAAAAACTTAGAAAAAAACTGAGAAGAAAAATTGAGAAAAAACGACTGAAAAAACTGAAGAAAAACTAAGAAAAAAACTGTGAAAAAAATTGTGAAAAAAAAGAACTGAGAAAAAAAACTGAAGAAAAAACTGAGCAGAAAAACTGAGCAGAAAAACTGAGAAAAAAATAACTATTAAAAAAATACTGAAGAAAAACGGAGTAAAAAAACTGAGAAGAAAAATTGAGAAAAAACGATTCAAAAAACTGAAGAAAAACTTAGAAAAAAACAGTGAAAAAAAAGAACTGAGAAAAAAAACTGAAGAAAAATTAAAAAAAAAACTGTGCACAAAAGTGTGGAAAAAAAGAACTGAGAAAAAAACTGAGAAAAAACTGAGCAGAAAAACTGAGCAGAAAAACTGAGAAAAAAAACTGTTAAAAAAAACTGAAGAAAAACGGATGAAAAAAACTGAGAAGAAAAATTGAGAAAAAACGACTGAAAAAACTGAAGAAAAACTTAGAAAAATACTGTGAAAAAAAAGAACTGAGAAAAAAAACTGAAGAAAAACTGAGAAAAAAACTGAAAAAAACTGCAAAAAAGAACTGAGAAAAAAATCTGAAGAAAAAACTGAGCAGAAAAACTGATCAGAAAAACTGAGAAAAAAAACTATTTAAAAAAACTGAAGAAAAACGGAGGAAAAAAACTGAGAAGAAAAATCGAGAAAAAACGACTGAAAAAACTGAAGAAAAACTAAGAAAAAAACTGTGAAAAAAATTGTGAAAAAAAAGAACTGAGAAAAAAAACTGAAGAAAAAACTGAGCAGAAAAACTGAGCAGAAAAACTGAGAAAAAAATAACTATTAAAAAAATACTGAAGAAAAACGGAGTAAAAAAACTGAGAAGAAAAATTGAGAAAAAACGATTCAAAAAACTGAAGAAAAACTTAGAAAAAAACTGTGAAAAAAAAGAACTGAGAAAAAAAACTGAAGAAAAACTTAGAAAAAAACTGTGAAAAAAAAGAAGAACTGAGAAAAAAAACTGAAGAAAAACATAGAAAAAAACTGAAAAAAACTGCAAAAAAGAACTGAGAAAAAAATCTGAAGAAAAAACTGAGCAGAAAAACTGATCAGAAAAACTGAGAAAAAAAACTATTTAAAAAAACTGAAGAAAAACGGAGGAAAAAAACTGAGAAGAAAAATTGAGAAAAAACGACTGAAAAAACTGAAGAAAAACTAAGAAAAAAACTGTGAAAAAAATTGTGAAAAAAAAGAACTGAGAAAAAAAACTGAAGAAAAAACTGAGCAGAAAAACTGAGCAGAAAAACTGAGAAAAAAAACTATTTAAAAAAACTGAAGAAAAACTTAGAAAAAAACTGAGAAGAAAAATTGAGAAAAAACGACTGAAAAAACTGAAGAAAAACTAAGAAAAAAACTGTGAAAAAAATTGTGAAAAAAAAGAACTGAGAAAAAAAACTGAAGAAAAAACTGAGCAGAAAAACTGAGCAGAAAAACTGAGAAAAAAATAACTATTAAAAAAATACTGAAGAAAAACGGAGTAAAAAAACTGAGAAGAAAAATTGAGAAAAAACGATTCAAAAAACTGAAGAAAAACTTAGAAAAAAACTGTGAAAAAAAAGAACTGAGAAAAAAAACTGAAGAAAAAACTGAGCAGAAAAACTGAGCAGAAAAACTGAGAAAAAAATAACTATTAAAAAAATACTGAAGAAAAACGGAGTAAAAAAACTGAGAAGAAAAATTGAGAAAAAACGATTCAAAAAACTGAAGAAAAACTTAGAAAAAAACTGTGAAAAAAAAGAACTGAGAAAAAAAACTGAAGAAAAACTTAGAAAAAAACTGTGAAAAAAAGAAGAACTGAGAAAAAAAACTGAAGAAAAACTTAGAAAAAAACTGAAAAAAACTGCAAAAAAAGAACTGAGAAAAAAATCTGAAGAAAAAACTGAGCAGAAAAACTGATCAGAAAAACTGAGAAAAAAAACTATGTAAAAAAACTGAAGAAAAACGGAGGAAAAAAACTGAGAAGAAAAATTGAGAAAAAACGACCGAAAAAACTGAAGAAAAACTAAGAAAAAAACTGTGAAAAAAATTGTGAAAAAAAGAACTGAGAAAAAAAACTGAAGAAAAAACTGAGCAGAAAAACTGAGCAGAAAAATTGAGAAAAAAATAACTATTAAAAAAATACTGAAGAAAAACGGAGTAAAAAAACTGAGAAGAAAAATTGAGAAAAAACGATTCAAAAAACTGAAGAAAAACTTAGAAAAAAACTGTGAAAAAAAAGAACTGAGAAAAAAAACTGAAGAAAAATTTAGAAAAAAACTGTGCACAAAAGTGTGGAAAAAAAGAACTGAGAAAAAAACTGATGAAAAAACTGAGCAGAAAAACTGAGCAGAAAAACTGAGAAAAAAAAGTATTAAAAAAAAACTGAAGAAAAACGGATGAAAAAAACTGAGAAGAAAAATTGAGAAAAAACGACTGCAAAAACTGAAGAAAAACTTAGAAAAATACTGTGAAAAAAAAGAAGAACTGAGAAAAAAAAACTGAAGAAAAACTTAGAAAAAAACTGAAAAAAACTGCAAAAAAGAACTGAGAAAAAAATCTGAAGAAAAAACTGAGCAGAAAAACTGATCAGAAAAACTGAGAAAAAAAACTATTTAAAAAAACTGAAGAAAAACGGAGGAAAAAAACTGAGAAGAAAAATCGAGAAAAAACGACTGAAAAAACTGAAAAAAAACTAAGAAAAAAACTGTGAAAAAAATTGTGAAAAAAAAGAACTGAGAAAAAAAACTGAAGAAAAAACTGAGAAGAAAAACTGAGCAGAAAAACTGAGAAAAAAATAACTATTAAAAAAATACTGAAGAAAAACGGAGTAAAAAAACTGAGAAGAAAAATTGAGAAAAAACGATTCAAAAAACTGAAGAAAAACTTAGAAAAAAACTGTGAAAAAAAAGAACTGAGAAAAAAAACTGAAGAAAAACTTAGAAAAAAACTGTGAAAAAAAAGAAGAACTGAGAAAAAAAACTGAAGAAAAACTTAGAAAAAAACTGAAAAAAACTGCAAAAAAAGAACTGAGAAAAAAATCTGAAGAAAAAACTGAGCAGAAAAACTGATCAGAAAAACTGAGAAAAAAAACTATTTAAAAAAACTGAAGAAAAACTTAGAAAAAAACTGAGAAGAAAAATTGAGAAAAAACGACTGAAAAAACTGAAGAAAAACTAAGAAAAAAACTGTGAAAAAAATTGTGAAAAAAAAGAACTGAGAAAAAAAACTGAAGAAAAAACTGAGCAGAAAAACTGAGCAGAAAAACTGAGAAAAAAATAACTATTAAAAAAATACTGAAGAAAAACGGAGTAAAAAAACTGAGAAGAAAAATTGAGAAAAAACGATTCAAAAAACTGAAGAAAAACTTAGAAAAAAACTGTGAAAAAAAAGAACTGAGAAAAAAAACTGAAGAAAAATTAAAAAAAAACTGTGCACAAAAGTGTGGAAAAAAAGAACTGAGAAAAAAACTGAGAAAAAACTGAGCAGAAAAACTGAGCAGAAAAACTGAGAAAAAAAACTGTTAAAAAAAACTGAAGAAAAACGGATGAAAAAAACTGAGAAGAAAAATTGAGAAAAAACGACTGAAAAAACTGAAGAAAAACTTAGAAAAATACTGTGAAAAAAAAGAACTGAGAAAAAAAACTGAAGAAAAACTGAGAAAAAAACTGAAAAAAACTGCAAAAAAGAACTGAGAAAAAAATCTGAAGAAAAAACTGAGCAGAAAAACTGATCAGAAAAACTGAGAAAAAAAACTATTTAAAAAAACTGAAGAAAAACGGAGGAAAAAAACTGAAGAAAAATCGAGAAAAAACGACTGAAAAAACTGAAGAAAAACTAAGAAAAAAACTGTGAAAAAAATTGTGAAAAAAAAGAACTGAGAAAAAAAACTGAAGAAAAAACTGAGCAGAAAAACTGAGCAGAAAAACTGAGAAAAAAATAACTATTAAAAAAATACTGAAGAAAAACGGAGTAAAAAAACTGAGAAGAAAAATTGAGAAAAAACGATTCAAAAAACTGAAGAAAAACTTAGAAAAAAACTGTGAAAAAAAAGAACTGAGAAAAAAAACTGAAGAAAAACTTAGAAAAAAACTGTGAAAAAAAAGAAGAACTGAGAAAAAAAACTGAAGAAAAACATAGAAAAAAACTGAAAAAAACTGCAAAAAAGAACTGAGAAAAAAATCTGAAGAAAAAACTGAGCAGAAAAACTGATCAGAAAAACTGAGAAAAAAAACTATTTAAAAAAACTGAAGAAAAACGGAGGAAAAAAACTGAGAAGAAAAATTGAGAAAAAACGACTGAAAAAACTGAAGAAAAACTAAGAAAAAAACTGTGAAAAAAATTGTGAAAAAAAAGAACTGAGAAAAAAAACTGAAGAAAAAACTGAGCAGAAAAACTGATCAGAAAAACTGAGAAAAAAAACTATTTAAAAAAACTGAAGAAAAACTTAGAAAAAAACTGAGAAGAAAAATTGAGAAAAAACGACTGAAAAAACTGAAGAAAAACTAAGAAAAAAACTGTGAAAAAAATTGTGAAAAAAAAGAACTGAGAAAAAAAACTGAAGAAAAAACTGAGCAGAAAAACTGAGCAGAAAAACTGAGAAAAAAATAACTATTAAAAAAATACTGAAGAAAAACGGAGTAAAAAAACTGAGAAGAAAAATTGAGACAAAACGATTCAAAAAACTGAAGTAAAACTTAGAAAAAAACTGTGAAAAAAAAGAACTGAGAAAAAAAACTGAAGAAAATCTTAGAAAAAAACTGAAAAAAAAGAACTGAGAAAAAAAACTGAAGAAAAACTTAGAAAAAAACTGAAAAAAATTGCAAAAAAATAACTGAGAAAAAAATCTGAAGAAAAAACTGAGCAGAAAAACTGATCAGAAAAACTGAGAAAAAAAACTATTTAAAAAAACTGAAGAAAAACGGAGGAAAAAAACTGAGAAGAAAAATTGAGAAAAAACGACCGAAAAAACTGAAGAAAAACTAAGAAAAAAACTGTGAAAAAAATTGTGAAAAAAAAGAACTGAGAAAAAAAACTGAAGAAAAAACTGAGCAGAAAAACTGAGCAGAAAAACTGAGAAAAAAATAACTATTAAAAAAATACTGAAGAAAAACGGAGTAAAAAAACTGAGAAGAAAAATTGAGAAAAAAAGATTCAAAAAACTGAAGAAAAACTTAGAAAAAAACTGTGAAAAAAAAGAACTGAGAAAAAAAACTGAAGAAAAATTTAGAAAAAAACTGTGCACAAAAGTGTGGAAAAAAAGAACTGAGAAAAAAACTGATAAAAAACTGAGCAGAAAAACTGAGAAAAAAAACTGAAGAAAAACGGATGAAAAAAAACTGAGAAGAAAAATTGAGAAAAAACGACCGAAAAAACTGAAGAAAAACTGTGAAAAAAATTGTGAAAAAAAAGAACTGAGAAAAAAAACTGAAGAAAAAACTGAGCAGAAAAACTGAGCAGAAAAACTGAGAAAAAAATAACTATTAAAAAAATACTGAAGAAAAACGGAGTAAAAAAACTGAGAAGAAAAATTGAGAAAAAACGATACAAAAAATTGAAGAAAAACTTAGAAAAAAACTGTGAAAAAAAAGAACTGAGAAAAAAAACTGAAGAAAAACTGAGAAAAAAACTGAAAAAAACTGCAAAAAAAGAACTGAGAAAAAAATCTGAAGAAAAAACTGAGCAGAAAAACTGATCAGAAAAACTGAGAAAAAAAAACTATTTAAAAAAACTGAAGAAAAACGGAGGAAAAAAACTGAGAAGAAAAATTGAGAAAAAACGACCGAAAAAACTGAAGAAAAACTAAGAAAAAAACTGTGCACAAAAGTGTGGAAAAAAAGAACTGAGAAAAAAACTGATGAAAAAACTGAGCAGAAAAACTGAGCAGAAAAACTGAGAAAAAAAACTATTAAAAAAAAACTGAAGAAAAACGGATGAAAAAAACTGAGAAGAAAAATTGAGAAAAAACGACTGCAAAAACTGAAGAAAAACTTAGAAAAATACTGTGAAAAAAAAGAAGAACTGAGAAAAAAAACTGAAGAAAAACGGAGGAAAAAAACTGAAAAAAACTGCAAAAAAGAACTGAGAAAAAAATCTGAAGAAAAAACTGAGCAGAAAAACTGATCAGAAAAACTGAGAAAAAAAACTATTTAAAAAAACTGAAGAAAAACGGAGGAAATAAACTGAGAAGAAAAATCGAGAAAAAACGACTGAAAAAACTGAAGAAAAACTAAGACAAAAACTGTGAAAAAAATTGTGAAAAAAAAGAACTGAGAAAAAAAACTGAAGAAAAAACTGAGAAGAAAAACTGAGCAGAAAAACTGAGAAAAAAATAACTATTAAAAAAATACTGAAGAAAAACGGAGTAAAAAAACTGAGAAGAAAAATTGAGAAAAAACGATTCAAAAAACTGAAGAAAAACTTAGAAAAAAACTGTGAAAAAAAAGAACTGAGAAAAAAAACTGAAGAAAAACTTAGAAAAAAACTGTGAAAAAAAAGAAGAACTGAGAAAAAAAACTGAAGAAAAACATAGAAAAAAACTGAAAAAAACTGCAAAAAAGAACTGAGAAAAAAATCTGAAGAAAAAACTGAGCAGAAAAACTGATCAGAAAAACTGAGAAAAAAAACTATTTAAAAAAACTGAAGAAAAACGGAGGAAAAAAACTGAGAAGAAAAATTGAGAAAAAACGACTGAAAAAACTGAAGAAAAACTAAGAAAAAAACTGTGAAAAAAATTGTGAAAAAAAAGAACTGAGAAAAAAAACTGAAGAAAAAACTGAGCAGAAAAACTGAGCAGAAAAACTGAGAAAAAAATAACTATTAAAAAAATACTGAAGAAAAACGGAGTAAAAAAACTGAGAAGAAAAATTGAGAAAAAACGATTCAAAAAACTGAAGAAAAACTTAGAAAAAAACTGTGAAAAAAAAGAACTGAGAAAAAAAACTGAAGAAAATCTTAGAAAAAAACTGAAAAAAAAGAACTGAGAAAAAAAACTGAAGAAAAACTTAGAAAAAAACTGAATAAAATTGCAAAAAAAGAACTGAGAAAAAAATCTGAAGAAAAAACTGAGCAGAAAAACTGATCAGAAAAACTGAGAAAAAAAACTATTTAAAAAAACTGAAGAAAAACGGAGGAAAAAAACTGAGAAGAAAAATTGAGAAAAAACGACCGAAAAAACTGAAGAAAAACTAAGAAAAAAACTGTGAAAAAAATTGTGAAAAAAAAGAACTGAGAAAAAAAACTGAAGAAAAAACTGAGCAGAAAAACTGAGCAGAAAAACTGAGAAAAAAATAACTATTAAAAAAATACTGAAGAAAAACGGAGTAAAAAAACTGAGAAGAAAAATTGAGAAAAAAAGATTCAAAAAACTGAAGAAAAACTTAGAAAAAAACTGTGAAAAAAAAGAACTGAGAAAAAAAACTGAAGAAAAATTTAGAAAAAAACTGTGCACAAAAGTGTGGAAAAAAAGAACTGAGAAAAAAACTGATAAAAAACTGAGCAGAAAAACTGAGAAAAAAAACTATTTAAAAAAAACTGAAGAAAAACGGATGAAAAAAACTGAGAAGAAAAATTGAGAAAAAACGACTGAAAAAACTGAAGAAAAACTTAGAAAAATACTGTGAAAAAAAAGAAGAACTGAGAAAAAAAACTGAAGAAAAACTTAGAAAAAAACTGAAAAAAACTGCAAAAAAGAACTGAGAAAAAAATCTGAAGAAAAAACTGAGCAGAAAAACTGATCAGAAAAACTGAGAAAAAAAACTATTTAAAAAAACTGAAGAAAAACGGAGGAAAAAAACTGAGAAGGAAAATCGAGAAAAAACGACTGAAAAAACTGAAGAAAAACTGTGAAAAAAATTGTGAAAAAAAAGAACTGAGAAAAAAAACTGAAGAAAAAACTGAGCAGAAAAACTGAGCAGAAAAACTGAGAAAAAAATAACTATTAAAAAAATACTGAAGAAAAACGGAGTAAAAAAACTGAGAAGAAAAATTGAGAAAAAACGATACAAAAAACTGAAGAAAAACTTAGAAAAAAACTGTGAAAAAAAAGAACTGAGAAAAAAAACTGAAGAAAAACTTAGAAAAAAACTGAAAAAAACTGCAAAAAAAGAACTGAGAAAAAAATCTGAAGAAAAAACTGAGCAGAAAAACTGATCAGAAAAACTGAGAAAAAAAACTATTTAAAAAAACTGAAGAAAAACGGAGGAAAAAAACTGAGAAGAAAAATTGAGAAAAAACGACCGAAAAAACTGAAGAAAAACTAAGAAAAAAACTGTGCACAAAAGTGTGGAAAAAAAGAACTGAGAAAAAAACTGATGAAAAAACTGAGCAGAAAAACTGAGCAGAAAAACTGAGAAAAAAAACTATTAAAAAAAAACTGAAGAAAAACGGATGAAAAAAACTGAGAAGAAAAATTGAGAAAAAACGACTGCAAAAACTGAAGAAAAACTTAGAAAAATACTGTGAAAAAAAAGAAGAACTGAGAAAAAAAAACTGAAGAAAAACGGAGGAAAAAAACTGAAAAAAACTGCAAAAAAGAACTGAGAAAAAAATCTGAAGAAAAAACTGAGCAGAAAAACTGATCAGAAAAACTGAGAAAAAAAACTATTTAAAAAAACTGAAGAAAAACGGAGGAAATCAACTGAGAAGAAAAATCGAGAAAAAACGACTGAAAAAACTGAAGAAAAACTAAGAAAAAAACTGTGAAAAAAATTGTGAAAAAAAAGAACTGAGAAAAAAAACTGAAGAAAAAACTGAGAAGAAAAACTGAGCAGAAAAACTGAGAAAAAAATAACTATTAAAAAAATACTGAAGAAAAACGGAGTAAAAAAACTGAGAAGAAAAATTGAGAAAAAACGATTCAAAAAACTGAAGAAAAACTTAGAAAAAAACTGTGAAAAAAAAGAACTGAGAAAAAAAACTGAAGAAAAACTTAGAAAAAAACTGTGAAAAAAAAGAAGAACTGAGAAAAAAAACTGAAGAAAAACATAGAAAAAAACTGAAAAAAACTGCAAAAAAGAACTGAGAAAAAAATCTGAAGAAAAAACTGAGCAGAAAAACTGATCAGAAAAACTGAGAAAAAAAACTATTTAAAAAAACTGAAGAAAAACTTAGAAAAAAACTGAGAAGAAAAATTGAGAAAAAACGACTGAAAAAACTGAAGAAAAACTAAGAAAAAAACTGTGAAAAAAATTGTGAAAAAAAAGAACTGAGAAAAAAAACTGAAGAAAAAACTGAGCAGAAAAACTGAGCAGAAAAACTGAGAAAAAAATAACTATTAAAAAAATACTGAAGAAAAACGGAGTAAAAAAACTAAGAAAAATTGAGAAAAAACGATTCAAAAAACTGAAGAAAAACTTAGAAAAAAACTGTGAAAAAAAAGAACTGAGAAAAAAAACTGACGAAAAATTTAAAAAAAAACTGTGCACAAAAGTGTGGAAAAAAAGATCTGAGAAAAAAACTGAGAAAAAACTGAGCAGAAAAACTGAGCAGAAAAACTGAGAAAAAAAACTGTTAAAAAAAACTGAAGAAAAACGGATGAAAAAAACTGAGAAGAAAAATTGAGAAAAAACGACTGAAAAAACTGAAGAAAAACTTAGAAAAATACTGTGAAAAAAAAGAACTGAGAAAAAAAACTGAAGAAAAACTGAGAAAAAAACTGAAAAAAACTGCAAAAAAGAACTGAGAAAAAAATCTGAAGAAAAAACTGAGCAGAAAAACTGATCAGAAAAACTGAGAAAAAAAACTATTTAAAAAAACTGAAGAAAAACGGAGGAAAAAAACTGAGAAGAAAAATCGAGAAAAAACGACTGAAAAAACTGAAGAAAAACTAAGAAAAAAACTGTGAAAAAAATTGTGAAAAAAAAGAACTGAGAAAAAAAACTGAAGAAAAAACTGAGCAGAAAAACTGAGCAGAAAAACTGAGAAAAAAATAATTATTAAAAAAATACTGAAGAAAAACGGAGTAAAAAAACTGAGAAGAAAAATTGAGAAAAAACGATTCAAAAAACTGAAGAAAAACTTAGAAAAAAACTGTGAAAAAAAAGAACTGAGAAAAAAAACTGAAGAAAAACTTAGAAAAAAACTGTGAAAAAAAAGAAGAACTGAGAAAAAAAACTGAAGAAAAACAGAGAAAAAAACTGAAAAAAACTGCAAAAAAGAACTGAGAAAAAAATCTGAAGAAAAAACTGAGCAGAAAAACTGATCAGAAAAACTGAGAAAAAAAACTATTTAAAAAAACTGAAGAAAAACGGAGGAAAAAAACTGAGAAGAAAAATTGAGAAAAAACGACTGAAAAAACTGAAGAAAAACTAAGAAAAAAACTGTGAAAAAAATTGTGAAAAAAAAGAACTGAGAAAAAACACTGAAGAAAAAACTGAGCAGAAAAACTGAGCAGAAAAACTGAGAAAAAAATAACTATTAAAAAAATACTGAAGAAAAACGGAGTAAAAAAACTGAGAAGAAAAATTGAGAAAAAACGATTCAAAAAACTGAAGAAAAACTTAGAAAAAAACTGTGAAAAAAAAGGAACTGAGAAAAAAAACTGAAGAAAATCTTAGAAAAAAACTGAAAAAAAAGAAGAACTGAGAAAAAAAACTGAAGAAAAACTTAGAAAAAAACTGAAAAAAATTGCAAAAAAAGAACTGAGAAAAAAATCTGAAGAAAAAACTGAGCAGAAAAACTGATCAGAAAAACTGAGAAAAAAAACTATTTAAAAAAACTGAAGAAAAACGGAGGAAAAAAACTGAGAAGAAAAATTGAGAAAAAACGACCGAAAAAACTGAAGAAAAACTAAGAAAAAAACTGTGAAAAAAATTGTGAAAAAAAAGAACTGAGAAAAAAAACTGAAGAAAAAACTGAGCAGAAAAACTGAGCAGAAAAACTGAGAAAAAAATAACTATTAAAAAAATACTGAAGAAAAACGGAGTAAAAAAACTGAGAAGAAAAATTGAGAAAAAACGATTCAAAAAACTGAAGAAAAACTTAGAAAAAAACTGTGAAAAAAAAGAACTGAGAAAAAAAACTGAAGAAAAATTTAGAAAAAAACTGTGCACAAAAGTGTGGAAAAAAAGAACTGAGAAAAAAACTGATAAAAAACTGAGCAGAAAAACTGAGAAAAAAAACTATTTAAAAAAAACTGAAGAAAAACGGATGAAAAAAACTGAGAAGAAAAATTGAGAAAAAACGACTGAAAAAACTGAAGAAAAACTTAGAAAAATACTGTGAAAAAAAAGAAGAACTGAGAAAAAAAACTGAAGAAAAACTTAGAAAAAAACTGAAAAAAACTGCAAAAAAGAACTGAGAAAAAAATCTGAAGAAAAAACTGAGCAGAAAAACTGATCAGAAAAACTGAGAAAAAAAACTATTTAAAAAAACTGAAGAAAAACGGAGGGAAAAAACTGAGAAGAAAAATCGAGAAAAAACGATTCAAAAAACTGAAGAAAAACTGTGAAAAAAATTGTGAAAAAAAAGAACTGAGAAAAAAAACTGAAGAAAAATTTAGAAAAAAACTGTGCACAAAAGTGTGGAAAAAAAGAACTGAGAAAAAAACTGATAAAAAACTGAGCAGAAAAACTGAGAAAAAAAACTATTTAAAAAAAACTGAAGAAAAACGGATGAAAAAAACTGAGAAGAAAAATTGAGAAAAAACGACTGAAAATACTGAAGAAAAACTTAGAAAAATACTGTGAAAAAAAAGAAGAACTGAGAAAAAAAACTGAAGAAAAACTTAGAAAAAAACTGAAAAAAACTGCAAAAAAGAACTGAGAAAAAAATCTGAAGAAAAAACTGAGCAGAAAAACTGATCAGAAAAACTGAGAAAAAAAACTATTTAAAAAAACTGAAGAAAAACGGAGGGAAAAAACTGAGAAGAAAAATCGAGAAAAAACGACTGAAAAAACTGAAGAAAAACTGTGAAAAAAATTGTGAAAAAAAAGAACTGAGAAAAAAAACTGAAGAAAAAACTGAGCAGAAAAACTGAGCAGAAAAACTGAGAAAAAAATAACTATTAAAAAAATACTGAAGAAAAACGGAGTAAAAAAACTGAGAAGAAAAATTGAGAAAAAACGATTCAAAAAACTGAAGAAAAACTTAGAAAAAAACTGTGAAAAAAAAGAACTGAGAAAAAAAACTGAAGAAAAACTTAGAAAAAAACTGAAAAAAACTGCAAAAAAAGAACTGAGAAAAAAATCTGAAGAAAAAACTGAGCAGAAAAACTGATCAGAAAAACTGAGAAAAAAAACTATTTAAAAAAACTGAAGAAAAACGGAGGAAAAAAACTGAGAAGAAAAATTGAGAAAAAACGACTGAAAAAACTGAAGAAAAACTAAGAAAAAAACTGTGAAACAAATTGTGAAAAAAAAGAACTGAGAAAAAAAACTGAAGAAAAAACTGAGCAGAAAAACTGAGAAAAAAAACTATTTAAAAAAACTGAAGAAAAACTTAGAAAAAAACTGAGAAGAAAAATTGAGAAAAAACGACTGAAAAAACTGAAGAAAAACTAACAAAAAAACTGTGAAAAAAATTGTGAAAAAAAAGAACTGAGAAAAAAAACTGAAGAAAAAACTGAGCAGAAAAACTGAGCAGAAAAACTGAGAAAAAAATAACTATTAAAAAAATACTGAAGAAAAACGGAGTAAAAAAACTAAGAAAAATTGAGAAAAAACGATTCAAAAAACTGAAGAAAAACTTAGAAAAAAACTGTGAAAAAAAAGAACTGAGAAAAAAAACTGACGAAAAATTAAAAAAAAAACTGTGCACAAAAGTGTGGAAAAAAAGAACTGAGAAAAAAACTGAGAAAAAACTGAGCAGAAAAACTGAGCAGAAAAACTGAGAAAAAAAACTGTTAAAAAAAACTGAAGAAAAACGGAGTAAAAAAACTGAGAAGAAAAATTGAGAAAAAAAGATTCAAAAAACTGAAGAAAAACTTAGAAAAAAACTGTGAAAAAAAAGAACTGAGAAAAAAAACTGAAGAGAAATTTAGAAAAAAACTGTGCACAAAAGTGTGGAAAAAAAGAACTGAGAAAAAAACTGATAAAAAACTGAGCAGAAAAACTGAGAAAAAAAACTATTTAAAAAAAAATGAAGAAAAACGGATGAAAAAAACTGAGAAGAAAAATTGAGAAAAAACGACTGAAAAAACTGAAGAAAAACTTAGAAAAATACTGTGAAAAAAAAGAAGAACTGAGAAAAAAAACTGAAGAAAAACTTAGAAAAAAACTGAAAAAAACTGCAAAAAAGAACTGAGAAAAAAATCTGAAGAAAAAACTGAGCAGAAAAACTGATCAGAAAAACTGAGAAAAAAAACTATTTAAAAAAACTGAAGAAAAACGGAGGGAAAAAACTGAGAAGAAAAATCGAGAAAAAACGACTGAAAAAACTGAAGAAAAACTGTGAAAAAAATTGTGAAAAAAAAGAACTGAGAAAAAAAACTGAAGAAAAATTTAGAAAAAAACTGTGCACAAAAGTGTGGAAAAAAAGAACTGAGAAAAAAACTGATAAAAAACTGAGCAGAAAAACTGAGAAAAAAAACTATTTAAAAAAAACTGAAGAAAAACGGATGAAAAAAACTGAGAAGAAAAATTGAGAAAAAACGACTGAAAAAACTGAAGAAAAACTTAGAAAAATACTGTGAAAAAAAAGAACTGAGAAAAAAAACTGAAGAAAAACTTAGAAAAAAACTGAAAAAAACTGCAAAAAAAGAACTGAGAAAAAAATCTGAAGAAAAAACTGAGCAGAAAAACTGATCAGAAAAACTGAGAAAAAAAACTATTTAAAAAAACTGAAGAAAAACGGAGGGAAAAAACTGAGAAGAAAAATCGAGAAAAGACGACTGAAAAAACTGAAGAAAAACTGTGAAAAATATTGTGAAAAAAAAGAACTGAGAAAAAAAACTGAAGAAAAAACAGAAGAAAAACTGAGCAGAAAAACTGAGAAAAAAATAACTATTAAAAAAATACTGAAGAAAAACGGAGTAAAAAAACTGAGAAGAAAAATTGAGAAAAAACGATTCAAAAAACTGAAGAAAAACTTAGAAAAAAACTGTGAAAAAAAAGAACTGAGAAAAAAAACTGAAGAAAAACTTAGAAAAAAACTGTGAAAAAAAAGAAGAACTGAGAAAAAAAACTGAAGAAAAACTTAGAAAAAAACTGAAAAAAACTGCAAAAAAAGAACTGAGAAAAAAATCTGAAGAAAAAACTGAGCAGAAAAACTGATCAGAAAAACTGAGAAAAGAAACTATTTAAAAAAACTGAAGAAAAACTTAGAAAAAAACTGAGAAGAAAAATTGAGAAAAAACGACTGAAAAAACTGAAGAAAAACTAAGAAAAAAACTGTGAAAAAAATTGTGAAAAAAAAGAACTGAGAAAAAAAACTGAAGAAAAAACTGAGCAGAAAAACTGAGCAGAAAAACTGAGAAAAAAATAACTATTAAAAAAATACTGAAGAAAAACGGAGTAAAAAAACTAAGAAAAATTGAGAAAAAACGATTCAAAAAACTGAAAAAAAACTTAGAAAAAAACTGTGAAAAAAAAGAACTGAGAAAAAAAACTGACGAAAAATTAAAAAAAAAACTGTGCACAAAAGTGTGGAAAAAAAGAACTGAGAAAAAAACTGAGAAAAAACTGAGCAGAAAAACTGAGCAGAAAAACTGAGAAAAAAAACTGTTAAAAAAAACTGAAGAAAAACGGATGAAAAAAACTGAGAA
The DNA here is from genome assembly GCF_044704955.1 of Pristiophorus japonicus. Lineage (NCBI taxonomy): Eukaryota > Metazoa > Chordata > Chondrichthyes > Pristiophoridae > Pristiophorus > Pristiophorus japonicus. Next base: position 1,430,556 of record NW_027250734.1, on the reverse strand, counting down.
GAAAAATTGAGAAAAAACGACCGAAAAAACTGAAGAAAAACTTAGAAAAATACTGTGAAAAAAAAGAACTGAGAAAAAAAACTGAAGAAAAACTATTTAAAAAAACTGAAGAAAAACGGAGGAAAAAAACTGAGAAGAAAAATTGAGAAAAAACGACTGAAAAAACTGAAGAAAAACTAAGAAAAAAACTGTGAAAAAAATTGTGAAAAAAAAGAACTGAGAAAAAAAACTGAAGAAAAAACTGAGCAGAAAAACTGAGCAGAAAAACTGAGAAAAAAAACTATTTAAAAAAACTGAAGAAAAACTTAGAAAAAAACTGAGAAGAAAAATTGAGAAAAAACGACTGAAAAAACTGAAGAAAAACTAAGAAAAAAACTGTGAAAAAAATTGTGAAAAAAAAGAACTGAGAAAAAAAACTGAAGAAAAAACTGAGCAGAAAAACTGAGCAGAAAAACTGAGAAAAAAATAACTATTAAAAAAATACTGAAGAAAAACGGAGTAAAGAAACTGAGAAGAAAAATTGAGAAAAAACGATTCAAAAAACTGAAGAAAAACTTAGAAAAAAACTGTGAAAAAAAAGAACTGAGAAAAAAAACTGAAGAAAATCTTAGAAAAAATCTGAAAAAAAAGAAGAACTGAGAAAAAAAACTGAAGAAAAACTTAGAAAAAAACTGAAAAAACTGCAAAAACAGAACTGAGAAAAAAATCTGAAGAAAAAACTGAGCAGAAAAACTGATCAGAAAAACTGAGAAAAAAAACTATTTAAAAAAACTGAAGAAAAACGGAGGAAAAAAACTGAGAAGAAAAATTGAGAAAAAACGACCGAAAAAACTGAAGAAAAACTAAGAAAAAAACTGTGAAAAAAATTGTGAAAAAAAAGAACTGAGAAAAAAAACTGAAGAAAAAACTGAGCAGAAAAACTGAGCAGAAAAACTGAGAAAAAAATAACTATTAAAAAAATACTGAAGAAAAACGGAGTAAAGAAACTGAGAAGAAAAATTGAGAAAAAACGATTCAAAAAACTGAAGAAAAACTTAGAAAAAAACTGTGAAAAAAAGGAACTGAGAAAAAAAACTGAAGAAAAACTTAGAAAAAAACTGTGAAAAAAAAGAACTGAGAAAAAAAACTGAAGAAAAACTTAGAAAAAAACTGAAACAAACTGCAAAAAAAGAACTGAGAAAAAAATCTGAAGAAAAAACTGAGCAGAAAAACTGATCAGAAAAACTGAGAAAAAAAACTATTTAAAAAAACTGAAGAAAAACGGAGGAAAAAAACTGAGAAGAAAAATTGAGAAAAAACGACTGAAAAAACTGAAGAAAAACTAAGAAAAAAACTGTGAAAAAAATTGTGAAAAAAAAGAACTGAGAAAAAAAACTGAAGAAAAAACTGAGCAGAAAAACTGAGCAGAAAAACTGAGAAAAAAAACTATTTAAAAAAACTGAAGAAAAACTTAGAAAAAAACTGAGAAGAAAAATTGAGAAAAAACGACTGAAAAAACTGAAGAAAAACTAAGAAAAAAACTGTGAAAAAAATTGTGAAAAAAAAGAACTGAGAAAAAAAACTGAAGAAAAAACTGAGCAGAAAAACTGAGCAGAAAAACTGAGAAAAAAATAACTATTAAAAAAATACTGAAGAAAAACGGAGTAAAGAAACTGAGAAGAAAAATTGAGAAAAAACGATTCAAAAAACTGAAGAAAAACTTAGAAAAAAACTGTGAAAAAAAAGAACTGAGAAAAAAAACTGAAGAAAATCTTAGAAAAAATCTGAAAAAAAAGAAGAACTGAGAAAAAAAACTGAAGAAAAACTTAGAAAAAAACTGAAAAAAACTGCAAAAACAGAACTGAGAAAAAAATCTGAAGAAAAAACTGAGCAGAAAAACTGATCAGAAAAACTGAGAAAAAAAACTATTTAAAAAAACTGAAGAAAAACGGAGGAAAAAAACTGAGAAGAAAAATTGAGAAAAAACGACCGAAAAAACTGAAGAAAAACTAAGAAAAAAACTGTGAAAAAAATTGTGAAAAAAAAGAACTGAGAAAAAAAACTGAAGAAAAAACTGAGCAGAAAAACTGAGCAGAAAAACTGAGAAAAAAATAACTATTAAAAAAATACTGAAGAAAAACGGAGTAAAGAAACTGAGAAGAAAAATTGAGAAAAAACGATTCAAAAAACTGAAGAAAAACTTAGAAAAAAACTGTGGAAAAAAAAGAACTGAGAAAAAAACTGAAGAAAAACTTAGAAAAAAACTGTGAAAAAAAAGAAGAACTGAGAAAAAAAACTGAAGAAAAACATAGAAAAAAACTGAAAAAAACTGCAAAAAAAGAACTGAGAAAAAAATCTGAAGAAAAAACTGAGCAGAAAAACTGATCAGAAAAACTGAGAAAAAAAACTATTTAAAAAAACTGAAGAAAAACGGAGGAAAAAAACTGAGAAGAAAAATTGAGAAAAAACGACCGAAAAAACTGAAGAAAAACTAAGAAAAAAACTGTGAAAAAAATTGTGAAAAAAAAAGAACTGAGAAAAAAAACTGAAGAAAAAACTGAGCAGAAAAACTGAGCAGAAAAACTGAGAAAAAAGTAACTATTAAAAAAATACTGAAGAAAAACGGAGTAAAAAAACTAAGAAAAATTGAGAAAAAACGATTCAAAAAACTGAAGAAAAACAGAAAAAAACTGGGAAAAAAAAGAACTGAGAAAAAAAACTGAAGAAAAATTTAGAAAAAAACTGTGCACAAAAGTGTGGAAAAAAAGAACTGAGAAAAAAAATGAGAAAAAACTGAGCAGAAAAACTGAGAAAAAAAACTATTAAAAAAAACTGAAGAAAAACGGATGAAAAAAACTGAGAAGAAAAATTGAGAAAAAACGACTGAAAAAACTGAAGAAAAACTTAGAAAAATACTGTGAAAAAAAAGAAGAACTGAGAAAAAAAACTGAAGAAAAACTGAGAAAAAAACTGAAAAAAACTGCAAAAAAGAACTGAGAAAAAAATCTGAAGAAAAAACTGAGCAGAAAAACTGATCAGAAAAACTGAGAAAAAAAACTATTTAAAAACACTGAAGAAAAACGGAGGAAAAAAACTGAGAAGAAAAATTGAGAAAAAACGACTGAAAAAACTGAAGAAAAACTAAGAAAAAAACTGTGAAAAAAATTGTGAAAAAAAAGAACTGAGAAAAAAAACTGAAGAAAAAACTGAGCAGAAAAACTGAGCAGAAAAACTGAGAAAAAAATAACTATTAAAAAAATACTGAAGAAAAACGGAGTAAAAAAACTGAGAAGAAAAATTGAGAAAAAACGATTCAAAAAACTGAAGAAAAACTTAGAAAAAAACTGTGAAAAAAAGGAACTGAGAAAAAAAACTGAAGAAAAACTTAGAAAAAAACTGTGAAAAAAAAGAACTGAGAAAAAAAACTGAAGAAAAACTTAGAAAAAAACTGAAACAAACTGCAAAAAAAGAACTGAGAAAAAAATCTGAAGAAAAAACTGAGCAGAAAAACTGATCAGAAAAACTGAGAAAAAAAACTATTTAAAAAAACTGAAGAAAAACGGAGGAAAAAAACTGAGAAGAAAAATTGAGAAAAAACGACCGAAAAAACTGAAGAAAAACTAAGAAAAAAACTGTGAAAAAAATTGTGAAAAAAAAGAACTGAGAAAAAAAACTGAAGAAAAAACTGAGCAGAAAAACTGAGCAGAAAAACTGAGAAAAAAATAACTATTAAAAAAATACTGAAGAAAAACGGAGTAAAAAAACTGAGAAGAAAAATTGATAAAAAACGATTCAAAAAACTGAAGAAAAACTTAGAAAAAAACTGTGAAAAAAATTGTGAAAAAAAAGAACTGAGAAAAAAAACTGAAGAAAAAACTGAGCAGAAAAACTGAGCAGAAAAACTGAGAAAAAAATAACTATTAAAAAAATACTGAAGAAAAACGGAGACAAAAAACTGAGAAGAAAAATTGAGAAAAAACGATTCAAAAAACTGAAGAAAAACTTAGAAAAAAACTGTGAAAAAAAAGAACTGAGAAAAAAAACTGAAGAAAAATTTAGAAAAAAACTGTGCACAAAAGTGTGGAAAAAAAGAACTGAGAAAAAAACTGAGAAAAAACTGAGCAGAAAAACTGAGCAGAAAAACTGAGAAAAAAAACTATAAAAAAAAAACTGAAGAAAAACGGATGAAAAAAACTGAGAAGAACAATTGAGAAAAAACGACTGAAAAAACTATAGAAAAACTTAGAAAAATACTGTGAAAAAAAATAAGAACTGAGAAAAAAAACTGAAGAAAAACTTAGAAAAAAACTGAAAAAAACTGCAAAAAAGAACTGAGAAAAAAATCTGAAGAAAAAACTGAGCAGAAAAACTGATCAGAAAAACTGAGAAAAAAACTATTTAAAAAAACTGAAGAAAAACGGAGGAAAAAAACTGAGAAGAAAAATTGAGAAAAAACGACTGAAAAAATTGAAGAAAAACTAAGAAAAAAACTGTGAAAAAAATTGTGAAAAAAAAGAACTGAGAAAAAAAACTGAAGAAAAAACTGAGCAGAAAAACTGAGCAGAAAAACTGAGAAAAAAGTAACTATTAAAAAAATACTGAAGAAAAACGGAGTAAAAAAACTGAGAAGAAAAATTGAGAAAAATCGATTCAAAAAACTGAAGAAAAACTTAGAAAAAAGCTGTGGAAAAAAAGAACTGAGAAAAAAAACTGAATAAAAACTTCGAAAAAAACTGTGAAACAAAAGAAGAACTGAGAAAAAAAACCGAAGAAAAACTTAGAAAAAAACTGAAAAAAACTGCAAAAAAAGAAGTGAGAAAAAAATCTGAAGAAAAAACTGAGCAGAAAAACTGATCAGAAAAATTGAGAAAAAAATAACTATTAAAAAAATACTGAAGAAAAACAGAGTAAAAAAACTGAGAAGAAAAATTGAGAAAAAACGATTCAAAAAACTGAAGAAAAACTTAGAAAAAAACTGTGAAAAAAAAGAACTGAGAAAAAAAACTGAAGAAAAATTTAGAAAAAAACTGAAAAAAAAGAAGAACTGAGAAAAAAAACTGAAGAAAATCTTAGAAAAAAACTGAAAAAAACTGCAAAAAAAGAACTGAGAAAAAAATCTGAAGAAAAAACTGAGCAGAAAAACTGATCAGAAAAACTGAGAAAAAAAACTATTTAAAAAAACTGAAGAAAAACGGAGGAAAAAAACTGAGAAGAAAAATTGAGAAAAAACGACCGAAAACCTGAAGAAAAACTAAGAAAAAAACTGTGAAAAAAATTGTGAAAAAAAAGAACTGAGAAAAAAACTGAAGAAAATTGAGCAGAAAAACTGAGCAGAAAAACTGAGAAAATAATAACTATTAAAAAAATACTGAAGAGAAACGGAGTAAAAAAACTGAGAAGAAAAATTGAGAAAAAACGATTCAAAAAACTGAAGAAAAACTTCGAAAAAAACTGTGAAAAAAAAGAACTGAGAAAAAAAACTGAAGAAAAATTTAGAAAAAAACTGTGCACAAACGTGTGGAAAAAAAGAACTGAGAAAAAAACTGAGCAAAAACTGAGCAGAAAAACTGAGCAGAAAAACTGAGAAAAAAAACTATTTAAAAAAAACTGAAGAAAAACGGATGAAAAAAACTGAGAAGAAAAATTGAGAAAAAACGACTGAAAAAACTGAAGAAAAACTTAGAAAAATACTGTGAAAAAAAAGAAGAACTGAGAAAAAAAACTGAAGAAAAACTTAGAAAAAAACTGAAAAAAACTGCAAAAAAGAACTGAGAAAAAAATCTGAAGAAAAAACTGAGCAGAAAAACTGATCAGAAAAACTGAGAAAAAAAACTATTTAAAAAAACTGAAGAAAAACGGAGGAAAAAACTGAGAAGAAAAATTGAGAAAAACCGACTGAAAAAACTGAAGAAAAACTAAGAAAAAAACTGAAAAAAATTGTGAAAAAAAAGAACTGAGAAAAAAAACTGAAGAAAAAACTGAGCAGAAAAACTGAGCAGAAAAACTGAGAAAAAAATAACTATTAAAAAAATACTGAAGAGAAACGGAGTAAAAAAACTGAGAAGAAAAATTGAGAAAAAACGATTCAAAAAACTGAAGAAAAACTTAGAAAAAAACTGTGAAAAAAAGGAACTGAGAAAAAAAACTGAAGAAAAACTTAGAAAAAAACTGAAACAAACTGCAAAAAAAGAACTGAGAAAAAAATCTGAAGAAAAAACTGAGCAGAAAAACTGATCAGAAAAACTGAGAAAAAAAACTATTTAAAAAAACTGAAGAAAAACGGAGGAAAAAAACTGAGAAGAAAAATTGAGAAAAAACGACCGAAAAAACTGAAGAAAAACTAAGAAAAAAACTGTGAAAAAAATTGTGAAAAAAAAGAACTGAGAAAAAAAACTGAAGAAAAAACTGAGCAGAAAAACTGAGCAGAAAAACTGAGAAAAAAATAACTATTAAAAAAATAATGAAGAAAAACGGAGTAAAAAAACTGAGAAGAAAAATTGAGAAAAAACGATTCAAAAAACTGAAGAAAAACTTAGAAAAAAACTGTGAAAAAAAAAGAACTGAGAAAAAAAACTGAAGAAAAATTTAGAAAAAAACTGTGCACAAAAGTGTGGAAAAAAAGAACTGAGAAAAAAACTGATAAAAAACTGAGCAGAAAAACTGATCAGAAAAACTGAGAAAAAAAACTATTTAAAAAAAACTGAAGAAAAATGGATGTAAAAAACTGAGAAGAAAAATTGAGAAAAAACGACTGAAAAAACTGAAGAAAAAGTTAGAAAAATACTGTGAAAAAAAAGAAGAACTGAGAAAAAAAACTGAAGAAAAACTTAGAAAAAAACTGAAAAAAACTGCAAAAAAGAACTGAGAAAAAAATCTGAAGAAAAAACTGAGCAGAAAATCTGATCAGAAAAACTGAGAAAAAAAACTATTTAAAAAAACTGAAGAAAAACGGAGGAAAAAAACTGAGAAGAAAAATTGAGAAAAAACGACCGAAAAAACTGAAGAAAAACTAAGAAAAAAACTGTGAAAAAAACTGTGAAAAAAAAGAACTGAGAAAAAAAACTGAAGAAAAAACTGAGCAGAAAATCTGAGCAGAAAAACTGAGAAAAAAATAACTATTAAAAAAATACTGAAGAAAAACTGAGTAAAAAAATGAGAAGAAAAATTGAGAAAAAACGATTCAAAAAACTGAAGAAAAACTTAGAAAAAAACTGTGAAAAAAAAGAACTGAGAAAAAAAACTGAAGAAAAATTTAGAAAAAAACTGTGCACAAAAGTGTGGAAAAAAAGAACTGAGAAAAAACTGATAAAAAACTGAGCAGAAAAACTGATCAGAAAAACTGAGAAAAAAAACTATTTAAAAAAAACTGAAGAAAAATGGATGTAAAAAACTGAGAAGAAAAATTGAGAAAAAACGACTGAAAAAACTGAAGAAAAACTTAGAAAAATACTGTGAAAAAAAAGAAGAACTGAGAAAAAAAACTGAAGAAAAACTTCGAAAAAAACTGAAAAAAACTGCAAAAAAAGAACTGAGAAAAAAATCTGAAGAAAAAACTGAGCAGAAAAACTGATCAGAAAAACTGAGAAAAAAAACTATTTAAAAAAACTGAAGAAAAACGGAGGAAAAAAACTGAGAAGAAAAATTGAGAAAAAACGACTGAAAAAACTGAAGAAAAACTAAGAAAAAAACTGTGAAAAAAATTGTGAAAAAAAAGAACTGAGAAAAAAAACTGAAGAAAAAACTGAGCAGAAAAACTGAGCAGAAAAACTGAGAAAAAAATAACTATTAAAAAAATAATGAAGAAAAACGGAGTAAAAAAACTGAGAAGAAAAATTGAGAAAAAACGATTCAAAAAACTGAAGAAAAACTTAGAAAAAAACTGTGAAAAAAAAGAACTGAGAAAAAAAACTGAAGAAAAATTTAGAAAAAAACTGTGCACAAAAGTGTGGAAAAAAAGAACTGAGAAAAAAACTGATAAAAAACTGAGCAGAAAAACTGATCAGAAAAACTGAGAAAAAAAACTATTTAAAAAAAACTGAAGAAAAATGGATGTAAAAAACTGAGAAGAAAAATTGAGAAAAAACGACTGACAAAACTGAAGAAAAAGTTAGAAAAATACTGTGAAAAAAAAGAACTGAGAAAAAAAACTGAAGAAAAACTTAGAAAAAAACTGAAAAAAACTGCAAAAAAGAACTGAGAAAAAAATCTGAAGAAAAAACTGAGCAGAAAATCTGATCAGAAAAACTGAGAAAAAAAACTATTTAAAAAAACTGAAGAAAAACGGAGGAAAAAAACTGAGAAGAAAAATTGAGAAAAAACGATTCAAAAAACTGAAGAAAAACTTAGAAAAAAACTGGGAAAAAAAGGAACTGAGAAAAAAAACTGAAGAAAAACTTAGAAAAAAACTGAAACAAACTGCAAAAAAAGAACTGAGAAAAAAATCTGAAGAAAAAACTGAGCAGAAAAACTGATCAGAAAAACTGAGAAAAAAAACTATTTAAAAAAACTGAAGAAAAACGGAGGAAAAAAACTGAGAAGAAAAATTGAGAAAAAACGACCGAAAAAACTGAAGAAAAACTAAGAAAAAAACTGTGAAAAAAATTGTGAAAAAAAAGAACTGAGAAAAAAAACTGAAGAAAAAACTGAGCAGAAAAACTGAGCAGAAAAACTGAGAAAAAAATAACTATTAAAAAAATACTGAAGAAAAACGGAGTAAAAAAACTGAGAAGAAAAATTGATAAAAAACGATTAAAAAAACTGAAGAAAAACTTAAGAAAAAAACTGTGAAAAAAATTGTGAAAAAAAAGAACTGAGAAAAAAAACTGAAGAAAAAACTGAGCAGAAAAACTGAGCAGAAAAACTGAGAAAAAAATAACTATTAAAAAAATACTGAAGAAAAACGGAGACAAAAAACTGAGAAGAAAAATTGAGAAAAAACGATTCAAAAAACTGAAGAAAAACTTAGAAAAAAACTGTGAAAAAAAAGAACTGAGAAAAAAAACTGAAGAAAAATTTAGAAAAAAACTGTGCACAAAAGTGTGGAAAAAAAGAACTGAGAAAAAAACTGAGAAAAAACTGAGCAGAAAAACTGAGCAGAAAAACTGAGAAAAAAAACTATAAAAAAAAAACTGAAGAAAAACGGATGAAAAAAACTGAGAAGAACAATTGAGAAAAAACGACTGAAAAAACTATAGAAAAACTTAGAAAAATACTGTGAAAAAAAATAAGAACTGAGAAAAAAAACTGAAGAAAAACTTAGAAAAAAACTGAAAAAAACTGCAAAAAAGAACTGAGAAAAAAATCTGAAGAAAAAACTGAGCAGAAAAACTGATCAGAAAAACTGAGAAAAAAACTATTTAAAAAAACTGAAGAAAAACGGAGGAAAAAAACTGAGAAGAAAAATTGAGAAAAAACGACTGAAAAAATTGAAGAAAAACTAAGAAAAAAACTGTGAAAAAAATTGTGAAAAAAAAGAACTGAGAAAAAAAACTGAGCAGAAAAACTGAGCAGAAAAACTGAGAAAAAAGTAACTATTAAAAAAATACTGAAGAAAAACGGAGTAAAAAAACTGAGAAGAAAAATTGAGAATAATCGATTCAAAAAACTGAAGAAAAACTTAGAAAAAAGCTGTGGAAAAAAAGAACTGAGAAAAAAAACTGAATAAAAACTTAGAAAAAAACTGTGAAACAAAAGAAGAACTGAGAAAAAAAACCGAAGAAAAGCTTAGAAAAAAACTGCAAAAAAAGAAGTGAGAAAAAAATCTGAAGAAAAAACTGAGCAGAAAAACTGATCAGAAAAATTGAGAAAAAAATAACTATTAAAAAAATACTGAAGAAAAACAGAGTAAAAAAACTGAGAAGAAAAATTGAGAAAAAACGATTCAAAAAACTGAAAAAAACTGCAAAAAAAGAAGTGAGAAAAAAATCTGAAGAAAAAACTGAGCAGAAAAACTGATCAGAAAAATTGAGAAAAAAATAACTATTAAAAAAATACTGAAGAAAAACAGAGTAAAAAAACTGAGAAGAAAAATTGAGAAAAAACGATTCAAAAAACTGAAGAAAAACTTAGAAAAAAACTGTGAAAAAAAAGAACTGAGAAAAAAAACTGAAGAAAAATTTAGAAAAAAACTGTGAAAAAAAAGAACTGAGAAAAAAAACTGAAGAAAATCTTAGAAAAAAACTGAAAAAAACTGCAACAAAAGAACTGAGAAAAAAATCTGAAGAAAAAACTGAGCAGAAAAACTGATCAGAAAAACTGAGAAAAAAAACTATTTAAAAAAACTGAAGAAAAACGGAGGAAAAAAACTGAGAAGAAAAATTGAGAAAAAACGACCGAAAACCTGAAGAAAAACTAAGAAAAAAACTGTGAAAAAAATTGTGAAAAAAAAGAACTGAGAAAAAAACTGAAGAAAATTGAGCAGAAAAACTGAGCAGAAAAACTGAGAAAAAAATAACTATTAAAAAAATACTGAAGAGAAACGGAGTAAAAAAACTGAGAAGAAAAATTGAGAAAAAACGATTCAAAAAACTGAAGAAAAACTTAGAAAAAAACTGTGAAAAAAAAGAACTGAGAAAAAAAACTGAAGAAAAATTTAGAAAAAAACTGTGCACAAACGTGTGGAAAAAAAGAACTGAGAAAAAAACTGAGCAAAAACTGAGCAGAAAAACTGAGCAGAAAAACTGAGAAAAAAAACTATTTAAAAAAAACTGAAGAAAAACGGATGAAAAAAACTGAGAAGAAAAATTGAGAAAAAACGACTGAAAAAACTGAAGAAAAACTTAGAAAAATACTGTGAAAAAAAAGAAGAACTGAGAAAAAAAACTGAAGAAAAACTTAGAAAAAAACTGAAAAAAACTGCAAAAAAGAACTGAGAAAAAAATCTGAAGAAAAAACTGAGCAGAAAAACTGATCAGAAAAACTGAGAAAAAAAACTATTTAAAAAAACTGAAGAAAAACGGAGGAAAAAACTGAGAAGAAAAATTGAGAAAAACCGACTGAAAAAACTGAAGAAAAACTAAGAAAAAAACTGAAAAAAATTGTGAAAAAAAAGAACTGAGAAAAAAAACTGAAGAAAAAACTGAGCAGAAAAACTGAGCAGAAAAACTGAGAAAAAAATAACTATTAAAAAAATACAGAAGAGAAACGGAGTAAAAAAACTGAGAAGAAAAATTGAGAAAAAACGATTCAAAAAACTGAAGAAAAACTTAGAAAAAAACTGTGAAAAAAAGGAACTGAGAAAAAAAACTGAAGAAAAACTTAGAAAAAAACTGAAACAAACTGCAAAAAAAGAACTAAGAAAAAAATCTGAAGAAAAAACTGAGCAGAAAAACTGATCAGAAAAACTGAGAAAAAAAACTATTTAAAAAAACTGAAGAAAAACGGAGGAAAAAAACTGAGAAGAAAAATTGAGAAAAAACGACCGAAAAAACTGAAGAAAAACTAAGAAAAAAACTGTGAAAAAAATTGTGAAAAAAAAGAACTGAGAAAAAAAACTGAAGAAAAAACTGAGCAGAAAAACTGAGCAGAAAAACTGAGAAAAAAATAACTATTAAAAAAATAATGAAGAAAAACGGAGTAAAAAAACTGAGAAGAAAAATTGAGAAAAAACGATTCAAAAAACTGAAGAAAAACTTAGAAAAAAACTGTGAAAAAAAAAGAACTGAGAAAAAAAACTGAAGAAAAATTTAGAAAAAAACTGTGCACAAAAGTGTGGAAAAAAAGAACTGAGAAAAAAACTGATAAAAAACTGAGCAGAAAAACTGATCAGAAAAACTGAGAAAAAAAACTATTTAAAAAAAACTGAAGAAAAATGGATGTAAAAAACTGAGAAGAAAAATTGAGAAAAAACGACTGAAAAAACTGAAGAAAAAGTTAGAAAAATACTGTGAAAAAAAAGAAGAACTGAGAAAAAAAACTGAAGAAAAACTTAGAAAAAAACTGAAAAAAACTGCAAAAAAGAACTGAGAAAAAAATCTGAAGAAAAAACTGAGCAGAAAATCTGATCAGAAAAACTGAGAAAAAAAACTATTTAAAAAAACTGAAGAAAAACGGAGGAAAAAAACTGAGAAGAAAAATTGAGAAAAAACGACCGAAAAAACTGAAGAAAAACTAAGAAAAAAACTGTGAAAAAAACTGTGAAAAAAAAGAACTGAGAAAAAAAACTGAAGAAAAAACTGAGCAGAAAATCTGAGCAGAAAAACTGAGAAAAAAATAACTATTAAAAAAATACTGAAGAAAAACTGAGTAAAAAAACTGAGAAGAAAAATTGAGAAAAAACGATTCAAAAAACTGAAGAAAAACTTAGAAAAAAACTGTGAAAAAAAAGAACTGAGAAAAAAAACTGAAGAAAAATTTAGAAAAAAACTGTGCACAAAAGTGTGGAAAAAAAGAACTGAGAAAAAACTGATAAAAAACTGAGCAGAAAAACTGATCAGAAAAACTGAGAAAAAAAACTATTTAAAAAAAACTGAAGAAAAATGGATGTAAAAAACTGAGAAGAAAAATTGAGAAAAAACGACTGAAAAAACTGAAGAAAAACTTAGAAAAATACTGTGAAAAAAAAGAAGAACTGAGAAAAAAAACTGAAGAAAAACTTCGAAAAAAACTGAAAAAAACTGCAAAAAAAGAACTGAGAAAAATATCTGAAGAAAAAACTGAGCAGAAAAACTGATCAGAAAAACTGAGAAAAAAAACTATTTAAAAAAACTGAAGAAAAACGGAGGAAAAAAACTGAGAAGAAAAATTGAGAAAAAACGACTGAAAAAACTGAAGAAAAACTAAGAAAAAAACTGTGAAAAAAATTGTGAAAAAAAAGAGCTGAGAAAAAAAACTGAAGAAAAAACTGAGCAGAAAAACTGAGCAGAAAAACTGAGAAAAAAATAACTATTAAAAAAATAATGAAGAAAAACGGAGTAAAAAAACTGAGAAGAAAAATTGAGAAAAAACGATTCAAAAAACTGAAGAAAAACTTAGAAAAAAACTGTGAAAAAAAAGAACTGAGAAAAAAAACTGCAGAAAAATTTAGAAAAAAACTGTGCACAAAAGTGTGGAAAAAAAGAACTGAGAAAAAAACTGATAAAAAACTGAGCAGAAAAACTGATCAGAAAAACTGAGAAAAAAAACTATTTAAAAAAAACTGAAGAAAAATGGATGTAAAAAACTGAGAAGAAAAATTGAGAAAAAACGACTGACAAAACTGAAGAAAAAGTTAGAAAAATACTGTGAAAAAAAAGAAGAACTGAGAAAAAAAACTGAAGAAAAACTTAGAAAAAAACTGAAAAAAACTGCAAAAAAGAACTGAGAAAAAAATCTGAAGAAAAAACTGAGCAGAAAATCTGATCAGAAAAACTGAGAAAAAAAACTATTTAAAAAAACTGAAGAAAAACGGAGGAAAAAAACTGAGAAGAAAAATTGAGAAAAAACGATTCAAAAAACTGAAGAAAAACTTAGAAAAAAACTGGGAAAAAAAGGAACTGAGAAAAAAAACTGAAGAAAAACTTAGAAAAAAACTGAAACAAACTGCAAAAAAAGAACTGAGAAAAAAATCTGAAGAAAAAACTGAGCAGAAAAACTGATCAGAAAAACTGAGAAAAAAAACTATTTAAAAAAACTGAAGAAAAACGGAGGAAAAAAACTGAGAAGAAAAATTGAGAAACAACGACCGAAAAAACTGAAGAAAAACTAAGAAAAAAACTGTGAAAAAAATTGTGAAAAAAAAGAACTGAGAAAAAAAACTGAAGAAAAAACTGAGCAGAAAAACTGAGCAGAAAAACTGAGAAAAAAATAACTATTAAAAAAATACTGAAGAAAAACGGAGACAAAAAACTGAGAAGAAAAATTGAGAAAAAACGATTCAAAAAACTGAAGAAAAACTTAGAAAAAAACTGTGAAAAAAAAGAACTGAGAAAAAAAACTGAAGAAAAATTTAGAAAAAAACTGTGCACAAAAGTGTGGAAAAAAAGAACTGAGAAAAAAACTGAGAAAAAACTGAGCAGAAAAACTGAGCAGAAAAACTGAGAAAAAAAACTATAAAAAAAAAACTGAAGAAAAACGGATGAAAAAAACTGAGAAGAACAATTGAGAAAAAACGACTGAAAAAACTATAGAAAAACTTAGAAAAATACTGTGAAAAAAAATAAGAACTGAGAAAAAAAACTGAAGAAAAACTTAGAAAAAAACTGAAAAAAACTGCAAAAAAGAACTGAGAAAAAAATCTGAAGAAAAAACTGAGCAGAAAAACTGATCAGAAAAACTGAGAAAAAAACTATTTAAAAAAACTGAAGAAAAACGGAGGAAAAAAACTGAGAAGAAAAATTGAGAAAAAACGACTGAAAAAATTGAAGAAAAACTAAGAAAAAAACTGTGAAAAAAATTGTGAAAAAAAAGAACTGAGAAAAAAAACTGAAGAAAAAACTGAGCAGAAAAACTGAGCAGAAAAACTGAGAAAAAAGTAACTATTAAAAAAAAAACTGAAGAAAAACGGAGTAAAAAAACTGAGAAGAAAAATTGAGAATAATCGATTCAAAAAACTGAAGAAAAACTTAGAAAAAAGCTGTGGAAAAAAAGAACTGAGAAAAAAAACTGAATAAAAACTTAGAAAAAAACTGTGAAACAAAAGAAGAACTGAGAAAAAAAACCGAAGAAAAACTTAGAAAAAAACTGCAAAAAAAGAAGTGAGAAAAAAATCTGAAGAAAAAACTGAGCAGAAAAACTGATCAGAAAAATTGAGAAAAAAATAACTATTAAAAAAATACTGAAGAAAAACAGAGTAAAAAAACTGAGAAGAAAAATTGAGAAAAAACGATTCAAAAAACTGAAGAAAAACTTAGAAAAAAACTGTGAAAAAAAAGAACTGAGAAAAAAAACTGAAGAAAAATTTAGAAAAAAACTGTGAAAAAAAAGAAGAACTGAGAAAAAAAACTGAAGAAAATCTTAGAAAAAAACTGAAAAAAACTGCAACAAAAGAACTGAGAAAAAAATCTGAAGAAAAAACTGAGCAGAAAAACTGATCAGAAAAACTGAGAAAAAAAACTATTTAAAAAAACTGAAGAAAAACGGAGGAAAAAAACTGAGAAGAAAAATTGAGAAAAAACGACCGAAAACCTGAAGAAAAACTAAGAAAAAAACTGTGAAAAAAATTGTGAAAAAAAAGAACTGAGAAAAAAACTGAAGAAAATTGAGCAGAAAAACTGAGCAGAAAAACTGAGAAAAAAATAACTATTAAAAAAATACTGAAGAGAAACGGAGTAAAAAAACTGAGAAGAAAAATTGAGAAAAAACGATTCAAAAAACTGAAGAAAAACTTAGAAAAAAACTGTGAAAAAAAAGAACTGAGAAAAAAAACTGAAGAAAAATTTAGAAAAAAACTGTGCACAAACGTGTGGAAAAAAAGAACTGAGAAAAAAACTGAGCAAAAACTGAGCAGAAAAACTGAGCAGAAAAACTGAGAAAAAAAACTATTTAAAAAAAACTGAAGAAAAACGGATGAAAAAAACTGAGAAGAAAAATTGAGAAAAAACGACTGAAAAAACTGAAGAAAAACTTAGAAAAATACTGTGAAAAAAAAGAAGAACTGAGAAAAAAAACTGAAGAAAAACTTAGAAAAAAACTGAAAAAAACTGCAAAAAAGAACTGAGAAAAAAATCTGAAGAAAAAACTGAGCAGAAAAACTGATCAGAAAAACTGAGAAAAAAAACTATTTAAAAAAACTGAAGAAAAACGGAGGAAAAAACTGAGAAGAAAAATTGAGAAAAACCGACTGAAAAAACTGAAGAAAAACTAAGAAAAAAACTGAAAAAAATTGTGAAAAAAAAGAACTGAGAAAAAAAACTGAAGAAAAAACTGAGCAGAAAAACTGAGCAGAAAAACTGAGAAAAAAATAACTATTAAAAAAATACTGAAGAGAAACGGAGTAAAAAAACTGAGAAGAAAAATTGAGAAAAAACGATTCAAAAAACTGAAGAAAAACTTAGAAAAAAACTGTGAAAAAAAGGAACTGAGAAAAAAAACTGAAGAAAAACTTAGAAAAAAACTGAAACAAACTGCAAAAAAAGAACTGAGAAAAAAATCTGAAGAAAAAACTGAGCAGAAAAACTGATCAGAAAAACTGAGAAAAAAAACTATTTAAAAAAACTGAAGAAAAACGGAGGAAAAAAACTGAGAAGAAAAATTGAGAAAAAACGACCGAAAAAACTGAAGAAAAACTAAGAAAAAAACTGTGAAAAAAATTGTGAAAAAAAAGAACTGAGAAAAAAAACTGAAGAAAAAACTGAGCAGAAAAACTGAGCAGAAAAACTGAGAAAAAAATAACTATTAAAAAAATAATGAAGAAAAACGGAGTAAAAAAACTGAGAAGAAAAATTGAGAAAAAACGATTCAAAAAACTGAAGAAAAACTTAGAAAAAAACTGTGAAAAAAAAAGAACTGAGAAAAAAAACTGAAGAAAAATTTAGAAAAAAACTGTGCACAAAAGTGTGGAAAAAAAGAACTGAGAAAAAAACTGATAAAAAACTGAGCAGAAAAACTGATCAGAAAAACTGAGAAAAAAAACTATTTAAAAAAAACTGAAGAAAAATGGATGTAAAAAACTGAGAAGAAAAATTGAGAAAAAACGACTGAAAAAACTGAAGAAAAAGTTAGAAAAATACTGTGAAAAAAAAGAAGAACTGAGAAAAAAAACTGAAGAAAAACTTAGAAAAAAACTGAAAAAAACTGCAAAAAAGAACTGAGAAAAAAATCTGAAGAAAAAACTGAGCAGAAAATCTGATCAGAAAAACTGAGAAAAAAAACTATTTAAAAAAACTGAAGAAAAACGGAGGAAAAAAACTGAGAAGAAAAATTGAGAAAAAACGACCGAAAAAACTGAAGAAAAACTAAGAAAAAAACTGTGAAAAAAACTGTGAAAAAAAAGAACTGAGAAAAAAAACTGAAGAAAAAACTGAGCAGAAAATCTGAGCAGAAAAACTGAGAAAAAAATAACTATTAAAAAAATACTGAAGAAAAACTGAGTAAAAAAACTGAGAAGAAAAATTGAGAAAAAACGATTCAAAAAACTGAAGAAAAACTTAGAAAAAAACTGTGAAAAAAAAGAACTGAGAAAAAAAACTGAAGAAAAATTTAGAAAAAAACTGTGCACAAAAGTGTGGAAAAAAAGAACTGAGAAAAAACTGATAAAAAACTGAGCAGAAAAACTGATCAGAAAAACTGAGAAAAAAAACTATTTAAAAAAAACTGAAGAAAAATGGATGTAAAAAACTGAGAAGAAAAATTGAGAAAAAACGACTGAAAAAACTGA
Organism: Pristiophorus japonicus; assembly: GCF_044704955.1. Lineage (NCBI taxonomy): Eukaryota > Metazoa > Chordata > Chondrichthyes > Pristiophoridae > Pristiophorus > Pristiophorus japonicus. Next base: position 1,413,284 of record NW_027250734.1, on the reverse strand, counting down.
AGAAAAACTTAGAAAAATACTGTGAAAAAAAAGAAGAACTGAGAAAAAAAACTGAAGAAAAACTTCGAAAAAAACTGAAAAAAACTGCAAAAAAAGAACTGAGAAAAAAATCTGAAGAAAAAACTGAGCAGAAAAACTGATCAGAAAAACTGAGAAAAAAAACTATTTAAAAAAACTGAAGAAAAACGGAGGAAAAAAACTGAGAAGAAAAATTGAGAAAAAACGACTGAAAAAACTGAAGAAAAACTAAGAAAAAAACTGTGAAAAAAATTGTGAAAAAAAAGAGCTGAGAAAAAAAACTGAAGAAAAAACTGAGCAGAAAAACTGAGCAGAAAAACTGAGAAAAAAATAACTATTAAAAAAATAATGAAGAAAAACGGAGTAAAAAAACTGAGAAGAAAAATTGAGAAAAAACGATTCAAAAAACTGAAGAAAAACTTAGAAAAAAACTGTGAAAAAAAAGAACTGAGAAAAAAAACTGCAGAAAAATTTAGAAAAAAACTGTGCACAAAAGTGTGGAAAAAAAGAACTGAGAAAAAAACTGATAAAAAACTGAGCAGAAAAACTGATCAGAAAAACTGAGAAAAAAAACTATTTAAAAAAAACTGAAGAAAAATGGATGTAAAAAACTGAGAAGAAAAATTGAGAAAAAACGACTGACAAAACTGAAGAAAAAGTTAGAAAAATACTGTGAAAAAAAAGAAGAACTGAGAAAAAAAACTGAAGAAAAACTTAGAAAAAAACTGAAAAAAACTGCAAAAAAGAACTGAGAAAAAAATCTGAAGAAAAAACTGAGCAGAAAAACTGATCAGAAAAACTGAGAAAAAAAACTATTTAAAAAAACTGAAGAAAAACGGAGGAAAAAAACTGAGAAGAAAAATTGAGAAAAAACGATTCAAAAAACTGAAGAAAAACTTAGAAAAAAACTGGGAAAAAAAGGAACTGAGAAAAAAAACTGAAGAAAAACTTAGAAAAAAACTGAAACAAACTGCAAAAAAAGAACTGAGAAAAAAATCTGAAGAAAAAACTGAGCAGAAAAACTGATCAGAAAAACTGAGAAAAAAAACTATTTAAAAAAACTGAAGAAAAACGGAGGAAAAAAACTGAGAAGAAAAATTGAGAAACAACGACCGAAAAAACTGAAGAAAAACTAAGAAAAAAACTGTGAAAAAAATTGTGAAAAAAAAGAACTGAGAAAAAAAACTGAAGAAAAAACTGAGCAGAAAAACTGAGCAGAAAAACTGAGAAAAAAATAACTATTAAAAAAATACTGAAGAAAAACGGAGACAAAAAACTGAGAAGAAAAATTGAGAAAAAACGATTCAAAAAACTGAAGAAAAACTTAGAAAAAAACTGTGAAAAAAAAGAACTGAGAAAAAAAACTGAAGAAAAATTTAGAAAAAAACTGTGCACAAAAGTGTGGAAAAAAAGAACTGAGAAAAAAACTGAGAAAAAACTGAGCAGAAAAACTGAGCAGAAAAACTGAGAAAAAAAACTATAAAAAAAAAACTGAAGAAAAACGGATGAAAAAAACTGAGAAGAACAATTGAGAAAAAACGACTGAAAAAACTATAGAAAAACTTAGAAAAATACTGTGAAAAAAAATAAGAACTGAGAAAAAAAACTGAAGAAAAACTTAGAAAAAAACTGAAAAAAACTGCAAAAAAGAACTGAGAAAAAAATCTGAAGAAAAAACTGAGCAGAAAAACTGATCAGAAAAACTGAGAAAAAAACTATTTAAAAAAACTGAAGAAAAACGGAGGAAAAAAACTGAGAAGAAAAATTGAGAAAAAACGACTGAAAAAATTGAAGAAAAACTAAGAAAAAAACTGTGAAAAAAATTGTGAAAAAAAAGAACTGAGAAAAAAAACTGAAGAAAAAACTGAGCAGAAAAACTGAGCAGAAAAACTGAGAAAAAAGTAACTATTAAAAAAAAAACTGAAGAAAAACGGAGTAAAAAAACTGAGAAGAAAAATTGAGAATAATCGATTCAAAAAACTGAAGAAAAACTTAGAAAAAAGCTGTGGAAAAAAAGAACTGAGAAAAAAAACTGAATAAAAACTTAGAAAAAAACTGTGAAACAAAAGAAGAACTGAGAAAAAAAACCGAAGAAAAACTTAGAAAAAAACTGCAAAAAAAGAAGTGAGAAAAAAATCTGAAGAAAAAACTGAGCAGAAAAACTGATCAGAAAAATTGAGAAAAAAATAACTATTAAAAAAATACTGAAGAAAAACAGAGTAAAAAAACTGAGAAGAAAAATTGAGAAAAAACGATTCAAAAAACTGAAGAAAAACTTAGAAAAAAACTGTGAAAAAAAAGAACTGAGAAAAAAAACTGAAGAAAAATTTAGAAAAAAACTGTGAAAAAAAAGAAGAACTGAGAAAAAAAACTGAAGAAAATCTTAGAAAAAAACTGAAAAAAACTGCAAAAAAAGAACTGAGAAAAAAATCTGAAGAAAAAACTGAGCAGAAAAACTGATCAGAAAAACTGAGAAAAAAAACTATTTAAAAAAACTGAAGAAAAACGGAGGAAAAAAACTGAGAAGAAAAATTGAGAAAAAACGACCGAAAAACTGAAGAAAAACTAAGAAAAAAACTGTGAAAAAAATTGTGAAAAAAAAGAACTGAGAAAAAAACTGAAGAAAATTGAGCAGAAAAACTGAGCAGAAAAACTGAGAAAAAAATAACTATTAAAAAAATACTGAAGAGAAACGGAGTAAAAAAACTGAGAAGAAAAATTGAGAAAAAACGATTCAAAAAACTGAAGAAAAACTTAGAAAAAAACTGTGAAAAAAAAGAACTGAGAAAAAAAACTGAAGAAAAATTTAGAAAAAAACTGTGCACAAACGTGTGGAAAAAAAGAACTGAGAAAAAAACTGAGCAAAAACTGAGCAGAAAAACTGAGAAAAAAAACTATTTAAAAAAAACTGAAGAAAAACGGATGAAAAAAACTGAGAAGAAAAATTGAGAAAAAACGACTGAAAAAACTGAAGAAAAACTTAGAAAAATACTGTGAAAAAAAAGAAGAACTGAGAAAAAAAACTGAAGAAAAACTTAGAAAAAAACTGAAAAAAACTGCAAAAAAGAACTGAGAAAAAAATCTGAAGAAAAAACTGAGCAGAAAAACTGATCAGAAAAACTGAGAAAAAAAACTATTTAAAAAAACTGAAGAAAAACGGAGGAAAAAACTGAGAAGAAAAATTGAGAAAAACCGACTGAAAAAACTGAAGAAAAACTAAGAAAAAAACTGAAAAAAATTGTGAAAAAAAAGAACTGAGAAAAAAAACTGAAGAAAAAACTGAGCAGAAAAACTGAGCAGAAAAACTGAGAAAAAAATAACTATTAAAAAAATACTGAAGAGAAACGGAGTAAAAAAACTGAGAAGAAAAATTGAGAAAAAACGATTCAAAAAACTGAAGAAAAACTTAGAAAAAAACTGTGAAAAAAAGGAACTGAGAAAAAAAACTGAAGAAAAACTTAGAAAAAAACTGTGAAAAAAAAGAACTGAGAAAAAAAACTGAAGAAAAACTTAGAAAAAAACTGAAACAAACTGCAAAAAAAGAACTGAGAAAAAAATCTGAAGAAAAAACTGAGCAGAAAAACTGATCAGAAAAACTGAGAAAAAAAACTATTTAAAAAAACTGAAGAAAAACTTAGAAAAAAACTGAGAAGAAAAATTGAGAAAAAACGACCGAAAAAACTGAAGAAAAACTAAGAAAAATACCGTGAAAAAAATTGTGAAAAAAAAGAACTGAGAAAAAAAACTGAAGAAAAAACTGAGCAGAAAAACTGAGCAGAAAAACTGAGAAAAAAATAACTATTAAAAAAATACTGAAGAAAAACGGAGTAAAAAAACTGAGAAGAAAAATTGATAAAAAACGATTCAAAAAACTGAAGAAAAACTTAGAAAAAAACTGTGAAAAAAATTGTGAAAAAAAAGAACTGAGAAAAAAAACTGAAGAAAAAACTGAGCAGAAAAACTGAGCAGAAAAACTGAGAAAAAAATAACTATTAAAAAAATACTGAAGAAAAACGGAGACAAAAAACTGAGAAGAAAAATTGAGAAAAAACGATTCAAAAAACTGAAGAAAAACTTAGAAAAAAACTGTGAAAAAAAAGAACTGAGAAAAAAAACTGAAGAAAAATTTAGAAAAAAACTGTGCACAAAAGTGTGGAAAAAAAGAACTGAGAAAAAAACTGAGAAAAAACTGAGCAGAAAAACTGATCAGAAAAATTGAGAAAAAAATAACTATTAAAAAAATACTGAAGAAAAACAGAGTAAAAAAACTGAGAAGAAAAATTGAGAAAAAACGATTCAAAAAACTGAAGAAAAACTTAGAAAAAAACTGTGAAAAAAAAGAACTGAGAAAAAAAACTGAAGAAAAATTTAGAAAAAAACTGTGAAAAAAAAGAAGAACTGAGAAAAAAAACTGAAGAAAATCTTAGAAAAAAACTGAAAAAAACTGCAAAAAAAGAACTGAGAAAAAAATCTGAAGAAAAAACTGAGCAGAAAAACTGATCAGAAAAACTGAGAAAAAAAACTATTTAAAAAAACTGAAGAAAAACGGAGGAAAAAAACTGAGAAGAAAAATTGAGAAAAAACGACCGAAAAACTGAAGAAAAACTAAGAAAAAAACTGTGAAAAAAATTGTGAAAAAAAAGAACTGAGAAAAAAACTGAAGAAAATTGAGCAGAAAAACTGAGCAGAAAAACTGAGAAAAAAATAACTATTAAAAAAATACTGAAGAGAAACGGAGTAAAAAAACTGAGAAGAAAAATTGAGAAAAAACGATTCAAAAAACTGAAGAAAAACTTAGAAAAAAACTGTGAAAAAAAAGAACTGAGAAAAAAAACTGAAGAAAAATTTAGAAAAAAACTGTGCACAAACGTGTGGAAAAAAAGAACTGAGAAAAAAACTGAGCAAAAACTGAGCAGAAAAACTGAGCAGAAAAACTGAGAAAAAAAACTATTTAAAAAAAACTGAAGAAAAACGGATGAAAAAAACTGAGAAGAAAAATTGAGAAAAAACGACTGAAAAAACTGAAGAAAAACTTAGAAAAATACTGTGAAAAAAAAGAACTGAGAAAAAAAACTGAAGAAAAACTTAGAAAAAAACTGCAAAAAAGAACTGAGAAAAAAATCTGAAGAAAAAACTGAGCAGAAAAACTGATCAGAAAAACTGAGAAAAAAAACTATTTAAAAAAACTGAAGAAAAACGGAGGAAAAAACTGAGAAGAAAAATTGAGAAAAACCGACTGAAAAAACTGAAGAAAAACTAAGAAAAAAACTGAAAAAAATTGTGAAAAAAAAGAACTGAGAAAAAAAACTGAAGAAAAAACTGAGCAGAAAAACTGAGCAGAAAAACTGAGAAAAAAATAACTATTAAAAAAATACTGAAGAAAAATGGAGTAAAAAAACTGAGAAGAAAAATTGAGAAAAAACGATTCAAAAAACTGAAGAAAAACTTAGAAAAAAACTGTGAAAAAAAAGAACTGAGAAAAAAAACTGAAGAAAAACTTAGAAAAAAACTGTGAAAAAAAAGAACTGAGAAAAAAAACTGAAGAAAAACTTAGAAAAAAACTGAAACAAACTGCAAAAAAAGAACTGAGAAAAAAATCTGAAGAAAAAACTGAGCAGAAAAACTGATCAGAAAAACTGAGAAAAAAAACTATTTAAAAAAACTGAAGAAAAACTTAGAAAAAAACTGAGAAGAAAAATTGAGAAAAAACGACCGAAAAAACTGAAGAAAAACTAAGAAAAATACTGTGAAAAAAATTGTGAAAAAAAAGAACTGAGAAAAAAAACTGAAGAAAAAACTGAGCAGAAAAACTGAGCAGAAAAACTGAGAAAAAAATAACTATTAAAAAAATACTGAAGAAAAACGGAGACAAAAAACTGAGAAGAAAAATTGAGAAAAAACGATTCAAAAAACTGAAGAAAAACTTAGAAAAAAACTGTGAAAAAAAAGAACTGAGAAAAAAAACTGAAGAAAAATTTAGAAAAAAACTGTGCACAAAAGTGTGGAAAAAAAGAACTGAGAAAAAAACTGAGAAAAAACTGAGCAGAAAAACTGATCAGAAAAATTGAGAAAAAAATAACTATTAAAAAAATACTGAAGAAAAACAGAGTAAAAAAACTGAGAAGAAAAATTGAGAAAAAACGATTCAAAAAACTGAAGAAAAACTTAGAAAAAAACTGTGAAAAAAAAGAACTGAGAAAAAAAACTGAAGAAAAATTTAGAAAAAAACTGTGAAAAAAAAGAAGAACTGAGAAAAAAAACTGAAGAAAATCTTAGAAAAAAACTGAAAAAAACTGCAAAAAAAGAACTGAGAAAAAAATCTGAAGAAAAAACTGAGCAGAAAAACTGATCAGAAAAACTGAGAAAAAAAACTATTTAAAAAAACTGAAGAAAAACGGAGGAAAAAAACTGAGAAGAAAAATTGAGAAAAAACGACCGAAAAACTGAAGAAAAACTAAGAAAAAAACTGTGAAAAAAATTGTGAAAAAAAAGAACTGAGAAAAAAACTGAAGAAAATTGAGCAGAAAAACTGAGCAGAAAAACTGAGAAAAAAATAACTATTAAAAAAATACTGAAGAGAAACGGAGTAAAAAAACTGAGAAGAAAAATTGAGAAAAAACGACTGAAAAAACTGAAGAAAAACTTAGAAAAATACTGTGAAAAAAAAGAAGAACTGAGAAAAAAAACTGAAGAAAAACTTAGAAAAAAACTGAAAAAAACTGCAAAAAAGAACTGAGAAAAAAATCTGAAGAAAAAACTGAGCAGAAAAACTGATCAGAAAAACTGAGAAAAAAAACTATTTAAAAAAACTGAAGAAAAACGGAGGAAAAAACTGAGAAGAAAAATTGAGAAAAACCGACTGAAAAAACTGAAGAAAAACTAAGAAAAAAACTGAAAAAAATTGTGAAAAAAAAGAACTGAGAAAAAAAACTGAAGAAAAAACTGAGCAGAAAAACTGAGCAGAAAAACTGAGAAAAAAATAACTATTAAAAAAATACTGAAGAAAAACGGAGTAAAAAAACTGAGAAGAAAAATTGAGAAAAAACGATTCAAAAAACTGAAGAAAAACTTAGAAAAAAACTGTGAAAAAAAAGAACTGAGAAAAAAAACTGAAGAAAAACTTAGAAAAAAACTGTGAAAAAAAAGAACTGAGAAAAAAAACTGAAGAAAAACTTAGAAAAAAACTGAAAAAAACTGCAAAAAAAGAACTGAGAAAAAAATCTGAAGAAAAAACTGAGCAGAAAAACTGATCAGAAAAACTGAGAAAAAAAACTATTTAAAAAAACTGAAGAAAAACTTAGAAAAAAACTGAGAAGAAAAATTGAGAAAAAACGACTGAAAAAACTGAAGAAAAACTAAGAAAAAAACTGTGAAAAAAATTGTGAAAAAAAAGAACTGAGAAAAAAAACTGAAGAAAAACTTAGAAAAAAACTGAAAAAAACTGCAAAAAAAGAACTGAGAAAAAAATCTGAAGAAAAAACTGAGCAGAAAAACTGATCAGAAAAACTGAGAAAAAAAACTATTTAAAAAAACTGAAGAAAAACGGAGGAAAAAAACTGAGAAGAAAAATTGAGAAAAAACGACTGAAAAAACTGAAGAAAAACTAAGAAAAAAACTGTGAAAAAAATTGTGAAAAAAAAGAACTGAGAAAAAAAACTGAAGAAAAAACTGAGAAGAAAAACTGAGCAGAAAAACTGAGAAAAAAATAACTATTAAAAAAATACTGAAGAAAAACGGAGTAAAAAAACTGAGAAGAAAAATTGAGAAAAAACGATTCAAAAAACTGAAGAAAAACTTAGAAAAAAACTGTGAAAAAAAAGAACTGAGAAAAAAAACTGAAGAAAAACTTAGAAAAAAACTGTGAAAAAAAAGAAGAACTGAGAAAAAAAACTGAAGAAAAACTTAGAAAAAAACTGAAAAAAACTGCAAAAAAAGAACTGAGAAAAAAATCTGAAGAAAAAACTGAGCAGAAAAACTGATCAGAAAAACTGAGAAAAAAAACTATTTAAAAAAACTGAAGAAAAACTTAGAAAAAAACTGAGAAGAAAAATTGAGAAAAAACGACTGAAAAAACTGAAGAAAAACTAAGAAAAAAACTGTGAAAAAAATTGTGAAAAAAAAGAACTGAGAAAAAAAACTGAAGAAAAAACTGAGCAGAAAAACTGAGCAGAAAAACTGAGAAAAAAATAACTATTAAAAAAATACTGAAGAAAAACGGAGTAAAAAAACTAAGAAAAATTGAGAAAAAACGATTCAAAAACTGAAGAAAAACTTAGAAAAAAACTGTGAAAAAAAAGAACTGAGAAAAAAAACTGACGAAAAATTAAAAAAAAAACTGTGCACAAAAGTGTGGAAAAAAAGAACTGAGAAAAAAACTGAGAAAAAACTGAGCAGAAAAACTGAGCAGAAAAACTGAGAAAAAAAACTGTTAAAAAAAACTGAAGAAAAACGGATGAAAAAAACTGAGAAGAAAAATTGAGAAAAAACGACTGAAAAAACTGAAGAAAAACTAAGAAAAAAACTGTGAAAAAAATTGTAAAAAAAAAGAACTGAGAAAAAAAACTGAAGAAAAAACTGAGCAGAAAAACTGAGCAGAAAAACTGAGAAAAAAAACTATTTAAAAAAACTGAAGAAAAACTTAGAAAAAAACTGAGAAGAAAAATTGAGAAAAAACGACTGAAAAAACTGAAGAAAAACTAAGAAAAAAACTGTGAAAAAAATTGTGAAAAAAAAGAACTGAGAAAAAAAACTGAAGAAAAAACTGAGCAGAAAAACTGAGCAGAAAAACTGAGAAAAAAATAACTATTAAAAAAATACTGAAGAAAAACGGAGTAAAGAAACTGAGAAGAAAAATTGAGAAAAAACGATTCAAAAAACTGAAGAAAAACTTAGAAAAAAACTGTGGAAAAAAAAGAACTGAGAAAAAAACTGAAGAAAAACTTAGAAAAAAACTGTGAAAAAAAAGAAGAACTGAGAAAAAAAACTGAAGAAAAACATAGAAAAAAACTGAAAAAAACTGCAAAAAAAGAACTGAGAAAAAAATCTGAAGAAAAAACTGAGCAGAAACACTGATCAGAAAAACGGAGAAAAAAAACTATTTAAAAAAACTGAAGAAAAACGGAGGAAAAAAACTGAGAAGAAAAATTGAGAAAAAACGACCGAAAAAACTGAAGAAAAACTAAGAAAAAAACTGTGAAAAAAATTGTGAAAAAAAAAGAACTGAGAAAAAAAACTGAAGAAAAAACTGAGCAGAAAAACTGAGCAGAAAAACTGAGAAAAAAATAACTATTAAAAAAATACTGAAGAAAAACGGAGTAAAAAAACTAAGAAAAATTGAGAAAAAACGATTCAAAAAACTGAAGAAAAACAGAAAAAAACTGTGAAAAAAAAGAACTGAGAAAAAAAACTGAAGAAAAATTTAGAAAAAAACTGTGCACAAAAGTGTGGAAAAAAAGAACTGAGAAAAAAAATGAGAAAAAACTGAGCAGAAAAACTGAGAAAAAAAACTATTAAAAAAAACTGAAGAAAAACGGATGAAAAAAACTGAGAAGAAAAATTGAGAAAAAACGACTGAAAAAACTGAAGAAAAACTTAGAAAAATACTGTGAAAAAAAAGAAGAACTGAGAAAAAAAACTGAAGAAAAACTGAGAAAAAAACTGAAACAAACTGCAAAAAAAGAACTGAGAAAAAAATCTGAAGAAAAAACTGAGCAGAAAAACTGATCAGAAAAACTGAGAAAAAAAACTATTTAAAAAAACTGAAGAAAAACGGAGGAAAAAAACTGAGAAGAAAAATTGAGAAAAAACGACCGAAAAAACTGAAGCAAAACTAAGAAAAAAACTGTGAAAAAAATTGTGAAAAAAAAGAACTGAGAAAAAAAACTGAAGAAAAAACTGAGCAGAAAAACTGAGCAGAAAAACTGAGAAAAAAATAACTATTAAAAAAATACTGAAGAAAAACGGAGTAAAAAAACTGAGAAGAAAAATTGAGAAAAAACGATTCAAAAAACTGAAGAAAAACTTAGAAAAAAACTGTGAAAAAAATTGTGAAAAAAAAGAACTGAGAAAAAAAACTGAAGAAAAAACTGAGCAGAAAAACTGAGCAGAAAAACTGAGAAAAAAATAACTATTAAAAAAATACTGAAGAAAAACGGAGACAAAAAACTGAGAAGAAAAATTGAGAAAAAACGATTCAAAAAACTGAAGAAAAACTTAGAAAAAAACTGTGAAAAAAAAGAACTGAGAAAAAAAACTGAAGAAAAATTTAGAAAAAAACTGTGCACAAAAGTGTGGAAAAAAAGAACTGAGAAAAAAACTGAGAAAAAACTGAGCAGAAAAACTGAGCAGAAAAACTGAGAAAAAAAACTATAAAAAAAAAACTGAAGAAAAACGGATGAAAAAAACTGAGAAGAACAATTGAGAAAAAACGACTGAAAAAACTATAGAAAAACTTAGAAAAATACTGTGAAAAAAAAGAAGAACTGAGAAAAAAAACTGAAGAAAAACTTAGAAAAAAACTGAAAAAAACTGCAAAAAAGAACTGAGAAAAAAATCTGAAGAAAAAACTGAGCAGAAAAACTGATCAGAAAAACTGAGAAAAAAACTATTTAAAAAAACTGAAGAAAAACGGAGGAAAAAAACTGAGAAGAAAAATTGAGAAAAAACGACTGAAAAAATTGAAGAAAAACTAAGAAAAAAACTGTGAAAAAAATTGTGAAAAAAAAGAACTGAGAAAAAAAACTGAAGAAAAAACTGAGCAGAAAAACTGAGCAGAAAAACTGAGAAAAAAGTAACTATTAAAAAAATACTGAAGAAAAACGGAGTAAAAAAACTGAGAAGAAAAATTGAGAAAAATCGATTAAAAAAACTGAAGAAAAACTTAGAAAAAAGCTGTGGAAAAAAAGAACTGAGAAAAAAAACTGAATAAAAACTTAGAAAAAAACTGTGAAACAAAAGAAGAACTGAGAAAAAAAACCGAAGAAAAACTTGGAAAAAAACTGAAAAAAACTGCAAAAAAAGAAGTGAGAAAAAAATCTGAAGAAAAAACTGAGCAGAAAAACTGATCAGAAAAATTGAGAAAAAAATAACTATTAAAAAAATACTGAAGAAAAACAGAGTAAAAAAACTGAGAAGAAAAATTGAGAAAAAACGATTCAAAAAACTGAAGAAAAACTTAGAAAAAAACTGTGAAAAAAAAGAACTGAGAAAAAAAACTGAAGAAAAATTAAGAAAAAAACTGTGAAAAAAATTGTGAAAAAAAAGAACTGAGAAAAAAAACTGAAGAAAAAACTGAGCAGAAAAACTGAGCAGAAAAACTGAGAAAAAAATAACTATTAAAAAAATACTGAAGAAAAACGGAGTAAAGAAACTGAGAAGAAAAATTGAGAAAAAACGATTCAAAAAACTGAAGAAAAACTTAGAAAAAAACTGTGAAAAAAAAGAACTGAGAAAAAAACTGAAGAAAATCTTAGAAAAAATCTGAAAAAAAAGAAGAACTGAGAAAAAAAACTGAAGAAAAACTTAGAAAAAAACTGAAAAAAACTGCAAAAACAGAACTGAGAAAAAAATCTGAAGAAAAAACTGAGCAGAAAAACTGATCAGAAAAACTGAGAAAAAAAACTATTTAAAAAAACTGAAGAAAAACGGAGGAAAAAAACTGAGAAGAAAAATTGAGAAAAAACGACCGAAAAAACTGAAGAAAAACTAAGAAAAAAACTGTGAAAAAAATTGTGAAAAAAAAGAACTGAGAAAAAAAACTGAAGAAAAAACTGAGCAGAAAAACTGAGCAGAAAAACTGAGAAAAAAATAACTATTAAAAAAATACTGAAGAAAAACGGAGTAAAGAAACTGAGAAGAAAAATTGAGAAAAAACGATTCAAAAAACTGAAGAAAAACTTAGAAAAAAACTGTGAAAAAAAGGAACTGAGAAAAAAAACTGAAGAAAAACTTAGAAAAAAACTGTGAAAAAAAAGAACTGAGAAAAAAAACTGAAGAAAAACTTAGAAAAAAACTGAAACAAACTGCAAAAAAAGAACTGAGAAAAAAATCTGAAGAAAAAACTGAGCAGAAAAACTGATCAGAAAAACTGAGAAAAAAAACTATTTAAAAAAACTGAAGAAAAACGGAGGAAAAAAACTGAGAAGAAAAATTGAGAAAAAACGACTGAAAAAACTGAAGAAAAACTAAGAAAAAAACTGTGAAAAAAATTGTGAAAAAAAAGAACTGAGAAAAAAAACTGAAGAAAAAACTGAGCAGAAAAACTGAGCAGAAAAACTGAGAAAAAAAACTATTTAAAAAAACTGAAGAAAAACTTAGAAAAAAACTGAGAAGAAAAATTGAGAAAAAACGACTGAAAAAACTGAAGAAAAACTAAGAAAAAAACTGTGAAAAAAATTGTGAAAAAAAAGAACTGAGAAAAAAAACTGAAGAAAAAACTGAGCAGAAAAACTGAGCAGAAAAACTGAGAAAAAAATAACTATTAAAAAAATACTGAAGAAAAACGGAGTAAAGAAACTGAGAAGAAAAATTGAGAAAAAACGATTCAAAAAACTGAAGAAAAACTTAGAAAAAAACTGTGAAAAAAAAGAACTGAGAAAAAAAACTGAAGAAAATCTTAGAAAAAATCTGAAAAAAAAGAAGAACTGAGAAAAAAAACTGAAGAAAAACTTAGAAAAAAACTGAAAAAAACTGCAAAAACAGAACTGAGAAAAAAATCTGAAGAAAAAACTGAGCAGAAAAACTGATCAGAAAAACTGAGAAAAAAAACTATTTAAAAAAACTGAAGAAAAACGGAGGAAAAAAACTGAGAAGAAAAATTGAGAAAAAACGACCGAAAAAACTGAAGAAAAACTAAGAAAAAAACTGTGAAAAATATTGTGAAAAAAAAGAACTGAGAAAAAAACTGAAGAAAATTGAGCAGAAAAACTGAGCAGAAAAACTGAGAAAAAAATAACTATTAAAAAAATACTGAAGAGAAACGGAGTAAAAAAACTGAGAAGAAAAATTGAGAAAAAACGATTCAAAAAACTGAAGAAAAACTTAGAAAAAAACTGTGAAAAAAAAGAACTGAGAAAAAAAACTGAAGAAAAATTTAGAAAAAAACTGTGCACAAACGTGTGGAAAAAAAGAACTGAGAAAAAAACTGAGCAAAAACTGAGCAGAAAAACTGAGCAGAAAAACTGAGAAAAAAAACTATTTAAAAAAAACTGAAGAAAAACGGATGAAAAAAACTGAGAAGAAAAATTGAGAAAAAACGACTGAAAAAACTGAAGAAAAACTTAGAAAAATACTGTGAAAAAAAAGAAGAACTGAGAAAAAAAACTGAAGAAAAACTTAGAAAAAAACTGAAAAAAACTGCAAAAAAGAACTGAGAAAAAAATCTGAAGAAAAAACTGAGCAGAAAAACTGATCAGAAAAACTGAGAAAAAAAACTATTTAAAAAAACTGAAGAAAAACGGAGGAAAAAACTGAGAAGAAAAATTGAGAAAAACCGACTGAAAAAACTGAAGAAAAACTAAGAAAAAAACTGAAAAAAATTGTGAAAAAAAAGAACTGAGAAAAAAAACTGAAGAAAAAACTGAGCAGAAAAACTGAGCAGAAAAACTGAGAAAAAAATAACTATTAAAAAAATACTGAAGAAAAACGGAGTAAAAAAACTGAGAAGAAAAATTGAGAAAAAACGATTCAAAAAACTGAAGAAAAACTTAGAAAAAAACTGTGAAAAAAAAGAACTGAGAAAAAAAACTGAAGAAAAACTTAGAAAAAAACTGTGAAAAAAAAGAACTGAGAAAAAAAACTGAAGAAAAACTTAGAAAAAAACTGAAAAAAACTGCAAAAAAAGAACTGAGAAAAAAATCTGAAGAAAAAACTGAGCAGAAAAACTGATCAGAAAAACTGAGAAAAAAAACTATTTAAAAAAACTGAAGAAAAACTTAGAAAAAAACTGAGAAGAAAAATTGAGAAAAAACGACTGAAAAAACTGAAGAAAAACTAAGAAAAAAACTGTGAAAAAAATTGTGAAAAAAAAGAACTGAGAAAAAAAACTGAAGAAAAAACTGAGCAGAAAAACTGAGCAGAAAAACTGAGAAAAAAATAACTATTAAAAAAATACTGAAGAAAAACGGAGTAAAAAAACTGAGAAGAAAAATTGAGAAAAAACGATTCAAAAAACTGAAGAAAAACTTAGAAAAAAACTGTGAAACAAAAGAACTGAGAAAAAAAACTGAAGAAAAACTAAGAAAAAAACTGTGAAAAAAATTGTGAAAAAAAAGAACTGAGAAAAAAAACTGAAGAAAAAACTGAGCAGAAAAACTGAGCAGAAAAACTGAGAAAAAAATAACGATTAAAAAAATACTGAAGAAAAACGGAGTAAAAAAACTGAGAAGAAAAATTGAGAAAAAACGATTCAAAAAACTGAAGAAAAACTTAGAAAAAAACTGTGCACAAAAGTGTGGAAAAAAAGAACTGAAAAAAATACTGAAGAAAAAACTGAGCAGAAAAACTGAGCAGAAAAACTGAGAAAAAAATAACGATTAAAAAAATACTGAAGAAAAACGGATGAAAAAAACTGAGAAGAACAATTGAGAAAAAACGACTGAAAAAACTGAAGAAAAACTTAGAAAAATACTGTGAAAAAAAAGAAGAACTGAGAAAAAAAACTGAAGAAAAACTTAGAAAAAAAATGAAAAAAACTGCAAAAAAAAAACTGAGAAAAAAATCTGAAGAAAAAACTGAGCAGAAAAACTGAGCAGAAAAACTGAGAAAAAAATAACTATTAAAAAAATACTGAAGAAAAACGAAGTAAAAAAACTGAGAAGAAAAATTGAGAAAAAACGATTCAAAAAACTGAAGAAAAACTTAGAAAAAAACTGTGAAAAAAAAGAACTGAGAAAAAAAACTGAAGAAAAACTTAGAAAAAAACTGAAAAAAACTGCAAAAAAAGAACTGAGAAAAAAATCTGAAGAAAAAACTGAGCAGAAAAACTGATCAGAAAAACTGAGAAAAAAAACTATTTAAAAAAACTGAAGAAAAACGGAGGAAAAAAACTGAGAAGAAAAATTGAGAAAAAACGACCGAAAAAACTGAAGAAAAACTAAGAAAAAAACTGTGAAAAAAATTGTGAAAAAAAAGAACTGAGAAAAAAAACTGAAGAAAAAACTGAGCAGAAAAACTGAGCAGAAAAACTGAGAAAAAAATAACTATTAAAAAAATACTGAAGAAAAACGGAGTAAAGAAACTGAGAAGAAAAATTGAGAAAAAACGATTCAAAAAACTGAAGAAAAACTTAGAAAAAAACTGTGGAAAAAAAAGAACTGAGAAAAAAACTGAAGAAAAACTTAGAAAAAAACTGTGAAAAAAAAGAAGAACTGAGAAAAAAAACTGAAGAAAAACATAGAAAAAAACTGAAAAAAACTGCAAAAAAAGAACTGAGAAAAAAATCTGAAGAAAAAACTGAGCAGAAAAACTGATCAGAAAAACTGAGAAAAAAAACTATTTAAAAAAACTGAAGAAAAACTTCGAAAAAAACTGAGAAGAAAAATTGAGAAAAAACGATTCAAAAAACTGAAGAAAAACTTAGAAAAAAACTGTGAAAAAAAAGAACTGAGAAAAAAAACTGAAGAAAAATTTAGAAAAAAACTGTGCACAAAAGTGTGGAAAAAAAGAACTGAGAAAAAAACTGATAAAAAACTGAGCAGAAAAACTGAGCAGAAAAACTGAGAAAAAAAACTATTTAAAAAAAACTGAAGAAAAACGGAGGAAAAAAACTGAGAAGAAAAATTGAGAAAAAACGACCGAAAAAACTGAAGAAAAACTAAGAAAAAAACTGTGAAAAAAATTGTGAAAAAAAAAGATCTGAGAAAAAAAACTGAAGAAAAAACTGAGCAGAAAAACTGAGCAGAAAAACTGAGAAAAAAATAACTATTAAAAAAATACTGAAGAAAAACGGAGTAAAAAAACTAAGAAAAATTGAGAAAAAACGATTCAAAAAACTGAAGAAAAACAGAAAAAAACTGTGAAAAAAAAGAACTGAGAAAAAAAACTGAAGAAAAATTTAGAAAAAAACTGTGCACAAAAGTGTGGAAAAAAAGAACTGAGAAAAAAAATGAGAAAAAACTGAGCAGAAAAACTGAGAAAAAAAACTATTAAAAAAAAACTGAAGAAAAACGGATGAAAAAAACTGAGAAGAAAAATTGAGAAAAAACGACTGAAAAAACTGAAGAAAAACTTAGAAAAATACTGTGAAAAAAAAGAAGAACTGAGAAAAAAAACTGAAGAAAAACTGAGAAAAAAACTGAAAAAAACTGCAAAAAAGAACTGAGAAAAAAATCTGAATAAAAAACTGAGCAGAAAAACTGATCAGAAAAACTGAGAAAAAAAACTATTTAAAAACACTGAAGAAAAACGGAGGAAAAAAACTGAGAAGAAAAATTGAGAAAAAACGACTGAAAAAACTGAAGAAAAACTAAGAAAAAAACTGTGAAAAAAATTGTGAAAAAAAAGAACTGAGAAAAAAAACTGAAGAAAAAACTGAGCAGAAAAACTGAGCAGTAAAACTGAGAAAAAAATAACTATTAAAAAAATACTGAAGAAAAACGGAGTAAAAAAACTGAGAAGAAAAATTGAGAAAAAACGATTCAAAAAACTGAAGAAAAACTTAGAAAAAAACTGTGAAAAAAAGGAACTGAGAAAAAAAACTGAAGAAAAACTTAGAAAAAAACTGTGAAAAAAAAGAACTGAGAAAAAAAACTGAAGAAAAACTTAGAAAAAAACTGAAACAAACTGCAAAAAAAGAACTGAGAAAAAAATCTGAAGAAAAAACTGAGCAGAAAAACTGATCAGAAAAACTGAGAAAAAAAACTATTTAAAAAAACTGAAGAAAAACGGAGGAAAAAAACTGAGAAGAAAAATTGAGAAAAAACGACCGAAAAAACTGAAGAAAAACTAAGAAAAAAACTGTGAAAAAAATTGTGAAAAAAAAGAACTGAGAAAAAAAACTGAAGAAAAAACTGAGCAGAAAAACTGAGCAGAAAAACTGAGAAAAAAATAACTATTAAAAAAATACTGAAGAAAAACGGAGTAAAAAAACTGAGAAGAAAAATTGAGAAAAAACGATTCAAAAAACTGAAGAAAAACTTAGAAAAAAACTGTGAAAAAAATTGTGAAAAAAAAGAACTGAGAAAAAAAACTGAAGAAAAAACTGAGCAGAAAAACTGAGCAGAAAAACTGAGAAAAAAAACTATAAAAAAAAACTGAAGAAAAACGGATGAAAAAAACTGAGAAGAACAATTGAGAAAAAACGACTGAAAAAACTATAGAAAAACTTAGAAAAATACTGTGAAAAAAAAGAAGAACTGAGAAAAAAAACTGAAGAAAAACTTAGAAAAAAACTGAAAAAAACTGCAAAAAAGAACTGAGAAAAAAATCTGAAGAAAAAACTGAGCAGAAAAACTGATCAGAAAAACTGAGAAAAAAACTATTTAAAAAAACTGAAGAAAAACGGAGGAAAAAAACTGAGAAGAAAAATTGAGAAAAAACGACTGAAAAAATTGAAGAAAAACTAAGAAAAAAACTGTGAAAAAAATTGTGAAAAAAAAGAACAGAGAAAAAAAACTGAAGAAAAAACTGAGCAGAAAAACTGAGCAGAAAAACTGAGAAAAAAGTAACTATTAAAAAAATACTGAAGAAAAACGGAGTAAAAAAACTGAGAAGAAAAATTGAGAAAAATCGATTCAAAAAACTGAAGAAAAACTTAGAAAAAAACTGTGGAAAAAAAGAACTGAGAAAAAAAACTGAATAAAAACTTAGAAAAAAACTGTGAAACAAAAGAAGAACTGAGAAAAAAAACCGAAGAAAAACTTAGAAAAAAACTGAAAAAAACTGCAAAAAAAGAAGTGAGAAAAAAATCTGAAGAAAAAACTGAGCAGAAAAACTGATCAGAAAAATTGAGAAAAAAATAACTATTAAAAAAATACTGAAGAAAAACAGAGTAAAAAAACTGAGAAGAAAAATTGAGAAAAAACGATTCAAAAAACTGAAGAAAAACTTAGAAAAAAACTGTGAAAAAAAAGAACTGAGAAAAAAAACTGAAGAAAAATTTAGAAAAAAACTGTGAAAAAAAAGAAGAACTGAGAAAAAAAACTGAAGAAAATCTTAGAAAAAAACTGAAAAAAACTGCAAAAAAAGAACTGAGAAAAAAATCTGAAGAAAAAACTGAGCAGAAAAACTGATCAGAAAAACTGAGAAAAAAAACTATTTAAAAAAACTGAAGAAAAACGGAGGAAAAAAACTGAGAAGAAAAATTGAGAAAAAACGACCGAAAAAACTGAAGAAAAACTAAGAAAAAAACTGTGAAAAAAATTGTGAAAAAAAAGAACTGAGAAAAAAACTGAAGAAAATTGAGCAGAAAAACTGAGCAGAAAAACTGAGAAAAAAATAACTATTAAAAAAATACTGAAGAAAAACGGAGTAAAAAAACTGAGAAGAAAAATTGAGAAAAAACGATTCAAAAAACTGAAGAAAAACTTAGAAAAAAACTGTGAAAAAAAAGAACTGAGAAAAAAAACTGAAGAAAAATTTAGAAAAAAACTGTGCACAAAAGTGTGGAAAAAAAGAACTGAGAAAAAAACTGATAAAAAACTGAGCAGAAAAACTGAGAAAAAAAACTATTTAAAAAAAACTGAAGAAAAACGGATGAAAAAAACTGAGAAGAAAAATTGAGAAAAAACGACTGAAAAAACTGAAGAAAAACTTAGAAAAATACTGTGAAAAAAAAGAAGAACTGAGAAAAAAAACTGAAGAAAAACTTAGAAAAAAACTGAAAAAAACTGCAAAAAAGAACTGAGAAAAAAATCTGAAGAAAAAACTGAGCAGAAAAATTGAGAAAAAACGATTCAAAAAACTGAAGAAAAACTTAGAAAAAAACTGTGAAAAAAAAGAACTGAGAAAAAAAACTGAAGAAAAATTTAGAAAAAAACTGTGCACAAACGTGTGGAAAAAAAGAACTGAGAAAAAAACTGAGCAAAAACTGAGCAGAAAAACTGAGCAGAAAAACTGAGAAAAAAAACTATAAAAAAAAAACTGAAGAAAAACGGATGAAAAAAACTGAGAAGAACAATTGAGAAAAAACGACTGAAAAAACTATAGAAAAACTTAGAAAAATACTGTGAAAAAAAAGAAGAACTGAGAAAAAAAACTGAAGAAAAACTTAGAAAAAAACTGAAAAAAACTGCAAAAAAGAACTGAGAAAAAAATCTGAAGAAAAAACTGAGCAGAAAAACTGATCAGAAAAACTGAGAAAAAAACTATTTAAAAAAACTGAAGAAAAACGGAGGAAAAAAACTGAGAAGAAAAATTGAGAAAAAACGACTGAAAAAATTGAAGAAAAACTAAGATAAAAACTGTGAAACAAAAGAAGAACTGAGAAAAAAAACCGAAGAAAAACTTAGAAAAAAACTAAAAAAAACTGCAAAAAAAGAAGTGAGAAAAAAATCTGAAGAAAAAACTGAGCAGAAAATCTGATCAGAAAAATTGAGAAAAAAATAACTATTAAAAAAATACTGAAGAAAAACAGAGTAAAAAAACTGAGAAGAAAAATTGAGAAAAAACGATTCAAAAAACTGAAGAAAAACTTAGAAAAAAACTGTGAAAAAAAAGAACTGAGAAAAAAAACTGAAGAAAAATTTAGAAAAAAACTGTGAAAAAAAAGAAGAACTGAGAAAAAAAACTGAAGAAAATCTTAGAAAAAAACTGAAAAAAACTGCAAAAAAAGAACTGAGAAAAAAATCTGAAGAAAAAACTGAGCAGAAAAACTGATCAGAAAAACTGAGAAAAAAAACTATTTAAAAAAACTGAAGAAAAACGGAGGAAAAAAACTGAGAAGAAAAATTGAGAAAAAACGACCGAAAAAACTGAAGAAAAACTAAGAAAAAAACTGTGAAAAAAATTGTGAAAAAAAAGAACTGAGAAAAAAACTGAAGAAAATTGAGCAGAAAAACTGAGCAGAAAAACTGAGAAAAAAATAACTATTAAAAAAATACTGAAGAGAAACGGAGTAAAAAAACTGAGAAGAAAAATTGAGAAAAAACGATTCAAAAAACTGAAGAAAAACTTAGAAAAAAACTGTGAAAAAAAAGAACTGAGAAAAAAAACTGAAGAAAAATTTAGAAAAAAACTGTGCACAAACGTGTGGAAAAAAAGAACTGAGAAAAAAACTGAGCAAAAACTGAGCAGAAAAACTGAGCAGAAAAACTGAGAAAAAAAACTATTAAAAAAAACTGAAGAAAAACGGATGAAAAAAACTGAGAAGAAAAATTGAGAAAAAACGACTGAAAAAACTGAAGAAAAACTTAGAAAAATACTGTGAAAAAAAAGAAGAACTGAGAAAAAAAACTGAAGAAAAACTTAGAAAAAAACTGAAAAAAACTGCAAAAAAGAACTGAGAAAAAAATCTGAAGAAAAAACTGAGCAGAAAAACTGATCAGAAAAACTGAGAAAAAAAACTATTTAAAAAAACTGAAGAAAAACGGAGGAAAAAACTGAGAAGAAAAATTGAGAAAAAACGACTGAAAAAACTGAAGAAAAACTAAGAAAAAAACTGTGAAAAAAATTGTGAAAAAAAAGAAATGAGAAAAAAAACTGAAGAAAAAACTGAGCAGAAAAACTGAGCAGAAAAACTGAGAAAAAAAATAACTATTAAAAAAATACTGAAGAAAAACGGAGTAAAAAAACTGAGAAGAAAAATTGAGAAAAAACGATTCAAAAAACTGAAGAAAAACTTAGAAAAAAACTGTGAAAAAAAGAACTGAGAAAAAAAACTGAAGAAAAACTTAGAAAAAAACTGTGAAAAAAAAGAACTGAGAAAAAAAACTGAAGAAAAACTTAGAAAAAAACTGAAAAAAACTGCAAAAAAAGAACTGAGAAAAAAATCTGAAGAAAAAACTGAGCAGAAAAACTGATCAGAAAAACTGAGAAAAAAAACTATTTAAAAAAACTGAAGAAAAACTTAGAAAAAAACTGAGAAGAAAAATTGAGAAAAAACGACTGAAAAAACTGAAGAAAAACTAAGAAAAAAACTGTGAAAAAAATTGTGAAAAAAAAGAACTGAGAAAAAAAACTGAAGAAAAAACTGAGCAGAAAAACTGAGCAGAAAAACTGAGAAAAAAATAACTATTAAAAAAATACTGAAGAAAAACGGAGTAAAAAAACTGAGAAGAAAAATTGAGAAAAAACGATTCAAAAAACTGAAGAAAAACTTAGAAAAAAACTGTGAAAAAAAAG
Source organism: Pristiophorus japonicus (assembly GCF_044704955.1). Lineage (NCBI taxonomy): Eukaryota > Metazoa > Chordata > Chondrichthyes > Pristiophoridae > Pristiophorus > Pristiophorus japonicus. The sequence continues at coordinate 1,391,990 of NW_027250734.1, read as the reverse complement.
AACTGAGAAAAAAAACTGAAGAAAAACTTGGAAAAAACCTGAAAAAAACTGCAAAAAAAGAACTGAGAAAAAAATCTGAAGAAAAAACTGAGCAGAAAAACTGATCAGAAAAACTGAGAAAAAAAACTATTTAAAAAAACTGAAGAAAAACGGAGGAAAAAAACTGAGAAGAAAAATTGAGAAAAAACGACCGAAAAAACTGAAGAAAAACTAAGAAAAAAACTGTGAAAAAAATTGTGAAAAAAAAGAACTGAGAAAAAAAACTGAAGAAAAAACTGAGCAGAAAAACTGAGCAGAAAAACTGAGAAAAAAATAACGATTAAAAAAATACTGAAGAAAAACGGAGTAAAAAAACTGAGAAGAAAAATTGAGAAAAAACGATTCAAAAAACTGAAGAAAAAGAACTGAGAAAAAAAACTGAAGAAAAATTTAGAAAAAAACTGTGCACAAAAGTGTGGAAAAAAAGAACTGTAAAAAAAACTGAGAAAAAAACTGAGCAGAAAAACTGAGAAAAAAAACTATTAAAAAAAAACTGAAGAAAAACGGATGAAAAAAACTAAGAAAAATTGAGAAAAAACGACTGAAAAAACTGAAGAAAAACTTAGAAAAATACTGTGAAAAAAAAGAACTGAGAAAAAAACTGAAGAAAAACATAGAAAAAAACTGAAAAAAACTGCAAAAAAGAACTGAGAAAAAAATCTGAAGAAAAACTTAGAAAAAAACTGTGCACAAAAGTGTGGAAAAAAAGAACTGAAAAAAAAACTGAAGAAAAAACTGAGCAGAAAAACTGAGCAGAAAAACTGAGAAAAAAATAACGATTAAAAAAATACTGAAGAAAAACGGATGAAAAAAACTGAGAAGAACAATTGAGAAAAAACGACTGAAAAAACTGAAGAAAAACTTAGAAAAATACTGTGAAAAAAAAGAAGAACTGAGAAAAAAAACTGAAGAAAAAACTGAGCAGAAAAACTGATCAGAAAAACTGAGAAAAAAAACTATTTAAAAAAACTGAAGAAAAACGGAGGAAAAAAACTGAGAAGAAAAATTGAGAAAAAACGACTGAAAAAACTGAAGAAAAACTAAGAAAAAAACTGTGAAAAAAATTGTGAAAAAAAGAACTGAGAAAAAAAACTGAAGAAAAACTTAGAAAAAAACTGTGCAAAAAACTGTGAAAAAAAAGAATTGAGAAAAAAAACTGAGAAAAAACTGAGCAGAAAAACTGAGCAGAAAAACTGAGAAAAAAATAACTATGAAAAAAATACTGAAGAAAAACGGAGTAAAAAAACTGAGAAGAAAAATTGAGAAAAAACGATTCAAAAAACTGAAGAAAAACTTAGAAAAAAACTGTGAAAAAAAAGAACTGAGAAAAAAAACTGACGAAAAATTTAAAAAAAAACTGCACAAAAGTGTGGAAAAAAAGAACTGAGAAAAAAACTGAGAAAAAACTGAGCAGAAAAACTGAGCAGAAAAACTGAGAAAAAAAACTGTTAAAAAAAACTGAAGAAAAACGGATGAAAAAAACTGAGAAGAAAAATTGAGAAAAAACGACTGAAAAAACTGAAGAAAAACTTAGAAAAATACTGTGAAAAAAAAGAACTGAGAAAAAAAACTGAAGAAAAACTTAGAAAAAATCTGAAAAAAACTGCAAAAAAGAACTGAGAAAAAAATCTGAAGAAAAAACTGAGCAGAAAAACTGATCAGAAAAACTGAGAAAAAAAACTATTTAAAAAAACTGAAGAAAAACGGAGGAAAAAAACTGAGAAGAAAAATCGAGAAAAAACGACTGAAAAAACTGAAGAAAAACTAAGAAAAAAACTGTGAAAAAAATTGTGAAAAAAAAGAACTGAGAAAAAAAACTGAGCAGAAAAACTGAGCAGAAAAACTGAGAAAAAAATAACTATTAAAAAAATACTGAAGAAAAACGGAGTAAAAAAACTGAGAAGAAAAATTGAGAAAAAACGATTCAAAAAACTGAAGAAAAACTTAGAAAAAAACTGTGAAAAAAAAGAACTGAGAAAAAAAACTGAATAAAAACTTAGAAAAAAACTGTGAAAAAAAAGAACTGAGAAAAAAAACTGAAGAAAAACATAGAAAAAAACTGAAAAAAACTGCAAAAAAGAACTGAGAACTAAAATCTGAAGAAAAAACTGAGCAGAAAAACTGAGCAGAAAAACTGAGAAAAAAATAACTATTAAAAAAATACTGAAGAAAAACGGAGTAAAAAAACTGAGAAGAAAAATTGAGAAAAAACGATTCAAAAAACTGAAGAAAAACTTAGAAAAAAACTGTGAAAAAAAAGAACTGAGAAAAAAAACTGAAGAAAAACTTAGAAAAAAACTGTGAAAAACAAGAACTGAGAAAAAAAACTGAAGAAAAACTTAGAAAAAAACTGAAAAAAACTGCAAAAAAAGAACTGAGAAAAAAATCTGAAGAAAAAACTGAGCAGAAAAACTGATCAGAAAAACTGAGAAAAAAAACTATTTAAAAAAACTGAAGAAAAACGGAGGAAAAAAACTGAGAAGAAAAATTGAGAAAAAACGACCGAAAAAACTGAAGAAAAACTAAGAAAAAAACTGTGAAAAAAATTGTGAAAAAAAAGAACTGAGAAAAAAAACTGAAGAAAAAACTGAGCAGAAAAACTGAGCAGAAAAACTGAGAAAAAAATAACTATTAAAAAAATACTGAAGAAAAACGGAGTAAAAAAACTGAGAAGAAAAATTGAGAAAAAACGATTCAAAAAACTGAAGAAAAACTTAGAAAAAAACTGTGAAAAAAAAGAACTGAGAAAAAAAACTGAAGAAAAACTTAGAAAAAAACTGAAAAAAACTGCAAAAAAAGAACTGAGAAAACAATCTGAAGAAAAAACTGAGCAGAAAAACTGATCAGAAAAACTGAGAAAAAAAACTATTTAAAAAAACTGAAGAAAAACGGAGGAAAAAAACTGAGAAGAAAAATTGAGAAAAAACGACCGAAAAAACTGAAGAAAAACTAAGAAAAAAACTGTGAAAAAAATTGTGAAAAAAAAGAACTGAGAAAAAAAACTGAAGAAAAAACTGAGCAGAAAAACTGATCAGAAAAACTGAGAAAAAAAACTATTTAAAAAAACTGAAGAAAAACGGAGGAAAAAAACTGAGAAGAAAAATTGAGAAAAAACGACCGAAAAAACTGAAGAAAAACTAAGAAAAAAACTGTGAAAAAAATTGTGAAAAAAAAGAACTGAGAAAAAAAACTGAAGAAAAAACTGAGCAGAAAAACTGAGCAGAAAAACTGAGAAAAAAATAACGATTAAAAAAATACTGAAGAAAAACGGAGTAAAAAAACTGAGAAGAAAAATTGAGAAAAAACGATTCAAAAAACTGAAGAAAAACTTAGAAAAAAACTGTGCACAAAAGTGTGGAAAAAAAGAACTGAGAAAAAAACTGAGAAAAAACTGAGCAGAAAAACTGAGCCGAAAAACTGAGAAAAAAAACTATTAAAAAAAAACTGAAGAAAAACGGATGAAAAAAACTGAGAAGAACAATTGAGAAAAAACGACTGAAAAAACTGAAGAAAAACTTAGAAAAATACTGTGAAAAAAAAGAACTGAGAAAAAAAACTGAAGAAAAAACTGAGCAGAAAAACTGATCAGAAAAACTGAGAAAAAAAACTATTTAAAAAAACTGAAGAAAAACGGAGGAAAAAAACTGAGAAGAAAAATTGAGAAAAAACGACTGAAAAAACTGAAGAAAAACTAAGAAAAAAACTGTGAAAAAAATTGTGAAAAAAAAGAACTGAGAAAAGAAACTGAAGAAAAAACTGAGCAGAAAAACTGAGCAGAAAAACTGAGAAAAAAATAACTATTAAAAAAATACTGAAGAAAAACGGAGTAAAAAAACTGAGAAGAAAAATTGAGAAAAAACGATTCAAAAAACTGAAGAAAAGCTTAGAAAAAAACTGTGAAAAACAAGAACTGAGAAAAAAAACTGAAGAAAAATTTAGAAAAAAACTGTGCACAAAAGTGTGGAAAAAAAGAACTGAGAAAAAAACTGATAAAAAACTGAGCAGAAAAACTGAGCAGAAAAACTGAGAAAAAAAACTATTTAAAAAAAACTGAAGAAAAACGGATGAAAAAAACTGAGAAGAAAAATTGAGAAAAAACGACTGAAAAAACTGAAGAAAAACTTAGAAAAATACTGTGAAAAAAAAGAATCACTGAGAAAAAAAACTGAAGAAAAACTTAGAAAAAAACTGAAAAAAACTGCAAAAAAGACCTGAGAAAAATATCTGAAGAAAAAACTGAGCAGAAAAACTGATCAGAAAAACTGAGAAAAAAAACTATTTAAAAAAACTGAAGAAAAACGGAGGAAAAAACTGAGAATAAAAATTGAGAAAAAACGACTGAAAAAACTGAAGAAAAACTAAGAAAAAAACTGTGAAAAAAATTGTGAAAAAAAAGAACTGAGAAAAAAAACTGAAGAAAAAAATGAGCAGAAAAACTGAGCAGAAAAATTGAGAAAAAAATAACTATTAAAAAAATACTGAAGAAAAACGGAGTAAAAAAACTGAGAAGAAAAATTGAGAAAAAACGATTCAAAAAACTGAAGAAAAACTAAGAAAAAAACTGTGAAAAAAATTGTGAAAAAAAGAACTGAGAAAAAAACTGAAGAAAAATTTAGAAAAAAACTGTGCACAAAAGTGTGGAAAAAAAGAACTGTAAAAAAAACTGAGAAAAAAACTGAGCAGAAAAACTGAGAAAAAAAACTATTAAAAAAAAACTGAAGAAAAACGGATGAAAAAAACTAAGAAAAATTGAGAAAAAACGACTGAAAAAACTGAAGAAAAACTTAGAAAAATACTGTGAAAAAAAAGAACTGAGAAAAAAACTGAAGAAAAACATAGAAAAAAACTGAAAAAAACTGCAAAAAAGAACTGAGAAAAAAATCTGAAGAAAAACTTAGAAAAAAACTGTGCACAAAAGTGTGGAAAAAAAGAACTGAAAAAAAAACTGAAGAAAAAACTGAGCAGAAAAACTGAGCAGAAAAACTGAGAAAAAAATAACGATTAAAAAAATACTGAAGAAAAACGGATGAAAAAAACTGAGAAGAACAATTGAGAAAAAACGACTGAAAAAACTGAAGAAAAACTTAGAAAAATACTGTGAAAAAAAAGAAGAACTGAGAAAAAAAACTGAAGAAAAAACTGAGCAGAAAAACTGATCAGAAAAACTGAGAAAAAAAACTATTTAAAAAAACTGAAGAAAAACGGAGGAAAAAAACTGAGAAGAAAAATTGAGAAAAAACGACTGAAAAAACTGAAGAAAAACTAAGAAAAAAACTGTGAAAAAAATTGTGAAAAAAAGAACTGAGAAAAAAAACTGAAGAAAAACTTAGAAAAAAACTGTGCAAAAAACTGTGAAAAAAAAGAATTGAGAAAAAAAACTGAGAAAAAACTGAGCAGAAAAACTGAGCAGAAAAACTGAGAAAAAAATAACTATGAAAAAAATACTGAAGAAAAACGGAGTAAAAAAACTGAGAAGAAAAATTGAGAAAAAACGATTCAAAAAACTGAAGAAAAACTTAGAAAAAAACTGTGAAAAAAAAGAACTGAGAAAAAAAACTGACGAAAAATTTAAAAAAAAACTGCACAAAAGTGTGGAAAAAAAGAACTGAGAAAAAAACTGAGAAAAAACTGAGCAGAAAAACTGAGCAGAAAAACTGAGAAAAAAAACTATTTAAAAAAACTGAAGAAAAACGGAGGAAAAAACTGAGAATAAAAATTGAGAAAAAACGACTGAAAAAACTGAAGAAAAATTAAGAAAAAAACTGTGAAAAAAATTGTGAAAAAAAAGAACTGAGAAAAAAAACTGAAGAAAAAACTGAGCAGAAAAACTGAGCAGAAAAATTGAGAAAAAAATAACTATTAAAAAAATACTGAAGAAAAACGGAGTAAAAAAACTGAGAAGAAAAATTGAGAAATAACGATTCAAAAAACTGAAGAAAAACTAAGAAAAAAACTGTGAAAAAAATTGTGAAAAAAAGAACTGAGAAAAAAACTGAAGAAAAACTTAGAAAAAAACTGTGCAAAAAACTGTGAAAAAAAAGAATTGAGAAAAAAAACTGAGAAAAAACTGAGCAGAAAAACTGAGCAGAAAAACTGAGAAAAAAATAACTATGAAAAAAATACTGAAGAAAAACGGAGTAAAAAAACTGAGAAGAAAAATTGAGAAAAAACGATTCAAAAAACTGAAGAAAAACTTAGAAAAAAACTGTGAAAAAAAAGAACTGAGAAAAAAAACTGACGAAAAATTTAAAAAAAAACTGTGCACAAAAGTGTGGAAAAAAAGAACTGAGAAAAAAACTGAGAAAAAACTGAGCAGAAAAACTGAGCAGAAAAACTGAGAAAAAAAACTGTTAAAAAAAACTGAAGAAAAACGGATGAAAAAAACTGAGAAGAAAAATTGAGAAAAAACGACTGAAAAAACTGAAGAAAAACTTAGAAAAATACTGTGAAAAAAAAGAACTGAGAAAAAAAACTGAAGAAAAACTTAGAAAAAAACTGAAAAAAACTGCAAAAAAGAACTGAGAAAAAAATCTGAAGAAAAAACTGAGCAGAAAAACTGATCAGAAAAACTGAGAAAAAAAACTATTTAAAAAAACTGAAGAAAAACGGAGGAAAAAAACTGAGAAGAAAAATCGAGAAAAAACGACTGAAAAAACTGAAGAAAAACTAAGAAAAAAACTGTGAAAAAAATTGTGAAAAAAAAGAACTGAGAAAAAAAACTGAGCAGAAAAACTGAGCAGAAAAACTGAGAAAAAAATAACTATTAAAAAAATACTGAAGAAAAACGGAGTAAAAAAACTGAGAAGAAAAATTGAGAAAAAACGATTCAAAAAACTGAAGAAAAACTTAGAAAAAAACTGTGAAAAAAAAGAACTGAGAAAAAAAACTGAATAAAAACTTAGAAAAAAACTGTGAAAAAAAAGAAGAACTGAGAAAAAAAACTGAAGAAAAACATAGAAAAAAACTGAAAAAAACTGCAAAAAAGAACTGAGAAAAAAATCTGAAGAAAAAACTGAGCAGAAAAACTGAGCAGAAAAACTGAGAAAAAAATAACTATTAAAAAAATACTGAAGAAAAACGGAGTAAAAAAACTGAGAAGAAAAATTGAGAAAAAACGATTCAAAAAACTGAAGAAAAACTTAGAAAAAAACTGTGAAAAAAAAGAACTGAGAAAAAAAACTGAAGAAAAACTTAGAAAAAAACTGTGAAAAAAAAGAACTGAGAAAAAAAACTGAAGAAAAACTTAGAAAAAAACTGAAAAAAACTGCAAAAAAAGAACTGAGAAAAAAATCTGAAGAAAAAACTGAGCAGAAAAACTGATCAGAAAAACTGAGAAAAAAAACTATTTAAAAAAACTGAAGAAAAACGGAGGAAAAAAACTGAGAAGAAAAATTGAGAAAAAACGACCGAAAAAACTGAAGAAAAACTAAGAAAAAAACTGTGAAAAAAATTGTGAAAAAAAAGAACTGAGAAAAAAAACTGAAGAAAAAACTGAGCAGAAAAACTGAGCAGAAAAACTGAGAAAAAAATAACTATTAAAAAAATACTGAAGAAAAACGGAGTAAAAAAACTGAGAAGAAAAATTGAGAAAAAACGATTCAAAAAACTGAAGAAAAACTTAGAAAAAAACTGTGAAAAAAAAGAACTGAGAAAAAAAACTGTAGAAAAACTTAGAAAAAAACTGAAAAAAACTGCAAAAAAAGAACTGAGAAAAAAATCTGAAGAAAAAACTGAGCAGAAAAACTGATCAGAAAAACTGAGAAAAAAAACTATTTAAAAAAACTGAAGAAAAACGGAGGAAAAAAACTGAGAAGAAAAATTGAGAAAAAACGACCGAAAAAACTGAAGAAAAACTAAGAAAAAAACTGTGAAAAAAATTGTGAAAAAAAAGAACTGAGAAAAAAAACTGAAGAAAAAACTGAGCAGAAAAACTGAGCAGAAAAACTGAGAAAAAAATAACTATTAAAAAAATACTGAAGAAAAACGGAGTAAAAAAACTGAGAAGAAAAATTGAGAAAAAACGATTCAAAAAACTGAAGAAAAACTTAGAAAAAAACTGTGAAAAAAAAGAACTGAGAAAAAAAACTGAAGAAAAACTTAGAAAAAAACTGAAAAAAACTGCAAAAAAAGAACTGAGAAAAAAATCTGAAGAAAAAACTGAGCAGAAAAACTGATCAGAAAAACTGAGAAAAAAAACTATTTAAAAAAACAGAAGAAAAACGGAGGAAAAAAACTGAGAAGAAAAATTGAGAAAAAACGACCGAAAAAACTGAAGAAAAACTAAGAAAAAAACTGTGAAAAAAATTGTGAAAAAAAAGAACTGAGAAAAAAAACTGAAGAAAAAACTGAGCAGAAAAACTGAGCAGAAAAACTGAGAAAAAAATAACTATTAAAAAAATACTGAAGAAAAACGGAGTAAAAAAACTGAGAAGAAAAATTGAGAAAAAACGATTCAAAAAACTGAAGAAAAACTTAGAAAAAAACTGTGCACAAAAGTGTGGAAAAAAAGAACTGAGAAAAAAACTGAGAAAAAACTGAGCAGAAAAACTGAGCCGAAAAACTGAGAAAAAAAACTATTAAAAAAAAACTGAAGAAAAACGGATGAAAAAAACTGAGAAGAACAATTGAGAAAAAACGACTGAAAAAACTGAAGAAAAACTTAGAAAAATACTGTGAAAAAAAAGAAGAACTGAGAAAAAAAACTGAAGAAAAAACTGAGCAGAAAAACTGATCAGAAAAACTGAGAAAAAAAACTATTTAAAAAAACTGAAGAAAAACGGAGGAAAAAAACTGAGAAGAAAAATTGAGAAAAAACGACTGAAAAAACTGAAGAAAAACTAAGAAAAAAACTGTGAAAAAAATTGTGAAAAAAAAGAACTGAGAAAAGAAACTGAAGAAAAAACTGAGCAGAAAAACTGAGCAGAAAAACTGAGAAAAAAATAACTATTAAAAAAATACTGAAGAAAAACGGAGTAAAAAAACTGAGAAGAAAAATTGAGAAAAAACGATTCAAAAAACTGAAGAAAAACTTAGAAAAAAACTGTGAAAAACAAGAACTGAGAAAAAAAACTGAAGAAAAATTTAGAAAAAAACTGTGCACAAAAGTGTGGAAAAAAAGAACTGAGAAAAAAACTGATAAAAAACTGAGCAGAAAAACTGAGCAGAAAAACTGAGAAAAAAAACTATTTAAAAAAAACTGAAGAAAAACGGATGAAAAAAACTGAGAAGAAAAATTGAGAAAAAACGACTGAAAAAACTGAAGAAAAACTTAGAAAAATACTGTGAAAAAAAAGAATCACTGAGAAAAAAAACTGAAGAAAAACTTAGAAAAAAACTGAAAAAAACTGCAAAAAAGACCTGAGAAAAATATCTGAAGAAAAAACTGAGCAGAAAAACTGATCAGAAAAACTGAGAAAAAAAACTATTTAAAAAAACTGAAGAAAAACGGAGGAAAAAACTGAGAATAAAAATTGAGAAAAAACGACTGAAAAAACTGAAGAAAAACTAAGAAAAAAACTGTGAAAAAAATTGTGAAAAAAAAGAACTGAGAAAAAAAACTGAAGAAAAAACTGAGCAGAAAAACTGAGCAGAAAAATTGAGAAAAAAATAACTATTAAAAAAATACTGAAGAAAAACGGAGTAAAAAAACTGAGAAGAAAAATTGAGAAAAAACGATTCAAAAAACTGAAGAAAAACTAAGAAAAAAACTGTGAAAAAAATTGTGAAAAAAAGAACTGAGAAAAAAACTGAAGAAAAACTTAGAAAAAAACTGTGCAAAAAACTGTGAAAAAAAAGAATTGAGAAAAAAAACTGAGAAAAAACTGAGCAGAAAAACTGAGCAGAAAAACTGAGAAAAAAATAACTATGAAAAAAATACTGAAGAAAAACGGAGTAAAAAAACTGAGAAGAAAAATTGAGAAAAAACGATTCAAAAAACTGAAGAAAAACTTAGAAAAAAACTGTGAAAAAAAAGAACTGAGAAAAAAAACTGACGAAAAATTTAAAAAAAAACTGTGCACAAAAGTGTGGAAAAAAAGAACTGAGAAAAAAACTGAGAAAAAACTGAGCAGAAAAACTGAGCAGAAAAACTGAGAAAAAAAACTGTTAAAAAAAACTGAAGAAAAACGGATGAAAAAAACTGAGAAGAAAAATTGAGAAAAAACGACTGAAAAAACTGAAGAAAAACTTAGAAAAATACTGTGAAAAAAAAGAACTGAGAAAAAAAACTGAAGAAAAACTTAGAAAAAAACTGAAAAAAACTGCAAAAAAGAACTGAGAAAAAAATCTGAAGAAAAAACTGATCAGAAAAACTGATCAGAAAAACTGAGAAAAAAAACTATTTAAAAAAACTGAAGAAAAACGGAGGAAAAAAACTGAGAAGAAAAATCGAGAAAAAACGACTGAAAAAACTGAAGAAAAACTAAGAAAAAAACTGTGAAAAAAATTGTGAAAAAAAAGAACTGAGAAAAAAAACTGAGCAGAAAAACTGAGCTGAAAAACTGAGAAAAAAATAACTATGAAAAAAATACTGAAGAAAAACGGAGTAAAAAAACTGAGAAGAAAAATTGAGAAAAAACGATTCAAAAAACTGAAGAAAAACTTAGAAAAAAACTGTGAAAAAAAAGAACTGAGAAAAAAAACTGAATAAAAATTTAGAAAAAAACTGTGAAAAAGAAGAAGAACTGAGAAAAAAACTGAAGAAAAACATAGAAAAAAACTGAAAAAAACTGCAAAAAAGAACTGAGAAAAAAATCTGAAGAAAAAACTGAGCAGAAAAACTGATCAGAAAAACTGAGAAAAAAAACTATTTAAAAAAACTGAAGAAAAACGGAGGAAAAAAACTGAGAAGAAAAATTGAGAAAAAACGACTGAAAAAACTGAAGAAAAACTAAGAAAAAAACTGTGAAAAAAATTGTGAAAAAAAAGAACTGAGAAAAAAAACTGAAGAAAAAACTGAGCAGAAAAACTGAGCAGAAAAACTGAGAAAAAAAACTATTTAAAAAAACTGAAGAAAAACGGAGGAAAAAAACTGAGAAGAAAAATTGAGAAAAAACGACCGAAAAAACTGAAGAAAAACTAAGAAAAAAACTGTGAAAAAAATTGTGAAAAAAAAGAACTGAGAAAAAAAACTGAAGAAAAAACTGAGCAGAAAAACTGAGAAAAAAATAACTATTAAAAAAATACTGAAGAAAAACGGAGTAAAAAAACTGAGAAGAAAAATTGAGAAAAAACGATTCAAAAAACTGAAGAAAAACTTAGAAAAAAACTGTGAAAAAAAAGAACTGAGAAAAAAAACTGAAGAAAAACTTAGAAAAAAACTGAAAAAAACTGCAAAAAAAGAACTGAGAAAAAAATCTGAAGAAAAAACTGAGCAGAAAAACTGATCAGAAAAACTGAGAAAAAAAACTATTTAAAAAAACTGAAGAAAAACGGAGGAAAAAAACTGAGAAGAAAAATTGAGAAAAAACGACCGAAAAAACTGAAGAAAAACTAAGAAAAAAACTGTGAAAAAAATTGTGAAAAAAAAGAACTGAGAAAAAAAACTGAAGAAAAAACTGAGCAGAAAAACTGAGCAGAAAAACTGAGAAAAAAATAACGATTAAAAAAATACTGAAGAAAAACGGAGTAAAAAAACTGAGAAGAAAAATTGAGAAAAAACGATTCAAAAAACTGAAGAAAAACTTAGAAAAAAACTGTGCACAAAAGTGTGGAAAAAAACAACTGAGAAAAAAACTGAGAAAAAACTGAGCAGAAAAACTGAGCCGAAAAACTGAAAAAAAAAACTATTAAAAAAAAACTGAAGAAAAACGGATGAAAAAAACTGAGAAGAACAATTGAGAAAAAACGACTGAAAAAACTGAAGAAAAACTTAGAAAAATACTGTGAAAAAAAAGAAGAACTGAGAAAAAAAACTGAAGAAAAACTTAGAAAAAAAATGAAAAAAACTGCAAAAAAAAAACTGAGAAAAAAATCTGAAGAAAAAACTGAGCAGAAAAACTGATCAGAAAAACTGAGAAAAAAAACTATTTAAAAAAACTGAAGAAAAACGGAGGAAAAAAACTGAAGAAAAATTGAGAAAAAACGACTGAAAAAACTGAAGAAAAACTAAGAAAAAAACTGTGAAAAAAATTGTGAAAAAAAAGAACTGAGAAAAGAAACTGAAGAAAAAACTGAGCAGAAAAACTGAGCAGAAAAACTGAGAAAAAAATAACTATTAAACAAATACTGAAGAAAAACGGAGTAAAAAAACTGAGAAGAAAAATTGAGAAAAAACGATTCAAAAAACTGAAGAAAAACTTAGAAAAAAACTGTGAAAAAAAAGAACTGAGAAAAAAAACTGAAGAAAAATTTAGAAAAAAACTGTGCACAAAAGTGTGGAAAAAAAGAACTGAGAAAAAAACTGATAAAAAACTGAGCAGAAAAACTGAGCAGAAAAACTGAGAAAAAAAACTATTTAAAAAAAACTGAAGAAAAACGGATGAAAAAAACTGAGAAGAAAAATTGAGAAAAAACGACTGAAAAAACTGAAGAAAAACTTAGAAAAATACTGTGAAAAATAAGAAGAACTGAGAAAAAAAACTGAAGAAAAACTTAGAAAAAAACTGAAAAAAACTGCAAAAAAGACCTGAGAAAAAAATCTGAAGAAAAAACTGAGCAGAAAAACTGATCAGAAAAACTGAGAAAAAAAACTATTTAAAAAAACTGAAGAAAAACGGAGGAAAAAACTGAGAATAAAAATTGAGAAAAAACGACTGAAAAAACTGAAGAAAAACTAAGAAAAAAACTGTGAAAAAAATTGTGAAAAAAAAGAACTGAGAAAAAAAACTGAAGAAAAAACTGAGCAGAAAAACTGAGCAGAAAAATTGAGAAAAAAATAACTATTAAAAAAATACTGAAGAAAAACGGAGTAAAAAAACTGAGAAGAAAAATTGAGAAAAAACGATTCAAAAAACTGAAGAAAAACTAAGAAAAAAACTGTGAAAAAAATTGTGAAAAAAAGAACCGAGAAAAAAAACTGAAGAAAAACTTAGAAAAAAACTGTGCAAAAAACTGTGAAAAAAAAGAATTGAGAAAAAAAACTGAGAAAAAACTGAGCAGAAAAACTGAGCAGAAAAACTGAGAAAAAAATAACTATGAAAAAAATACTGAAGAAAAACGGAGTAAAAAAACTGAGAAGAAAAATTGAGAAAAAACGATTCAAAAAACTGAAGAAAAACTTAGAAAAAAACTGTGAAAAAAAAGAACTGAGAAAAAAAACTGACGAAAAATTTTAAAAAAAACTGTGCACAAAAGTGTGGAAAAAAAGAACTGAGAAAAAAACTGAGAAAAAACTGAGCAGAAAAACTGAGCAGAAAAACTGAGAAAAAAAACTGTTAAAAAAAACTGAAGAAAAACGGATGAAAAAAACTGAGAAGAAAAATTGAGAAAAAACGACTGAAAAAACTGAAGAAAAACTTAGAAAAATACTGTGAAAAAAAAGAACTGAGTAAAAAAACTGAGAAGAAAAATTGAGAAAAAACGATTCAAAAAACTGAAGAAAAACTAAGAAAAAAACTGTGAAAAAAATTGTGAAAAAAAGAACTGAGAAAAAAAACTGAAGAAAAACTTAGAAAAAAACTGTGCAAAAAACTGTGAAAAAAAAGAATTGAGAAAAAAAACTGAGAAAAAACTGAGCAGAAAAACTGAGCAGAAAAACTGAGAAAAAAATAACTATGAAAAAAATACTGAAGAAAAACGGAGTAAAAAAACTGAGAAGAAAAATTGAGAAAAAACGATTCAAAAAACTGAAGAAAAACTTAGAAAAAAACTGTGAAAAAAAAGAACTGAGAAAAAAAACTGACGAAAAATTTTAAAAAAAACTGTGCACAAAAGTGTGGAAAAAAAGAACTGAGAAAAAAACTGAGAAAAAACTGAGCAGAAAAACTGAGCAGAAAAACTGAGAAAAAAAACTGTTAAAAAAAACTGAAGAAAAACGGATGAAAAAAACTGAGAAGAAAAATTGAGAAAAAACGACTGAAAAAACTGAAGAAAAACTTAGAAAAATACTGTGAAAAAAAAGAACTGAGAAAAAAAACTGAAGAAAAACTTAGAAAAAAACTGAAAAAAACTGCAAAAAAGAACTGAGAAAAAAATCTGAAGAAAAAACTGAGCAGAAAAACTGATCAGAAAAACTGAGAAAAAAAACTATTTAAAAAAACTGAAGAAAAACGGAGGAAAAAAACTGAGAAGAAAAATCGAGAAAAAACGACTGAAAAAACTGAAGAAAAACTAAGAAAAAACTGTGAAAAAAATTGTGAAAAAAAAGAACTGAGAAAAAAACTGAGCAGAAAAACTGAGCAGAAAAACTGAGAAAAAAATAACTATTAAAAAAATACTGAAGAAAAACGGAGTAAAAAAACTGAGAAGAAAAATTGAGAAAAAACGATTCAAAAAACTGAAGAAAAACTTAGAAAAAAACTGTGAAAAAAAAGAACTGAGAAAAAAAACTGAATAAAAACTTAGAAATAAACTGTGAAAAAAAAGAAGAACTGAGAAAAAAAACTGAAGAAAAACATAGAAAAAAACTGAAAAAAACTGCAAAAAAGAACTGAGAAAAAAATCTGAAGAAAAAACTGAGCAGAAAAACTGATCAGAAAAACTGAGAAAAAAAACTATTTAAAAAAACTGAAGAAAAACGGAGGAAAAAAACTGAGAAGAAAAATTGAGAAAAAACGACCGAAAGAACTGAAGAAAAACTAAGAAAAAAACTGTGAAAAAAATTGTGAAAAAAAAGAACTGAGAAAAAAAACTGAAGAAAAAACTGAGCAGAAAAACTGAGCAGAAAAACTGAGAAAAAAATAACGATTAAAAAAATACTGAAGAAAAACGGAGTAAAAAAACTGAGAAGAAAAATTGAGAAAAAACGATTCAAAAAACTGAAGAAAAACTTAGAAAAAAACTGTGCACAAAAGTGTGGAAAAAAAGAACTGAGAAAAAAACTGAGAAAAAACTGAGCAGAAAAACTGAGCCGAAAAACTGAGAAAAAAAACTATTAAAAAAAAACTGAAGAAAAACGGATGAAAAAAACTGAGAAGAACAATTGAGAAAAAACGACTGAAAAAACTGAAGAAAAACTAAGAAAAAAACTGTGAAAAAAATTGTGAAAAAAAAGAACTGAGAAAAGAAACTGAAGAAAAAACTGAGCAGAAAAACTGAGCAGAAAAACTGAGAAAAAAATAACTATTAAAAAAATACTGAAGAAAAACGGAGTAAAAAAACTGAGAAGAAAAATTGAGAAAAAACGATTCAAAAAACTGAAGAAAAACTTAGAAAAAAACTGTGAAAAACAAGAACTGAGAAAAAAAACTGAAGAAAAATTTAGAAAAAAACTGTGCAAAAAAGTGTGGAAAAAAAGAACTGAGAAAAAAACTGATAAAAAACTGAGCAGAAAAACTGAGCAGAAAAACTGAGAAAAAAAACTATTTAAAAAAAACTGAAGAAAAACGGATGAAAAAAACTGAGAAGAAAAATTGAGAAAAAACGACTGAAAAAACTGAAGAAAAACTTAGAAAAATACTGTGAAAAAAAAGAATCACTGAGAAAAAAAACTGAAGAAAAACTTAGAAAAAAACTGAAAAAAACTGCAAAAAAGACCTGAGAAAAAAATCTGAAGAAAAAACTGAGCAGAAAAACTGATCAGAAAAACTGAGAAAAAAAACTATTTAAAAAAACTGAAGAAAAACGGAGGAAAAAACTGAGAATAAAAATTGAGAAAATACGACTGAAAATACTGAAGAAAAACTAAGAAAAAAACTGTGAAAAAAATTGTGAAAAAAAAGAACTGAGAAAAAAAACTGAAGAAAAAACTGAGCAGAAAAACTGAGCAGAAAAATTGAGAAAAAAATAACTATTAAAAAAATACTGAAGAAAAACGGAGTAAAAAAACTGAGAAGAAAAATTGAGAAAAAACGATTCAAAAAACTGAAGAAAAACTTAGAAAAAAACTGTGAAAAAAAAGAACTGAGAAAAAAACTGACGAAAAATTTAAAAAAAAACTGTGCACAAAAGTGTGGAAAAAAAGAACTGAGAAAAAAACTGAGAAAAAACTGAGCAGAAAAACTGAGCAGAAAAACTGAGAAAAAAAACTGTTAAAAAAAACTGAAGAAAAACGGATGAAAAAAACTGAGAAGAAAAATTGAGAAAAAACGACTGAAAAAACTGAAGAAAAACTTAGAAAAATACTGTGAAAAAAAAGAACTGAGAAAAAAAACTGAAGAAAAACTTAGAAAAAAACTGAAAAAAACTGCAAAAAAGAACTGAGAAAAAAATCTGAAGGAAAAACTGAGCAGAAAAACTGATCAGAAAAACTGAGAAAAAAAACTATTTAAAAAAACTGAAGAAAAACGGAGGAAAAAAACTGAGAAGAAAAATCGAGAAAAAACGACTGAAAAAACTGAAGAAAAACTAAGAAAAAAACTGTGAAAAAAATTGTGAAAAAAAAGAACTGAGAAAAAAAACTGAGCAGAAAAACTGAGCAGAAAAACTGAGAAAAAAATAACTATTAAAAAAATACTGAAGAAAAACGGAGTAAAAAAACTGAGAAGAAAAATTGAGAAAAAACGATTCAAAAAACTGAAGAAAAACTTAGAAAAAAACTGTGAAAAAAAAGAACTGAGAAAAAAAACTGAATAAAAATTTAGAAAAAAACTGTGAAAAAAAAGAAGAACTGAGAAAAAAAACTGAAGAAAAACATAGAAAAAAACTGAAAAAAACTGCAAAAAAGAACTGAGAAAAAAATCTGAAGAAAAAACTGAGCAGAAAAACTGATCAGAAAAACTGAGAAAAAAAAACTATTTAAAAAAACTGAAGAAAAACGGAGGAAAAAAACTGAGAAGAAAAATTGAGAAAAAACGACTGAAAAAACTGAAGAAAAACTAAGAAAAAAACTGTGAAAAAAATTGTGAAAAAAAAGAACTGAGAAAAAAAACTGAAGAAAAAACTGAGCAGAAAAACTGAGCAGAAAAACTGAGAAAAAAAACTATTTAAAAAAACTGAAGAAAAACGGAGGAAAAAAACTGAGAAGAAAAATTGAGAAAAAACGACCGAAAAAACTGAAGAAAAACTAAGAAAAAAACTGTGAAAAAAATTGTGAAAAAAAAGAACTGAGAAAAAAAACTGAAGAAAAAACTGAGCAGAAAAACTGAGCAGAAAAACTGAGAAAAAAATAACTATTAAAAAAATACTGAAGAAAAACGGAGTAAAAAAACTGAGAAGAAAAATTGAGAAAAAACGATTCAAAAAACTGAAGAAAAACTTAGAAAAAAACTGTGAAAAAAAAGAACTGAGAAAAAAAACTGAAGAAAAACTTAGAAAAAAACTGAAAAAAACTGCAAAAAAAGAACTGAGAAAAAAATCTGAAGAAAAAACTGAGCAGAAAAACTGATCAGAAAAACTGAGAAAAAAAACTATTTAAAAAAACTGAAGAAAAACGGAGGAAAAAAACTGAGAAGAAAAATTGAGAAAAAACGACCGAAAAAACTGAAGAAAAACTAAGAAAAAAACTGTGAAAAAAATTGTGAAAAAAAAGAACTGAGAAAAAAAACTGAAGAAAAAACTGAGCAGAAAAACTGAGCAGAAAAACTGAGAAAAAAATAACGATTAAAAAAATACTGAAGAAAAACGGAGTAAAAAAACTGAGAAGAAAAATTGAGAAAAAACGATTCAAAAAACTGAAGAAAAACTTAGAAAAAAACTGTGCACAAAAGTGTGGAAAAAAAGAACTGAGAAAAAAACTGAGAAAAAACTGAGCAGAAAAACTGAGCCGAAAAACTGAGAAAAAAAACTATTAAAAAAAAACTGAAGAAAAACGGATGAAAAAAACTGAGAAGAACAATTGAGAAAAAACGACTGAAAAAACTGAAGAAAAACTTAGAAAAATACTGTGAAAAAAAAGAAGAACTGAGAAAAAAAACTGAAGAAAAAACTGAGCAGAAAAACTGATCAGAAAAACTGAGAAAAAAAACTATTTAAAAAAACTGAAGAAAAACGGAGGAAAAAACTGAGAATAAAAATTGAGAAAAAACGACTGAAAAAACTGAAGAAAAACTAAGAAAAAAACTGTGAAAAAAATTGTGAAAAAAAAGAACTGAGAAAAAAAACTGAAGAAAAAACTGAGCAGAAAAACTGAGCAGAAAAATTGAGAAAAAAATAACTATTAAAAAAATACTGAAGAAAAACGGAGTAAAAAAACTGAGAAGAAAAATTGAGAAAAAACGATTCAAAAAACTGAAGAAAAACTAAGAAAAAAACTGTGAAAAAAATTGTGAAAAAAAGAACTGAGAAAAAAAACTGAAGAAAAACTTAGAAAAAAACTGTGCAAAAAACTGTGAAAAAAAAGAATTGAGAAAAAAAACTGAGAAAAAACTGAGCAGAAAAACTGAGCAGAAAAACTGAGAAAAAAATAACTATGAAAAAAATACTGAAGAAAAACGGAGTAAAAAAACTGAGAAGAAAAATTGAGAAAAAACGATTCAAAAAACTGAAGAAAAACTTAGAAAAAAACTGTGAAAAAAAAGAACTGAGAAAAAAAACTGACGAAAAATTTAAAAAAAAAACTGTGCACAAAAGTGTGGAAAAAAAGAACTGAGAAAAAAACTGAGAAAAAACTGAGCAGAAAAACTGAGCAGAAAAACTGAGAAAAAAAACTGTTAAAAAAAACTGAAGAAAAACGGATGAAAAAAACTGAGAAGAAAAATTGAGAAAAAACGACTGAAAAAACTGAAGAAAAACTTAGAAAAATACTGTGAAAAAAAAGAACTGAGAAAAAAAACTGAAGAAAAACTTAGAAAAAAACTGAAAAAAACTGCAAAAAAGAACTGAGAAAAAAATCTGAAGAAAAAACTGAGCAGAAAAACTGATCAGAAAAACTGAGAAAAAAAACTATTTAAAAAAACTGAAGAAAAACGGAGGAAAAAAACTGAGAAGAAAAATCGAGAAAAAACGACTGAAAAAACTGAAGAAAAACTAAGAAAAAACTGTGAAAAAAATTGTGAAAAAAAAGAACTGAGAAAAAAAACTGAGCAGAAAAACTGAGCAGAAAAACTGAGAAAAAAATAACTATTAAAAAAATACTGAAGAAAAACGGAGTAAAAAAACTGAGAAGAAAAATTGAGAAAAAACGATTCAAAAAACTGAAGAAAAACTTAGAAAAAAACTGTGAAAAAAAAGAACTGAGAAAAAAAACTGAATAAAAACTTAGAAAAAAACTGTGAAAAAAAAGAAGAACTGAGAAAAAAAACTGAAGAAAAACATAGAAAAAAACTGAAAAAAACTGCAAAAAAGAACTGAGAAAAAAATCTGAAGAAAAAACTGAGCAGAAAAACTGATCAGAAAAACTGAGAAAAAAAACTATTTAAAAAAACTGAAGAAAAACGGAGGAAAAAAACTGAGAAGAAAAATTGAGAAAAAACGACTGAAAAAACTGAAGAAAAACTAAGAAAAAAACTGTGAAAAAAACTGTGAAAAAAAGAACTGAGAAAAAAAACTGAGAAAAAACTGAGCAGAAAAACTGATCAGAAAAACTGAGAAAAAAAACTATTTAAAAAAACTGAAGAAAATCGGAGGAAAAAAACTGAGAAGAAAAATTGAGAAAAAACGACTGAAAAAACTGAAGAAAAACTTAGAAAAAAACTGTGAAAAAAACTGTGAAAAAAAGAACTGAGAAAAAAAACTGAAGAAAAAACTGAGCAGAAAAACTGAGCAGAAAAACTGAGAAAAAAAACTATTTAAAAAAACTGAAGAAAAACGGAGGAAAAAAACTGAGAAGAAAAATTGAGAAAAAACGACCGAAAAAACTGAAGAAAAACTAAGAAAAAAACTGTGAAAAAAATTGTGAAAAAAAAGAACTGAGAAAAAAAACTGATAAAAAACTGAGCAGAAAAACTGAGCAGAAAAACTGAGAAAAAAAACTATGTAAAAAAAACTGAAGAAAAACGGATGAAAAAAACTGAGAAGAAAAATTGAGAAAAAACGACTGAAAAAACTGAAGAAAAACTTAGAAAAATACTGTGAAAAAAAAGAAGAACTGAGAAAAAAAACTGAAGAAAAACTTAGAAAAAAACTGAAAAAAACTGCAAAAAAGACCTGAGAAAAAAATCTGAAGAAAAAACTGAGCAGAAAAACTGATCAGAAAAACTGAGAAAAAAAACTATTTAAAAAAACTGAAGAAAAACGGAGGAAAAAACTGAGAATAAAAATTGAGAAAAAACGACTGAAAAAACTGAAGAAAAACTAAGAAAAAAACTGTGAAAAAAATTGTGAAAAAAAAGAAGTGAGAAAAAAAACTGAAGAAAAAACTGAGCAGAAAAACTGAGCAGAAAAATTGAGAAAAAAATAACTATTAAAAAAATACTGAAGAAAAACGGAGTAAAAAAACTGAGAAGAAAAATTGAGAAAAAACGATTCAAAAAACTGAAGAAAAACTAAGAAAAAAACTGTGAAAAAAATTGTGAAAAAAAGAACTGAAGAAAAACTTAGAAAAAAACTGTGCAAAAAACTGTGAAAAAAAAGAATTGAGAAAAAAAACTGAGAAAAAACTGAGCAGAAAAACTGAGCAGAAAAACTGAGAAAAAAATAACTATTAAAAAAATACTGAAGAAAAACGGAGTAAAAAAACTGAGAAGAAAAATTGAGAAAAAACGATTCAAAAAACTGAAGAAAAACTTAGAAAAAAACTGTGAAAAAAAAGAACTGAGAAAAAAAACTGAAGAAAAACTTAGAAAAAAACTGAAAAAAACTGCAAAAAAAGAACTGAGAAAAAAATCTGAAGCAAAAACTGAGCCGAAAAACTGATCAGAAAAACTGAGAAAAAAAACTATTTAAAAAAACTGAAGAAAAACGGAGGAAAAAAACTGAGAAGAAAAATTGAGAAAAAACGACCGAAAAAACTGAAGAAAAACTAAGAAAAAAACTGTGAAAAAAATTGTGAAAAAAAAGAACTGAGAAAAAAAACTGAAGAAGAAACTGAGCAGAAAAACTGAGCAGAAAAACTGAGAAAAAAATAACGATTAAAAAAATACTGAAGAAAAACGGAGTAAAAAAACTGAGAAGAAAAATTGAGAAAAAACGATTCAAAAAACTGAAGAAAAACTTAGAAAAAAACTGTGCACAAAAGTGTGGAAAAAAAGAACTGAGAAAAAAACTGAGAAAAAACTGAGCAGAAAAACTGAGCCGAAAAACTGAGAAAAAAAACTATTAAAAAAAAACTGAAGAAAAACGGATGAAAAAAACTGAGAAGAACAATTGAGAAAAAACGACTGAAAAAACTGAAGAAAAACTTAGAAAAATACTGTGAAAAAAAAGAACTGAGAAAAAAAACTGACGAAAAATTTAAAAAAAAAACTGTGCACAAAAGTGTGGAAAAAAAGAACTGAGAAAAAAACTGAGAAAAAACTGAGCAGAAAAACTGAGCAGAAAAACTGAGAAAAAAAACTGTTAAAAAAAACTGAAGAAAAACGGATGAAAAAAACTGAGAAGAAAAATTGAGAAAAAACGACTGAAAAAACTGAAGAAAAACTTAGAAAAATACTGTGAAAAAAAAGAACTGAGAAAAAAACTGAAGAAAAACTTAGAAAAAAACTGAAAAAAACTGCAAAAAAGAACTGAGAAAAAAATCTGAAGAAAAAACTGAGCAGAAAAACTGATCAGAAAAACTGAGAAAAAAAACTATTTAAAAAAACTGAAGAAAAACGGAGGAAAAAAACTGAGAAGAAAAATCGAGAAAAAACGACTGAAAAAACTGAAGAAAAACTAAGAAAAAACTGTGAAAAAAATTGTGAAAAAAAAGAACTGAGAAAAAAAACTGAGCAGAAAAACTGAGCAGAAAAACTGAGAAAAAAATAACTATTAAAAAAATACTGAAGAAAAACGGAGTAAAAAAACTGAGAAGAAAAATTGAGAAAAAACGATTCAAAAAACTGAAGAAAAACTTAGAAAAAAACTGTGAAAAAAAAGAACTGAGAAAAAAAACTGAATAAAAACTTAGAAAAAAACTGTGAAAAAAAAGAAGAACTGAGATAAAAAACTGAAGAAAAACTTAGAAAAAAACTGAAAAAAACTGCAAAAAAGAACTGAGAAAAAAATCTGAAGAAAAAACTGAGCAGAAAAACTGATCAGAAAAACT
This sequence comes from Pristiophorus japonicus, assembly GCF_044704955.1. Taxonomy (NCBI): domain Eukaryota; kingdom Metazoa; phylum Chordata; class Chondrichthyes; family Pristiophoridae; genus Pristiophorus; species Pristiophorus japonicus. The sequence continues at coordinate 1,369,792 of NW_027250734.1, read as the reverse complement.
GAGAAAAAAAACTATTTAAAAAAACTGAAGAAAAACGGAGGAAAAAAACTGAGAAGAAAAATTGAGAAAAAACGACTGAAAAAACTGAAGAAAAACTAAGAAAAAGACTGTGAAAAAAACTGTGAAAAAAAGAACTGAGAAAAAAAACTGAGAAAAAACTGAGCAGAAAAACTGATCAGAAAAACTGAGAAAAAAAACTATTTAAAAAAACTGAAGAAAATCGGAGGAAAAAAACTGAGAAGAAAAATTGAGAAAAAACGACTGAAAAAACTGAAGAAAAACTTAGAAAAAAACTGTGAAAAAAACTGTGAAAAAAAGAACTGAGAAAAAAAACTGAAGAAAAAACTGAGCAGAAAAACTGAGCAGAAAAACTGAGAAAAAAAACTATTTAAAAAAACTGAAGAAAAACGGAGGAAAAAAACTGAGAAGAAAAATTGAGAAAAAACGACCGAAAAAACTGAAGAAAAACTAAGAAAAAAACTGTGAAAAAAATTGTGAAAAAAAAGAACTGAGAAAAAAAACTGAAGAAAAAACTGAGCAGAAAAACTGAGCAGAAAAACTGAGAAAAAAATAACGATTAAAAAAATACTGAAGAAAAACGGAGTAAAAAGACTGAGAAGAAAAATTGAGAAAAAACGATTCAAAAAACTGAAGAAAAACTTAGAAAAAAACTGTGCACAAAAGTGTGGAAAAAAAGAACTGAGAAAAAAACTGAGAAAAAACTGAGCAGAAAAACTGAGCCGAAAAACTGAGAAAAAAAACTATTAAAAAAAAACTGAAGAAAAACGGATGAAAAAAACTGAGAAGAACAATTGAGAAAAAACGACTGAAAAAACTGAAGAAAAACTTAGAAAAATACTGTGAAAAAAAAGAAGAACTGAGAAAAAAAACTGAAGAAAAAACTGAGCAGAAAAACTGATCAGAAAAACTGAGAAAAAAAACTATTTAAAAAAACTGAAGAAAAACGGAGGAAAAAAACTGAGAAGAAAAATTGAGAAAAAACGACTGAAAAAACTGAAGAAAAACTAAGAAAAAAACTGTGAAAAAAATTGTGAAAAAAAAGAACTGAGAAAAGAAACTGATGAAAAAACTGAGCAGAAAAACTGAGCAGAAAAACTGAGAAAAAAATAACTATTAAAAAAATACTGAAGAAAAACGGAGTAAAAAAACTGAGAAGAAAAATTGAGAAAAAACGATTCAAAAAACTGAAGAAAAACTTAGAAAAAAACTGTGAAAAAACAAGAACTGAGAAAAAAAACTGAAGAAAAATTTAGAAAAAAACTGTGCACAAAAGTGTGGAAAAAAAGAACTGAGAAAAAAACTGATAAAAAACTGAGCAGAAAAACTGAGCAGAAAAACTGAGAAAAAAAACTATTTAAAAAAAACTGAAGAAAAACGGATGAAAAAAACTGAGAAGAAAAATTGAGAAAAAACGACTGAAAAAACTGAAGAAAAACTTAGAAAAATACTGTGAAAAAAAAGAATCACTGAGAAAAAAAACTGAAGAAAAACTTAGAAAAAAACTGAAAAAAACTGCAAAAAAGACCTGAGAAAAAAATCTGAAGAAAAAACTGAGCAGAAAAACTGATCAGAAAAACTGAGAAAAAAAACTATTTAAAAAAACTGAAGAAAAACGGAGGAAAAAACTGAGAATAAAAATTGAGAAAAAACGACTGAAAAAACTGAAGAAAAACTAAGAAAAAAACTGTGAAAAAAATTGTGAAAAAAAAGATCTGAGAAAAAAAACTGAAGAAAAAACTGAGCAGAAAAACTGAGCAGAAAAATTGAGAAAAAAATAACTATTAAAAAAATACTGAAGAAAAACGGAGTAAAAAAACTGAGAAGAAAAATTGAGAAAAAACGATTCAAAAAACTGAAGAAAAACTAAGAAAAAAACTGTGAAAAAAATTGTGAAAAAAAGAACTGAGAAAAAAACTGAAGAAAAATTTAGAAAAAAACTGTGCAAAAAACTGTGAAAAAAAAGAATTGAGAAAAAAAACTGAGAAAAAACTGAGCAGAAAAACTGAGCAGAAAAACTGAGAAAAAAATAACTATGAAAAAAATACTGAAGAAAAACGGAGTAAAAAAACTGAGAAGAAAAATTGAGAAAAAACGATTCAATAAACTGAAGAAAAACTTAGAAAAAAACTGTGAAAAAAAAGAACTGAGAAAAAAAACTGACGAAAAATTTAAAAAAAAACTGTGCACAAAAGTGTGGAAAAAAAGAACTGAGAAATAAACTGAGAAAAAACTGAGCAGAAAAACTGAGCAGAAAAACTGAGAAAAAAAACTGTTAAAAAAAACTGAAGAAAAACGGATGAAAAAAACTGAGAAGAAAAATTGAGAAAAAACGACTGAAAAAACTGAAGAAAAACTTAGAAAAATACTGTGAAAAAAAAGAACTGAGAAAAAAAACTGAAGAAAAACTTAGAAAAAAACTGAAAAAAACTGCAAAAAAGAACTGAGAAAAAAATCTGAAGAAAAAACTGAGCAGAAAAACTGATCAGAAAAACTGAGAAAAAAAACTATTTAAAAAAACTGAAGAAAAACGGAGGAAAAAAACTGAGAAGAAAAATCGAGAAAAAACGACTGAAAAAACTGAAGAAAAACTAAGAAAAAAACTGTGAAAAAAATTGTGAAAAAAAAGAACTGAGAAAAAAAACTGAGCAGAAAAACTGAGCAGAAAAACTGAGAAAAAAATAACTATTAAAAAAATACTGAAGAAAAACGGAGTAAAAAAACTGAGAAGAAAAATTGAGAAAAAACGATTCAAAAAACTGAATAAAAACTTAGAAAAAAACTGTGAAAAAAAAGAACTGAGAAAAAAAACTGAATAAAAATTTAGAAAAAAACTGTGAAAAAAAAGAAGAACTGAGAAAAAAAACTGAAGAAAAACATAGAAAAAAACTGAAAAAAACTGCAAAAAAGAACTGAGAAAAAAATCTGAAGAAAAAACTGAGCAGAAAAACTGATCAGAAAAACTGAGAAAAAAAACTATTTAAAAAAACTGAAGAAAAACGGAGGAAAAAAACTGAGAAGAAAAATTGAGAAAAAACGACTGAAAAAACTGAAGAAAAACTAAGAAAAAAACTGTGAAAAAAATTGTGAAAAAAAAGAACTGAGAAAAAAAACTGAAGAAAAAACTGAGCAGAAAAACTGAGCAGAAAAACTGAGAAAAAAAACTATTTAAAAAAACTGAAGAAAAACGGAGGAAAAAAACTGAGAAGAAAAATTGAGAAAAAACGACCGAAAAAACTGAAGAAAAACTAAGAAAAAAACTGTGAAAAAAATTGTGAAAAAAAAGAACTGAGAAAAAAAACTGAAGAAAAAACTGAGCAGAAAAACTGAGCAGAAAAACTGAGAAAAAAATAACTATTAAAAAAATACTGAAGAAAAACGGAGTAAAAAAACTGAGAAGAAAAATTGAGAAAAAACGATTCAAAAAACTGAAGAAAAACTTAGAAAAAAACTGTGAAAAAAAAGAACTGAGAAAAAAAACTGAAGAAAAACTTAGAAAAAAACTGAAAAAAACTGCAAAAAAAGAACTGAGAAAAAAATCTGAAGAAAAAACTGAGCAGAAAAACTGATCAGAAAAACTGAGAAAAAAAACTATTTAAAAAAACTGAAGAAAAACGGAGGAAAAAAACTGAGAAGAAAAATTGAGAAAAAACGACCGAAAAAACTGAAGAAAAACTAAGAAAAAAACTGTGAAAAAAATTGTGAAAAAAAAGAACTGAGAAAAAAAACTGAAGAAAAAACTGAGCAGAAAAACTGAGCAGAAAAACTGAGAAAAAAATAACGATTGAAAAAATACTGAAGAAAAACGGAGTAAAAAAACTGAGAAGAAAAATTGAGAAAAAACGATTCAAAAAACTGAAGAAAAACTTAGAAAAAAACTGTGCACAAAAGTGTGGAAAAAAAGAACTGAGAAAAAAACTGAGAAAAAACTGAGCAGAAAAACTGAGCCGAAAAACTGAGAAAAAAAACTATTAAAAAAAAACTGAAGAAAAACGGATGAAAAAAACTGAGAAGAACAATTGAGAAAAAACGACTGAAAAAACTGAAGAAAAACTTAGAAAAATACTGTGAAAAAAAAGAAGAACTGAGAAAAAAAACTGAAGAAAAACTTAGAAAAAAAATGAAAAAAACTGCAAAAAAAAAACTGAGAAAAAAATCTGAAGAAAAAACTGAGCAGAAAAACTGATCAGAAAAACTGAGAAAAAAAACTATTTAAAAAAACTGAAGAAAAACGGAGGAAAAAAACTGAGAAGAAAAATTGAGAAAAAACGACTGAAAAAACTGAAGAAAAACTAAGAAAAAAACTGTGAAAAAAATTGTGAAAAAAAAGAACTGAGAAAAGAAACTGAAGAAAAAACTGAGCAGAAAAACTGAGCAGAAAAACTGAGAAAAAAATAACTATTAAACAAATACTGAAGAAAAACGGAGTAAAAAAACTGAGAAGAAAAATTGAGAAAAAACGATTCAAAAAACTGAAGAAAAACTTAGAAAAAAACTGTGAAAAAAAAGAACTGAGAAAAAAAACTGAAGAAAAATTTAGAAAAAAACTGTGCACAAAAGTGTGGAAAAAAAGAACTGAGAAAAAAACTGATAAAAAACTGAGCAGAAAAACTGAGCAGAAAAACTGAGAAAAAAAACTATTTAAAAAAAACTGAAGAAAAACGGATGAAAAAAACTGAGAAGAAAAATTGAGAAAAAACGACTGAAAAAACTGAAGAAAAACTTAGAAAAATACTGTGAAAAAAAAGAAGAACTGAGAAAAAAAACTGAAGAAAAAACTGAGCAGAAAAACTGAGCAGAAAAACTGAGAAAAAAATAACTATTAAAAAAATACTGAAGAAAAACGGAGTAAAAAAACTGAGAAGAAAAATTGAGAAAAAACGATTCAAAAAACTGAAGAAAAACTTAGAAAAAAACTGTGAAAAAAAAGAACTGAGAAAAAAAACTGAAGAAAAACTTAGAAAAAAACTGTGAAAAAAAAGAACTGAGAAAAAAACTGATAAAAAACTGAGCAGAAAAACTGAGCAGAAAAACTGAGAAAAAAAACTATTTAAAAAAAACTGAAGAAAAACGGATGAAAAAAACTGAGAAGAAAAATTGAGAAAAAACGACTGAAAAAACTGAAGAAAAACTTAGAAAAATACTGTGAAAAAAAAGAAGAACTAAGAAAAAAAACTGAAGAAAAACTTAGAAAAAAACTGAAAAAAACTGCAAAAAAGACCTGAGAAAAAAATCTGAAGAAAAAACTGAGCAGAAAAACTGATCAGAAAAACTGAGAAAAAAAACTATTTAAAAAAACTGAAGAAAAACGGAGGAAAAAACTGAGAATAAAAATTGAGAAAAAACGACTGAAAAAACTGAAGAAAAACTAAGAAAAAACTGTGAAAAAAATTGTGAAAAAAAAGAACTGAGAAAAAAAACTGAAGAAAAAACTGAGCAGAAAAACTGAGCAGAAAAATTGAGAAAAAAATAACTATTAAAAAAATACTGAAGAAAAACGGAGTAAAAAAACTGAGAAGAAAAATTGAGAAAAAACGATTCAAAAAACTGAAGAAAAACTAAGAAAAAAACTGTGAAAAAAATTGTGAAAAAAAGAACTGAGAAAAAAAACTGAAGAAAAACTTAGAAAAAAACTGTGCAAAAAACTGTGAAAAAAAAGAATTGAGAAAAAAAACTGAGAAAAAACTGAGCAGAAAAACTGAGCAGAAAAACTGAGAAAAAAATAACTATGAAAAAAATACTGAAGAAAAACGGAGTAAAAAAACTGAGAAGAAAAATTGAGAAAAAACGATTCAAAAAACTGAAGAAAAACTTAGAAAAAAACTGTGAAAAAAAAGAACTGAGAAAAAAAACTGACGAAAAATTTAAAAAAAAACTGTGCACAAAAGTGTGGAAAAAAAGAACTGAGAAAAAAACTGAGAAAAAACTGAGCAGAAAAACTGAGCAGAAAAACTGAGAAAAAAAACTGTTAAAAAAAACTGAAGAAAAACGGATGAAAAAAACTGAGAAGAAAAATTGAGAAAAAACGACTGAAAAAACTGAAGAAAAACTTAGAAAAATACTGTGAAAAAAAAGAACTGAGAAAAAAAACTGAAGAAAAACTTAGAAAAAAACTGAAAAAAACTGCAAAAAAGAACTGAGAAAAAAATCTGAAGAAAAAACTGAGCAGAAAAACTGATCAGAAAAACTGAGAAAAAAAACTATTTAAAAAAACTGAAGAAAAACGGAGGAAAAAAACTGAGAAGAAAAATCGAGAAAAAACGACTGAAAAAACTGAAGAAAAACTGAGAAAAAAACTGTGAAAAAAATTGTGAAAAAAAAGAACTGAGAAAAAAAACTGAGCAGAAAAACTGAGCAGAAAAACTGAGAAAAAAATAACTATTAAAAAAATACTGAAGAAAAACGGAGTAAAAAAACTGAGAAGAAAAATTGAGAAAAAACGATTCAAAAAACTGAAGAAAAACTTAGAAAAAAACTGTGAAAAAAAAGAACTGAGAAAAAAAACTGAATAAAAACTTAGAAAAAAACTGTGAAAAAAAAGAAGAACTGAGAAAAAAAACTGAAGAAAAACATAGAAAAAAACTGAAAAAAACTGCAAAAAAGAACTGAGAAAAAAATCTGAAGAAAAAACTGAGCAGAAAAACTGATCAGAAAAACTGAGAAAAAAAACTATTTAAAAAAACTGAAGAAAAACGGAGGAAAAAAACTGAGAAGAAAAATTGAGAAAAAACGACTGAAAAAACTGAAGAAAAACTAAGAAAAAAACTGTGAAAAAGATTGTGAAAAAAAAGAACTGAGAAAAAAAACTGAAGAAAAAACTGAGCAGAAAAACTGAGCAGAAAAACTGAGAAAAAGAACTATTTAAAAAAACTGAAGAAAAACTTAGAAAAAAACTGAGAAGAAAAATTGAGAAAAAACGACCGAAAAAACTGAAGAAAAACTAAGAAAAAAACTGTGAAAAAAATTGTGAAAAAAAAGAACTGAGAAAAAAAACTGAAGAAAAAACTGAGCAGAAAAACTGAGCAGAAAAACTGAGAAAAAAATAACTATTAAAAAAAATACTAAAGAAAAACGGAGTAAAAAAACTGAGAAGAAAAATTGAGAAAAAACGATTCAAAAAACTGAAGAAAAACTTAGAAAAAAACTGTGAAAAAAAAGAACTGAGAAAAAAAACTGAAGAAAAATTTAGAAAAAAACTGTGCACAAAAGTGTGGAAAAAAAGAACTGAGAAAAAAACTGATGAAAAAACTGAGCAGAAAAACTGAGCAGAAAAACTGAGAAAAAAAACTATTAAAAAAAAACTGAAGAAAAACGGATGAAAAAAACTGAGAAGAAAAATTGAGAAAAAACGATTCAAAAAACTGAAGAAAAACTTAGAAAAAAACTGTGAAAAAAAAGAACTGAGAAAAAAAACTGAAGAAAAATTTAGAAAAAAACTGTGCACAAAAGTGTGGAAAAAAAGAACTGAGAAAAAAACTGATGAAAAAACTGAGCAGAAAAACTGAGCAGAAAAACTGAGAAAAAAAACTGTTAAAAAAACTGAAGAAAAACGGATGAAAAAAACTGAGAAGAAAAATTGAGAAAAAACGACTGAAAAAACTGAAGAAAAACTTAGAAAAATACTGTGAAAAAAAAGAACTGAGAAAAAAAACTGAAGAAAAACTTAGAAAAAAACTGAAAAAAACTGCAAAAAAGAACTGAGAAAAAAATCTGAAGAAAAAACTGATCAGAAAAACTGATCAGAAAAACTGAGAAAAAAAACTATTTAAAAAAACTGAAGAAAAACGGAGGAAAAAAACTGAGAAGAAAAATCGAGAAAAAACGACTGAAAAAACTGAAGAAAAACTAAGAAAAAACTGTGAAAAAAATTGTGAAAAAAAAGAACTGAGAAAAAAAACTGAGCAGAAAAACTGAGCAGAAAAACTGAGAAAAAAATAACTATTAAAAAAATACTGAAGAAAAACGGAGTAAAAAAACTGAGAAGAAAAATTGAGAAAAAACGATTCAAAAAACTGAAGAAAAACTTAGAAAAAAACTGTGAAAAAAAAGAACTGAGAAAAAAAACTGAATAAAAACTTAGAAAAAAACTGTGAAAAAAAAGAAGAACTGAGAAAAAAAACTGAAGAAAAACATAGAAAAAAACTGAAAAAAACTGCAAAAAAGAACTGAGAAAAAAATCTGAAGAAAAAACTGAGCAGAAAAACTGATCAGAAAAACTGAGAAAAAAAACTATTTAAAAAAACTGAAGAAAAACGGAGGAAAAAAACTGAGAAGAAAAATTGAGAAAAAACGACTGAAAAAACTGAAGAAAAACTTAGAAAAAAACTGTGAAAAAAACTGTGAAAAAAAGAACTGAGAAAAAAAACTGAAGAAAAAACTGAGCAGAAAAACTGAGCAGAAAAACTGAGAAAAAAAACTATTTAAAAAAACTGAAGAAAAACGGAGGAAAAAAACTGAGAAGAAAAATTGAGAAAAAACGACTGAAAAAACTGAAGAAAAACTTAGAAAATAACTGTGAAAAAAACTGTGAAAAAAAGAACTGAGAAAAAAAACTGAAGAAAAAACTGAGCAGAAAAACTGAGCAGAAAAACTGAGAAAAAAACTATTTGAAAAATACTGAAGAAAAACGGAGTAAAAAAACTGAGAAGAAAAATTGAGAAAAAACGACTGAAAAAACTGAAGAAAAACTTAGAAAAAAACTATGAAAAAAATTGTGAAAAAAAGAACTGAGAAAAAAAACTGAAGAAAAAACTGAGCAGAAAAACTGATCAGAAAAACTGAGAAAAAAAACTATTTAAAAAAACTGAAGAAAAACGGAGGAAAAAAACTGAGAAGAAAAATTGAGAAAAAACGACTGAAAAAACTGAAGAAAAACTAAGAAAAAAACTGTGAAAAAAATTGTGAAAAAAAAGAACTGAGAAAAAAACTGAAGAAAAAACTGAGCAGAAAAACTGAGCAGAAAAACTGAGAAAAAAAACAATTTAAAAAAACTGAAGAAAAACGGAGGAAAAAAACTGAGAAGAAAAATTGAGAAAAAACGACCGAAAAAACTGAAGAAAAACTAAGAAAAAAACTGTGAAAAAAATTGTGAAAAAAAAGAACTGAGAAAAAAAACTGAAGAAAAAACTGAGCAGAAAAACTGAGCAGAAAAACTGAGAAAAAAATAACTATTAAAAAAATACTGAAGAAAAACGGAGTAAAAAAACTGAGAAGAAAAATTGAGAAAAAACGATTCAAAAAACTGAAGAAAAACTTAGAAAAAAACTGTGAAAAAAAAGAACTGAGAAAAAAAACTGAAGAAAAACTTAGAAAAAAACTGAAAAAAACTGCAAAAAAAGAACTGAGAAAAAAATCTGAAGAAAAAACTGAGCCGAAAAACTGATCAGAAAAACTGAGAAAAAAAACTATTTAAAAAAATGAAGAAAAACGGAGGAAAAAAACTGAGAAGAAAAATTGAGAAAAAACGACCGAAAAAACTGAAGAAAAACTAAGAAAAAAACTGTGAAAAAAATTGTGAAAAAAAAGAACTGAGAAAAAAAACTGAAGAAGAAACTGAGCAGAAAAACTGAGCAGAAAAACTGAGAAAAAAATAACGATTAAAAAAATACTGAAGAAAAACGGAGTAAAAAAACTGAGAAGAAAAATTGAGAAAAAACGATTCAAAAAACTGAAGAAAAACTTAGAAAAAAACTGTGCACAAAAGTGTGGAAAAAAAGAACTGAGAAAAAAACTGAGAAAAAACTGAGCAGAAAAACTGAGCCGAAAAACTGAGAAAAAAAACTATTAAAAAAAAACTGAAGAAAAACGGATGAAAAAAACTGAGAAGAACAATTGAGAAAAAACGACTGAAAAAACTGAAGAAAAACTTAGAAAAATACTGTGAAAAAAAAGAAGAACTGAGAAAAAAAACTGAAGAAAAACTTAGAAAAAAACTGAAAAAAACTGCAAAAAAGACCTGAGAAAAAAATCTGAAGAAAAACTGAGCAGAAAAACTGATCAGAAAAACTGAGAAAAAAAACTATTTAAAAAAACTGAAGAAAAACGGAGGAAAAAACTGAGAATAAAAATTGAGAAAAAACGACTGAAAAAACTGAAGAAAAACTAAGAAAAAAACTGTGAAAAAAATTGTGAAAAAAAAGAACTGAGAAAAAAAACTGAAGAAAAAACTGAGCAGAAAAACTGAGCAGAAAAATTGAGAAAAAAATAACTATTAAAAAAATACTGAAGAAAAACGGAGTAAAAAAACTGAGAAGAAAAATTGAGAAAAAACGATTCAAAAAACTGAAGAAAAACTAAGAAAAAAACTGTGAAAAATATTGTGAAAAAAAGAACTGAGAAAAAAAACTGAAGAAAAACTTAGAAAAAAACTGTGCAAAAAACTGTGAAAAAAAAGAATTGAGAAAAAAAACTGAGAAAAAACTGAGCAGAAAAACTGAGCAGAAAAACTGAGAAAAAAATAACTATGAAAAAAATACTGAAGAAAAACGGAGTAAAAAAACTGAGAAGAAAAATTGAGAAAAAACGATTCAAAAAACTGAAGAAAAACTTAGAAAAAAACTGTGAAAAAAAAGAACTGAGAAAAAAAACTGACGAAAAATTTAAAAAAAAACTGCACAAAAGTGTGGAAAAAAAGAACTGAGAAAAAAACTGAGAAAAAACTGAGCAGAAAAACTGAGCAGAAAAACTGAGAAAAAAAACTATTTAAAAAAACTGAAGAAAAACGGAGGAAAAAACTGAGAATAAAAATTGAGAAAAAACGACTGAAAAAACTGAAGAAAAACTAAGAAAAAAACTGTGAAAAAAATTGTGAAAAAAAAGAACTGAGAAAAAAAACTGAGAAAAAACTGAGCAGAAAAACTGAGCAGAAAAACTGAGAAAAAAAACTGTTAAAAAAACTGAAGAAAAACGGATGAAAAAAACTGAGAAGAAAAATTGAGAAAAAACGACTGAAAAAACTGAAGAAAAACTTAGAAAAATACTGTGAAAAAAAAGAACTGAGAAAAAAAACTGAAGAAAAACTTAGAAAAAAACTGAAAAAAACTGCAAAAAAGAACTGAGAAAAAAATCTGAAGAAAAAACTGAGCAGAAAAACTGATCAGAAAAACTGAGAAAAAAAACTATTTAAAAAAACTGAAGAAAAACGGAGGAAAAAAACTGAGAAGAAAAATCGAGAAAAAACGACTGAAAAAACTGAAGAAAAACTAAGAAAAAACTGTGAAAAAAATTGTGAAAAAAAAGAACTGAGAAAAAAAACTGAGCAGAAAAACTGAGCAGAAAAACTGAGAAAAAAATAACTATTAAAAAAATACTGAAGAAAAACGGAGTAAAAAAACTGAGAAGAAAAATTGAGAAAAAACGATTCAAAAAACTGAAGAAAAACTTAGAAAAAAACTGTGAAAAAAAAGAACTGAGAAAAAAAACTGAATAAAAACTTAGAAAAAAACTGTGAAAAAAAAGAAGAACTGAGAAAAAAAACTGAAGAAAAACATAGAAAAAAACTGAAAAAAACTGCAAAAAAGAACTGAGAAAAAAATCTGAAGAAAAAACTGAGCAGAAAAACTGATCAGAAAAACTGAGAAAAAAAACTATTTAAAAAAACTGAAGAAAAACGGAGGAAAAAAACTGAGAAGAAAAATTGAGAAAAAACGACTGAAAAAACTGAAGAAAAACTAAGAAAAAAACTGTGAAAAAAACTGTGAAAAAAAGAACTGAGAAAAAAAACTGAGAAAAAACTGAGCAGAAAAACTGATCAGAAAAACTGAGAAAAAAAACTATTTAAAAAAACTGAAGAAAATCGGAGGAAAAAAACTGAGAAGAAAAATTGAGAAAAAACGACTGAAAAAACTGAAGAAAAACTTAGAAAAAAACTGTGAAAAAAACTGTGAAAAAAAGAACTGAGAAAAAAAACTGAAGAAAAAACTGAGCAGAAAAACTGAGCAGAAAAACTGAGAAAAAAAACTATTTAAAAAAACTGAAGAAAAACGGAGGAAAAAAACTGAGAAGAAAAATTGAGAAAAAACGACTGAAAAAACTGAAGAAAAACTTAGAAAATAACTGTGAAAAAAACTGTGAAAAAAAGAACTGAGAAAAAAAACTGAAGAAAAAACTGAGCAGAAAAACTGAGCAGAAAAACTGAGAAAAAAACTATTTGAAAAATACTGAAGAAAAACGGAGTAAAAAAACTGAGAAGAAAAATTGAGAAAAAACCACTGAAAAAACTGAAGAAAAACTTAGAAAAAAACTATGAAAAAAATTGTGAAAAAAAGAACTGAGAAAAAAAACTGAAGAAAAAACTGAGCAGAAAAACTGATCAGAAAAACTGAGAAAAAAAACTATTTAAAAAAACTGAAGAAAAACGGAGGAAAAAAACTGAGAAGAAAAATTGAGAAAAAACGACTGAAAAAACTGAAGAAAAACTAAGAAAAAAACTGTGAAAAAAATTGTGAAAAAAAAGAACTGAGAAAAAAAACTGAAGAAAAAACTGAGCAGAAAAACTGAGCAGAAAAACTGAGAAAAAAAACTATTTAAAAAAACTGAAGAAAAACGGAGGAAAAAAACTGAGAAGAAAAATTGAGAAAAAACGACCGAAAAAACTGAAGAAAAACTAAGAAAAAAACTGTGAAAAAAATTGTGAAAAAAAAGAACTGAGAAAAAAAACTGAAGAAAAAACTGAGCAGAAAAACTGAGCAGAAAAACTGAGAAAAAAATAACTATTAAAAAAATACTGAAGAAAAACGGAGTAAAAAAACTGAGAAGAAAAATTGAGAAAAAACGATTCAAAAAACTGAAGAAAAACTTAGAAAAAAACTGTGAAAAAAAAGAACTGAGAAAAAAAACTGAAGAAAAACTTAGAAAAAAACTGAAAAAAACTGCAAAAAAAGAACTGAGAAAAAAATCTGAAGAAAAAACTGAGCCGAAAAACTGATCAGAAAAACTGAGAAAAAAAACTATTTAAAAAAACTGAAGAAAAACGGAGTAAAAAAACTGAGAAGAAAAATTGAGAAAAAACGATTCAAAAAACTGAAGAAAAACTTAGAAAAAAACTGTGAAAAAAAAGAACTGAGAAAAAAAACTGAAGAAAAATTTAGAAAAAAACTGTGCACAAAAGTGTGGAAAAAAAGAACTGAGAAAAAAACTGATGAAAAAACTGAGCAGAAAAACTGAGCAGAAAAACTGAGAAAAAAAACTATTAAAAAAAAACTGAAGAAAAACGGATGAAAAAAACTGAGAAGAAAAATTGAGAAAAAACGATTCAAAAAACTGAAGAAAAACTTAGAAAAAAACTGTGAAAAAAAAGAACTGAGAAAAAAAACTGAAGAAAAATTTAGAAAAAAACTGTGCACAAAAGTGTGGAAAAAAAGAACTGAGAAAAAAACTGATGAAAAAACTGAGCAGAAAAACTGAGCAGAAAAACTGAGAAAAAAAAGTATTAAAAAAAAACTGAAGAAAAACGGATGAAAAAAACTGAGAAGAAAAATTGAGAAAAAACGACTGCAAAAACTGAAGAAAAACTTAGAAAAATACTGTGAAAAAAAAGAACTGAGAAAAAAAACTGAAGAAAAAACTGAGCAGAAAAACTGAGCAGAAAAATTGAGAAAAAAATAACTATTAAAAAAATACTGAAGAAAAACGGAGTAAAAAAACTGAGAAGAAAAATTGAGAAAAAACGATTCAAAAAACTGAAGAAAAACTAAGAAAAAAACTGTGAAAAAAATTGTGAAAAAAAGAACTGAGAAAAAAAACTGAAGAAAAACTTAGAAAAAAACTGTGCAAAAAACTGTGAAAAAAAAGAACTGAGAAAAAAAACTGAAGAAAAACTTAGAAAAAAACTGAAAAAAACTGCAAAAAAAGAACTGAGAAAAAAATCTGAAGAAAAAACTGAGCAGAAAAACTGATCAGAAAAACTGAGAAAAAAAACTATTTAAAAAAACTGAAGAAAAACGGAGGAAAAAAACTGAGAAGAAAAATTGAGAAAAAACGACCGAAAAAACTGAAGAAAAACTAAGAAATAAACTGTGAAAAAAATTGTGAAAAAAAAGAACTGAGAAAAAAAACTGAAGAAAAAACTGAGCAGAAAAACTGAGCAGAAAAACTGAGAAAAAAATAACGATTAAAAAAATACTGAAGAAAAACGGAGTAAAAAAACTGAGAAGAAAAATTGAGAAAAAACGATTAAAAAAACTGAAGAAAAACTTAGAAAAAAACTGTGCACAAAAGTGTGGAAAAAAAGAACTGAGAAAAAAACTGAGAAAAAACTGAGCAGAAAAACTGAGCCGAAAAACTGAGAAAAAAAACTATTAAAAAAAACTGAAGAAAAACGGATGAAAAAAACTGAGAAGAACAATTGAGAAAAAACGACTGAAAAAACTGAAGAAAAACTTAGAAAAATACTGTGAAAAAAAAGAAGAACTGAGAAAAAAAACTGAAGAAAAACTTAGAAAAAAAATGAAAAAAACTGCAAAAAAAAAAACTGAGAAAAAAATCTGAAGAAAAAACTGAGCAGAAAAACTGATCAGAAAAACTGAGAAAAAAAACTATTTAAAAAAACTGAAGAAAAACGGAGGAAAAAAACTGAGAAGAAAAATTGAGAAAAAACGACTGAAAAAACTGAAGAAAAACTAAGAAAAAAACTGTGAAAAAAATTGTGAAAAAAAAGAACTGAGAAAAAAAACTGAAGAAAAAACTGAGCAGAAAAACTGAGCAGAAAAACTGAGAAAAAAATAACTATTAAACAAATACTGAAGAAAAACGGAGTAAAAAAACTGAGAAGAAAAATTGAGAAAAAACGATTCAAAAAACTGAAGAAAAACTTAGAAAAAAACTGTGAAAAAAAAGAACTGAGAAAAAAAACTGAAGAAAAATTTAGAAAAAAACTGTGCACAAAAGTGTGGAAAAAAAGAACTGAGAAAAAAACTGATAAAAAACTGAGCAGAAAAACTGAGCAGAAAAACTGAGAAAAAAAACTATTTAAAAAAAACTGAAGAAAAACGGATGAAAAAAACTGAGAAGAAAAATTGAGAAAAAACGACTGAAAAAACTGAAGAAAAACTTAGAAAAATACTGTGAAAAAAAAGAAGAACTGAGAAAAAAAACTGAAGAAAAACTTAGAAAAAAACTGAAAAAAACTGCAAAAAAGACCTGAGAAAAAAATCTGAAGAAAAACTGAGCAGAAAAACTGATCAGAAAAACTGAGAAAAAAAACTATTTAAAAAAACTGAAGAAAAACGGAGGAAAAAACTGAGAATAAAAATTGAGAAAAAACGACTGAAAAAACTGAAGAAAAACTAAGAAAAAAACTGTGAAAAAAATTGTGAAAAAAAAGAACTGAGAAAAAAAACTGAAGAAAAAACTGAGCAGAAAAACTGAGCAGAAAAATTGAGAAAAAAATAACTATTAAAAAAATACTGAAGAAAAACGGAGTAAAAAAACTGAGAAGAAAAATTGAGAAAAAACGATTCAAAAAACTGAAGAAAAACTAAGAAAAAAACTGTGAAAAAAATTGTGAAAAAAAGAACTGAGAAAAAAAACTGAAGAAAAACTTAGAAAAAAACTGTGCAAAAAACTGTGAAAAAAAAGAATTGAGAAAAAAAACTGAGAAAAAACTGAGCAGAAAAACTGAGCAGAAAAACTGAGAAAAAAATAACTATGAAAAAAATACTGAAGAAAAACGGAGTAAAAAAACTGAGAAGAAAAATTGAGAAAAAACGATTCAAAAAACTGAAGAAAAACTTAGAAAAAAACTGTGAAAAAAAAGAACTGAGAAAAAAAACTGACGAAAAATTTAAAAAAAAACTGTGCACAAAAGTGTGGAAAAAAAGAACTGAGAAAAAAACTGAGAAAAAACTGAGCAGAAAAACTGAGCAGAAAAACTGAGAAAAAAAACTGTTAAAAAAACTGAAGAAAAACGGATGAAAAAAACTGAGAAGAAAAATTGAGAAAAAACGACTGAAAAAACTGAAGAAAAACTTAGAAAAATACTGTGAAAAAAAAGAACTGAGAAAAAAAACTGAAGAAAAACTTAGAAAAAAACTGAAAAAAACTGCAAAAAAGAACTGAGAAAAAAATCTGAAGAAAAAACTGATCAGAAAAACTGATCAGAAAAACTGAGAAAAAAAACTATTTAAAAAAACTGAAGAAAAACGGAGGAAAAAAACTGAGAAGAAAAATCGAGAAAAAACGACTGAAAAAACTGAAGAAAAACTAAGAAAAAACTGTGAAAAAAATTGTGAAAAAAAAGAACTGAGAAAAAAAACTGAGCAGAAAAACTGAGCAGAAAAACTGAGAAAAAAATAACTATTAAAAAAATACTGAAGAAAAACGGAGTAAAAAAACTGAGAAGAAAAATTGAGAAAAAACGATTCAAAAAACTGAAGAAAAACTTAGAAAAAAACTGTGAAAAAAAAGAACTGAGAAAAAAAACTGAATAAAAACTTAGAAAAAAACTGTGAAAAAAAAGAAGAACTGAGAAAAAAAACTGAAGAAAAACATAGAAAAAAACTGAAAAAAACTGCAAAAAAGAACTGAGAAAAAAATCTGAAGAAAAAACTGAGCAGAAAAACTGATCAGAAAAACTGAGAAAAAAAACTATTTAAAAAAACTGAAGAAAAACGGAGGAAAAAAACTGAGAAGAAAAATTGAGAAAAAACGACTGAAAAAACTGAAGAAAAACTTAGAAAAAAACTGTGAAAAAAACTGTGAAAAAAAGAACTGAGAAAAAAAACTGAAGAAAAAACTGAGCAGAAAAACTGAGCAGAAAAACTGAGAAAAAAAACTATTTAAAAAAACTGAAGAAAAACGGAGGAAAAAAACTGAGAAGAAAAATTGAGAAAAAACGACTGAAAAAACTGAAGAAAAACTTAGAAAATAACTGTGAAAAAAACTGTGAAAAAAAGAACTGAGAAAAAAAACTGAAGAAAAAACTGAGCAGAAAAACTGAGCAGAAAAACTGAGAAAAAAACTATTTGAAAAATACTGAAGAAAAACGGAGTAAAAAAACTGAGAAGAAAAATTGAGAAAAAACGACTGAAAAAACTGAAGAAAAACTTAGAAAAAAACTATGAAAAAAATTGTGAAAAAAAGAACTGAGAAAAAAAACTGAAGAAAAAACTGAGCAGAAAAACTGATCAGAAAAACTGAGAAAAAAAACTATTTAAAAAAACTGAAGAAAAACGGAGGAAAAAAACTGAGAAGAAAAATTGAGAAAAAACGACTGAAAAAACTGAAGAAAAACTAAGAAAAAAACTGTGAAAAAAATTGTGAAAAAAAAGAACTGAGAAAAAAACTGAAGAAAAAACTGAGCAGAAAAACTGAGCAGAAAAACTGAGAAAAAAAACAATTTAAAAAAACTGAAGAAAAACGGAGGAAAAAAACTGAGAAGAAAAATTGAGAAAAAACGACCGAAAAAACTGAAGAAAAACTAAGAAAAAAACTGTGAAAAAAATTGTGAAAAAAAAGAACTGAGAAAAAAAACTGAAGAAAAAACTGAGCAGAAAAACTGAGCAGAAAAACTGAGAAAAAAATAACTATTAAAAAAATACTGAAGAAAAACGGAGTAAAAAAACTGAGAAGAAAAATTGAGAAAAAACGATTCAAAAAACTGAAGAAAAACTTAGAAAAAAACTGTGAAAAAAAAGAACTGAGAAAAAAAACTGAAGAAAAACTTAGAAAAAAACTGAAAAAAACTGCAAAAAAAGAACTGAGAAAAAAATCTGAAGAAAAAACTGAGCCGAAAAACTGATCAGAAAAACTGAGAAAAAAAACTATTTAAAAAAACTGAAGAAAAACGGAGGAAAAAAACTGAGAAGAAAAATTGAGAAAAAACGACCGAAAAAACTGAAGAAAAACTAAGAAAAAAACTGTGAAAAAAATTGTGAAAAAAAAGAACTGAGAAAAAAAACTGAAGAAGAAACTGAGCAGAAAAACTGAGCAGAAAAACTGAGAAAAAAATAACGATTAAAAAAATACTGAAGAAAAACGGAGTAAAAAAACTGAGAAGAAAAATTGAGAAAAAACGATTCAAAAAACTGAAGAAAAACTTAGAAAAAAACTGTGCACAAAAGTGTGGAAAAAAAGAACTGAGAAAAAAACTGAGAAAAAACTGAGCAGAAAAACTGAGCCGAAAAACTGAGAAAAAAAACTATTAAAAAAAAACTGAAGAAAAACGGATGAAAAAAACTGAGAAGAACAATTGAGAAAAAACGACTGAAAAAACTGAAGAAAAACTTAGAAAAATACTGTGAAAAAAAAGAAGAACTGAGAAAAAAAACTGAAGAAAAACTTAGAAAAAAACTGAAAAAAACTGCAAAAAAGACCTGAGAAAAAAATCTGAAGAAAAACTGAGCAGAAAAACTGATCAGAAAAACTGAGAAAAAAAACTATTTAAAAAAACTGAAGAAAAACGGAGGAAAAAACTGAGAATAAAAATTGAGAAAAAACGACTGAAAAAACTGAAGAAAAACTAAGAAAAAAACTGTGAAAAAAATTGTGAAAAAAAAGAACTGAGAAAAAAAACTGAAGAAAAAACTGAGCAGAAAAACTGAGCAGAAAAATTGAGAAAAAAATAACTATTAAAAAAATACTGAAGAAAAACGGAGTAAAAAAACTGAGAAGAAAAATTGAGAAAAAACGATTCAAAAAACTGAAGAAAAACTAAGAAAAAAACTGTGAAAAAAATTGTGAAAAAAAGAACTGAGAAAAAAAACTGAAGAAAAACTTAGAAAAAAACTGTGCAAAAAACTGTGAAAAAAAAGAATTGAGAAAAAAAACTGAGAAAAAACTGAGCAGAAAAACTGAGCAGAAAAACTGAGAAAAAAATAACTATGAAAAAAATACTGAAGAAAAACGGAGTAAAAAAACTGAGAAGAAAAATTGAGAAAAAACGATTCAAAAAACTGAAGAAAAACTTAGAAAAAAACTGTGAAAAAAAAGAACTGAGAAAAAAAACTGACGAAAAATTTAAAAAAAAACTGCACAAAAGTGTGGAAAAAAAGAACTGAGAAAAAAACTGAGAAAAAACTGAGCAGAAAAACTGAGCAGAAAAACTGAGAAAAAAAACTATTTAAAAAAACTGAAGAAAAACGGAGGAAAAAACTGAGAATAAAAATTGAGAAAAAACGACTGAAAAAACTGAAGAAAAACTAAGAAAAAAACTGTGAAAAAAATTGTGAAAAAAAAGAACTGAGAAAAAAAACTGAGAAAAAACTGAGCAGAAAAACTGAGCAGAAAAACTGAGAAAAAAAACTGTTAAAAAAACTGAAGAAAAACGGATGAAAAAAACTGAGAAGAAAAATTGAGAAAAAACGACTGAAAAAACTGAAGAAAAACTTAGAAAAATACTGTGAAAAAAAAGAACTGAGAAAAAAAACTGAAGAAAAACTTAGAAAAAAACTGAAAAAAACTGCAAAAAAGAACTGAGAAAAAAATCTGAAGAAAAAACTGAGCAGAAAAACTGATCAGAAAAACTGAGAAAAAAAACTATTTAAAAAAACTGAAGAAAAACGGAGGAAAAAAACTGAGAAGAAAAATCGAGAAAAAACGACTGAAAAAACTGAAGAAAAACTAAGAAAAAACTGTGAAAAAAATTGTGAAAAAAAAGAACTGAGAAAAAAAACTGAGCAGAAAAACTGAGCAGAAAAACTGAGAAAAAAATAACTATTAAAAAAATACTGAAGAAAAACGGAGTAAAAAAACTGAGAAGAAAAATTGAGAAAAAACGATTCAAAAAACTGAAGAAAAACTTAGAAAAAAACTGTGAAAAAAAAGAACTGAGAAAAAAAACTGAATAAAAACTTAGAAAAAAACTGTGAAAAAAAAGAAGAACTGAGAAAAAAAACTGAAGAAAAACATAGAAAAAAACTGAAAAAAACTGCAAAAAAGAACTGAGAAAAAAATCTGAAGAAAAAACTGAGCAGAAAAACTGATCAGAAAAATTGAGAAAAAAAACTATTTAAAAAAACTGAAGAAAAACGGAGGAAAAAAACTGAGAAGAAAAATTGAGAAAAAACGACTGAAAAAACTGAAGAAAAACTAAGAAAAAAACTGTGAAAAAAACTGTGAAAAAAAGAACTGAGAAAAAAAACTGAGAAAAAACTGAGCAGAAAAACTGATCAGAAAAACTGAGAAAAAAAACTATTTAAAAAAACTGAAGAAAATCGGAGGAAAAAAACTGAGAAGAAAAATTGAGAAAAAACGACTGAAAAAACTGAAGAAAAACTTAGAAAAAAACTGTGAAAAAAACTGTGAAAAAAAGAACTGAGAAAAAAAACTGAAGAAAAAACTGAGCAGAAAAACTGAGCAGAAAAACTGAGAAAAAAAACTATTTAAAAAAACTGAAGAAAAACGGAGGAAAAAAACTGAGAAGAAAAATTGAGAAAAAACGACTGAAAAAACTGAAGAAAAACTTAGAAAATAACTGTGAAAAAAACTGTGAAAAAAAGAACTGAGAAAAAAAACTGAAGAAAAAACTGAGCAGAAAAACTGAGCAGAAAAACTGAGAAAAAAACTATTTGAAAAATACTGAAGAAAAACGGAGTAAAAAAACTGAGAAGAAAAATTGAGAAAAAACCACTGAAAAAACTGAAGAAAAACTTAGAAAAAAACTATGGAAAAAATTGTGAAAAAAAGAACTGAGAAAAAAAACTGAAGAAAAAGCTGAGCAGAAAAACTGAGCAGAAAAACTGAGAAAAAAAACTATTTAAAAAAACTGAAGAAAAACGGAGGAAAAAAACTGAGAAGAAAAATTGAGAAAAAACGACCGAAAAAACTGAAGAAAAACTAAGAAAAAAACTGTGAAAAAAATTGTGAAAAAAAAGAACTGAGAAAAAAAACTGAAGAAAAAACTGAGCAGAAAAACTGAGCAGAAAAACTGAGAAAAAAATAACTATTAAAAAAATACTGAAGAAAAACGGAGTAAAAAAACTGAGAAGAAAAATTGAGAAAAAACGATTCAAAAAACTGAAGAAAAACTTAGAAAAAAACTGTGAAAAAAAAGAACTGAGAAAAAAAACTGAAGAAAAACTTAGAAAAAAACTGAAAAAAACTGCAAAAAAAGAACTGAGAAAAAAATCTGAAGAAAAAACTGAGCCGAAAAACTGATCAGAAAAACTGAGAAAAAAAACTATTTAAAAAAACTGAAGAAAAACGGAGGAAAAAAACTGAGAAGAAAAATTGAGAAAAAACGACCGAAAAAACTGAAGAAAAACTAAGAAAAAAACTGTGAAAAAAATTGTGAAAAAAAAGAACTGAGAAAAAAAACTGAAGAAGAAACTGAGCAGAAAAACTGAGCAGAAAAACTGAGAAAAAAATAACGATTAAAAAAATACTGAAGAAAAACGGAGTAAAAAAACTGAGAAGAAAAATTGAGAAAAAACGATTCAAAAAACTGAAGAAAAACTTAGAAAAAAACTGTGCACAAAAGTGTGGAAAAAAAGAACTGAGAAAAAAACTGAGAAAAAACTGAGCAGAAAAACTGAGCCGAAAAACTGAGAAAAAAAACTATTAAAAAAAAACTGAAGAAAAACGGATGAAAAAAACTGAGAAGAACAATTGAGAAAAAACGACTGAAAAAACTGAAGAAAAACTTAGAAAAATACTGTGAAAAAAAAGAACTGAGAAAAAAAACTGAAGAAAAACTTAGAAAAAAAATGAAAAAAACTGCAAAAAAAAAAACTGAGAAAAAAATCTGAAGAAAAAACTGAGCAGAAAAACTGATCAGAAAAACTGAGAAAAAAAACTATTTAAAAAAACTGAAGAAAAACGGAGGAAAAAAACTGAGAAGAAAAATTGAGAAAAAACGACTGTAAAAACTGAAGAAAAACTAAGAAAAAAACTGTGAAAAAAATTGTGAAAAAAAAGAACTGAGAAAAGAAACTGAAGAAAAAACTGAGCAGAAAAACTGAGCAGAAAAACTGAGAAAAAAATAACTATTAAACAAATACTGAAGAAAAACGGAGTAAAAAAACTGAGAAGAAAAATTGAGAAAAAACGATTCAAAAAACTGAAGAAAAACTTAGAAAAAAACTGTGAAAAAAAAGAACTGAGAAAAAAAACTGAAGAAAAATTTAGAAAAAAACTGTGCACAAAAGTGTGGAAAAAAAGAACTGAGAAAAAAACTGATAAAAAACTGAGCAGAAAAACTGAGCAGAAAAACTGAGAAAAAAAACTATTTTAAAAAAACTGAAGAAAAACGGATGAAAAAAACTGAGAAGAAAAATTGAGAAAAAACGACTGAAAAAACTGAAGAAAAACTTAGAAAAATACTGTGAAAAAAAAGAAGAACTGAGAAAAAAAACTGAAGAAAAACTTAGAAAAAAACTGAAAAAAACTGCAAAAAAGACCTGAGAAAAAAATCTGAAGAAAAAACTGAGCAGAAAAACTGATCAGAAAAACTGAGAAAAAAAACTATTTAAAAAAACTGAAGAAAAACGGAGGAAAAAACTGAGAATAAAAATTGAGAAAAAACGACTGAAAAAACTGAAGAAAAACTAAGAAAAAAACTGTGAAAAAAATTGTGAAAAAAAAGAACTGAGAAAAAAAACTGAAGAAAAAACTGAGCAGAAAAACTGAGCAGAAAAATTGAGAAAAAAATAACTATTAAAAAAATACTGAAGAAAAACGGAGTAAAAAAACTGAGAAGAAAAATTGAGAAAAAACGATTCAAAAAACTGAAGAAAAACTTAGAAAAAAACTGTGCACAAAAGTGTGGAAAAAAAGAACTGAGAAAAAAACTGAGAAAAAACTGAGCAGAAAAACTGAGCCGAAAAACTGAGAAAAAAAACTATTAAAAAAAAACTGAAGAAAAACGGATGAAAAAAACTGAGAAGAACAATTGAGAAAAAACGACTGAAAAAACTGAAGAAAAACTTAGAAAAATACTGTGAAAAAAAAGAAGAACTGAGAAAAAAAACTGAAGAAAAACTTAGAAAAAAAATGAAAAAAACTGCAAAAAAAAAAACTGAGAAAAAAATCTGAAGAAAAAACTGAGCAGAAAAACTGATCAGAAAAACTGAGAAAAAAAACTATTTAAAAAAACTGAAGAAAAACGGAGGAAAAAAACTGAGAAGAAAAATTGAGAAAAAACGACTGAAAAAACTGAAGAAAAACTAAGAAAAAAACTGTGAAAAAAATTGTGAAAAAAAAGAACTGAGAAAAGAAACTGAAGAAAAAACTGAGCAGAAAAACTGAGCAGAAAAACTGAGAAAAAAATAACTATTAAACAAATACTGAAGAAAAACGGAGTAAAAAAACTGAGAAGAAAAATTGAGAAAAAACGATTCAAAAAACTGAAGAAAAACTTAGAAAAAAACTGTGAAAAAAAAGAACTGAGAAAAAAAACTGAAGAAAAATTTAGAAAAAAACTGTGCACAAAAGTGTGGAAAAAAAGAACTGAGAAAAAAACTGATAAAAAACTGAGCAGAAAAACTGAGCAGAAAAACTGAGAAAAAAAACTATTTTAAAAAAACTGAAGAAAAACGGATGAAAAAAACTGAGAAGAAAAATTGAGAAAAAACGACTGAAAAAACTGAAGAAAAACTTAGAAAAATACTGTGAAAAAAAAGAAGAACTGAGAAAAAAAACTGAAGAAAAACTTAGAAAAAAACTGAAAAAAACTGCAAAAAAGACCTGAGAAAAAAATCTGAAGAAAAAACTGAGCAGAAAAACTGATCAGAAAAACTGAGAAAAAAAACTATTTAAAAAAACTGAAGAAAAACGGAGGAAAAAACTGAGAATAAAAATTGAGAAAAAACGACTGAAAAAACTGAAGAAAAACTAAGAAAAAAACTGTGAAAAAAATTGTGAAAAAAAAGAACTGAGAAAAAAAACTGAAGAAAAAACTGAGCAGAAAAACTGAGCAGAAAAATTGAGAAAAAAATAACTATTAAAAAAATACTGAAGAAAAACGGAGTAAAAAAACTGAGAAGAAAAATTGAGAAAAAACGATTCAAAAAACTGAAGAAAAACTAAGAAAAAAACTGTGAAAAAAATTGTGAAAAAAAGAACTGAGAAAAAAAACTGAAGAAAAACTTAGAAAAAAACTGTGCAAAAATCTGTGAAAAAAAAGAATTGAGAAAAAAAACTGAGAAAAAACTGAGCAGAAAAACTGAGCAGAAAAACTGAGAAAAAAATAACTATGAAAAAAATACTGAAGAAAAACGGAGTAAAAAAACTGAGAAGAAAAATTGAGAAAACACGATTCAAAAAACTGAAGAAAAACTTAGAAAAAAACTGTGAAAAAAAAGAACTGAGAAAAAAAACTGACGAAAAATTTAAAAAAAAACTGTGCACAAAAGTGTGGAAAAAAAGAACTGAGAAAAAAACTGAGAAAAAACTGAGCAGAAAAACTGAGCAGAAAAACTGAGAAAAAAAACTGTTAAAAAAAACTGAAGAAAAACGGATGAAAAAAACTGAGAAGAAAAATTGAGAAAAAACGACTGAAAAAACTGAAGAAAAACTTAGAAAAAAACTGTGAAAAAAACTGTGAAAAAAAGAACTGAGAAATAAAAATGAAGAAAAAACTGAGCAGAAAAACTAAGAAAAAAACTGTGAAAAAAATTGTGAAAAAAAAGAACTGAGAAAAGAAACTGAAGAAAAAACTGAGCAGAAAAACTGAGCAGAAAAACTGAGAAAAAAATAACTATTAAACAAATACTGAAGAAAAACGGAGTAAAAAAACTGAGAAGAAAAATTGAGAAAAAACGATTCAAAAAACTGAAGAAAAACTTAGAAAAAAACTGTGAAAAAAAAGAACTGAGAAAAAAAACTGAAGAAAAATTTAGAAAAAAACTGTGCACAAAAGTGTGGAAAAAAAGAACTGAGAAAAAAACTGATAAAAAACTGAGCAGAAAAACTGAGCAGAAAAACTGAGAAAAAAAACTATTTAAAAAAAACTGAAGAAAAACGGATGAAAAAAACTGAGAAGAAAAATTGAGAAAAAACGACTGAAAAAACTGAAGAAAAACTTAGAAAAATACTGTGAAAAAAAAGAAGAACTGAGAAAAAAAACTGAAGAAAAACTTAGAAAAAAACTGAAAAAAACTGCAAAAAAGACCTGAGAAAAAAATCTGAAGAAAAAACTGAGCAGAAAAACTAATCAGAAAAACTGAGAAAAAAAACTATTTAAAAAAACTGAAGAAAAACGGAGGAAAAAACTGAGAATAAAAATTGAGAAAAAACGACTGAAAAAACTGAAGAAAAACTAAGAAAAAAACTGTGAAAAAAATTGTGAAAAAAAAGAACTGAGAAAAAAAACTGAAGAAAAAACTGAGCAGAAAAACTGAGCAGAAAAATTGAGAAAAAAATAACTATTAAAAAAATACTGAAGAAAAACGGAGTAAAAAAACTGAGAAGAAAAATTGAGAAAAAACGATTCAAAAAACTGAAGAAAAACTAAGAAAAAAACTGTGAAAAAAATTGTGAAAAAAAGAACTGAGAAAAAAAACTGAAGAAAAACTTAGAAAAAAACTGTGCAAAAAACTGTGAAAAAAAAGAATTGAGAAAAAAAACTGAGAAAAAACTGAGCAGAAAAACTGAGCAGAAAAACTGAGAAAAAAATAACTATGAAAAAAATACTGAAGAAAAACGGAGTAAAAAAACTGAGAAGAAAAATTGAGAAAAAACGATTCAAAAAACTGAAGAAAAACTTAGAAAAAAACTGTGCACAAAAGTGTGGAAAAAAAGAACTGAGAAAAAAACTGAGAAAAAACTGAGCAGAAAAACTGAGCCGAAAAACTGAGAAAAAAAACTATTAAAAAAAAACTGAAGAAAAACGGATGAAAAAAACTGAGAAGAACAATTGAGAAAAAACGACTGAAAAAACTGAAGAAAAACTTAGAAAAATACTGTGAAAAAAAAGAAGAACTGAGAAAAAAAACTGAAGAAAAACTTAGAAAAAAAATGAAAAAAACTGCAAAAAAAAAAACTGAGAAAAAAATCTGAAGAAAAAACTGAGCAGAAAAACTGATCAGAAAAACTGAGAAAAAAAACTATTTAAAAAAACTGAAGAAAAACGGAGGAAAAAAACTGAGAAGAAAAATTGAGAAAAAACGACTGAAAAAACTGAAGAAAAACTAAGAAAAAAACTGTGAAAAAAATTGTGAAAAAAAAGAACTGAGAAAAGAAACTGAAGAAAAAACTGAGCAGAAAAACTGAGCAGAAAAACTGAGAAAAAAATAACTATTAAACAAATACTGAAGAAAAACGGAGTAAAAAAACTGAGAAGAAAAATTGAGAAAAAACGATTCAAAAAACTGAAGAAAAACTTAGAAAAAAACTGTGAAAAAAAAGAACTGAGAAAAAAAACTGAAGAAAAATTTAGAAAAAAACTGTGCACAAAAGTGTGGAAAAAAAGAACTGAGAAAAAAACTGATAAAAAACTGAGCAGAAAAACTGAGCAGAAAAACTGAGAAAAAAAACTATTTTAAAAAAACTGAAGAAAAACGGATGAAAAAAACTGAGAAGAAAAATTGAGAAAAAACGACTGAAAAAACTGAAGAAAAACTTAGAAAAATACTGTGAAAAAAAAGAAGAACTGAGAAAAAAAACTGAAGAAAAACTTAGAAAAAAACTGAAAAAAACTGCAAAAAAGACCTGAGAAAAAAATCTGAAGAAAAAACTGAGCAGAAAAACTGATCAGAAAAACTGAGAAAAAAAACTATTTAAAAAAACTGAAGAAAAACGGAGGAAAAAACTGAGAATAAAAATTGAGAAAAAACGACTGAAAAAACTGAAGAAAAACTAAGAAAAAAACTGTGAAAAAAATTGTGAAAAAAAAGAACTGAGAAAAAAAACTGAAGAAAAAACTGAGCAGAAAAACTGAGCAGAAAAATTGAGAAAAAAATAACTATTAAAAAAATACTGAAGAAAAACGGAGTAAAAAAACTGAGAAGAAAAATTGAGAAAAAACGATTCAAAAAACTGAAGAAAAACTAAGAAAAAAACTGTGAAAAAAATTGTGAAAAAAAGAACTGAGAAAAAAAACTGAAGAAAAACTTAGAAAAAAACTGTGCAAAAATCTGTGAAAAAAAAGAATTGAGAAAAAAAACTGAGAAAAAACTGAGCAGAAAAACTGAGCAGAAAAACTGAGAAAAAAATAACTATGAAAAAAATACTGAAGAAAAACGGAGTAAAAAAACTGAGAAGAAAAATTGAGAAAACACGATTCAAAAAACTGAAGAAAAACTTAGAAAAAAACTGTGAAAAAAAAGAACTGAGAAAAAAAACTGACGAAAAATTTAAAAAAAAACTGTGCACAAAAGTGTGGAAAAAAAGAACTGAGAAAAAAACTGAGAAAAAACTGAGCAGAAAAACTGAGCAGAAAAACTGAGAAAAAAAACTGTTAAAAAAAACTGAAGAAAAACGGATGAAAAAAACTGAGAAGAAAAATTGAGAAAAAACGACTGAAAAAACTGAAGAAAAACTTAGAAAAAAACTGTGAAAAAAACTGTGAAAAAAAGAACTGAGAAATAAAAATGAAGAAAAAACTGAGCAGAAAAACTAAGAAAAAAACTGTGAAAAAAATTGTGAAAAAAAAGAACTGAGAAAAGAAACTGAAGAAAAAACTGAGCAGAAAAACTGAGCAGAAAAACTGAGAAAAAAATAACTATTAAACAAATACTGAAGAAAAACGGAGTAAAAAAACTGAGAAGAAAAATTGAGAAAAAACGATTCAAAAAACTGAAGAAAAACTTAGAAAAAAACTGTGAAAAAAAAGAACTGAGAAAAAAAACTGAAGAAAAATTTAGAAAAAAACTGTGCACAAAAGTGTGGAAAAAAAGAACTGAGAAAAAAACTGATAAAAAACTGAGCAGAAAAACTGAGCAGAAAAACTGAGAAAAAAAACTATTTAAAAAAAACTGAAGAAAAACGGATGAAAAAAACTGAGAAGAAAAATTGAGAAAAAACGACTGAAAAAACTGAAGAAAAACTTAGAAAAATACTGTGAAAAAAAAGAAGAACTGAGAAAAAAAACTGAAGAAAAACTTAGAAAAAAACTGAAAAAAACTGCAAAAAAGACCTGAGAAAAAAATCTGAAGAAAAAACTGAGCAGAAAAACTAATCAGAAAAACTGAGAAAAAAAACTATTTAAAAAAACTGAAGAAAAACGGAGGAAAAAACTGAGAATAAAAATTGAGAAAAAACGACTGAAAAAACTGAAGAAAAACTAAGAAAAAAACTGTGAAAAAAATTGTGAAAAAAAAGAACTGAGAAAAAAAACTGAAGAAAAAACTGAGCAGAAAAACTGAGCAGAAAAATTGAGAAAAAAATAACTATTAAAAAAATACTGAAGAAAAACGGAGTAAAAAAACTGAGAAGAAAAATTGAGAAAAAACGATTCAAAAAACTGAAGAAAAACTAAGAAAAAAACTGTGAAAAAAATTGTGAAAAAAAGAACTGAGAAAAAAAACTGAAGAAAAACTTAGAAAAAAACTGTGCAAAAATCTGTGAAAAAAAAGAATTGAGAAAAAAAACTGAGAAAAAACTGAGCAGAAAAACTGAGCAGAAAAACTGAGAAAAAAATAACTATGAAAAAAATACTGAAGAAAAACGGAGTAAAAAAACTGAGAAGAAAAATTGAGAAAACACGATTCAAAAAACTGAAGAAAAACTTAGAAAAAAACTGTGAAAAAAAAGAACTGAGAAAAAAAACTGACGAAAAATTTAAAAAAAAACTGTGCACAAAAGTGTGGAAAAAAAGAACTGAGAAAAAAACTGAGAAAAAACTGAGCAGAAAAACTGAGCAGAAAAACTGAGAAAAAAAACTGTTAAAAAAAACTGAAGAAAAACGGATGAAAAAAACTGAGAAGAAAAATTGAGAAAAAACGACTGAAAAAACTGAAGAAAAACTTAGAAAAATACTGTGAAAAAAAAGAACTGAGAAAAAAAACTGAAGAAAAACTTAGAAAAAAACTGAAAAAAACTGCAAAAAAGAACTGAGAAAAAAATCTGAAGAAAAAACTGAGCAGAAAAACTGATCAGAAAAACTGAGAAAAAAAACTATTTAAAAAAACTGAAGAAAAACGGAGGAAAAAAACTGAGAAGAAAAATCGAGAAAAAACGACTGAAAAAACTGAAGAAAAACTAAGAAAAAAACTGTGAAAAAAATTGTGAAAAAAAAGAACTGAGAAAAAAAACTGAGCAGAAAAACTGAGCAGAAAAACTGAGAAAAAAATAACTATTAAAAAAATACTGAAGAAAAACGGAGTAAAAAAACTGAGAAGAAAAATTGAGAAAAAACGATTCAAAAAACTGAAGAAAAACTTAGAAAAAAACTGTGAAAAAAAAGAACTGAGAAAAAAAACTGAATAAAAACTTAGAAAAAAACTGTGAAAAAAAAGAAGAACTGAGAAAAAAAACTGAAGAAAAACATAGAAAAAAACTGAAAAAAACTGCAAAAAAGAACTGAGAAAAAAATCTGAAGAAAAAACTGAGCAGAAAAACTGATCAGAAAAACTGAGAAAAAAAACTATTTAAAAAAACTGAAGAAAAACTAAGAAAAAAACTGTGAAAAAAATTGTGAAAAAAAAGAACTGAGAAAAAAAACTGAAGAAAAAACTGAGCAGAAAAACTGAGCAGAAAAACTGAGAAAAAAATAACGATTAAAAAAATACTGAAGATAAACGGAGTAAAAAAACTGAGAAGAAAAATTGAGAAAAAACGATTCAAAAAACTGAAGAAAAACTTAGAAAAAAACTGTGCACAAAAGTGTGGAAAAAAAGAACTGAGAAAAAAACTGAGAAAAAACTGAGCAGAAAAACTGAGCCGAAAAACTGACAAAAAAAACTATTAAAAAAAAACTGAAGAAAAACGGATGAAAAAAACTGAGAAGAACAATTGAGAAAAAACGACTGAAAAAACTGAAGAAAAACTTAGAAAAATACTGTGAAAAAAAAGAAGAACTGAGAAAAAAAACTGAAGAAAAACTTAGAAAAAAAATGAAAAAAACTGCAAAAAAAAAAACTGAGAAAAAAATCTGAAGAAAAAACTGAGCAGAAAAACTGATCAGAAAAACTGAGAAAAAAAACTATTTAAAAAAACTGAAGAAAAACGGAGGAAAAAAACTGAGAAGAAAAATTGAGAAAAAACGACTGAAAAAACTGAAGAAAAACTAAGAAAAAAACTGTGAAAAAAATTGTGAAAAGAAAGAACTGAGAAAAGAAACTGAAGAAAAAACTGAGCAGAAAAACTGAGCAGAAAAACTGAGAAAAAAATAACTATTAAACAAATACTGAAGAAAAACGGAGTAAAAAAACTGAGAAGAAAAATTGAGAAAAAACGATTCAAAAAACTGAAGAAAAACTTAGAAAAAAACTGTGAAAAAAAAGAACTGAGAAAAAAAACTGAAGAAAAATTTAGAAAAAAACTGTGCACAAAAGTGTGGAAAAAAAGAACTGAGAAAAAAACTGATAAAAAACTGAGCAGAAAAACTGAGCAGAAAAACTGAGAAAAAAAACTATTTAAAAAAAACTGAAGAAAAACGGATGAAAAAAACTGAGAAGAAAAATTGAGAAAAAACGACTGAAAAAACTGAAGAAAAACTTAGAAAAATACTGTGAAAAAAAAGAAGAACTGAGAAAAAAAACTGAAGAAAAACTTAGAAAAAAACTGAAAAAAACTGCAAAAAAGAACTGAGAAAAAAATCTGAAGAAAAAACTGAGCAGAAAAACTGATCAGAAAAACTGAGAAAAAAAACTATTTAAAAAAACTGAAGAAAAACGGAGGAAAAAACTGAGAATAAAAATTGAGAAAAAACGACTGAAAAAACTGAAGAAAAACTAAGAAAAAAACTGTGAAAAAAATTGTGAAAAAAAAGAACTGAGAAAAAAAACTGAAGAAAAAACTGAGCAGAAAAATTGAGCAGAAAAATTGAGAAAAAAATAACTATTAAAAAAATACTGAAGAAAAACGGAGTAAAAAAACTGAGAAGAAAAATTGAGAAAAAACGATTCAAAAAACTGAAGAAAAACTAAGAAAAAAACTGTGAAAAAAATTGTGAAAAAAAGAACTGAGAAAAAAAACTGAAGAAAAACTTAGAAAAAAACTGTGCAAAAAACTGTGAAAAAAAAGAATTGAGAAAAAAAACTGAGAAAAAAACTTTGCAGAAAAACTGAGCAGAAAAACTGAGAAAAAAATAACTATGAAAAAAATACTGAAGAAAAACGGAGTAAAAAAACTGAGAAGAAAAATTGAGAAAAAACGATTCAAAAAACTGAAGAAAAACTTAGAAAAAAACTGTGAAAAAAAAGAACTGAGAAAAAAAACTGACGAAAAATTAAAAAAAAAACTGTGCACAAAAGTGTGGAAAAAAAGAACTGAGAAAAAAACTGAGAAAAAACTGAGCAGAAAAACTGAGCAGAAAAACTGAGAAAAAAAACTGTTAAAAAAAACTGAAGAAAAACGGATGAAAAAAACTGAGAAGAAAAATTGAGAAAAAACGACTGAAAAAACTGAAGAAAAACTTAGAAAAATTTAAAAAAATACTGAAGAAAAACGGAGTAAAAAAACTGAGAAGAAAAATTGAGAAAAAACGATTCAAAAAACTGAAGAAAAACTTAGAAAAAAACTGTGAAAAAAAAGAACTGAGAAAAAAAACTGAAGAATAACTTAGAAAAAAACTGAAAAAAACTGCAAAAAAAGAACTGAGAAAAAAATCTGAAGAAAAAACTGAGCAGAAAAACTGATCAGAAAAACTGAGAAAAAAAACTATGTAAAAAAACTGAAGAAAAACGGAGGAAAAAAACTGAGAAGAAAAATTGAGAAAAAAACGACCGAAAAAACTGAAGAAAAACTAAGAAAAAAACTGTGAAAAAAATTGTGAAAAAAAAGAACTGAGAAAAAAACCTGAAGAAAAAACTGAGCAGAAAAACTGAGCAGAAAAATTGAGAAAAAAATTACTATTAAAAAAATACTGAAGAAAAACGGAGTAAAAAAACTGAGAAGAAAAATTGAGAAAAAACGATTCAAAAAACTGAAGAAAAACTTAGAAAAAAACTGTGAAAAAAAAGAAGAACTGAGAAAAAAAACTGAAGAAAAAACTGAGCAGAAAAACTGAGCAGAAAAACTGAGAAAAAAATAACTATGAAAAAAATACTGAAGAAAAACGGAGTAAAAAAACTGAGAAGAAAAATTGAGAAAACACGATTCAAAAAACTGAAGAAAAACTTAGAAAAAAACTGTGAAAAAAAAGAACTGAGAAAAAAAACTGACGAAAAATTTAAAAAAAAACTGTGCACAAAAGTGTGGAAAAAAAGAACTGAGAAAAAAACTGAGAAAAAACTGAGCAGAAAAACTGAGCAGAAAAACTGAGAAAAAAAACTGTTAAAAAAAACTGAAGAAAAACGGATGAAAAAAACTGAGAAGAAAAATTGAGAAAAAACGACTGAAAAAACTGAAGAAAAACTTAGAAAAATACTGTGAAAAAAAAGAACTGAGAAAAAAAACTGAAGAAAAACTTAGAAAAAAACTGAAAAAAACTGCAAAAAAGAACTGAGAAAAAAATCTGAAGAAAAAACTGAGCAGAAAAACTGATCAGAAAAACTGAGAAAAAAAACTATTTAAAAAAACTGAAGAAAAACGGAGGAAAAAAACTGAGAAGAAAAATCGAGAAAAAACGACTGAAAAAACTGAAGAAAAACTAAGAAAAAAACTGTGAAAAAAATTGTGAAAAAAAAGAACTGAGAAAAAAAACTGAGCAGAAAAACTGAGCAGAAAAACTGAGAAAAAAATAACTATTAAAAAAATACTGAAGAAAAACGGAGTAAAAAAACTGAGAAGAAAAATTGAGAAAAAACGATTCAAAAAACTGAAGAAAAACTTAGAAAAAAACTGTGAAAAAAAAGAACTGAGAAAAAAACTGAATAAAAACTTAGAAAAAAACTGTGAAAAAAAGAAGAACTGAGAAAAAAAACTGAAGAAAAACTTAGAAAAAAACTGAAAAAAACTGCAAAAAAGAACTGAGAAAAAAATCTGAAGAAAAAACTGAGCAGAAAAACTGATCAGAAAAACTGAGAAAAAAAACTATTTAAAAAAACTGAAGAAAAACGGAGGAAAAAAACTGAGAAGAAAAATTGAGAAAAAACGACTGAAAAAACTGAAGAAAAACTAAGAAAAAAACTGTG
Organism: Pristiophorus japonicus; assembly: GCF_044704955.1. NCBI lineage: Eukaryota > Metazoa > Chordata > Chondrichthyes > Pristiophoridae > Pristiophorus > Pristiophorus japonicus. The sequence continues at coordinate 1,336,664 of NW_027250734.1, read as the reverse complement.
AAAAAAATTGTGAAAAAAAAGAACTGAGAAAAAAAACTGAAGAAAAAACTGAGCAGAAAAACTGAGCAGAAAAACTGAGAAAAAAACTGTAGAAAAACGGATGAAAAAAACTGAGAATAAAAACTGAGAAAAAAAGACTGAAAAAACTGAAGAAAAACTTAGAAAAAAACTGAAAAAAACTGTGAAAAAAAAGAACTGAGAAAAAAAAACTGAAGAAAAAACTGAGCAGAAAAACTGAGCAGAAAAACTATCAAAAAAATACTGAAGAAAAGCGGAGTAAAAAAACTGAGAAAAATTGAGAAAAACGACTGAAAAAACTGTGAAAAAAAAGAACTGAGAAAAAAAACTTAAGAAAAATTTAGAAAAAAATTGTGCACAAAACTCTGAAAAAAAAGAACTGAGAAAAAAAACTGAAGAAAAAACTGAGCAGAAAAACTGAGAAAAAAACTATGAAAAAAAACTGAAGAAAAACTTAGAAAAAAACTGAGAAGAAAAATTGAGAAAAAACGACTGAAAAAACTGAAGAAAAACTAAGAAAAAAACTGTGAAAAAAATTGTGAAAAAAAAGAACTGAGAAAAAAAACTGAAGAAAAAACTGAGCAGAAAAACTGAGCAGAAAAACTGAGAAAAAAATAACTATTAAAAAAATACTGAAGAAAAACGGAGTAAAAAAACTGAGAAGAAAAATTGAGAAAAAACGATTCAAAAAACTGAAGAAAAACTTAGAAAAAAACTGTGAAAAAAAAGAACTGAGAAAAAAAACTGAAGAAAAATTTAGAAAAAAACTGTGCACAAAAGTGTGGAAAAAAAGAACTGAGAAAAAAACTGATGAAAAAACTGAGCAGAAAAACTGAGCAGAAAAACTGAGAAAAAAAATATTAAAAAAAAACTGAAGAAAAACGGATGAAAAAAACTGAGAAGAAAAATTGAGAAAAAACGACTGCAAAAACTGAAGAAAAACTTAGAAAAATACTGTGAAAAAAAAGAAGAACTGAGAAAAAAAAACTGAAGAAAAACTTAGAAAAAAACTGAAAAAAACTGCAAAAAAGAACTGAGAAAAAAATCTGAAGAAAAAACTGAGCAGAAAAACTGATCAGAAAAACTGAGAAAAAAAACTATTTAAAAAAACTGAAGAAAAACGGAGGAAAAAAACTGAGAAGAAAAATCGAGAAAAAACGACTGAAAAAACTGAAGAAAAACTAAGAAAAAAACTGTGAAAAAAATTGTGAAAAAAAAGAACTGAGAAAAAAAACTGAAGAAAAAACTGAGAAGAAAAACTGAGCAGAAAAACTGAGAAAAAAATAACTATTAAAAAAATACTGAAGAAAAACGGAGTAAAAAAACTGAGAAGAAAAATTGAGAAAAAACGATTCAAAAAACTGAAGAAAAACTTAGAAAAAAACTGTGAAAAAAAAGAACTGAGAAAAAAAACTGAAGAAAAACTTAGAAAAAAACTGTGAAAAAAAAGAAGAACTGAGAAAAAAAACTGAAGAAAAACTTAGAAAAAAACTGAAAAAAACTGCAAAAAAAGAACTGAGAAAAAAATCTGAAGAAAAAACTGAGCAGAAAAACTGATCAGAAAAACTGAGAAAAAAAACTATTTAAAAAAACTGAAGAAAAACTTAGAAAAAAACTGAGAAGAAAAATTGAGAAAAAACGATTCAAAAAACTGAAGAAAAACTTAGAAAAAAACTGTGAAAAAAAAGAACTGAGAAAAAAAACTGAAGAAAAATTTAGAAAAAAACTGTGCACAAAAGTGTGGAAAAAAAGAACTGAGAAAAAAACTGATAAAAAACTGAGCAGAAAAACTGAGCAGAAAAACTGAGAAAAAAAACTATTTAAAAAAAACTGAAGAAAAACGGATGAAAAAAACTGAGAATAAAAATTGAGAAAAAACGACTGAAAAAACTGAAGAAAAACTAAGAAAAAAACTGTGAAAAAAATTGTGAAAAAAAAGAACTGAGAAAAAAAACTGAAGAAAAAACTGAGCAGAAAAACTGAGCAGAAAAATTGAGAAAAAAAACTATTTAAAAAAACTGAAGAAAAACTTAGAAAAAAACTGAGAAGAAAAATTGAGAAAAAACGACTGAAAAAACTGAAGAAAAACTAAGAAAAAAACTGTGAAAAAAATTGTGAAAAAAAAGAACTGAGAAAAAAAACTGAAGAAAAAACTGAGAAGAAAAACTGAGCAGAAAAACTGAGAAAAAAATAACTATTAAAAAAATACTGAAGAAAAACGGAGTAAAAAAACTGAGAAGAAAAATTGAGAAAAAACGATTCAAAAAACTGAAGAAAAACTTAGAAAAAAACTGTGAAAAAAAAGAACTGAGAAAAAAAACTGAAGAAAAACTTAGAAAAAAACTGTGAAAAAAAAGAAGAACTGAGAAAAAAAACTGAAGAAAAACTTAGAAAAAAACTGAAAAAAACTGCAAAAAAAGAACTGAGAAAAAAATCTGAAGAAAAAACTGAGCAGAAAAACTGATCAGAAAAACTGAGAAAAAAAACTATTTAAAAAAACTGAAGAAAAACTTCGAAAAAAACTGAGAAGAAAAATTGAGAAAAAACGATTCAAAAAACTGAAGAAAAACTTAGAAAAAAACTGTGAAAAAAAAGAACTGAGAAAAAAAACTGAAGAAAAATTTAGAAAAAAACTGTGCACAAAAGTGTGGAAAAAAAGAACTGAGAAAAAAACTGATAAAAAACTGAGCAGAAAAACTGAGCAGAAAAACTGAGAAAAAAAACTATTTAAAAAAAACTGAAGAAAAACGGATGAAAAAAACTGAGAAGAAAAATTGAGAAAAAACGACTGAAAAAACTGAAGAAAAACTTAGAAAAATACTGTGAAAAAAAAGAAGAACTGAGAAAAAAAACTGAAGAAAAACTTAGAAAAAAACTGAAAAAAACTGCAAAAAAGACCTGAGAAAAAAATCTGAAGAAAAAACTGAGCAGAAAAACTGATCAGAAAAACTGAGAAAAAAAACTATGTAAAAAAACTGAAGAAAAACGGAGGAAAAAAACTGAGAAGAAAAATTGAGAAAAAAACGACCGAAAAAACTGAAGAAAAACTAAGAAAAAAACTGTGAAAAAAATTGTGAAAAAAAAGAACTGAGAAAAAAACCTGAAGAAAAAACTGAGCAGAAAAACTGAGCAGAAAAATTGAGAAAAAAATTACTATTAAAAAAATACTGAAGAAAAACGGAGTAAAAAAACTGAGAAGAAAAATTGAGAAAAAACGATTCAAAAAACTGAAGAAAAACTTAGAAAAAAACTGTGAAAAAAAAGAAGAACTGAGAAAAAAAACTGAAGAAAAACTTAGAAAAAAACTGAAAAAAACTGCAAAAAAGGAACTGAGAAAAAAATCTGAAGAAAAAACTGAGCAGAAAAACTGATCAGAAAAACTGAGAAAAAAAACTATTTAAAAAAACTGAAGAAAAACGGAGGAAAAAAACTGAGAAGAAAAATTGAGAAAAAACGACCGAAAAAACTGAAGAAAAACTAAGAAAAAAACTGTGAAAAAAACTGTGAAAAAAAAGAACTGAGAAAAAAAACTGAAGAAAAAACTGAGCAGAAAAACTGAGCAGAAAAACTGAGAAAAAAATAACTATTAAAAAAATACTGAAGAAAAACTGAGTAAAAAAACTAAGAAAAATTGAGAAAAAACGATTCAAAAAACTGAAGAAAAACTTAGAAAAAAACTGTGAAAAAAAAGAACTGAGAAAAAAAACTGAAGAAAAACTTAGAAAAAAACTGTGAAAAAAAAGAAGAACTGAGAAAAAAAACTGAAGAAAAACTTAGAAAAAAACTGAAAAAAACTGCAAAAAAAGAACTGAGAAAAAAATCTGAAGAAAAAACTGAGCAGAAAAACTGATCAGAAAAACTGAGAAAAAAAACTATTTAAAAAAACTGAAGAAAAACTTCGAAAAAAACTGAGAAGAAAAATTGAGAAAAAACGATTCAAAAAACTGAAGAAAAACTTAGAAAAAAACTGTGAAAAAAAAGAACTGAGAAAAAAAACTGAAGAAAAATTTAGAAAAAAACTGTGCACAAAAGTGTGGAAAAAAAGAACTGAGAAAAAAACTGATAAAAAACTGAGCAGAAAAACTGAGCAGAAAAACTGAGAAAAAAAACTATTTAAAAAAAACTGAAGAAAAACGGATGAAAAAAACTGAGAAGAAAAATTGAGAAAAAACGACTGAAAAAACTGAAGAAAAACTTAGAAAAATACTGTGAAAAAAAAGAAGAACTGAGAAAAAAAACTGAAGAAAAACTTAGAAAAAAACTGAAAAAAACTGCAAAAAAGACCTGAGAAAAAAATCTGAAGAAAAAACTGAGCAGAAAAACTGATCAGAAAAACTGAGAAAAAAAACTATTTAAAAAAACTGAAGAAAAACGGAGGAAAAAACTGAGAATAAAAATTGAGAAAAAACGACTGAAAAAACTGAAGAAAAACTAAGAAAAAAACTGTGAAAAAAATTGTGAAAAAAAAGAACTGAGAAAAAAAACTGAAGAAAAAACTGAGCAGAAAAACTGAGCAGAAAAATTGAGAAAAAAATAACTATTAAAAAAATACTGAAGAAAAACGGAGTAAAAAAACTGAGAAGAAAAATTGAGAAAAAACGATTAAAAAAACTGAAGAAAAACTAAGAAAAAAACTGTGAAAAAAATTGTGAAAAAAAGAACTGAGAAAAAAAACTGAAGAAAAACTTAGAAAAAAACTGTGCAAAAAACTGTGAAAAAAAAGAATTGAGAAAAAAAACTGAGAAAAAACTGAGCAGAAAAACTGAGCAGAAAAACTGAGAAAAAAATAACTATGAAAAAAATACTGAAGAAAAACGGAGTAAAAAAACTGAGAAGAAAAATTGAGAAAACACGATTCAAAAAACTGAAGAAAAACTTAGAAAAAAACTGTGAAAAAAAAGAACTGAGAAAAAAAACTGACGAAAAATTTAAAAAAAAACTGTGCACAAAAGTGTGGAAAAAAAGAACTGAGAAAAAAACTGAGAAAAAACTGAGCAGAAAAACTGAGCAGAAAAACTGAGAAAAAAAACTGTTAAAAAAAACTGAAGAAAAACGGATGAAAAAAACTGAGAAGAAAAATTGAGAAAAAACGATTCAAAAAACTGAAGAAAAACTTAGAAAAATACTGTGAAAAAAAAGAACTGAGAAAAAAAACTGAAGAATAACTTAGAAAAAAACTGAAAAAAACTGCAAAAAAAGAACTGAGAAAAAAATCTGAAGAAAAAACTGAGCAGAAAAACTGATCAGAAAAACTGAGAAAAAAAACTATGTAAAAAAACTGAAGAAAAACGGAGGAAAAAAACTGAGAAGAAAAATTGAGAAAAAAACGACCGAAAAAACTGAAGAAAAACTAAGAAAAAAACTGTGAAAAAAATTGTGAAAAAAAAGAACTGAGAAAAAAACCTGAAGAAAAAACTGAGCAGAAAAACTGAGCAGAAAAATTGAGAAAAAAATTACTATTAAAAAAATACTGAAGAAAAACGGAGTAAAAAAACTGAGAAGAAAAATTGAGAAAAAACGATTCAAAAAACTGAAGAAAAACTTAGAAAAAAACTGTGAAAAAAAAGAAGAACTGAGAAAAAAAACTGAAGAAAAACTTAGAAAAAAACTGAAAAAAACTGCAAAAAAGGAACTGAGAAAAAAATCTGAAGAAAACTGAGCAGAAAAACTGATCAGAAAAACTGAGAAAAAAAACTATTTAAAAAAACTGAAGAAAAACGGAGGAAAAAAACTGAGAAGAAAAATTGAGAAAAAACGACCGAAAAAACTGAAGAAAAACTAAGAAAAAAACTGTGAAAAAAACTGTGAAAAAAAAGAACTGAGAAAAAAAACTGAAGAAAAAACTGAGCAGAAAAACTGAGCAGAAAAACTGAGAAAAAAATAACTATTAAAAAAATACTGAAGAAAAACTGAGTAAAAAAACTAAGAAAAATTGAGAAAAAACGATTCAAAAAACTGAAGAAAAACTTAGAAAAAAACTGTGAAAAAAAAGAACTGAGAAAAAAAACTGAAGAAAAACTTAGAAAAAAACTGTGAAAAAAAAGAAGAACTGAGAAAAAAAACTGAAGAAAAACTTAGAAAAAAACTGAAAAAAACTGCAAAAAAAGAACTGAGAAAAAAATCTGAAGAAAAAACTGAGCAGAAAAACTGATCAGAAAAACTGAGAAAAAAAACTATTTAAAAAAACTGAAGAAAAACTTAGAAAAAAACTGAGAAGAAAAATTGAGAAAAAACGATTCAAAAAACTGAAGAAAAACTTAGAAAAAAACTGTGAAAAAAAAGAACTGAGAAAAAAAACTGAAGAAAAATTTAGAAAAAAACTGTGCACAAAAGTGTGGAAAAAAAGAACTGAGAAAAAAACTGATAAAAAACTGAGCAGAAAAACTGAGCAGAAAAACTGAGAAAAAAAACTATTTAAAAAAAACTGAAGAAAAACGGATGAAAAAAACTGAGAAGAAAAATTGAGAAAAAACGACTGAAAAAACTGAAGAAAAACTTAGAAAAATACTGTGAAAAAAAAGAAGAACTGAGAAAAAAAACTGAAGAAAAACTTAGAAAAAAACTGAAAAAAACTGCAAAAAAGACCTGAGAAAAAAATCTGAAGAAAAAACTGAGCAGAAAAACTGATCAGAAAAACTGAGAAAAAAAACTATTTAAAAAAACTGAAGAAAAACGGAGGAAAAAACTGAGAATAAAAATTGAGAAAAAACGACTGAAAAAACTGAAGAAAAACTAAGAAAAAAACTGTGAAAAAAATTGTGAAAAAAAAGAACTGAGAAAAAAAACTGAAGAAAAAACTGAGCAGAAAAACTGAGCAGAAAAATTGAGAAAAAAAACTATTTAAAAAAACTGAAGAAAAACTTAGAAAAAAACTGAGAAGAAAAATTGAGAAAAAACGACTGAAAAAACTGAAGAAAAACTAAGAAAAAAACTGTGAAAAAAATTGTGAAAAAAAAGAACTGAGAAAAAAAACTGAAGAAAAACTTAGAAAAAAACTGAAAAAAACTGCAAAAAAGAACTGAGAAAAAAATCTGAAGAAAAAACTGAGCAGAAAAACTGATCAGAAAAACTGAGAAAAAAAACTATTTAAAAAAACTGAAGAAAAACGGAGGAAAAAAACTGAGAAGAAAAATCGAGAAAAAACGACTGAAAAAACTGAAGAAAAACTAAGAAAAAAACTGTGAAAAAAATTGTGAAAAAAAAGAACTGAGAAAAAAAACTGAGCAGAAAAACTGAGCAGAAAAACTGAGAAAAAAATAACTATTAAAAAAATATTGAAGAAAAACGGAGTAAAAAAACTGAGAAGAAAAATTGAGAAAAAACGATTCAAAAAACTGAAGAAAAACTTAGAAAAAAACTGTGAAAAAAAAGAACTGAGAAAAAAAACTGAATAAAAACTTAGAAAAAAACTGTGAAAAAAAAGAAGAACTGAGAAAAAAAACTGAAGAAAAACATAGAAAAAAACTGAAAAAAACTGCAAAAAAGAACTGAGAAAAAAATCTGAAGAAAAAACTGAGCAGAAAAACTGATCAGAAAAACTGAGAAAAAAAACTATTTAAAAAAACTGAAGAAAAACGGAGGAAAAAAACTGAGAAGAAAAATTGAGAAAAAACGACTGAAAAAACTGAAGAAAAACTAAGAAAAAAACTGTGAAAAAAATTGTGAAAAAAAAGAACTGAGAAAAAAAACTGAAGAAAAAACTGAGCAGAAAAACTGAGCAGAAAAACTGAGAAAAAAAACTATTTAAAAAAACTGAAGAAAAACTTAGAAAAAAACTGAGAAGAAAAATTGAGAAAAAACGACTGAAAAAACTGAAGAAAAACTAAGAATAAAACTGTGAAAAAAATTGTGAAAAAAAAGAACTGAGAAAAAAAACTGAAGAAAAAACTGAGCAGAAAAACTGAGCAGAAAAACTGAGAAAAAAATAACTATTAAAAAAATACTGAAGAAAAACGGAGTAAAAAAACTGAGAAGAAAAATTGAGAAAAAACGATTCAAAAAACTGAAGAAAAACTTAGAAAAAAACTGTGAAAAAAAAGAACTGAGAAAAAAAACTGAAGAAAAATTTAGAAAAAAACTGTGCACAAAAGTGTGGAAAAAAAGAACTGAGAAAAAAACTGATGAAAAAACTGAGCAGAAAAACTGAGCAGAAAAACTGAGAAAAAAAATATTTAAAAAAAACTGAAGAAAAACGGATGAAAAAAACTGAGAAGAAAAATTGAGAAAAAACGACTGCAAAAACTGAAGAAAAACTTAGAAAAATACTGTGAAAAAAAAGAAGAACTGAGAAAAAAAAACTGAAGAAAAACTTAGAAAAAAACTGAAAAAAACTGCAAAAAAGAACTGAGAAAAAAATCTGAAGAAAAAACTGAGCAGAAAAACTGATCAGAAAAACTGAGAAAAAAAACTATTTAAAAAAACTGAAGAAAAACTTAGAAAAAAACTGAGAAGAAAAATTGAGAAAAAACGACTGAAAAAACTGAAGAAAAACTAAGAAAAAAACTGTGAAAAAAATTGTGAAAAAAAAGAACTGAGAAAAAAAACTGAAGAAAAAACTGAGAAGAAAAACTGAGCAGAAAAACTGAGAAAAAAATAACTATTAAAAAAATACTGAAGAAAAACGGAGTAAAAAAACTGAGAAGAAAAATTGAGAAAAAACGATTCAAAAAACTGAAGAAAAACTTAGAAAAAAACTGTGAAAAAAAAGAACTGAGAAAAAAAACTGAAGAAAAACTTAGAAAAAAACTGTGAAAAAAAAGAAGAACTGAGAAAAAAAACTGAAGAAAAACTTAGAAAAAAACTGAAAAAAACTGCAAAAAAAGAACTGAGAAAAAAATCTGAAGAAAAAACTGAGCAGAAAAACTGATCAGAAAAACTGAGAAAAAAAACTATTTAAAAAAACTGAAGAAAAACTTCGAAAAAAACTGAGAAGAAAAATTGAGAAAAAACGATTCAAAAAACTGAAGAAAAACTTAGAAAAAAACTGTGAAAAAAAAGAACTGAGAAAAAAAACTGAAGAAAAATTTAGAAAAAAACTGTGCACAAAAGTGTGGAAAAAAAGAACTGAGAAAAAAACTGATAAAAAACTGAGCAGAAAAACTGAGCAGAAAAACTGAGAAAAAAAACTATTTAAAAAAAACTGAAGAAAAACGGATGAAAAAAACTGAGAAGAAAAATTGAGAAAAAACGACTGAAAAAACTGAAGAAAAACTTAGAAAAATACTGTGAAAAAAAAGAAGAACTGAGAAAAAAAACTGAAGAAAAACTTAGAAAAAAACTGAAAAAAACTGCAAAAAAGACCTGAGAAAAAAATCTGAAGAAAAAACTGAGCAGAAAAACTGATCAGAAAAACTGAGAAAAAAAATTATTTAAAAAAACTGAAGAAAAACGGAGGAAAAAACTGAGAATAAAAATTGAGAAAAAACGACTGAAAAAACTGAAGAAAAACTAAGAAAAAAACTGTGAAAAAAATTGTGAAAAAAAAGAACTGAGAAAAAAAACTGAAGAAAAAACTGAGCAGAAAAACTGAGCAGAAAAATTGAGAAAAAAATAACTATTAAAAAAATACTGAAGAAAAACGGAGTAAAAAAACTGAGAAGAAAAATTGAGAAAAAACGATTCAAAAAACTGAAGAAAAACTAAGAAAAAAACTGTGAAAAAAATTGTGAAAAAAAGAACTGAGAAAAAAAACTGAAGAAAAACTTAGAAAAAAACTGTGCAAAAAACTGTGAAAAAAAAGTATTGAGAAAAAAAACTGAGAAAAAACTGAGCAGAAAAACTGAGCAGAAAAACTGAGAAAAAAATAACTATGAAAAAAATACTGAAGAAAAACGGAGTAAAAAAACTGAGAAGAAAAATTGAGAAAAAACGATTCAAAAAACTGAAGAAAAAGTTAGAAAAAAACTGTGAAAAAAAAGAACTGAGAAAAAAAACTGACGAAAAATTAAAAAAAAAACTGTGCACAAAAGTGTGGAAAAAAAGAACTGAGAAAAAAACTGAGAAAAAACTGAGCAGAAAAACTGAGCAGAAAAACTGAGAAAAAAAACTGTTAAAAAAAACTGAAGAAAAACGGATGAAAAAAACTGAGAAGAAAAATTGAGAAAAAACGACTGAAAAAACTGAAGAAAAACTTAGAAAAATTTAAAAAAATACTGAAGAAAAACGGAGTAAAAAAACTGAGAAGAAAAATTGAGAAAAAACGATTCAAAAAACTGAAGAAAAACTTAGAAAAAAACTGTGAAAAAAAAGAACTGAGAAAAAAAACTGAAGAATAACTTAGAAAAAAACTGAAAAAAACTGCAAAAAAAGAACTGAGAAAAAAATCTGAAGAAAAAACTGAGCAGAAAAACTGATCAGAAAAACTGAGAAAAAAAACTATGTAAAAAAACTGAAGAAAAACGGAGGAAAAAAACTGAGAAGAAAAATTGAGAAAAAAACGACCGAAAAAACTGAAGAAAAACTAAGAAAAAAACTGTGCAAAAAACTGTGAAAAAAAAGAATTGAGAAAAAAAACTGAGAAAAAACTGAGCAGAAAAACTGAGCAGAAAAACTGAGAAAAAAATAACTATGAAAAAAATACTGAAGAAAAACGGAGTAAAAAAACTGAGAAGAAAAATTGAGAAAACACGATTCAAAAAACTGAAGAAAAACTTAGAAAAAAACTGTGAAAAAAAAGAACTGAGAAAAAAAACTGACGAAAAATTTAAAAAAAAACTGTGCACAAAAGTGTGGAAAAAAAGAACTGAGAAAAAAACTGAGAAAAAACTGAGCAGAAAAACTGAGCAGAAAAACTGAGAAAAAAAACTGTTAAAAAAAACTGAAGAAAAACGGATGAAAAAAACTGAGAAGAAAAATTGAGAAAAAACGACTGAAAAAACTGAAGAAAAACTTAGAAAAATTTAAAAAAATACTGAAGAAAAACGGAGTAAAAAAACTGAGAAGAAAAATTGAGAAAAAACGATTCAAAAAACTGAAGAAAAACTTAGAAAAAAACTGTGAAAAAAAAGAACTGAGAAAAAAAACTGAAGAATAACTTAGAAAAAAACTGAAAAAAACTGCAAAAAAAGAACTGAGAAAAAAATCTGAAGAAAAAACTGAGCAGAAAAACTGATCAGAAAAACTGAGAAAAAAAACTATGTAAAAAAACTGAAGAAAAACGGAGGAAAAAAACTGAGAAGAAAAATTGAGAAAAAAACGACCGAAAAAACTGAAGAAAAACTAAGAAAAAAACTGTGAAAAAAATTGTGAAAAAAAAGAACTGAGAAAAAAACCTGAAGAAAAAACTGAGCAGAAAAACTGAGCAGAAAAATTGAGAAAAAAATTACTATTAAAAAAATACTGAAGAAAAACGGAGTAAAAAAACTGAGAAGAAAAATTGAGAAAAAACGATTCAAAAAACTGAAGAAAAACTTAGAAAAAAACTGTGAAAAAAAAGAAGAACTGAGAAAAAAAACTGAAGAAAAACTTAGAAAAAAACTGAAAAAAACTGCAAAAAAGGAACTGAGAAAAAAATCTGAAGAAAAAACTGAGCAGAAAAACTGATCAGAAAAACTGAGAAAAAAAACTATTTAAAAAAACTGAAGAAAAACGGAGGAAAAAAACTGAGAAGAAAAATTGAGAAAAAACGACCGAAAAAACTGAAGAAAAACTAAGAAAAAAACTGTGAAAAAAACTGTGAAAAAAAAGAACTGAGAAAAAAAACTGAAGAAAAAACTGAGCAGAAAAACTGAGCAGAAAAACTGAGAAAAAAATAACTATTAAAAAAATACTGAAGAAAAACTGAGTAAAAAAACTAAGAAAAATTGAGAAAAAACGATTCAAAAAACTGAAGAAAAACTTAGAAAAAAACTGTGAAAAAAAAGAACTGAGAAAAAAAACTGAAGAAAAATTTAGAAAAAAACTGTGCACAAAAGTGTGGAAAAAAAGAACTGAGAAAAAAACTGATAAAAAACTGAGCAGAAAAACTGATCAGAAAAACTGAGAAAAAAAACTATTATCCGTTTTTCTTCAGTTTTTTAAATAGTTTTTTTTCTCAGTTTTTCTGATCAGTTTCTCAGTTCTTTTTTGCAGTTTTTTTCAATTTTTTTCTATATTTTTCTTCAGTTTTTTTTCTCAGTTCTTCTTTTTTTTCACAGTATTTTTCTAAGTTTTTCTTCAGTTTTTTCAGTCGTTTTTTCTCAATTTTTCTTCTCAGTTTTTTTCCTCCGTTTTTCTTCAGTTTTTTTTAAATAGTTTTTTTCTCAGTATTTCTGCTCAGTTTTTTATCAGTTTTTTTCTCAGTTCTTTTTTTCCACACTTTTGTGCACAGTTTTTTTCTAAATTTTTCTTCAGTTTTTTTTCTCAGTTCTTTTTTTTCACAGTTTTTTTCTAAGTTTTTCTTCAGTTTTTTGAATCGTTTTTTCTCAATTTTTCTTCTCAGTTTTTTTACTCCGTTTTTCTTCAGTATTTTTTTAATAGTTATTTTTTTCTCAGTTTTTCTGCTCAGTTTTTCTGCTCAGTTTTTTCTTCAGTTTTTTTTCTCAGTTCTTTTTTTTCAGTTTTTTTCTAAGTTTTTCTTCAGTTTTTTGAATCGTTTTTTCTCAATTTTTCTTCTCAGTTTTTTTACTCCGTTTTTCTTCAGTATTTTTTTAATAGTTATTTTTTTCTCAGTTTTTCTGCTCAGTTTTTCTGCTCAGTTTTTTCTTCAGTTTTTTTTCTCAGTTCTTTTTTTTCACAATTTTTTTCACAGTTTTTTTCTTAGTTTTTCTTCAGTTTTTTCAGTCGTTTTTTCTCGATTTTTCTTCTCAGTTTTTTTCCTCCGTTTTTCTTCAGTTTTTTTAAATAGTTTTTTTTCTCAGTTTTTCTGATCAGTTTTTCTGCTCAGTTTTTTCTTCAGTTTTTTTCTCAGTTCTTTTTTGCAGTTTTTTTCAGTTTTTTTCTAAGTTTTTCTTCAGTTTTTTTTCTCAGTTCTTTTTTTCCACACTTTTGTGCACAGTTTTTTTCTAAATTTTTCTTCAGTTTTTTTTCTCAGTTCTTTTTTTTCACAGTTTTTTTCTAAGTTTTTCTTCAGTTTTTTGAATCGTTTTTTCTCAATTTTTCTTCTCAGTTTTTTTACTCCGTTTTTCTTCAGTATTTTTTTAATAGTTATTTTTTTCTCAGTTTTTCTGCTCAGTTTTTCTGCTCAGTTTTTTCTTCAGTTTTTTTTCTCAGTTCTTTTTTTTCACAATTTTTTTCACAGTTTTTTTCTTAGTTTTTCTTCAGTTTTTTCAGTCGTTTTTTCTCGATTTTTCTTCTCAGTTTTTTTCCTCCGTTTTTCTTCAGTTTTTTTAAATAGTTTTTTTTCTCAGTTTTTCTGATCAGTTTTTCTGCTCAGTTTTTTCTTCAGATTTTTTTCTCAGTTCTTTTTTTGCAATTTTTTTCAGTTTTTTTCTAAGTTTTTCTTCTCAGTTCTTCTTTTTTTTCAGTTTTTTTCTAAGATTTTCTTCAGTTTTTTTTCTCAGTTCTTTTTTTTCACAGTTTTTTTCTAAGTTTTTCTTCAGTTTTTTGAATCGTTTTTTCTCAATTTTTCTTCTCAGTTTTTTTACTCCGTTTTTCTTCAGTATTTTTTTAATAGTTATTTTTTTCTCAGTTTTTCTGCTCAGTTTTTCTGCTCAGTTTTTTCTTCAGTTTATTTTCTCAGTTCTTTTTTTTCACAATTTTTTTCAAGAAAAAAACTGTGCACAAAAGTGTGGAAAAAAAGAACTGAGAAAAAAACTGAGAAAAAACTGAGCAGAAAAACTGAGCAGAAAAACTGAGAAAAAAACTGTTAAAAAAAACTGAAGAAAAACGGATGAAAAAAACTGAGAAGAAAAATTGAGAAAAAACGACTGAAAAAACTGAAGAAAAACTTAGAAAAATACTGTGAAAAAAAAGAAGAACTGAGAAAAAAATCTGAAGAAAAACTTAGAAAAAAACTGAAAAAAACTGCAAAAAAGAACTGAGAAAAAAATCTGAAGAATAAACTGAGCAGAAAAACTGATCAGAAAAACTGAGAAAAAAAACTATTTAAAAAAACTGAGAAGAAAAATTGAGAAAAAACGATTCAAAAAACTGAAGAAAAACTTAGAAAAAAACTGTGAAAAAATAGAACTGAGAAAAAAAACTGAAGAAAAACTTAGAAAAAAACTGTGAAAAAAAGAAGAACTGAGAAAAAAAACTGAAGAAAATCTTATAAAAAAACTGAAAAAAACTGCAAAAAAAGAACTGAGAAAAAAATCTGAAGAAAAAACTGAGCAGAAAAACTGATCAGAAAAACTGAGAAAAAAAACTATGTAAAAAAACTGAAGAAAAACGGAGGAAAAAAACTGAGAAGAAAAATTGAGAAAAAACGACCGAAAAAACTGAAGAAAAACTAAGAAAAAAACTGTGAAAAAAATTGTGAAAAAAAAGAACTGAGAAAAAAACTGAAGAAAAAACTGAGCAGAAAAACTGAGCAGAAAAATTGAGAAAAAAATAACTATTAAAAAAATACTGAAGAAAAACAGAGTAAAAAAACTGAGAAGAAAAATTGAGAAAAAACGATTCAAAAAACTGAAGAAAAACTTAGAAAAAAACTGTGAAAAAAAAGAACTGAGAAAAAAAACTGAAGAAAAATTTAGAAAAAAACTGTGAAAAAAAAGAACTGAGAAAAAAAACTGAAGAAAAACTTAGAAAAAAACTGAAAAAAACTGCAAAAAAAGAACTGAGAAAAAAATCTGAAGAAAAAACTGAGCAGAAAAACTGATCAGAAAAACTGAGAAAAAAAACTATTTAAAAAAACTGAAGAAAAACGGAGGAAAAAAACTGAGAAGAAAAATTGAGAAAAAACGACCGAAAAAACTGAAGAAAAACTAAGAAAAAAACTGAAAAAAATTGTGAAAAAAAAGAACTGAGAAAAAAAACTGAAGAAAAAACTGAGCAGAAAAACTGAGCAGAAAAACTGAGACAAAAATAACTATTAAAAAAATACTGAAGAAAAACGGAGTAAAAAAACTGAGAAGAAAAATTGAGAAAAAACGATTAAAAAACTGAAGAAAAACTTAGAACAAAACTGTGAAAAAAAAGAACTGAGAAAAAAAACTGAAGAAAAATTTAGAAAAAAACTGTGCACAAAAGTGTGGAAAAAAAGAACTGAGAAAAAAACTGAGAAAAAACTGAGCATAAAAACTGAGCAGAAAAACTGAGAAAAAAAACTGTTAAAAAAAACTGAAGAAAAACGGATGAAAAAAACTTAGAAGAAAAATTGAGAAAAAACGACTGAAAAAACTGAAGAAAAACTTAGAAAAAAACTGAAAAAAACTGCAAAAAAGAACTGAGAAAAAAAATCTGAAGAAAAAACTGAGCAGAAAAACTGATCAGAAAAACTGAGAAAAAAAACTATTTAAAAAAACTGAAGAAAAACGGAGGAAAAAAACTGAGAAGAAAAATTGAGAAAAAACGACTGAAAAAACTGAAGAAAAACTAAGAAAAAAACTGTGAAAAAAATTGTGAAAAAAAAGAACTGAGAAAAAAAACTGAAGAAAAAACTGAGCAGAAAAACTGAGCAGAAAAACTGAGAAAAAAATAACTATTAAAAAAATACTGAAGAAAAACGGAGTAAAAAAACTGAGAAGAAAAATTGAGAAAAAACGATTCAAAAAACTGAAGAAAAACTTAGAAAAAAACTGTGAAAAAAAAGAACTGAGAAAAAAAACTGACGAAAAATTTAAAAAAAAACTGTGCACAAAAGTGTGGAAAAAAAGAACTGAGAAAAAAACTGAGAAAAAACTGAGCAGAAAAACTGAGCAGAAAAACTGAGAAAAAAAACTGTTAAAAAAAACTGAAGAAAAACGGATGAAAAAAACTGAGAAGAAAAATTGAGAAAAAACGACTGAAAAAACTGAAGAAAAACTTAGAAAAATTTAAAAAAATACTGAAGAAAAACGGAGTAAAAAAACTGAGAAGAAAAATTGAGAAAAAACGATTCAAAAAACTGAAGAAAAACTTAGAAAAAAACTGTGAAAAAAAAGAACTGAGAAAAAAACTGAAGAAAAACTTAGAAAAAACTGTGAAAAAAAGAAGAACTGAGAAAAAAAACTGAAGAATAACTTAGAAAAAAACTGAAAAAAACTGCAAAAAAAGAACTGAGAAAAAAATCTGAAGAAAAAACTGAGCAGAAAAACTGATCAGAAAAACTGAGAAAAAAAACTATGTAAAAAAACTGAAGAAAAACGGAGGAAAAAAACTGAGAAGAAAAATTGAGAAAAAACGACCGAAAAATCTGAAGAAAAACTAAGAAAAAAACTGTGAAAAAAACTGTGAAAAAAAAGAACTGAGAAAAAAAACTGAAGAAAAAAGTGAGCAGAAAAACTGAGCAGAAAAACTGAGAAAAAAATAACTATTAAAAAAATACTGAAGAAAAACTGAGTAAAAAAACTAAGAAAAATTGAGAAAAAACGATTCAAAAAACTGAAGAAAAACTTAGAAAAAAACTGAAAAAAAAGAACTGAGAAAAAAAACTGAAGAAAAATTTAGAAAAAAACTGTGCACAAAAGTGTGGAAAAAAAGAACTGAGAAAAAAACTGATAAAAAACTGAGCAGAAAAACTGATCAGAAAAACTGAGAAAAAAAACTATTATCCGTTTTTCTTCAGTTTTTTTAAATAGTTTTTTTTCTCAGTTTTTCTGATCAGTTTCTCAGTTCTTTTTTGCAGTTTTTTTCAATTTTTTTCTATATTTTTCTTCAGTTTTTTTTCTCAGTTCTTCTTTTTTTTCACAGTATTTTTCTAAGTTTTTCTTCAGTTTTTTCAGTCGTTTTTTCTCAATATTTCTTCTCAGTTTTTTTCCTCCGTTTTTCTTCAGTTTTTTTTAAATACTTTTTTTCTCAGTATCTCTGCTCAGTTTTTTATCAGTTTTTTTCTCAGTTCTTTTTTTCCACACTTTTGTGCACAGTTTTTTTCTAAATTTTTCTTCAGTTTTTTTTCTCAGTTCTTTTTTTTCACAGTTTTTTTCTAAGTTTTTCTTCAGTTTTTTGAATCGTTTTTTCTCAATTTTTCTTCTCAGTTTTTTTACTCCGTTTTTCTTCAGTATTTTTTTAATAGTTATTTTTTTCTCAG
The DNA here is from genome assembly GCF_044704955.1 of Pristiophorus japonicus. Classification (NCBI taxonomy): domain Eukaryota; kingdom Metazoa; phylum Chordata; class Chondrichthyes; family Pristiophoridae; genus Pristiophorus; species Pristiophorus japonicus. The sequence goes on along the minus strand of NW_027250734.1, from coordinate 1,319,557 downwards.
TTTTTCTGCTCAGTTTTTCTGCTCAGTTTTTTCTTCAGTTTTTTTTCTCAGTTCTTTTTTTTCACAATTTTTTTCACAGTTTTTTTCTTAGTTTTTCTTCAGTTTTTTCAGTCGTTTTTTCTCGATTTTTCTTCTCAGTTTTTTTCCTCCGTTTTTCTTCAGTTTTTTTAAATAGTTTTTTTTCTCAGTTTTTCTGATCAGTTTTTCTGCTCAGTTTTTTCTTCAGATTTTTTTCTCAGTTCTTTTTTTGCAATTTTTTTCAGTTTTTTTCTAAGTTTTTCTTCAGTTTTTTTTCTCAGTTCTTCTTTTTTTTCAGTTTTTTTCTAAGATTTTCTTCAGTTTTTTTTCTCAGTTCTTTTTTTTCACAGTTTTTTTCTAAGTTTTTCTTCAGTTTTTTGAATCGTTTTTTCTCAATTTTTCTTCTCAGTTTTTTTACTCCGTTTTTCTTCAGTATTTTTTTAATAGTTATTTTTTTCTCAGTTTTTCTGCTCAGTTTTTCTGCTCAGTTTTTTCTTCAGTTTTTTTTCTCAGTTCTTTTTTTTCACAATTTTTTTCAAGAAAAAAACTGTGCACAAAAGTGTGGAAAAAAAGAACTGAGAAAAAAACTGAGAAAAAACTGAGCAGAAAAACTGAGCAGAAAAACTGAGAAAAAAAACTGTTAAAAAAAAACTGAAGAAAAACGGATGAAAAAAACTGAGAAGAAAAATTGAGAAAAAACGACTGAAAAAACAGAAGAAAAACTTAGAAAAATACTGTGAAAAAAAAGAAGAACTGAGAAAAAAATCTGAAGAAAAACTTAGAAAAAAACTGAAAAAAACTGCAAAAAAGAACTGAGAAAAAAATCTGAAGAATAAACTGAGCAGAAAAACTGATCAGAAAAACTGAGAAAAAAAACTATGTAAAAAAACTGAAGAAAAACGGAGGAAAAAAACTGAGAAGAAAAATTGAGAAAAAACGACCGAAAAAACTGAAGAAAAACTAAGAAAAAAACTGTGAAAAAAATTGTGAAAAAAAAGAACTGAGAAAAAAACTGAAGAAAAAACTGAGCAGAAAAACTGAGCAGAAAAATTGAGAAAAAAATAACTATTAAAAAAATACTGAAGAAAAACAGAGTAAAAAAAATGAGAAGAAAAATTGAGAAAAAACGATTCAAAAAACTGAAGAAAAACTTAGAAAAAAACTGTGAAAAAAAAGAACTGAGAAAAAAAACTGAAGAAAAACTTAGAAAAAAACTGTGAAAAAAAAGAAGAACTGAGAAAAAAAACTGAAGAAAAACTTAGAAAAAAACTGAAAAAAACTGCAAAAAAAGAACTGAGAAAAAAATCTGAAGAAAAAACTGAGCAGAAAAACTGATCAGAAAAACTGAGAAAAAAAACTATTTAAAAAAACTGAAGAAAAACTTAGAAAAAAACTGAGAAGAAAAATTGAGAAAAAACGACTGAAAAAACTGAAGAAAAACTAAGAAAAAAACTGTGAAAAAAATTGTGAAAAAAAAGAACTGAGAAAAAAAACTGAAGAATAACTGAGCAGAAAAACTGAGCAGAAAAACTGAGAAAAAAATAACTTAAAAAAATACTGAAGAAAAACGGAGTAAAAAAACTGAGAAGAAAAATTGAGAAAAAACGATTCAAAAAACTGAAGAAAAACTTAGAAAAAAACTGTGAAAAAAAAGAACTGAGAAAAAAAACTGACGAAAAATTAAAAAAAAAACTGTGCACAAAAGTGTGGAAAAAAAGAACTGAGAAAAAAACTGAGAAAAAACTGAGCAGAAAAACTGAGCAGAAAAACTGAGAAAAAAAACTGTTAAAAAAAACGGAAGAAAAACGGATGAAAAAAACTGAGAAGAAAAATTGAGAAAAAACGACTGAAAAAACTGAAGAAAAACTTAGAAAAATTTAAAAAAATACTGAAGAAAAACGGAGTAAAAAAACTGAGAAGAAAAATTGAGAAAAAACGATTCAAAAAACTGAAGAAAAATTTAGAAAAAAACTGTGAGAAAAAAGAACTGAGAAAAAAAACTGAAGAAAAACTTAGAAAAAACTGTGAAAAAAAGAAGAACTGAGAAAAAAAACTGAAGAATAACTTAGAAAAAAACTGAAAAAAACTGCAAAAAAAGAACTGAGAAAAAAATCTGAAGAAAAAACTGAGCAGAAAAACTGATCAGAAAAACTGAGAAAAAAAACTATGTAAAAAAACTGAAGAAAAACGGAGGAAAAAAACTGAGAAGAAAAATTGAGAAAAAACGACCGAAAAAACTGAAGAAAAACTAAGAAAAAAACTGTGAAAAAAATTGTTAAAAAAAAGAACTGAGAAAAAAAGCTGAAGAAAAAACTGAGCAGAAAAACTGAGCAGAAAAATTGAGAAAAAAATTACTATTAAAAAAATACTGAAGAAAAACGGAGTAAAAAAACTGAGAAGAAAAATTGAGAAAAAACGATTCAAAAAACTGAAGAAAAACTTAGAAAAAAACTTTGAAAAAAAAGAACTGAGAAAAAAAACTGACGAAAAACTTAGAAAAAAACTGTGAAAAAAAAGAAGAACTGAGAAAAAAAACTGAAGAAAAACTTAGAAAAAAACTGAAAAAAACTGCAAAAAAGGAACTGAGAAAAAAATCTGAAGAAAAAACTGAGCAGAAAAACTGATCAGAAAAACTGAGAAAAAAAACTATTTAAAAAAACTGAAGAAAAACGGAGGAAAAAAACTGAGAAGAAAAATTGAGAAAAAACGACCGAAAAAACTGAAGAAAAACTAAGAAAAAAACTGTGAAAAAAACTGTGAAAAAAAAGAACTGAGAAAAAAAACTGAAGAAAAAACTGAGCAGAAAAACTGAGCAGAAAAACTGAGAAAAAAATAACTATTAAAAAAATACTGAAGAAAAACTGAGTAAAAAAACTAAGAAAAATTGAGAAAAAACGATTCAAAAAACTGAAGAAAAACTTAGAAAAAAACTGAAAAAAAAGAACTGAGAAAAAAAACTGAAGAAAAATTTAGAAAAAAACTGTGCACAAAAGTGTGGAAAAAAAGAACTGAGAAAAAAACTGATAAAAAACTGAGCAGAAAAACTGATCAGAAAAACTGAGAAAAAAAACTATTATCCGTTTTTCTTCAGTTTTTTTAAATAGTTTTTTTTCTCAGTTTTTCTGATCAGTTTCTCAGTTCTTTTTTGCAGTTTTTTTCAATTTTTTTCTATATTTTTCTTCAGTTTTTTTTCTCAGTTCTTCTTTTTTTTCACAGTATTTTTCTAAGTTTTTCTTCAGTTTTTTCAGTCGTTTTTTCTCAATTTTTCTTCTCAGTTTTTTTCCTCCGTTTTTCTTCAGTTTTTTTTAAATAGTTTTTTTCTCAGTATTTCTGCTCAGTTTTTTATCAGTTTTTTTCTCAGTTCTTTTTTTCCACACTTTTGTGCACAGTTTTTTTCTAAATTTTTCTTCAGTTTTTTTTCTCAGTTCTTTTTTTTCACAGTTTTTTTCTAAGTTTTTCTTCAGTTTTTTGAATCGTTTTTTCTCAATTTTTCTTCTCAGTTTTTTTACTCCGTTTTTCTTCAGTATTTTTTTAATAGTTATTTTTTTCTCAGTTTTTCTGCTCAGTTTTTCTGCTCAGTTTTTTCTTCAGTTTTTTTTCTCAGTTCTTTTTTTTCACAATTTTCTTCACAGTTTTTTTCTTAGTTTTTCTTCAGTTTTTTCAGTCGTTTTTTCTCGATTTTTCTTCTCAGTTTTTTTCCTCCGTTTTTCTTCAGTTTTTTTAAATAGTTTTTTTTCTCAGTTTTTCTGATCAGTTTTTCTGCTCAGTTTTTTCTTCAGATTTTTTTCTCAGTTCTTTTTTGCAGTTTTTTTTCAGTTTTTTTCTAAGTTTTTCTTCAGTTTTTTTTCTCAGTTCTTTTTTTTCATTTTTTCTTAGTTTTTCTTCAGTTTTTTCGGTCGTTTTTTCTCAATTTTTCTTCTCAGTTTTTTTCCTCCGTTTTTCTTCAGTTTTTTTAAATAGTTTTTTTTCTCAGTTTTTCTGATCAGTTTTTCTGCTCAGTTTTTTCTTCAGATTTTTTTCTCAGTTCTTTTTTTGCAATTTTTTTCAGTTTTTTTCTAAGTTTTTCTTCAGTTTTTTTTCTCAGTTCTTCTTTTTTTTCAGTTTTTTTCTAAGTTTTTCTTCAGTTTTTTTTCTCAGTTCTTTTTTTTCACAGTTTTTTTCTAAGTTTTTCTTCAGTTTTTTGAATCGTTTTTTCTCAATTTTTCTTCTCAGTTTTTTTACTCCGTTTTTCTTCAGTATTTTTTTAATAGTTATTTTTTTCTCAGTTTTTCTGCTCAGTTTTTCTGCTCAGTTTTTTCTTCAGTTTTTTTTCTCAGTTCTTTTTTTTCACAATTTTTTTCAAGAAAAAAACTGTGCACAAAAGTGTGGAAAAAAAGAACTGAGAAAAAAACTGAGAAAAAACTGAGCAGAAAAACTGAGCAGAAAAACTGAGAAAAAAAACTGTTAAAAAAAAACTGAAGAAAAACGGATTAAAAAAACTGAGAAGAAAAATTGAGAAAAAACGACTGAAAAAACTGAAGAAAAACTTAGAAAAATACTGTGAAAAAAAAGAAGAACTGAGAAAAAAATCTGAAGAAAAACTTAGAAAAAAACTGAAAAAAACTGCAAAAAAGAACTGAGAAAAAAATCTGAAGAATAAACTGAGCAGAAAAACTGATCAGAAAAACTGAGAAAAAAAACTATTTAAAAAAACTGAGAAGAAAAATTGAGAAAAAACGATTCAAAAAACTGAAGAAAAACTTAGAAAAAAACTGTGAAAAAATAGAACTGAGAAAAAAAACTGAAGAAAAACTTAGAAAAAAACTGTGAAAAAAGAAGAACTGAGAAAAAAAACTGAAGAAAATATTAGAAAAAAACTGAAAAAAACTGCAAAAAAAGAACTGAGAAAAAAATCTGAAGAAAAAACTGAGCAGAAAAACTGATCAGAAAAACTGAGAAAAAAAACTATGTAAAAAAACTGAAGAAAAACGGAGGAAAAAAACTGAGAAGAAAAATTGAGAAAAAACGACCGAAAAAACTGAAGAAAAACTAAGAAAAAAACTGTGAAAAAAATTGTGAAAAAAAAGAACTGAGAAACAAACTGAAGAAAAAACTGAGCAGAAAAACTGAGCAGAAAAATTGAGAAAAAAATAACTATTAAAAAAATACTGAAGAAAAACAGAGTAAAAAAACTGAGAAGAAAAATTGAGAAAAAACGATTCAAAAAACTGAAGAAAAACTTAGAAAAAAACTGTGAAAAAAAAGAACTGAGAAAAAAAACTGAAGAAAAATTTAGAAAAAAACTGTGAAAAAAAAGAAGAACTGAGAAAAAAAACTGAAGAAAAACTTAGAAAAAAACTGAAAAAAACTGCAAAAAAAGAACTGAGAAAAAAATCTGAAGAAAAAACTGAGCAGAAAAACTGATCAGAAAAACTGAGAAAAAAAACTATTTAAAAAAACTGAAGAAAAACGGAGGAAAAAAACTGAGAAGAAAAATTGAGAAAAAACGACCGAAAAAACTGAAGAAAAACTAAGAAAAAAACTGTGAAAAAAATTGTGAAAAAAAAGAACTGAGAAAAAAAACTGAAGAAAAAACTGAGCAGAAAAACTGAGCAGAAAAACTGAGACAAAAATAACTATTAAAAAAATACTGAAGAAAAACGGAGTAAAAAAACTGAGAAGAAAAATTGAGAAAAAACGATTCAAAAAACTGAAGAAAAACTTAGAACAAAACTGTGAAAAAAAAGAACTGAGAAAAAAAACTGAAGAAAAATTTAGAAAAAAACTGTGCACAAAAGTGTGGAAAAAAAGAACTGAGAAAAAAACTGAGAAAAAACTGAGCAGAAAAACTGAGCAGAAAAACTGAGAAAAAAAACTGTTAAAAAAAAACTGAAGAAAAACGGATGAAAAAAACTTAGAAGAAAAATTGAGAAAAAACGACTGAAAAAACTGAAGAAAAACTTAGAAAAATACTGTGAAAAAAAAGAAGAACTGAGAAAAAAAACTGAAGAAAAACTTAGAAAAAAACTGAAAAAAACTGCAAAAAGGAACTGAGAAAAAAATCTGAAGAAAAAACTGAGCAGAAAAACTGATCAGAAAAACTGAGAAAAAAAATTATTTAAAAAAACTGAAGAAAAACGGAGGAAAAAAACTGAGAAGAAAAATTTAGAAAAAACGACTGAAAATACTGAAGAAAAACTAAGAAAAAAACTGAAGAAAAATGGATGTAAAAAACTGAGAAGAAAAATTGAGAAAAAACGACTGAAAAAACTGAAGAAAAACTTAGAAAAATACTGTGAAAAAAAAGAAGAACTGAGAAAAAAAACTGAAGAAAAACTTAGAAAAAAACTGAAAAAAACTGCAAAAAAGAACTGAGAAAAAAATCTGAAGAAAAAACTGAGCAGAAAAACTGATCAGAAAAACTGAGAAAAAAAACTATTTAAAAAAACTGAAGAAAAACGGAGGAAAAAAACTGAGAAGAAAAATTGAGAAAAAACGACTGAAAAAACTGAAGAAAAACTAAGAAAAAAACTGTGAAAAAAATTGTGAAAAAAAAGAACTGAGAAAAAAAACTGAAGAAAAAACTGAGCAGAAAAACTGAGCAGAAAAACTGAGAAAAAAATAACTATTAAAAAAATACTGAAGAAAAACAGAGTAAAAAAACTGAGAAGAAAAATTGAGAAAAAACGATTCAAAAAACTGAAGAAAAACTTAGAAAAAATCTGTGAAAATAAAGAACTGAGAAAAAAAACTGAAGAAAAATGAAAAAAAGAAGAACTGAGAAAAAAAACTGAAGAATAACTTAGAAAAAAACTGAAAAAAATGCAAAAAAAGAACTGAGAAAAAAATCTGAAGAAAAAACTGAGCAGAAAAACTGATCAGAAAAACTGAGAAAAAAAACTATTTAAAAAAACTGAAGAAAAACGGAGGAAAAAAACTGAGAAGAAAAATTGAGAAAAAACGACCGAAAAAACTGAAGAAAAACTAAGAAAAAAACTGTGAAAAAAATTGTGAAAAAAAAGAACTGAGAAAAAAAACTGAAGAAAAAACTGAGCAGAAAAACTGAGCAGAAAAACTGAGAAAAAAATAACTATTAAAAAAATACTGAAGAAAAACGGAGTAAAAAAACTGAGAAGAAAAATTGAGAAAAAACGATTCAAAAAACTGAAGAAAAACTTAGAAAAAAACTGTGAAAAAAAAGAACTGAGAAAAAAAACTGAAGAAAATCTTAGAAAAAAACTGAAAAAAAAGAAGAACTGAGAAAAAAAACTGAAGAAAAACTTAGAAAAAAATGAAAAAAACTGCAAAGAAAGAACTGAGAAAAAAATCTGAAGAAAAAACTGAGCAGAAAAACTGATCAGAAAAACTGAGAAAAAAAACTATTTAAAAAAACTGAAGAAAAACGGAGGAAAAAAACTGAGAAGAAAAATTGAGAAAAAACGACCGAAAAAACTGAAGAAAAACTAAGAAAAAAACTGTGAAAAAAATTGTGAAAAAAAAGAACTGAGAAAAAAAACTGAAGAAAAAACTGAGCAGAAAAACTGAGCAGAAAAACTGAGAAAAAAATAACTATTAAAAAAATACTGAAGAAAAACGGAGTAAAAAAACTGAGAAGAAAAATTGAGAAAAAAAGATTCAAAAAACTGAAGAAAAACTTAGAAAAAAACTGTGAAAAAAAAGAACTGAGAAAAAAAACTGAAGAAAAATTTAGAAAAAAACTGTGCACAAAAGTGTGGAAAAAAAGAACTGAGAAAAAAACTGATAAAAAACTGAGCAGAAAAACTGATCAGAAAAACTGAGAAAAAAAACTATTATCCGTTTTTCTTCAGTTTTTTTAAATAGTTTTTTTTCTCAGTTTTTCTGATCAGTTTCTCAGTTCTTTTTTGCAGTTTTTTTCAATTTTTTTCTATATTTTTCTTCAGTTTTTTTTCTCAGTTCTTCTTTTTTTTCACAGTATTTTTCTAAGTTTTTCTTCAGTTTTTTCAGTCGTTTTTTCTCAATTTTTCTTCTCAGTTTTTTTCCTCCGTTTTTCTTCAGTTTTTTTTAAATAGTTTTTTTCTCAGTATTTCTGCTCAGTTTTTTATCAGTTTTTTTCTCAGTTCTTTTTTTCCACACTTTTGTGCACAGTTTTTTTCTAAATTTTTCTTCAGTTTTTTTTCTCAGTTCTTTTTTTTCACAGTTTTTTTCTAAGTTTTTCTTCAGTTTTTTGAATCGTTTTTTCTCAATTTTTCTTCTCAGTTTTTTTACTCCGTTTTTCTTCAGTATTTTTTTAATAGTTATTTTTTTCTCAGTTTTTCTGCTCAGTTTTTCTGCTCAGTTTTTTCTTCAGTTTTTTTTCTCAGTTCTTTTTTTTCACAATTTTCTTCACAGTTTTTTTCTTAGTTTTTCTTCAGTTTTTTCAGTCGTTTTTTCTCGATTTTTCTTCTCAGTTTTTTTCCTCCGTTTTTCTTCAGTTTTTTTAAATAGTTTTTTTTCTCAGTTTTTCTGATCAGTTTTTCTGCTCAGTTTTTTCTTCAGATTTTTTTCTCAGTTCTTTTTTGCAGTTTTTTTTCAGTTTTTTTCTAAGTTTTTCTTCAGTTTTTTTTCTCAGTTCTTTTTTTTCATTTTTTCTTAGTTTTTCTTCAGTTTTTTCGGTCGTTTTTTCTCAATTTTTCTTCTCAGTTTTTTTCCTCCGTTTTTCTTCAGTTTTTTTAAATAGTTTTTTTTCTCAGTTTTTCTGATCAGTTTTTCTGCTCAGTTTTTTCTTCAGATTTTTTTCTCAGTTCTTTTTTTGCAATTTTTTTCAGTTTTTTTCTAAGTTTTTCTTCAGTTTTTTTTCTCAGTTCTTCTTTTTTTTCAGTTTTTTTCTAAGTTTTTCTTCAGTTTTTTTTCTCAGTTCTTTTTTTTCACAGTTTTTTTCTAAGTTTTTCTTCAGTTTTTTGAATCGTTTTTTCTCAATTTTTCTTCTCAGTTTTTTTACTCCGTTTTTCTTCAGTATTTTTTTAATAGTTATTTTTTTCTCAGTTTTTCTGCTCAGTTTTTCTGCTCAGTTTTTTCTTCAGTTTTTTTTCTCAGTTCTTTTTTTTCACAATTTTTTTCAAGAAAAAAACTGTGCACAAAAGTGTGGAAAAAAAGAACTTAGAAAAAAACTGAGAAAAAACTGAGCAGAAAAACTGAGCAGAAAAACTGAGAAAAAAAACTGTTAAAAAAAAACTGAAGAAAAACGGATTAAAAAAACTGAGAAGAAAAATTGAGAAAAAACGACTGAAAAAACTGAAGAAAAACTTAGAAAAATACTGTGAAAAAAAAGAAGAACTGAGAAAAAAATCTGAAGAAAAACTTAGAAAAAAACTGAAAAAAACTGCAAAAAAGAACTGAGAAAAAAATCTGAAGAAAAAACTGAGCAGAAAAACTGATCAGAAAAACTGAGAAAAAAAACTATGTAAAAAAACTGAAGAAAAACGGAGGAAAAAAACTGAGAAGAAAAATTGAGAAAAAACGACCGAAAAAACTGAAGAAAAACTAAGAAAAAAACTGTGAAAAAAATTGTGAAAAAAAAGAACTGAGAAACAAACTGAAGAAAAAACTGAGCAGAAAAACTGAGCAGAAAAATTGAGAAAAAAATAACTATTAAAAAAATACTGAAGAAAAACAGAGTAAAAAAACTGAGAAGAAAAATTGAGAAAAAACGATTCAAAAAACTGAAGAAAAACTTAGAAAAAAACTGTGAAAAAAAAGAACTGAGAAAAAAAACTGAAGAAAAATTTAGAAAAAAACTGTGAAAAAAAAGAAGAACTGAGAAAAAAAACTGAAGAAAAACTTAGAAAAAAACTGAAAAAAACTGCAAAAAAAGAACTGAGAAAAAAATCTGAAGAAAAAACTGAGCAGAAAAACTGATCAGAAAAACTGAGAAAAAAAACTATTTAAAAAAACTGAAGAAAAACGGAGGAAAAAAACTGAGAAGAAAAATTGAGAAAAAACGACCGAAAAAACTGAAGAAAAACTAAGAAAAAAACTGTGAAAAAAATTGTGAAAAAAAAGAACTGAGAAAAAAAACTGAAGAAAAAACTGAGCAGAAAAACTGAGCAGAAAAACTGAGACAAAAATAACTATTAAAAAAATACTGAAGAAAAACGGAGTAAAAAAACTGAGAAGAAAAATTGAGAAAAAACGATTCAAAAAACTGAAGAAAAACTTAGAACAAAACTGTGAAAAAAAAGAACTGAGAAAAAAAACTGAAGAAAAATTTAGAAAAAAACTGTGCACAAAAGTGTGGAAAAAAAGAACTGAGAAAAAAACTGAGAAAAAACTGAGCAGAAAAACTGAGCAGAAAAACTGAGAAAAAAAACTGTTAAAAAAAAACTGAAGAAAAACGGATGAAAAAAACTTAGAAGAAAAATTGAGAAAAAACGACTGAAAAAACTGAAGAAAAACTTAGAAAAATACTGTGAAAAAAAAGAAGAACTGAGAAAAAAAACTGAAGAAAAACTTAGAAAAAAACTGAAAAAAACTGCAAAAAAGAACTGAGAAAAAAATCTGAAGAAAAAACTGAGCAGAAAAACTGATCAGAAAAACTGAGAAAAAAAATTATTTAAAAAAACTGAAGAAAAACGGAGGAAAAAAACTGAGAAGAAAAATTTAGAAAAAACGACTGAAAATACTGAAGAAAAACTAAGAAAAAAACTGAAGAAAAATGGATGTAAAAAACTGAGAAGAAAAATTGAGAAAAAACGACTGAAAAAACTGAAGAAAAACTTAGAAAAATACTGTGAAAAAAAAGAAGAACTGAGAAAAAAAACTGAAGAAAAACTTAGAAAAAAACTGAAAAAAACTGCAAAAAAGAACTGAGAAAAAAATCTGAAGAAAAAACTGAGCAGAAAAACTGATCAGAAAAACTGAGAAAAAAAACTATTTAAAAAAACTGAAGAAAAACGGAGGAAAAAAACTGAGAAGAAAAATTGAGAAAAAACGACTGAAAAAACTGAAGAAAAACTAAGAAAAAAACTGTGAAAAAAATTGTGAAAAAAAAGAACTGAGAAAAAAAACTGAAGAAAAAACTGAGCAGAAAAACTGAGCAGAAAAACTGAGAAAAAAATAACTATTAAAAAAATACTGAAGAAAAACAGAGTAAAAAAACTGAGAAGAAAAATTGAGAAAAAACGATTCAAAAAACTGAAGAAAAACTTAGAAAAAATCTGTGAAAATAAAGAACTGAGAAAAAAAACTGAAGAAAAATGAAAAAAAGAAGAACTGAGAAAAAAAACTGAAGAATAACTTAGAAAAAAACTGAAAAAAATGCAAAAAAAGAACTGAGAAAAAAAACTGAAGAAAAAACTGAGCAGAAAAACTGAGCAGAAAAACTGAGAAAAAAATAACTATTAAAAAAATACTGAAGAAAAACGGAGTAAAAAAACTGAGAAGAAAAATTGAGAAAAAACGATTCAAAAAACTGAAGAAAAACTTAGAAAAAAACTGTGAAAAAAAAGAACTGAGAAAAAAAACTGAAGAAAATCTTAGAAAAAAACTGAAAAAAAAGAAGAACTGAGAAAAAAAACTGAAGAAAAACTTAGAAAAAAATGAAAAAAACTGCAAAGAAAGAACTGAGAAAAAAATCTGAAGAAAAAACTGAGCAGAAAAACTGATCAGAAAAACTGAGAAAAAAAACTATTTAAAAAAACTGAAGAAAAACGGAGGAAAAAAACTGAGAAGAAAAATTGAGAAAAAACGACCGAAAAAACTGAAGAAAAACTAAGAAAAAAACTGTGAAAAAAATTGTGAAAAAAAAGAACTGAGAAAAAAAACTGAAGAAAAAACTGAGCAGAAAAACTGAGCAGAAAAACTGAGAAAAAAATAACTATTAAAAAAATACTGAAGAAAAACGGAGTAAAAAAACTGAGAAGAAAAATTGAGAAAAAAAGATTCAAAAAACTGAAGAAAAACTTAGAAAAAAACTGTGAAAAAAAAGAACTGAGAAAAAAAACTGAAGAAAAATTTAGAAAAAAACTGTGCACAAAAGTGTGGAAAAAAAGAACTGAGAAAAAAACTGATAAAAAACTGAGCAGAAAAACTGAGAAAAAAACTATTTAAAAAAAACTGAAGAAAAACGGAGGAAAAAAACTGAGAAGAAAAATTGAGAAAAAACGACCGAAAAAACTGAAGAAAAACTAAGAAAAAAACTGAAAAAAACTGCAAAGAAAGAACTGAGAAAAAAATCTGAAGAAAAAACTGAGCAGAAAAACTGATCAGAAAAACTGAGAAAAAAACTATTTAAAAAAACTGAAGAAAAACGGAGGAAAAAACTGAGAAGAAAAATTGAGAATAAACGACCGAAAAAACTGAAGAAAAACTAAGAAAAAAACTGTGAAAAATATTGTGAAAAAAAAGAACTGAGAAAAAAAACTGAAGAAAAAACTGAGCAGAAAAACTGAGCAGAAAAACTGAGAAAAAAATAACTATTAAAAAAATACTGAAGAAAAACGGAGTAAAAAAACTGAGAAGAAAAATTGAGAAAAAAAGATTCAAAAAACTGAAGAAAATCTTAGAAAAAAACTGAAAAAAAAGAACTGAGAAAAAAAACTGAAGAAAAATTTAGAAAAAAACTGTGCACAAAAGTGTGGAAAAAAAGAACTGAGAAAAAAACTGATAAAAAACTGAGCAGAAAAACTGAGAAAAAAACTATTTAAAAAAAACTGAAGAAAAACGGAGGAAAAAAATTGAGAAAAAACGACCGAAAAAACTGAAGAAAAACTAAGAAAAAAACTGTGAAAAAAATTGTGAAAAAAAAGAACTGAGAAAAAAACCTGAAGAAAAAACTGAGCAGAAAAACTGAGCAGAAAAATTGAGAAAAAAATTACTATTAAAAAAATACTGAAGAAAAACGGAGTAAAAAAACTGAGAAGAAAAATTGAGAAAAAACGATTCAAAAAACTGAAGAAAAACTTAGAAAAAAACTGAAAAAAAAGAACTGAGAAAAAAAACTGAAGAAAAATTTAGAAAAAAACTGTGCACAAAAGTGTGGAAAAAAAGAACTGAGAAAAAAACTGATAAAAAAAACTGAGCAGAAAAACTGAGCAGAAAAACTGAGAAAAAAAACTATTTAAAAAAAACTGAAGAAAAATGGATGTAAAAAACTGAGAAGAAAAATTGAGAAAAAACGACTGAAAAAACTGAAGAAAAACTTAGAAAAATACTGTGAAAAAAAAGAAGTACTGAGAAAAAAAACTGAAGAAAAACTTAGAAAAAAACTGAAAAAAACTGCAAAAAAGAACTGAGAAAAAAAACTGATTAAAAACTGAGCAGAAAAACTGATCAGAAAAACTGAGAAAAAAAACTATTTAAAAAAAACTGAAGAAAAACGGAGGAAAAAAACTGAGAAGAAAAATTGAGAAAAGCCGACTGAAAAAACTGAAGAAAAACTGAGAAAAAAACTGTGAAAAAAATTGTGAAAAAAAAGAACTGAGAAAAAAAACTGAAGAAAAAACTGAGCAGAAAAACTGAGCAGAAAAACTGAGAAAAAAATAACTATTAAAAAAATACTGAAGAAAAACGGAGTAAAAAAACTGAGAAGAAAAATTGAGAAAAAACGATTCAAAAAACTGAAGAAAATCTTAGAAAAAAACTGTGAAAAAAAAGAACTGAGAAAAAAAACTGAAGTAAATCTTAGAAAAAAACTGAAAAAAAAGAAGAACTGAGAAAAAAAACTGAAGAAAAACTTAGAAAAAAACTGAAAAAAACTGCAAAAAAAGAACTGAGAAAAAAATCTGAAGAAAAAACTGAGCAGAAAAACTGATCAGAAAAACTGAGAAAAAAAACTATTTTAAAAAACTAAAGAAAAACGGAGGAAAAAAACTGAGAAGAAAAATTGAGAAAAAACGACTGAAAAAACTGAAGAAAAACTAAGAAAAAAACTGTGAAAAAAATTGTGAAAAAAAAGAACTGAGAAAAAAAACTGAAGAAAAAACTGAGCAGAAAAACTGAGCAGAAAAACTGAGAAAAAAATAACTATTAAAAAAATACTGAAGAAAAACGGAGTAAAAAAACTGAGAAGAAAAATTGAGAAAAAACGATTCAAAAAACTGAAGAAAAACTTAGAAAAAAACTGTGAAAAAAAAGAACTGAGAAAAAAAACTGAAGAAAAACTTAGAAAAAAACTGTGAAAAAAAAGAACTGAGAAAAAAAACTGAAGAAAAACTTAGAAAAAAACTGTGAAAAAAAGAAGAACTGAGAAAAAAAACTGAAGAATAACTTAGAAAAAAACTGAAAAAAACTGCAAAAAAAGAACTGAGAAAAAAATCTGAAGAAAAAACTGAGCAGAAAAACTGATCAGAAAAACTGAGAAAAAAAACTATGTAAAAAAACTGAAGAAAAATGGAGGAAAAAAACTGAGAAGAAAAATTGAGAAAAAACGACCGAAAAAACTGAAGAAAAACTAAGAAAAAAACTGTGAAAAAAATTGTGAAAAAAAAGAACTGAGAAAAAAACCTGAAGAAAAAACTGAGCAGAAAAACTGAGCAGAAAAATTGAGAAAAAAATTACTATTAAAAAAATACTGAAGAAAAACGGAGTAAAAAAACTGAGAAGAAAAATTGAGAAAAAACGATTCAAAAAACTGAAGAAAAACTTAGAAAAAAACTGAAAAAAAAGAACTGAGAAAAAAAACTGAAGAAAAATTTAGAAAAAAACTGTGCACAAAAGTGTGGAAAAAAAGAACTGAGAAAAAAACTGATAAAAAAAACTGAGCAGAAAAACTGAGCAGAAAAACTGAGAAAAAAAACTATTAAAAAAAAACTGAAGAAAAACGGATGAAAAAAACTGAGAAGAAAAATTGAGAAAAAACGACTGAAAAAACTGAAGAAAAACTTAGAAAAAAACTGTGAAAAAAAAGAACTGAGAAAAAAAACTGAAGAAAAATTTAGAAAAAAACTGTGCACAAAACTGTGGAAAAAAAGAACTGAGGAAAAAAACTGAGAAAAAACTGAGCAGAAAAGCAGAGAAAAAAACTGAAGAAAAACGGATGAAAAAAACTGAGAAGAAAAACTGAGAAAAAAAGACTGAAAAAACTGAAGAAAAACTTAGAAAAAAACTGTGAAAAAAACTGTGAAAAAAAAGAACTGAGAAAAAAAACTGAGAAAAAACTGAGCAGAAAAACTGATCAGAAAAACTGAGAAAAAAACTATTTAAAAAATCCTGAAGAAAAACGGAGTAAAAAAACTGAGAAGAAAAATTGAGAAAAACGACTGAAAAAACTGAAGAAAAACTTAGAAAAAAACTGTGAAAAAAAAGAACTGAGAAAAAAAACTGAAGAAAAATTTAGAAAAAAACTGTGCACAAAACTGTGGAAAAAAAGAACTGAGGAAAAAAACTGAGAAAAAACTGAGCAGAAAAACTGAGAAAAAAACTGTTAAAAAAAACTGAAGAAAAACGGATGAAAAAAACTGAGAAGAAAAACTGAGAAAAAACGACTGAAAAAACTGAAGAAAAACTAAGAAAAAAACTGTGAAAAAAATTGTGAAAAAAAAGGACTGAGAAAAAAAACTGAAGAAAAAACTGAGCAGAAAAACTGAGCAGAAAAACTGAGAAAAAAATAACTATTAAAAAAATACTGAAGAAAAACGGAGTAAAAAAACTGAGAAGAAAAATTGAGAAAAAACGATTCAAAAAACTGAAGAAAAACTTAGAAAAAAACTGTGAAAAAAAAGAACTGAGAAAAAAAACTGAAGAAAAACTTAGAAAAAAACTGTGAAAAAAAGAAGAACTGAGAAAAAAAACTGAAGAATAACTTAGAAAAAAACTGAAAAAAACTGCAAAAAAAGAACTGAGAAAAAAATCTGAAGAAAAAACTGAGCAGAAAAACTGATCAGAAAAACTGAGAAAAAAAACTATGTAAAAAAACTGAAGAAAAATGGAGGAAAAAAACTGAGAAAAAAATTGAGAAAAAACGACCGAAAAAACTGAAGAAAAACTAAAAAAAAAACTGTGAAAAAAATTGTGAAAAAAAAGAACTGAGAAAAAAAACTGAAGAAAAAACTGAGCAGAAAAACTGAGCAGAAAAACTGAGAAAAAAATAACTATTAAAAAAATACTGAAGAAAAACGGAGTAAAAAAACTGAGAAGAAAAATTGAGAAAAAACGATTCAAAAAACTGAAGAAAAACTTAGAAAAAAACTGTGAAAAAAAAGAACTGAGAAAAAAAACTGAAGAAAAACTTAGAAAAAAACTGTGAAAAAAAGAAGAACTGAGAAAAAAAACTGAAGAATAACTTAGAAAAAAACTGAAAAAAACTGCAAAAAAAGAACTGAGAAAAAAATCTGAAGAAAAAACTGAGCAGAAAAACTGATCAGAAAAACTGAGAAAAAAAACTATGTAAAAAAACTGAAGAAAAATGGAGGAAAAAAACTGAGAAAAAAATTGAGAAAAAACGACCGAAAAAACTGAAGAAAAACTAAAAAAAAAACTGTGAAAAAAATTGTGAAAAAAAAGAACTGAGAAAAAAAACTGAAGAAAAAACTGAGCAGAAAAACTGAGCAGAAAAACTGAGAAAAAAATAACTATTAAAAAAATACTGAAGAAAAACGGAGTAAAAAAACTGAGAAGAAAAATTGAGAAAAAACGATTCAAAAAACTGAAGAAAAACTTAGAAAAAAACTGTGAAAAAAAAGAACTGAGAAAAAAAACTGAAGAAAAACTTAAAAAAAACTGTGAAAAAAAGAAGAACTGAGAAAAAAAACTGAAGAATAACTTAGAAAAAAACTGAAAAAAACTGCAAAAAAAGAACTGAGAAAAAAATCTGAAGAAAAAACTGAGCAGAAAAACTGATCAGAAAAACTGAGAAAAAAAACTATGTAAAAAAACTGAAGAAAAATGGAGGAAAAAAACTGAGAAGAAAAATTGAGAAAAAACGACCGAAAAAACTGAAGAAAAACTAAGAAAAAAACTGTGAAAAAAATTGTGAAAAAAAAGAACTGAGAAAAAAACCTGAAGAAAAAACTGAGCAGAAAAACTGAGCAGAAAAATTGAGAAAAAAATTACTATTAAAAAAATACTGAAGAAAAACGGATGAAAAAAACTGAGAAGAAAAACTGAGAAAAAAAGATTGAAAAAACTGAACAAAAACTTAGAAAAAAACTGTGAAAAAAAAGAACTGAGAAAAAAAACTGAAGAAAAATTTAGAAAAAAACTGTGCACAAAACTGTGGAAAAAAAGAACTGAGGAAAAAAACTGAGAAAAAACTGAGCAGAAAAACTGAGAAAAAAACTGAAGAAAAACGGATGAAAAAAACTGAGAAGAAAAACTGAGAAAAAAAGACTGAAAAAACTGAAGAAAAACTAAGAAAAAAACTGTGAAAAAAATTGTGAAAAAAAAGAACTGAGAAAAAAAACTGAAGAAAAAACTGAGCAGAAAAACTGAGCAGAAAAACTGAGAAAAAAATAACTATTAAAAAAATACTGAAGAAAAACGGAGTAAAAAAACTGAGAAGAAAAATTGAGAAAAAACGATTCAAAAAACTGAAGAAAAACTTAGAAAAAAACTGTGAAAAAAAAGAACTGAGAAAAAAAACTGAAGAAAAACTTAGAAAAAAACTGTGAAAAAAAAGAACTGAGAAAAAAAACTGAAGAAAAACTTAGAAAAAAACTGTGAAAAAAAGAAGAACTGAGAAAAAAAACTGAAGAATAACTTAGAAAAAAACTGAAAAAAACTGCAAAAAAAGAACTGAGAAAAAAATCTGAAGAAAAAACTGAGCAGAAAAACTGATCAGAAAAACTGAGAAAAAAAACTATGTAAAAAAACTGAAGAAAAATGGAGGAAAAAAACTGAGAAGAAAAATTGAGAAAAAACGACCGAAAAAACTGAAGAAAAACTAAGAAAAAAACTGTGAAAAAAATTGTGAAAAAAAAGAACTGAGAAAAAAACCTGAAGAAAAAACTGAGCAGAAAAACTGAGCAGAAAAATTGAGAAAAAAATTACTATTAAAAAAATACTGAAGAAAAACGGAGTAAAAAAACTGAGAAGAAAAATTGAGAAAAAACGATTCAAAAAACTGAAGAAAAACTTAGAAAAAAACTGAAAAAAAAGAACTGAGAAAAAAAACTGAAGAAAAATTTAGAAAAAAACTGTGCACAAAAGTGTGGAAAAAAAGAACTGAGAAAAAAACTGATAAAAAAAACTGAGCAGAAAAACTGAGCAGAAAAACTGAGAAAAAAAACTATTAAAAAAAAACTGAAGAAAAACGGATGAAAAAAACTGAGAAGAAAAATTGAGAAAAAACGACTGAAAAAACTGAAGAAAAACTTAGAAAAAAACTGTGAAAAAAAAGAACTGAGAAAAAAAACTGAAGAAAAATTTAGAAAAAAACTGTGCACAAAACTGTGGAAAAAAAGAACTGAGGAAAAAAACTGAGAAAAAACTGAGCAGAAAAGCAGAGAAAAAAACTGAAGAAAAACGGATGAAAAAAACTGAGAAGAAAAACTGAGAAAAAAAGACTGAAAAAACTGAAGAAAAACTTAGAAAAAAACTGTGAAAAAAACTGTGAAAAAAAAGAACTGAGAAAAAAAACTGAGAAAAAACTGAGCAGAAAAACTGATCAGAAAAACTGAGAAAAAAACTATTTAAAAAATCCTGAAGAAAAACGGAGTAAAAAAACTGAGAAGAAAAATTGAGAAAAACGACTGAAAAAACTGAAGAAAAACTTAGAAAAAAACTGTGAAAAAAAAGAACTGAGAAAAAAAACTGAAGAAAAATTTAGAAAAAAACTGTGCACAAAACTGTGGAAAAAAAGAACTGAGGAAAAAAACTGAGAAAAAACTGAGCAGAAAAACTGAGAAAAAAACTGTTAAAAAAAACTGAAGAAAAACGGATGAAAAAAACTGAGAAGAAAAACTGAGAAAAAACGACTGAAAAAACTGAAGAAAAACTAAGAAAAAAACTGTGAAAAAAATTGTGAAAAAAAAGGACTGAGAAAAAAAACTGAAGAAAAAACTGAGCAGAAAAACTGAGCAGAAAAACTGAGAAAAAAATAACTATTAAAAAAATACTGAAGAAAAACGGAGTAAAAAAACTGAGAAGAAAAATTGAGAAAAAACGATTCAAAAAACTGAAGAAAAACTTAGAAAAAAACTGTGAAAAAAAAGAACTGAGAAAAAAAACTGAAGAAAAACTTAGAAAAAAACTGTGAAAAAAAGAAGAACTGAGAAAAAAAACTGAAGAATAACTTAGAAAAAAACTGAAAAAAACTGCAAAAAAAGAACTGAGAAAAAAATCTGAAGAAAAAACTGAGCAGAAAAACTGATCAGAAAAACTGAGAAAAAAAACTATGTAAAAAAACTGAAGAAAAATGGAGGAAAAAAACTGAGAAAAAAATTGAGAAAAAACGACCGAAAAAACTGAAGAAAAACTAAAAAAAAAACTGTGAAAAAAATTGTGAAAAAAAAGAACTGAGAAAAAAAACTGAAGAAAAAACTGAGCAGAAAAACTGAGCAGAAAAACTGAGAAAAAAATAACTATTAAAAAAATACTGAAGAAAAACGGAGTAAAAAAACTGAGAAGAAAAATTGAGAAAAAACGATTCAAAAAACTGAAGAAAAACTTAGAAAAAAACTGTGAAAAAAAAGAACTGAGAAAAAAAACTGAAGAAAAACTTAGAAAAAAACTGTGAAAAAAAGAAGAACTGAGAAAAAAAACTGAAGAATAACTTAGAAAAAAACTGAAAAAAACTGCAAAAAAAGAACTGAGAAAAAAATCTGAAGAAAAAACTGAGCAGAAAAACTGATCAGAAAAACTGAGAAAAAAAACTATGTAAAAAAACTGAAGAAAAATGGAGGAAAAAAACTGAGAAAAAAATTGAGAAAAAACGACCGAAAAAACTGAAGAAAAACTAAAAAAAAAACTGTGAAAAAAATTGTGAAAAAAAAGAACTGAGAAAAAAAACTGAAGAAAAAACTGAGCAGAAAAACTGAGCAGAAAAACTGAGAAAAAAATAACTATTAAAAAAATACTGAAGAAAAACGGAGTAAAAAAACTGAGAAGAAAAATTGAGAAAAAACGATTCAAAAAACTGAAGAAAAACTTAGAAAAAAACTGTGAAAAAAAAGAACTGAGAAAAAAAACTGAAGAAAAACTTAAAAAAAACTGTGAAAAAAAGAAGAACTGAGAAAAAAAACTGAAGAATAACTTAGAAAAAAACTGAAAAAAACTGCAAAAAAAGAACTGAGAAAAAAATCTGAAGAAAAAACTGAGCAGAAAAACTGATCAGAAAAACTGAGAAAAAAAACTATGTAAAAAAACTGAAGAAAAATGGAGGAAAAAAACTGAGAAGAAAAATTGAGAAAAAACGACCGAAAAAACTGAAGAAAAACTAAGAAAAAAACTGTGAAAAAAATTGTGAAAAAAAAGAACTGAGAAAAAAACCTGAAGAAAAAACTGAGCAGAAAAACTGAGCAGAAAAATTGAGAAAAAAATTACTATTAAAAAAATACTGAAGAAAAACGGATGAAAAAAACTGAGAAGAAAAACTGAGAAAAAAAGATTGAAAAAACTGAACAAAAACTTAGAAAAAAACTGTGAAAAAAAAGAACTGAGAAAAAAAACTGAAGAAAAATTTAGAAAAAAACTGTGCACAAAACTGTGGAAAAAAAGAACTGAGGAAAAAAACTGAGAAAAAACTGAGCAGAAAAACTGAGAAAAAAACTGAAGAAAAACGGATGAAAAAAACTGAGAAGAAAAACTGAGAAAAAAAGACTGAAAAAACTGAAGAAAAACTTAGAAAAAAACTGTGAAAAAAACTGTGAAAAAAAAGAACTGAGAAAAAAAACTGAGAAAAAACTGAGCAGAAAAACTGATCAGAAAAACTGAGAAAAAAACTATTTAAAAAATCCTGAAGAAAAACGGAGTAAAAAAACTGAGAAGAAAAATTGAGAAAAACGACTGAAAAAACTGAAGAAAAACTTAGAAAAAAACTGTGAAAAAAAAGAACTGAGAAAAAAAACTGAAGAAAAATTTAGAAAAAAACTGTGCACAAAACTGTGGAAAAAAAGAACTGAGGAAAAAAACTGAGAAAAAACTGAGCAGAAAAACTGAGAAAAAAACTGTTAAAAAAAACTGAAGAAAAACGGATGAAAAAAACTGAGAAGAAAAACTGAGAAAAAACGACTGAAAAAACTGAAGAAAAACTAAGAAAAAAACTGTGAAAAAAATTGTGAAAAAAAAGAACTGAGAAAAAAAACTGAAGAAAAAACTGAGCAGAAAAACTGAGCAGAAAAACTGAGAAAAAAATAACTATTAAAAAAATACTGAAGAAAAACGGAGTAAAAAAACTGAGAAGAAAAATTGAGAAAAAACGATTCAAAAAACTGAAGAAAAACTTAGAAAAAAACTGTGAAAAAAAAGAACTGAGAAAAAAAACTGAAGAAAAACTTAGAAAAAAACTGTGAAAAAAAGAAGAACTGAGAAAAAAAACTGAAGAATAACTTAGAAAAAAACTGAAAAAAACTGCAAAAAAAGAACTGAGAAAAAAATCTGAAGAAAAAACTGAGCAGAAAAACTGATCAGAAAAACTGAGAAAAAAAACTATGTAAAAAAACTGAAGAAAAATGGAGGAAAAAAACTGAGAAGAAAAATTGAGAAAAGCCGACTGAAAAAACTGAAGAAAAACTGAGAAAAAAACTGTGAAAAAAATTGTGAAAAAAAAGAACTGAGAAAAAAAACTGAAGAAAAAACTGAGCAGAAAAACTGAGCAGAAAAACTGAGAAAAAAATAACTATTAAAAAAATACTGAACAAAAACGGAGTAAAAAAACTGAGAAGAAAAATGGAGAAAAAACGATTCAAAAAACTGAAGAAAATCTTAGAAAAAAACTGTGAAAAAAAAGAACTGAGAAAAAAAACTGAAGTAAATCTTAGAAAAAAACTGAAAAAAAAGAAGAACTGAGAAAAAAAACTGAAGAAAAACTTAGAAAAAAACTGAAAAAAACTGCAAAAAAAGAACTGAGAAAAAAATCTGAAGAAAAAACTGAGCAGAAAAACTGATCAGAAAAACTGAGAAAAAAAACTATTTTAAAAAACTAAAGAAAAACGGAGGAAAAAAACTGAGAAGAAAAATTGAGAAAAAACGACTGAAAAAACTGAAGAAAAACTAAGAAAAAAACTGTGAAAAAAATTGTGAAAAAAAAGAACTGAGAAAAAAAACTGAAGAAAAAACTGAGCAGAAAAACTGAGCAGAAAAACTGAGAAAAAAATAACTATTAAAAAAATACTGAAGAAAAACGGAGTAAAAAAACTGAGAAGAAAAATTGAGAAAAAACGATTCAAAAAACTGAAGAAAAACTTAGAAAAAAACTGTGAAAAAAAAGAACTGAGAAAAAAAACTGAAGAAAAACTTAGAAAAAAACTGTGAAAAAAAAGAACTGAGAAAAAAAACTGAAGAAAAACTTAGAAAAAAACTGTGAAAAAAAGAAGAACTGAGAAAAAAAACTGAAGAATAACTTAGAAAAAAACTGAAAAAAACTGCAAAAAAAGAACTGAGAAAAAAATCTGAAGAAAAAACTGAGCAGAAAAACTGATCAGAAAAACTGAGAAAAAAAACTATGTAAAAAAACTGAAGAAAAATGGAGGAAAAAAACTGAGAAGAAAAATTGAGAAAAAACGACCGAAAAAACTGAAGAAAAACTAAGAAAAAAACTGTGAAAAAAATTGTGAAAAAAAAGAACTGAGAAAAAAACCTGAAGAAAAAACTGAGCAGAAAAACTGAGCAGAAAAATTGAGAAAAAAATTACTATTAAAAAAATACTGAAGAAAAACGGAGTAAAAAAACTGAGAAGAAAAATTGAGAAAAAACGATTCAAAAAACTGAAGAAAAACTTAGAAAAAAACTGAAAAAAAAGAACTGAGAAAAAAAACTGAAGAAAAATTTAGAAAAAAACTGTGCACAAAAGTGTGGAAAAAAAGAACTGAGAAAAAAACTGATAAAAAAAACTGAGCAGAAAAACTGAGCAGAAAAACTGAGAAAAAAAACTATTAAAAAAAAACTGAAGAAAAACGGATGAAAAAAACTGAGAAGAAAAATTGAGAAAAAACGACTGAAAAAACTGAAGAAAAACTTAGAAAAAAACTGTGAAAAAAAAGAACTGAGAAAAAAAACTGAAGAAAAATTTAGAAAAAAACTGTGCACAAAACTGTGGAAAAAAAGAACTGAGGAAAAAAACTGAGAAAAAACTGAGCAGAAAAGCAGAGAAAAAAACTGAAGAAAAACGGATGAAAAAAACTGAGAAGAAAAACTGAGAAAAAAAGACTGAAAAAACTGAAGAAAAACTTAGAAAAAAACTGTGAAAAAAACTGTGAAAAAAAAGAACTGAGAAAAAAAACTGAGAAAAAACTGAGCAGAAAAACTGATCAGAAAAACTGAGAAAAAAACTATTTAAAAAATCCTGAAGAAAAACGGAGTAAAAAAACTGAGAAGAAAAATTGAGAAAAACGACTGAAAAAACTGAAGAAAAACTTAGAAAAAAACTGTGAAAAAAAAGAACTGAGAAAAAAAACTGAAGAAAAATTTAGAAAAAAACTGTGCACAAAACTGTGGAAAAAAAGAACTGAGGAAAAAAACTGAGAAAAAACTGAGCAGAAAAACTGAGAAAAAAACTGTTAAAAAAAACTGAAGAAAAACGGATGAAAAAAACTGAGAAGAAAAACTGAGAAAAAACGACTGAAAAAACTGAAGAAAAACTAAGAAAAAAACTGTGAAAAAAATTGTGAAAAAAAAGGACTGAGAAAAAAAACTGAAGAAAAAACTGAGCAGAAAAACTGAGCAGAAAAACTGAGAAAAAAATAACTATTAAAAAAATACTGAAGAAAAACGGAGAAAAAAAACTGAGAAGAAAAATTGAGAAAAAACGATTCAAAAAACTGAAGAAAAACTTAGAAAAAAACTGTGAAAAAAAAGAACTGAGAAAAAAAACTGAAGAAAAACTTAGAAAAAAACTGTGAAAAAAAGAAGAACTGAGAAAAAAAACTGAAGAATAACTTAGAAAAAAACTGAAAAAAACTGCAAAAAAAGAACTGAGAAAAAAATCTGAAGAAAAAACTGAGCAGAAAAACTGATCAGAAAAACTGAGAAAAAAAACTATGTAAAAAAACTGAAGAAAAATGGAGGAAAAAAACTGAGAAAAAAATTGAGAAAAAACGACCGAAAAAACTGAAGAAAAACTAAAAAAAAAACTGTGAAAAAAATTGTGAAAAAAAAGAACTGAGAAAAAAAACTGAAGAAAAAACTGAGCAGAAAAACTGAGCAGAAAAACTGAGAAAAAAATAACTATTAAAAAAATACTGAAGAAAAACGGAGTAAAAAAACTGAGAAGAAAAATTGAGAAAAAACGATTAAAAAAACTGAAGAAAAACTTAGAAAAAAACTGTGAAAAAAAAGAACTGAGAAAAAAAACTGAAGAAAAACTTAGAAAAAAACTGTGAAAAAAAGAAGAACTGAGAAAAAAAACTGAAGAATAACTTAGAAAAAAACTGAAAAAAACTGCAAAAAAAGAACTGAGAAAAAAATCTGAAGAAAAAACTGAGCAGAAAAACTGATCAGAAAAACTGAGAAAAAAAACTATGTAAAAAAACTGAAGAAAAATGGAGGAAAAAAACTGAGAAGAAAAATTGAGAAAAAACGACCGAAAAAACTGAAGAAAAACTAAGAAAAAAACTGTGAAAAAAATTGTGAAAAAAAAGAACTGAGAAAAAAACCTGAAGAAAAAACTGAGCAGAAAAACTGAGCAGAAAAATTGAGAAAAAAATTACTATTAAAAAAATACTGAAGAAAAACGGATGAAAAAAACTGAGAAGAAAAACTGAGAAAAAAAGATTGAAAAAACTGAACAAAAACTTAGAAAAAAACTGTGAAAAAAAAGAACTGAGAAAAAAAACTGAAGAAAAATTTAGAAAAAAACTGTGCACAAAACTGTGGAAAAAAAGAACTGAGGAAAAAAACTGAGAAAAAACTGAGCAGAAAAACTGAGAAAAAAACTGAAGAAAAACGGATGAAAAAAACTGAGAAGAAAAACTGAGAAAAAAAGACTGAAAAAACTGAAGAAAAACTTAGAAAAAAACTGTGAAAAAAACTGTGAAAAAAAAGAACTGAGAAAAAAAACTGAGAAAAAACTGAGCAGAAAAACTGAGCAGAAAAACTGAGAAAAAAACTATTTAAAAAATCCTGAAGAAAAACGGAGTAAAAAAACTGAGAAGAAAAATTGAGAAAAACGACTGAAAAAACTGAAGAAAAACTTAGAAAAAAACTGTGAAAAAAAAGAACTGAGAAAAAAAACTGAAGAAAAATTTAGAAAAAAACTGTGCACAAAACTGTGGAAAAAAAGAACTGAGGAAAAAAACTGAGAAAAAACTGAGCAGAAAAACTGAGAAAAAAACTGTTAAAAAAAACTGAAGAAAAACGGATGAAAAAAACTGAGAAGAAAAACTGAGAAAAAACGACTGAAAAAACTGAAGAAAAACTAAGAAAAAAACTGTGAAAAAAATTGTGAAAAAAAAGAACTGAGAAAAAAAACTGAAGAAAAAACTGAGCAGAAAAACTGAGCAGAAAAACTGAGAAAAAAATAACTATTAAAAAAATACTGAAGAAAAACGGAGTAAAAAAACTGAGAAGAAAAATTGAGAAAAAACGATTCAAAAAACTGAAGAAAAACTTAGAAAAAAACTGTGAAAAAAAAGAACTGAGAAAAAAAACTGAAGAAAAACTTAGAAAAAAACTGTGAAAAAAAGAAGAACTGAGAAAAAAAACTGAAGAATAACTTAGAAAAAAACTGAAAAAAACTGCAAAAAAAGAACTGAGAAAAAAATCTGAAGAAAAAACTGAGCAGAAAAACTGAT
Source organism: Pristiophorus japonicus (assembly GCF_044704955.1). Classification (NCBI taxonomy): domain Eukaryota; kingdom Metazoa; phylum Chordata; class Chondrichthyes; family Pristiophoridae; genus Pristiophorus; species Pristiophorus japonicus. The sequence goes on along the minus strand of NW_027250734.1, from coordinate 1,293,719 downwards.
CAGAAAAACTGAGAAAAAAAACTATGTAAAAAAACTGAAGAAAAATGGAGGAAAAAAACTGAGAAGAAAAATTGAGAAAAAACGACCGAAAAAACTGAAGAAAAACTAAGAAAAAAACTGTGAAAAAAATTGTGAAAAAAAAGAACTGAGAAAAAAACCTGAAGAAAAAACTGAGCAGAAAAACTGAGCAGAAAAATTGAGAAAAAAATTACTATTAAAAAAATACTGAAGAAAAACGGAGTAAAAAAACTGAGAAGAAAAATTGAGAAAAAACGATTCAAAAAACTGAAGAAAAACTTAGAAAAAAACTGAAAAAAAAGAACTGAGAAAAAAAACTGAAGAAAAATTTAGAAAAAAACTGTGCACAAAAGTGTGGAAAAAAAGAACTGAGAAAAAAACTGATAAAAAAAACTGAGCAGAAAAACTGAGCAGAAAAACTGAGAAAAAAAACTATTAAAAAAAAACTGAAGAAAAACGGATGAAAAAAACTGAGAAGAAAAATTGAGAAAAAACGACTGAAAAAACTGAAGAAAAACTTAGAAAAAAACTGTGAAAAAAAAGAACTGAGAAAAAAAACTGAAGAAAAATTTAGAAAAAAACTGTGCACAAAACTGTGGAAAAAAAGAACTGAGGAAAAAAACTGAGAAAAAACTGAGCAGAAAAACAGAGAAAAAAACTGAAGAAAAACGGATGAAAAAAACTAAGAAAAACTGAGAAAAAAAGACTGAAAAAACTGAAGAAAAACTTAGAAAAAAACTGTGAAAAAAACTGTGAAAAAAAAGAACTGAGAAAAAAAACTGAGAAAAAACTGAGCAGAAAAACTGATCAGAAAAACTGAGAAAAAAACTATTTAAAAAATCCTGAAGAAAAACGGAGTAAAAAAACTGAGAAGAAAAATTGAGAAAAACGACTGAAAAAACTGAAGAAAAACTTAGAAAAAAACTGTGAAAAAAAAGAACTGAGAAAAAAAACTGAAGAAAAATTTAGAAAAAAACTGTGCACAAAACTGTGGAAAAAAAGAACTGAGGAAAAAAACTGAGAAAAAACTGAGCAGAAAAACTGAGAAAAAAACTGTTAAAAAAAACTGAAGAAAAACGGATGAAAAAAACTGAGAAGAAAAACTGAGAAAAAACGACTGAAAAAACTGAAGAAAAACTAAGAAAAAAACTGTGAAAAAAATTGTGAAAAAAAAGAACTGAGAAAAAAAACTGAAGAAAAAACTGAGCAGAAAAACTGAGCAGAAAAACTGAGAAAAAAATAACTATTAAAAAAATACTGAAGAAAAACGGAGTAAAAAAACTGAGAAGAAAAATTGAGAAAAAACGATTCAAAAAACTGAAGAAAAACTTAGAAAAAAACTGTGAAAAAAAAGAACTGAGAAAAAAAACTGAAGAAAAACTTAGAAAAAAACTGTGAAAAAAAGAAGAACTGAGAAAAAAAACTGAAGAATAACTTAGAAAAAAACTGAAAAAAACTGCAAAAAAAGAACTGAGAAAAAAATCTGAAGAAAAAACTGAGCAGAAAAACTGATCAGAAAAACTGAGAAAAAAAACTATGTAAAAAAACTGAAGAAAAATGGAGGAAAAAAACTGAGAAAAAAATTGAGAAAAAACGACCGAAAAAACTGAAGAAAAACTAAAAAAAAAACTGTGAAAAAAATTGTGAAAAAAAAGAACTGAGAAAAAAAACTGAAGAAAAAACTGAGCAGAAAAACTGAGCAGAAAAACTGAGAAAAAAATAACTATTAAAAAAATACTGAAGAAAAACGGAGTAAAAAAACTGAGAAGAAAAATTGAGAAAAAACGATTCAAAAAACTGAAGAAAAACTTAGAAAAAAACTGTGAAAAAAAAGAACTGAGAAAAAAAACTGAAGAAAAACTTAGAAAAAAACTGTGAAAAAAAGAAGAACTGAGAAAAAAAACTGAAGAATAACTTAGAAAAAAACTGAAAAAAACTGCAAAAAAAGAACTGAGAAAAAAATCTGAAGAAAAAACTGAGCAGAAAAACTGATCAGAAAAACTGAGAAAAAAAACTATGTAAAAAAACTGAAGAAAAATGGAGGAAAAAAACTGAGAAGAAAAATTGAGAAAAAACGACCGAAAAAACTGAAGAAAAACTAAGAAAAAAACTGTGAAAAAAATTGTGAAAAAAAAGAACTGAGAAAAAAACCTGAAGAAAAAACTGAGCAGAAAAACTGAGCAGAAAAATTGAGAAAAAAATTACTATTAAAAAAATACTGAAGAAAAACGGATGAAAAAAACTGAGAAGAAAAACTGAGAAAAAAAGACTGAAAAAACTGAACAAAAACTTAGAAAAAAACTGTGAAAAAAAAGAACTGAGAAAAAAAACTGAAGAAAAATTTAGAAAAAAACTGTGCACAAAACTGTGGAAAAAAAGAACTGAGGAAAAAAACTGAGAAAAAACTGAGCAGAAAAACTGAGAAAAAAACTGAAGAAAAACGGATGAAAAAAACTGAGAAGAAAAACTGAGAAAAAAAGACTGAAAAAACTGAAGAAAAACTTAGAAAAAAACTGTGAAAAAAACTGTGAAAAAAAAGAACTGAGAAAAAAAACTGAGAAAAAACTGAGCAGAAAAACTGATCAGAAAAACTGAGAAAAAAACTATTTAAAAAATCCTGAAGAAAAACGGAGTAAAAAAACTGAGAAGAAAAATTGAGAAAAACGACTGAAAAAACTGAAGAAAAACTTAGAAAAAAACTGTGAAAAAAAAGAACTGAGAAAAAAAACTGAAGAAAAATTTAGAAAAAAACTGTGCACAAAACTGTGGAAAAAAAGAACTGAGGAAAAAAACTGAGAAAAAACTGAGCAGAAAAACTGAGAAAAAAACTATTAAAAAAAACTGAAGAAAAACGGATGAAAAAAACTGAGAAGAAAAACTGAGAAAAAACGACTGAAAAAACTGAAGAAAAACTTAGAAAAAAACTATGAAAAAAACTGTGAAAAAAAGAACTGAGATAAAAAACTGAAGAAAAAACTGAGCAGAAAAACTGAGCAGAAAAACTATGAAAAAAATACTGAAGAAAAACGGAGTAAAAAAACTGAGAAGAAAAATTGAGAAAAACGACTGAAAAAACTGAAGAAAAAAAAGAACGGAGAAAAAAAACTGAAGAAAAATTTAGAAAAAAACTGTGCACAAAACTCTGAAAAAAAGGAACTGAGAAAAAAAACTGAAGAAAAAACTGAGCAGAAAAACTGAGCAGAAAAACTGAGAAAAAAACTATGAAAAAAATACTGAAGAAAAACGGAGTAAAAAAATTGAGAAGAAAAATTGAGAAAAAACGACTGAAAAAACTGAACAAAAACTTAGAAAAAAACTGTGAAAAAAAAGAACTGAGAATAAAAACTGAAGAAAAATTTAGAAAAAAACTGTGCACAAAACTGTGGAAAAAAAGAACTGAGGAAAAAAACTGAGAAAAAACTGAGCAGAAAAACTGAGCAGAAAAACTGAGAAAAAAACTGAAGAAAAACGGATGAAAAAAACTGAGAAGAAAAACTGAGAAAAAAAGACTGAAAAAACTGAAGAAAAACTTAGAAAAAAACTGTGAAAAAAACTGTGAAAAAAAAGAACTGAGAAAAAAAAACTGAAGAAAAAACTGAGCAGAAAAACTGAGCAGAAAAACTGTCAAAAAAATACTGAAGAAAAACGGAGTAAAAAAACTAAGAAAAATTGAGAAAAACGACTGAAAAAACTGTGAAAAAAAAGAACTGAGAAAAAAAACTGAAGAAAAATATAGAAAAAAATTGTGCATAAAACTCTGAAAAAAAAGAACTGAGAAAAAAAACTGAAGAAAAAACTGAGCAGAAAAACTGAGCAGAAAAACTGAGAAAAAAAACTATGAAAAAAATACTGATGAAAAACGGAGTAAAAAAACTGAGAAGAAAAATTGAGAAAAAACGACTGAAAAAACTGAAGAAAAATTTAGAAAAAAACTGTGAAAAAAAAGAACTGAGAAAAAAAAACTGAAGAAAAATTTAGAAAAAAACTGTGCACAAAACTGTGGAAAAAAAGAACTGAGGAAAAAAACTGAGAAAAAACTGAGCAGAAAAACTGAGCAGAAAAACTGAGAAAAAAACTGAAGAAAAACGGATGAAAAAAACTGAGAAGAAAAACTGAGAAAAAAAGACTGAAAAAACTGAAGAAAAACTTAGAAAAAAACTGTTCAGAAAAACTGAGAAAAAAAACTATTTAAAAAAACTGAAGAAAAACGGAGGAAAAACAACTGAGAAGAAAAATTGATAAAAAACGACTGAAAAAACTGAAGAAAAACTTAGAAAAAAACTGTGAAAAAAACTGTGAAAAAAACTGTGAAAAAAACTGTGAAAAAAAGAACTGAGAAAAAAAACTGAAGAAAAAACTGAGCAGAAAAACTGAGAAAAAAACTATCAAAAAAATACTGAAGAAAAAAGAACTGAGAAAAAAAACTGAAGAAAAATTTTGAAAAAAACTGTGCACAAAACTGTGGAAAAAAAGAACTGAGGAAAAAAACTGAGAAAAAACTGAGCAGAAAAACTGAGCAGAAAAACTGAGAAAAAAACTATTAAAAAACTATTTAAAAAAACGGAAGAAAAACGGAGGAAAAACAACTGAGAAGAAAAATTGAGAAAAAACGACTGAAAAAACTGAAGAAAAACTTAGAAAAAAACTGTGAAAAAAACTGTGAAAAAAAGAACTGAGAAAAAAAACTGAAGAAAAAACTGAGCAGAAAAACTGAGCAGAAAAACTGAGAAAAAAACTATCAAAAAAATACTGAAGAAAAACGGAGTAAAAAAACTGAGAAGAAAAATTGAGAAAAAACGACTGAAAAAACTGAAGAAAAACTTAGAAAAAAACTGTGAAAAAAACTGTGAAAAAAAGAACTGAGAAAAAAAACTGAAGAAAAAACTGAGCAGGAAAACTGAGCAGAAAAACTGAGAAAAAAACTATCAAAAAAATACAGAAGAAAAACGGAGTAAAAAAACTGAGAAGAAAAATTGAGAAAAAACGACTGAAAAAACTGAAGAAAAACTTAGAAAAAAACTGTGAAAAAAACTGTGAAAAAAAGAACTGAGAAAAAAAACTGAAGAAAAAACTGAGCAGAAAAACTGAGCAGAAAAACTGAGAAAAAAACTATCAAAAAAATACAGAAGAAAAACGGAGGAAAAAAACTGAGAAAAAAATTGAGAAAAAACGACCGAAAAAACTGAAGAAAAACTAAAAAAAAAACTGTGAAAAAAATTGTGAAAAAAAAGAACTGAGAAAAAAAACTGAAGAAAAAACTGAGCAGAAAAACTGAGCAGAAAAACTGAGAAAAAAATAACTATTAAAAAAATACTGAAGAAAAACGGAGTAAAAAAACTGAGAAGAAAAATTGAGAAAAAACGATTCAAAAAACTGAAGAAAAACTTAGAAAAAAACTGTGAAAAAAAAGAACTGAGAAAAAAAACTGAAGAAAAACTTAGAAAAAAACTGTGAAAAAAAGAAGAACTGAGAAAAAAAACTGAAGAATAACTTAGAAAAAAACTGAAAAAAACTGCAAAAAAAGAACTGAGAAAAAAATCTGAAGAAAAAACTGAGCAGAAAAACTGATCAGAAAAACTGAGAAAAAAAACTATGTAAAAAAACTGAAGAAAAATGGAGGAAAAAAACTGAGAAGAAAAATTGAGAAAAAACGACCGAAAAAACTGAAGAAAAACTAAGAAAAAAACTGTGAAAAAAATTGTGAAAAAAAAGAACTGAGAAAAAAACCTGAAGAAAAAACTGAGCAGAAAAACTGAGCAGAAAAATTGAGAAAAAAATTACTATTAAAAAAATACTGAAGAAAAACGGATGAAAAAAACTGAGAAGAAAAACTGAGAAAAAAAGACTGAAAAAACTGAACAAAAACTTAGAAAAAAACTGTGAAAAAAAAGAACTGAGAAAAAAAACTGAAGAAAAATTTAGAAAAAAACTGTGCACAAAACTGTGGAAAAAAAGAACTGAGGAAAAAAACTGAGAAAAAACTGAGCAGAAAAACTGAGAAAAAAACTGAAGAAAAACGGATGAAAAAAACTGAGAAGAAAAACTGAGAAAAAAAGACTGAAAAAACTGAAGAAAAACTTAGAAAAAAACTGTGAAAAAAACTGTGAAAAAAAAGAACTGAGAAAAAAAACTGAGAAAAAACTGAGCAGAAAAACTGATCAGAAAAACTGAGAAAAAAACTATTTAAAAAATCCTGAAGAAAAACGGAGTAAAAAAACTGAGAAGAAAAATTGAGAAAAACGACTGAAAAAACTGAAGAAAAACTTAGAAAAAAACTGTGAAAAAAAAGAACTGAGAAAAAAAACTTAAGAAAAATTTAGAAAAAAACTGTGCACAAAACTGTGGAAAAAAAGAACTGAGGAAAAAAACTGAGAAAAAACTGAGCAGAAAAACTGAGAAAAAAACTATTAAAAATAACTGAAGAAAAACGGATGAAAAAAACTGAGAAGAAAAACTGAGAAAAAACGACTGAAAAAACTGAAGAAAAACTTAGAAAAAAACTATGAAAAAAACTGTGAAAAAAAGAACTGAGATAAAAAACTGAAGAAAAAACTGAGCAGAAAAACTGAGCAGAAAAACTATGAAAAAAATACTGAAGAAAAACGGAGTAAAAAAACTGAGAAGAAAAATTGAGAAAAACGACTGAAAAAACTGAAGAAAAAAAAGAACGGAGAAAAAAAACTGAAGAAAAATTTAGAAAAAAACTGTGCACAAAACTCTGAAAAAAAAGAACTGAGAAAAAAAACTGAAGAAAAAACTGAGCAGAAAAACTGAGCAGAAAAACTGAGAAAAAAACTATGAAAAAAATACTGAAGAAAAACGGAGTAAAAAAATTGAGAAGAAAAATTGAGAAAAAACGACTGAAAAAACTGAACAAAAACTTAGAAAAAAACTGTGAAAAAAAAGAACTGAGAATAAAAACTGAAGAAAAATTTAGAAAAAAACTGTGCACAAAACTGTGGAAAAAAAGAACTGAGGAAAAAAACTGAGAAAAAACTGAGCAGAAAAACTGAGCAGAAAAACTGAGAAAAAAACTGAAGAAAAACGGATGAAAAAAACTGAGAAGAAAAACTGAGAAAAAAAGACTGAAAAAACTGAAGAAAAACTTAGAAAAAAACTGTGAAAAAAACTGTGAAAAAAAAGAACTGAGAAAAAAAAACTGAAGAAAAAACTGAGCAGAAAAACTGAGCAGAAAAACTGTCAAAAAAATACTGAAGAAAAACGGAGTAAAAAAACTAAGAAAAATTGAGAAAAACGACTGAAAAAACTGTGAAAAAAAAGAACTGAGAAAAAAAACTGAAGAAAAATATAGAAAAAAATTGTGCATAAAACTCTGAAAAAAAAGAACTGAGAAAAAAAACTGAAGAAAAAACTGAGCAGAAAAACTGAGCAGAAAAACTGAGAAAAAAAACTATGAAAAAAATACTGATGAAAAACGGAGTAAAAAAACTGAGAAGAAAAATTGAGAAAAAACGACTGAAAAAACTGAAGAAAAATTTAGAAAAAAACTGTGAAAAAAAAGAACTGAGAAAAAAAAACTGAAGAAAAATTTAGAAAAAAACTGTGCACAAAACTGTGGAAAAAAAGAACTGAGGAAAAAAACTGAGAAAAAACTGAGCAGAAAAACTGAGCAGAAAAACTGAGAAAAAAACTGAAGAAAAACGGATGAAAAAAACTGAGAAGAAAAACTGAGAAAAAAAGACTGAAAAAACTGAAGAAAAACTTAGAAAAAAACTGTTCAGAAAAACTGAGAAAAAAAACTATTTAAAAAAACTGAAGAAAAACGGAGGAAAAACAACTGAGAAGAAAAATTGATAAAAAACGACTGAAAAAACTGAAGAAAAACTTAGAAAAAAACTGTGAAAAAAACTGTGAAAAAAACTGTGAAAAAAACTGTGAAAAAAAGAACTGAGAAAAAAAACTGAAGAAAAAACTGAGCAGAAAAACTGAGAAAAAAACTATCAAAAAAATACTGAAGAAAAAAGAACTGAGAAAAAAAACTGAAGAAAAATTTTGAAAAAAACTGTGCACAAAACTGTGGAAAAAAAGAACTGAGGAAAAAAACTGAGAAAAAACTGAGCAGAAAAACTGAGCAGAAAAACTGAGAAAAAAACTATTAAAAAACTATTTAAAAAAACGGAAGAAAAACGGAGGAAAAACAACTGAGAAGAAAAATTGAGAAAAAACGACTGAAAAAACTGAAGAAAAACTTAGAAAAAAACTGTGAAAAAAACTGTGAAAAAAAGAACTGAGAAAAAAAACTGAAGAAAAAACTGAGCAGAAAAACTGAGCAGAAAAACTGAGAAAAAAACTATCAAAAAAATACTGAAGAAAAACGGAGTAAAAAAACTGAGAAGAAAAATTGAGAAAAAACGACTGAAAAAACTGAAGAAAAACTTAGAAAAAAACTGTGAAAAAAACTGTGAAAAAAAGAACTGAGAAAAAAAACTGAAGAAAAAACTGAGCAGGAAAACTGAGCAGAAAAACTGAGAAAAAAACTTTTTAAAAAATACTGAAGAAAAACGGAGTAAAAAAACTGAGAAGAAAAATTGAGAAAAAACGACTGAAAAAACTGAAGAAAAACTTAGAAAAAAACTGTGAAAAAAACTGTGAAAAAAAGAACTGAGAAAAAAAACTGAAGAAAAAACTGAGCAGAAAAACTGAGCAGAAAAACTGAGAAAAAAACTATCAAAAAAATACAGAAGAAAAACGGAGTAAAAAAACTGAGAAGAAAAATTGAGAAAAAACGACTGAAAAAACTGAAGAAAAACTTAGAAAAAAACTGTGAAAAAAACTGTGAAAAAAAGAACTGAGAAAAAAAACTGAAGAAAAAACTGAGCAGAAAAACTGAGCAGAAAAACTGAGAAAAAAACTATCAAAAAATACTGAAGAAAAACGGAGTAAAAAAACTGAGAAGAAAAATTGTGAAAAACGACTGAAAAAACTGAAGAAAAAAAATAACGGAGAAAAAAAACTGAAGAAAAATTTAGAAAAAAACTGTGCACAAAACTGTGAAAAAAAAGAACTGAGAAAAAAAACTGAAGAAAAAACTGAGCAGAAAAACTGAGCAGAAAAACTGAGAAAAAAACTGTGAAAAAAATACTGAAGAAAAACGCAGTAAAAAAACTGAGAAGAAAAATTGAGAAAAAACGACTGAAAAAACTGAAGAAAAACTTAGAAAAAAACTGTGAAAAAAACTGTGAAAAAAAAGAACTGAGAAAAAAAACTGAAGAAAAACTTAGAAAAAAACTGTGCAAAAAACTGTGAAAAAAAAGAATTGAGAAAAAAAACTGAGAAAAAACTGAGCAGAAAAACTGATCAGAAAAACTGAGAAAAAAAACTATTTAAAAAAACTGAAGAAAAACGGAGGAAAAAAACTGAGAAGAAAAATTGAGAAAAACGACTGAAAAAACTGAAGAAAAACTTAGAAAAAAACTGTGAAAAAAACTGTGAAAAAAACTGTGAAAAAAAGAACTGAGATAAAAAACTGAAGAAAAAACTGAGCAGAAAAACTGAGCAGAAAAACTATGAAAAAAATACTGAAGAAAAACGGAGTAAAAAAACTGAGAAGAAAAATTGAGAAAAACGACTGAAAAAACTGAAGAAAAAAAAGAACGGAGAAAAAAAACTGAAGAAAAATTTAGAAAAAAACTGTGCACAAAACTCTGAAAAAAAAGAACTGAGAAAAAAAACTGAAGAAAAAACTGAGCAGAAAAACTGAGCAGAAAAACTGAGAAAAAAACTATGAAAAAAATACTGAAGAAAAACGGAGTAAAAAAACTGAAAAGAAAAATTGAGAAAAAACGACTGAAAAAACTGAAGAAAAACTTAGAAAAAAACTGTGAAAAAAAAGAACTGAGAAAAAAAACTGAAGAAAAATTTAGAAAAAAACTGTGCACGAAACTGTGGAAAAAAAGAACTGAGGAAAAAAACTGAGAAAAAACTGATCAGAAAAACTGAGAAAAAAAACTATTTAAAAAAACTGAAGAAAAACGGAGGAAAAAAACTGAGAAGAAAAATTGAGAAAAACGACTGAAAAAACTGAAGAAAAACTTAGAAAAAAACTGTGAAAAAAACTGTGAAAAAAAGAACTGAGATAAAAAAACTGAAGAAAAAACTGAGCAGAAAAACTGAGCAGAAAAACTATGAAAAAAATACTGAAGAAAAACGGAGTAAAAAAACTGAGAAGAAAAATTGAGAAAAACGACTGAAAAAACTGAAGAAAAAAAAGAACGGAGAAAAAAAACTGAAGAAAAATTTAGAAAAAAACTGTGCACAAAACTCTGAAAAAAAAGAACTGAGAAAAAAAACTGAAGAAAAAACTGAGCAGAAAAACTGAGCAGAAAAACTGAGAAAAAAACTATGAAAAAAATACTGAAGAAAAACGGAGTAAAAAAACTGAAAAGAAAAATTGAGAAAAAACGACTGAAAAAACTGAAGAAAAACTTAGAAAAAAACTGTGAAAAAAAAGAACTGAGAAAAAAAACTGAAGAAAAATTTAGAAAAAAACTGTGCACAAAACTGTGGAAAAAAAGAACTGAGGAAAAAAACTGAGAAAAAACTGAGCAGAAAAACTGAGCAGAAAAACTGAGAAAAAAACTGAAGAAAAACGGATGAAAAAAACTGAGAAGAAAAACTGAGAAAAAAAGACTGAAAAAACTGAAGAAAAACTTAGAAAAAAACTGTGAAAAAAACTGTGAAAAAAAAGTACTGAGAAAAAAAAACTGAAGAAAAAACTGAGCAGAAAAACTGAGCAGAAAAACTGTCAAAAAAATACTGAAGAAAAACGGAGTAAAAAAACTAAGAAAAATTGAGAAAAACGACTGAAAAAACTGTGAAAAAAAAGAACTGAGAAAAAAAACTGAAGAAAAATTTAGAAAAAAATTGTGCACAAAACTCTGAAAAAAAAGAACTGAGAAAAAAAACTGAAGAAAAAACTGAGCAGAAAAACTGAGCAGAAAAACTGAGAAAAAAACTATGAAAAAAATACTGAAGAAAAACGGAGTAAAAAAACTGAGAAGAAAAATTGAGAAAAAACGACTGAAAAAACTGAAGAAAAATTTAGAAAAAAACTGTGAAAAAAAAGAACTGAGAAAAAAAAACTGAAGAAAAATTTAGAAAAAAACTGTGCACAAAACTGTGGAAAAAAAGAAATGAGGAAAAAAACTGAGAAAAAACTGAGCAGAAAAACTGAGCAGAAAAACTGAGAAAAAAACTGAAGAAAAACGGATGAAAAAAACTGTTCAGAAAAACTGAGAAAAAAAACTATTTAAAAAAACTGAAGAAAAACGGAGGAAAAACAACTGAGAAGAAAAATTGATAAAAAACGACTGAAAAAACTGAAGAAAAACTTAGAAAAAAACTGTGAAAAAAACTGTGAAAAAAACTGTGAAAAAAACTGTGAAAAAAAGAACTGAGAAAAAAAACTGAAGAAAAAACTGAGCAGAAAAACTGAGAAAAAAACTATCAAAAAAATACTGAAGAAAAAAGAACTGAGAAAAAAAACTGAAGAAAAATTTTGAAAAAAACTGTGCACAAAACTGTGGAAAAAAAGAACTGAGGAAAAAAACTGAGAAAAAACTGAGCAGAAAAACTGAGCAGAAAAACTGAGAAAAAAACTATTAAAAAACTATTTAAAAAAACGGAAGAAAAACGGAGGAAAAACAACTGAGAAGAAAAATTGAGAAAAAACGACTGAAAAAACTGAAGAAAAACTTAGAAAAAAACTGTGAAAAAAACTGTGAAAAAAAGAACTGAGAAAAAAAACTGAAGAAAAAACTGAGCAGAAAAACTGAGCAGAAAAACTGAGAAAAAAACTATCAAAAAAATACTGAAGAAAAAAGAACTGAGAAAAAAAACTGAAGAAAAATTTAGAAAAAAACTGTGCACAAAACTGTGGAAAAAAAGAACTGAGGAAAAAAACTGAGAAAAAACTGAGCAGAAAAACTGAGCAGAAAAACTGAGAAAAAAACTATTAAAAAAACTATTTAAAAAAACTGAAGAAAAACGGAGGAAAAACAACTGAGAAGAAAAATTGAGAAAAAACGACTGAAAAAACTGAAGAAAAACTTAGAAAAAAACTGTGAAAAAAACTGTGAAAAAAAGAACTGAGAAAAAAAACTGAAGAAAAAACTGAGCAGAAAAACTGAGCAGAAAAACTGAGAAAAAAACTATCAAAAAAATACTGAAGAAAAACGGAGTAAAAAAACTGAGAAGAAAAATTGAGAAAAAACGACTGAAAAAACTGAAGAAAAACTTAGAAAAAAACTGTGAAAAAAACTGTGAAAAAAAGAACTGAGAAAAAAAACTGAAGAAAAAACTGAGCAGAAAACTGAGCAGAAAAACTGAGAAAAAAACTATCAAAAAAATTCAGAAGAAAAACGGAGTAAAAAAACTGAGAAGAAAAATTGAGAAAAAACGACTGAAAAAACTGAAGAAAAACTTAGAAAAAAACTGTGAAAAAAACTGTGAAAAAAAGAACTGAGAAAAAAAACTGAAGAAAAAACTGAGCAGAAAAACTGAGCAGAAAAACTGAGAAAAAAACTATTAAAAAAACTATTTAAAAAAACTGAAGAAAAACGGAGGAAAAACATGTGAGAAGAAAAATTGAGAAAAAACGACTGAAAAAACTGAAGAAAAACTTAGAAAAAAACTGTGAAAAAAACTGTGAAAAAAAGAATTGAGAAAAAAAACTGAAGAAAAAACTGAGCAGAAAAACTGAGCAGAAAAACTGAGAAAAAAACTATCAAAAAAATACTGAAGAAAAACGGAGTAAAAAAACTGAGAAGAAAAATTGAAAAAAAACGACTGAAAAAACTGAAGAAAAACTTAGAAAAAAACTGTGAAAAAAACTGTGAAAAAAAGAACTGAGAAAAAAAACTGAAGAAAAAACTGAGCAGAAAAACTGAGCAGAAAAACTGAGAAAAAAACTTTTAAAAAAATACAGAAGAAAAACGGAGTAAAAAAACTGAGAAGAAAAATTGAGAAAAAACGACTGAAAAAACTGAAGAAAAACTTAGAAAAAAACTGTGAAAAAAACTGTGAAAAAAAGAACTGAGAAAAAAAACTGAAGAAAAAACTGAGCAGAAAAACTGAGCAGAAAAACTGAGAAAAAAACTATCAAAAAATACTGAAGAAAAACGGAGTAAAAAAACTGAGAAGAAAAATTGTGAAAAACGACTGAAAAAACTGAAGAAAAAAAATAACGGAGAAAAAAAACTGAAGAAAAATTTAGAAAAAAACTGTGCACAAAACTGTGAAAAAAAAGAACTGAGAAAAAAAACTGAAGAAAAAACTGAGCAGAAAAACTGAGCAGAAAAACTGAGAAAAAAACTGTGAAAAAAATACTGAAGAAAAACGCAGTAAAAAAACTGAGAAGAAAAATTGAGAAAAAACGACTGAAAAAACTGAAGAAAAACTTAGAAAAAAACTGTGAAAAAAACTGTGAAAAAAAAGAACTGAGAAAAAAAACTGAAGAAAAACTTAGAAAAAAACTGTGCAAAAAACTGTGAAAAAAAAGAATTGAGAAAAAAAACTGAGAAAAAACTGAGCAGAAAAACTGATCAGAAAAACTGAGAAAAAAAACTATTTAAAAAAACTGAAGAAAAACGGAGGAAAAAAACTGAGAAGAAAAATTGAGAAAAACGACTGAAAAAACTGAAGAAAAACTTAGAAAAAAACTGTGAAAAAAACTGTGAAAAAAAGAACTGAGATAAAAAACTGAAGAAAAAACTGAGCAGAAAAACTGAGCAGAAAAACTATGAAAAAAATACTGAAGAAAAACGGAGTAAAAAAACTGAGAAGAAAAATTGAGAAAAACGACTGAAAAAACTGAAAAAAAAGAACGGAGAAAAAAAACTGAAGAAAAATTTAGAAAAAAACTGTACACAAAACTCTGAAAAAAAAGAACTGAGAAAAAAAACTGAAGAAAAAACTGAGCAGAAAAACTGAGCAGAAAAACTGAGAAAAAAACTATGAAAAAAATACTGAAGAAAAACGGAGTAAAAAAACTGAGAAGAAAAATTGAGAAAAAACGACTGAAAAAACTGAAGAAAAACTTAGAAAAAAACTGTGAAAAAAAAGAACTGAGAAAAAAAACTGAAGAAAAAACTGAGCAGAAAAACTGAGCAGAAAAACTATCAAAAAAATACTGAAGAAAAACGGAGTAAAAAAACTAAGAAAAATTGAGAAAAACGACTGAAAAAACTGTGAAAAAAAAGAACTGAGAAAAAAAACTGAAGAAAAATTTAGAAAAAAATTGTGCACAAAACTCTGAAAAAAAAGAACTGAGAAAAAAAACTGAAGAAAAAACTGAGCAGAAAAACTGAGCAGAAAAACTGAGAAAAAAACTATGAAAAAAATACTGAAGAAAAACGGAGTAAAAAAACTGAGAAGAAAAATTGAGAAAAAACGACTGAAAAAACTGAAGAAAAATTTAGAAAAAAACTGTGAAAAAAAAGAAGAGAAAAAAAAACTGAAGAAAAATTTAGAAAAAAACTGTGCACAAAACTGTGGAAAAAAAGAACTGAGGAAAAAAACTGAGAAAAAACTGAGCAGAAAAACTGAGCAGAAAAACTGAGAAAAAAACTGAAGAAAAACGGATGAAAAAAACTGAGAAGAAAAACTGAGAAAAAAAGACTGAAAAAACTGAAGAAAAACTTAGAAAAAAACTGTGAAAAAAACTGTGAAAAAAAGAACTGAGAAAAAAAACTGAAGAAAAAACTGAGCAGAAAAACTGAGCAGAAAAACTGAGAAAAAAACTATCAAAAAAATACTGAAGAAAAAAGAACTGAGAAAAAAAACTGAAGAAAAATTTAGAAAAAAACTGTGCACAAAACTGTGGAAAAAAAGAACTGAGGAAAAAAACTGAGAAAAAACTGAGCAGAAAAACTGAGCAGAAAAACTGAGAAAAAAACTATTAAAAAAACTATTTAAAAAAACTGAAGAAAAACGGAGGAAAAACAACTGAGAAGAAAAATTGAGAAAAAACGACTGAAAAAACTGAAGAAAAACTTAGAAAAAAAACTGTGAAAAAAACTGTGAAAAAAAGAACTGAGTAAAAAAACTGAAGAAAAAACTGAGCAGAAAAACTGAGCAGAAAAACTGAGAAAAAAACTATCAAAAAAATACTGAAGAAAAACGGAGTAAAAAAACTGAGAAGAAAAATTGAGAAAAAACGACTGAAAAAACTGAAGAAAAACTTAGAAAAAAACTGTGAAAAAAACTGTGAAAAAAAGAACTGAGAAAAAAGACTGAAGAAAAAACTGAGCAGGAAAACTGAGCAGAAAAACTGAGAAAAAAACTTTTTAAAAAATACTGAAGAAAAACGGAGTAAAAAAACTGAGAAGAAAAATTGAGAAAAAACGACTGAAAAAACTGAAGAAAAACTTAGAAAAAAACTGTGAAAAAAACTGTGAAAAAAAGAACTGAGAAAAAAAACTGAAGAAAAAACTGAGCAGAAAAACTGAGCAGAAAAACTGAGAAAAAAACTATCAAAAAAATACAAAAGAAAAACGGAGTAAAAAAACTGAGAAGAAAAATTGAGAAAAAACGACTGAAAAAACTGAAGAAAAACTTAGAAAAAAACTGTGAAAAAAACTGTGAAGAAAAGAACTGAGAAAAAAAACTGAAGAAAAAACTGAGCAGAAAAACTGAGCAGAAAAACTGAGAAAAAAACTATCAAAAAATACTGAAGAAAAACGGAGTAAAAAAACAGAAGAAAAATTGTGAAAAACGACTGAAAAAACTGAAGAAAAAAAATAACGGAGAAAAAAAACTGAAGAAAAATTTAGAAAAAAACTGTGAAAAAAACTGTGAAAAAAAAGAACTGAGAAAAAAAACTGAAGAAAAACTTAGAAAAAAACTGTGAAAAAAAAGAACTGAGAAAAAAAACTGAAGAAAAATTTAGAAAAAAACTGTGCACAAAACTGTGGAAAAAAAGAACTGAGGAAAAAAACTGAGAAAAAACTGAGCAGAAAAACTGAGCAGAAAAACTGAGAAAAAAACTGAAGAAAAACGGATGAAAAAAACTGAGAAGAAAAACTGAGAAAAAAAGACTGAAAAAACTGAAGAAAAACTTAGAAAAAAACTGTGAAAAAAACTGTGAAAAAAAAGAACTGAGAAAAAAAACTGAGAAAAAACTGAGCAGAATAACTGATCAGAAAAACTGAGAAAAAAAACTATTTAAAAAAACTGAAGAAAAACGGAGGAAAAAAACTGAGAAGAAAAATTGAGAAAAAACGACTGAAAAAACTGAAGAAAAACTTAGAAAAAAACTGTGAAAAAAACTGTGAAAAAAAGAACTGAGAAAAAAAACTGAAGAAAAAACTGAGCAGAAAAACTGAGCAGAAAAACTGAGAAAAAAACTATTAAAAAAATCCTGAAGAAAAACGGAGTAAAAAAACTGAGAAGAAAAATTGAGAAAAAACGACTGAAAAAACTGAAGAAAAACTTAGAAAAAAACTGTGAAAAAAAAGAACTGAGAAAAAAAACTGAAGAAAAATTTAGAAAAAAACTGTGCACAAAACTGTGGAAAAAAAGAACTGAGGAAAAAAACTGAGAAAAAACTGAGCAGAAAAACTGAGCAGAAAAACTGAGAAAAAAACTATTAAAAAAAACTGAAGAAAAACGGATGAAACAAACTGAGAAGAAAAACTGAGAAAAAAAGACTGAAAAAACTGAAGAAAAAAAAGAACGGAGATAAAAAACTGAAGAAAAATTTAGAAAAAAACTGTGCACAAAACTGTGAAAAAAAAGAACTGAGAAAAAAAACTGAAGAAAAAACTGAGCAGAAAAACTGAGCAGAAAAACTGAGAAAAAAACTATGAAAAAAATACTGAAGAAAAACGGAGTAAAAAAACTGAGAAGAAAAATTGAGAAAAAACGACTGAAAAAACTGAAGAAAAACTTAGAAAAAAACTGTGAAAAAAACTGTGAACAAAAAGAACTGAGAAAAAAAACTGAAGAAAAACTTAGAAAAAAACGGTGCACAAAACTGTGAAAAAAAAAATTGAGAAAAAAAACTGAGAAAAAACTGAGCTGAAAAACTGATCAGAAAAACTGAGAAAAAAAACTATTTAAAAAAACTGAAGAAAAACGGAGGAAAAAAACTGAGAAGAAAAATTGAGAAAAAACGACTGAAAAAACTGAAGAAAAACTGAGAAAAAAACTGTGAAAATAACTGTGAAAAAAAGAACTGAGAAAAAAAACTGAAGAAAAAACTGAGCAGAAAAACTGAGCAGAAAAACTGAGAAAAAAACTATTAAAAAAATACTGAAGAAAAACGGAGTAAAAAAACTGAGAAGAAAAATTGAGAAAAACGACTGAAAAAACTGAAGAAAAACTTAGAAAAAATCTGTGAAAAAAACTGTGAAAAAAAGAACTGAGATAAAAAACTGAAGAAAAAACTGAGCAGAAAAACTGAGCAGAAAAACTATCAAAAAAATACTGAAGAAAAACGGAGTAAAAAAACTGAGAAGAAAAATTGAGAAAAACGACTGAAAAAACTGAAGAAAAAAAAGAACGGAGAAAAAAAACTGAAGAAAAATTTAGAAAAAAATTGTGCACAAAACTCTGAAAAAAAAACTGAAAAAAAACTGAAAAAAAAACTGAGCAGAAAAACTGAGCAGAAAAACTGAGAAAAAAACTGAAAAAAATACTGAAGAAAAACGGAGTAAAAAAACTGAGAAGAAAAATTGAGAAAAAACGACTGAAAAAACTGAAGAAAAACTTAGAAAAAAACTGTGAAAAAAAAGAACTGCGAAAAAAAACTGAAGAAAAATTTAGAAAAAAACTGTGCACAAAAATGTGGAAAAAAAGAACTGAGGAAAAAAACTGAGAAAAAACTGAGCAGAAAAACTGAGCAGAAAAACTGAGAAAAAAACTATTAAAAAAATACTGAAGAAAAACGGAGTAAAAAAACTGAGAAGAAAAATTGAGCAAAAAAGACTGATAAAACTGAAGAAAAACTGTGAAAAAAACTGTGAAAAAAAGAACTGAGAAAAAAAACTGAAGAAAAAACTGAGCAGAAAAACTGAGCAGAAAAACTATCAAATAAATACTGAAGAAAAACGGAGTAAAAAAACTGAGAAGAAAAATTGATAAAAACGACTGAAAAAACTGAAGAAAAAAAAGAACGGAGAAAAAAAACTGAAGAAAAATTTAGAAAAAAACTGTGCACAAAACTGTGAAAAAAAAGAACTGAGAAAAAAAACTGAAGAAAAAACTGAGCAGAAAAACTGAGCAGAAAAACTGAGAAAAAAACTATGAAAAAAATACTGAAGAAAAACGGAGTAAAAAAACTGAGACGAAAAATTGAGAAAAAACGACTGAAAAAACTGAAGAAAAACTTAGAAAAAAACTGTGAAAAAAAAGAACTGAGAAAAAAAACTGAAGAAAAATTTAGAAAAAAACTGTGCACAAAACTGTGGAAAAAAAGAACTGAAGAAAATACCTGAGAAAAAACTGAGCAGAAAAACTGAGAAAAAAACTGAAGAAAAACGGATGAAAAAAACTGAGAAGAAAAACTGAGAAAAAAAGACTGAAAAAACTGAAGAAAAACTTAGAAAAAAACTGTGAACAAAACTGTGAAAAAAAAGAACTGAGAAAAAAAACTGAAGAAAAACTTAGAAAAAAACTGTGCACAAAACTGGGAAAAAAATGAATTGAGAAAAAAAACTGAGAAAAAACTGAGCAGAAAAACTGAGCAGAAAAACTGAGAAAAAAACTATCAAAAAATACTGAAGAAAAACGGAGTAAAAAAACAGAAGAAAAATTGTGAAAAACGACTGAAAAAACTGAAGAAAAAAAATAACGGAGAAAAAAAACTGAAGAAAAATTTAGAAAAAAACTGTGAAAAAAACTGTGAAAAAAAAGAACTGAGAAAAAAAACTGAAGAAAAACTTAGAAAAAAACTGTGAAAAAAAAGAACTGAGAAAAAAAACTGAAGAAAAATTTAGAAAAAAACTGTGCACAAAACTGTGGAAAAAAAGAACTGAGGAAAAAAACTGAGAAAAAACTGAGCAGAAAAACTGAGCAGAAAAACTGAGAAAAAAACTGAAGAAAAACGGATGAAAAAAACTGAGAAGAAAAACTGAGAAAAAAAGACTGAAAAAACTGAAGAAAAACTTAGAAAAAAACTGTGAAAAAAACTGTGAAAAAAAAGAACTGAGAAAAAAAACTGAGAAAAAACTGAGCAGAATAACTGATCAGAAAAACTGAGAAAAAAAACTATTTAAAAAAACTGAAGAAAAACGGAGGAAAAAAACTGAGAAGAAAAATTGAGAAAAAACGACTGAAAAAACTGAAGAAAAACTTAGAAAAAAACTGTGAAAAAAACTGTGAAAAAAAGAACTGAGAAAAAAAACTGAAGAAAAAACTGAGCAGAAAAACTGAGCAGAAAAACTGAGAAAAAAACTATTAAAAAAATCCTGAAGAAAAACGGAGTAAAAAAACTGAGAAGAAAAATTGAGAAAAAACGACTGAAAAAACTGAAGAAAAACTTAGAAAAAAACTGTGAAAAAAAAGAACTGTAAAAAAAAACTGAAGAAAAATTTAGAAAAAAACTGTGCACAAAACTGTGGAAAAAAAGAACTGAGGAAAAAAACTGAGAAAAAACTGAGCAGAAAAACTGAGCAGAAAAACTGAGAAAAAAACTATTAAAAAAAACTGAAGAAAAACGGATGAAACAAACTGAGAAGAAAAACTGAGAAAAAAAGACTGAAAAAACTGAAGAAAAAAAAGAACGGAGATAAAAAACTGAAGAAAAATTTAGAAAAAAACTGTGCACAAAACTGTGAAAAAAAAGAACTGAGAAAAAAAACTGAAGAAAAAACTGAGCAGAAAAACTGAGCAGAAAAACTGAGAAAAAAACTATGAAAAAAATACTGAAGAAAAACGGAGTAAAAAAACTGAGAAGAAAAATTGAGAAAAAACGACTGAAAAAACTGAAGAAAAACTTAGAAAAAAACTGTGAAAAAAACTGTGAACAAAAAGAACTGAGAAAAAAAACTGAAGAAAAACTTAGAAAAAAACGGTGCACAAAACTGTGAAAAAAAAAATTGAGAAAAAAAACTGAGAAAAAACTGAGCTGAAAAACTGATCAGAAAAACTGAGAAAAAAAACTATTTAAAAAAACTGAAGAAAAACGGAGGAAAAAAACTGAGAAGAAAAATTGAGAAAAAACGACTGAAAAAACTGAAGAAAAACTGAGAAAAAAACTGTGAAAATAACTGTGAAAAAAAGAACTGAGAAAAAAAACTGAAGAAAAAACTGAGCAGAAAAACTGAGCAGAAAAACTGAGAAAAAAACTATTAAAAAAATACTGAAGAAAAACGGAGTAAAAAAACTGAGAAGAAAAATTGAGAAAAACGACTGAAAAAACTGAAGAAAAACTTAGAAAAAATCTGTGAAAAAAACTGTGAAAAAAAGAACTGAGATAAAAAACTGAAGAAAAAACTGAGCAGAAAAACTGAGCAGAAAAACTATCAAAAAAATACTGAAGAAAAACGGAGTAAAAAAACTGAGAAGAAAAATTGAGAAAAACGACTGAAAAAACTGAAGAAAAAAAAGAACGGAGAAAAAAAACTGAAGAAAAATTTAGAAAAAAATTGTGCACAAAACTCTGAAAAAAAAACTGAAAAAAAACTGAAAAAAAAACTGAGCAGAAAAACTGAGCAGAAAAACTGAGAAAAAAACTGAAAAAAATACTGAAGAAAAACGGAGTAAAAAAACTGAGAAGAAAAATTGAGAAAAAACGACTGAAAAAACTGAAGAAAAACTTAGAAAAAAACTGTGAAAAAAAAGAACTGCGAAAAAAAACTGAAGAAAAATTTAGAAAAAAACTGTGCACAAAAATGTGGAAAAAAAGAACTGAGGAAAAAAACTGAGAAAAAACTGAGCAGAAAAACTGAGCAGAAAAACTGAGAAAAAAACTATTAAAAAAATACTGAAGAAAAACGGAGTAAAAAAACTGAGAAGAAAAATTGAGCAAAAAAGACTGATAAAACTGAAGAAAAACTGTGAAAAAAACTGTGAAAAAAAGAACTGAGAAAAAAAACTGAAGAAAAAACTGAGCAGAAAAACTGAGCAGAAAAACTATCAAATAAATACTGAAGAAAAACGGAGTAAAAAAACTGAGAAGAAAAATTGAGAAAAACGACTGAAAAAACTGAAGAAAAAAAAGAACGGAGAAAAAAAACTGAAGAAAAATTTAGAAAAAAACTGTGCACAAAACTGTGAAAAAAAAGAACTGAGAAAAAAAACTGAAGAAAAAACTGAGCAGAAAAACTGAGCAGAAAAACTGAGAAAAAAACTATGAAAAAAATACTGAAGAAAAACGGAGTAAAAAAACTGAGAAGAAAAATTGAGAAAAAACGACTGAAAAAACTGAAGAAAAACTTAGAAAAAAACTGTGAAAAAAAAGAACTGAGAAAAAAAACTGAAGAAAAATTTAGAAAAAAACTGTGCACAAAACTGTGGAAAAAAAGAACTGAAGAAAATACCTGAGAAAAAACTGAGCAGAAAAACTGAGAAAAAAACTGAAGAAAAACGGATGAAAAAAACTGAGAAGAAAAACTGAGAAAAAAAGACTGAAAAAACTGAAGAAAAACTTAGAAAAAAACTGTGAACAAAACTGTGAAAAAAAAGAACTGAGAAAAAAAACTGAAGAAAAACTTAGAAAAAAACTGTGCACAAAACTGGGAAAAAAATGAATTGAGAAAAAAAACTGAGAAAAAACTGAGCAGAAAAACTGATCAGAAAAACTGAGAAAAAAAACTATTTAAAAAAACTGAAGAAAAACGGAGTAAAAAAACTGAGAAGAAAAATTGAGAAAAACGACTGAAAAAACTGAAGAAAAACTTAGAAAAAAACTGTGAAAAAAACTGTGAAAAAAACTGAAAAAAAAGAACTGAGAAAAAAAACTGAAGAAAAACTTAGAAAAATACTGTGCACAAAAGTGTGAAAAAAAAGATTTGAGTGAAAAAACTGAGAAAAAACTGAGCAGAAAAATTGAGCAGAAAAACTGAGAATAAAACTATTAAAAAAATACTGAAGAAAAACGGAGTAAAAAAACTGAGAAGAAAAATTGAGAAAAACTACTGAAAAAACTGAAGAAAAAAAAGAACGGAGAAAAAAAACTGAAGAAAAATTTAGAAAAAAACTGTGCACAAAACTGTGAAAAAAAAGAACTGAGAAAAAAAACTGAAGAAAAAACTGAGCAGAAAACTGAGCAGAAAAACTGAGAAAAAAACTATGAAAAAAATACTGAAGAAAAACGGAGTAAAAAAACTGAGAAGAAAAATTGAGAAAAAAAGACTGAAAAAACTGAAGAAAAACTTAGAAAAAAACTGTGAAAAATACTGTGAAATAAAGAACAGAGAAAAAAAACTAAAGAAAAAACTGAGCAGAAAAACTGATCAGAAAAACTGAGAAAAAAAACGATTTAAAAAAACTGAAGAAAAACGGAGGAAAAAAACTGAGAAGAAAAATTGAGAAAAAACGACTGAAAAAACTGAAGAAAAACTGAGAAAAAAACTGTGAAAATAACTGTGAAAAAAAGAACTGAGAAAAAAAACTGAAGAAAAAACTGAGCAGAAAAACTGAGCAGAAAAACTGAGAAAAAAACTATTAAAAAAATACTGAAGAACAACGGAGTAAAAAAACTGAGAAGCAAAATTGAGAAAAACGATTGAAAAAACTGAAGAAAAACTTAGAAAAAATCTGTGAAAAAAACTGTGAAAAAAAGATCTGAGATAAAAAACTGAAGAAAAAACTGAGCAGAAAAACTGAGCAGAAAAACTATCAAAAAAATACTGAAGAAAAACGGAGTAAAAAAACTGAGAAAAAAAATTGAGAAAAACGACTGAAAAAACTGAAGAAAAAAAAGAACGGAGAAAAAAAACTGAAGAAAAATTTAGAAAAAAATTGTGCACAAAACTCTGAAAAAAAAACTGAGAAAAAAAACTGAGAAAAAAACTGAGCAGAAAAACTGAGCAGAAAAACTGAGAAAAAAACTATGAAAAAAATACTGAAGAAAAACGGAGTAAAAAAACTGAGAAGAAAAATTGAGAAAAAACGACTGAAAAAACTGAAGAAAAACTTAGAAAAAAACTGTGAAAAAAAGAACTGAGAAAAAAAACTGAAGAAAAAACTGAGCAGAAAAACTGAGCAGAACAACTGAGAAAAAAACTGAAAAAAATACTGAAGAAAAACGGAGTAAAAAAACTGAGAAGAAAAATTGAGAAAAAACGACTGAAAAAACTGAAGAAAAACTTAGAAAAAAACTGTGAAAAAAAAGAACTGCGAAAAAAAACTGAAGAAAAATTTAGAAAAAAACTGTGCACAAAAATATGGAAAAAAAGAACTGAGGAAAAAAACTGAGAAAAAACTGAGCAGAAAAACTGAGCAGAAAAACTGAGAAAAAAACTATGAAAAAAATACTGAAGAAAAACGGAGTAAAAAAACTGAGAAGAAAAATTGAGAAAAAACGACTGAAAAAACTGAAGAAAAACTTAGAAAAAAACTGTGAAAAAAAAGAACTGAGAAAAAAAACTGAAGAAAAATTTAGAAAAAAACTGTGCACAAAACTGTGGAAAAAAAGAACTGAGGAAAAAACCTGAGAAAAAACTGAGCAGAAAAACTGAGAAAAAAACTGAAGAAAAACGGATGAAAAAAACTGAGAAGAAAAACTGAGAAAAAAAGACTGAAAAAACTGAAGAAAAACTTAGAAAAAAACTGTGAGCAAAACTGTGAAAAAAAAGAACTGAGAAAAAAAACTGAAGAAAAACTTAGAAAAAAACTGTGCACAAAACTGGGAAAAAAATGAATTGAGAAAAAAAACTGAGAAAAAACTGAGCAGAAAAACTGATCAGAAAAACTGAGAAAAAAAACTATTTAAAAAAACTGAAGAAAAACGGAGTAAAAAAACTGAGAAGAAAAATTGAGAAAAACGACTGAAAAAACTGAAGAAAAACTTAGAAAAAAACTGTGAAAAAAACTGTGAAAAAAACTGAAAAAAAAGAACTGAGAAAAAAAACTGAAGAAAAACTTAGAAAAATACTGTGCACAAAAGTGTGAAAAAAAAGATTTGAGTGAAAAAACTGAGAAAAAACTGAGCAGAAAAATTGAGCAGAAAAACTGAGAATAAAACTATTAAAAAAATACTGAAGAAAAACGGAGTAAAAAAACTGAGAAGAAAAATTGAGAAAAACTACTGAAAAAACTGAAGAAAAAAAAGAACGGAGAAAAAAAACTGAAGAAAAATTTAGAAAAAAACTGTGCACAAAACTGTGAAAAAAAAGAACTGAGAAAAAAAACTGAAGAAAAAACTGAGCAGAAAACTGAGCAGAAAAACTGAGAAAAAAACTATGAAAAAAATACTGAAGAAAAACGGAGTAAAAAAACTGAGAAGAAAAATTGAGAAAAAAAGACTGAAAAAACTGAAGAAAAACTTAGAAAAAAACTGTGAAAAATACTGTGAAATAAAGAACAGAGAAAAAAAACTAAAGAAAAAACTGAGCAGAAAAACTGATCAGAAAAACTGAGAAAAAAAACGATTTAAAAAAACTGAAGAAAAACGGAGGAAAAAAACTGAGAAGAAAAATTGAGAAAAAACGACTGAAAAAACTGAAGAAAAACTGAGAAAAAAACTGTGAAAATAACTGTGAAAAAAAGAACTGAGAAAAAAAACTGAAGAAAAAACTGAGCAGAAAAACTGAGCAGAAAAACTGAGAAAAAAACTATTAAAAAAATACTGAAGAACAACGGAGTAAAAAAACTGAGAAGCAAAATTGAGAAAAACGATTGAAAAAACTGAAGAAAAACTTAGAAAAAATCTGTGAAAAAAACTGTGAAAAAAAGATCTGAGATAAAAAACTGAAGAAAAAACTGAGCAGAAAAACTGAGCAGAAAAACTATCAAAAAAATACTGAAGAAAAACGGAGTAAAAAAACTGAGAAAAAAAATTGAGAAAAACGACTGAAAAAACTGAAGAAAAAAAAGAACGGAGAAAAAAAACTGAAGAAAAATTTAGAAAAAAATTGTGCACAAAACTCTGAAAAAAAAACTGAGAAAAAAAACTGATAAAAAAACTGAGCAGAAAAACTGAGCAGAAAAACTGAGAAAAAAACTATGAAAAAAATACTGAAGAAAAACGGAGTAAAAAAACTGAGAAGAAAAATTGAGAAAAAACGACTGAAAAAACTGAAGAAAAACTTAGAAAAAAACTGTGAAAAAAAGAACTGAGAAAAAAAACTGAAGAAAAAACTGAGCAGAAAAACTGAGCAGAACAACTGAGAAAAAAACTGAAAAAAATACTGAAGAAAAACGGAGTAAAAAAACTGAGAAGAAAAATTGAGAAAAAACGACTGAAAAAACTGAAGAAAAACTTAGAAAAAAACTGTGAAAAATACTGTGAAATAAAGAACAGAGAAAAAAAACTAAAGAAAAAACTGAGCAGAAAAACTGATCAGAAAAACTGAGAAAAAAAACGATTTAAAAAAACTGAAGAAAAACGGAGGAAAAAAACTGAGAAGAAAAATTGAGAAAAAACGACTGAAAAAACTGAAGAAAAACTGAGAAAAAAACTGTGAAAATAACTGTGAAAAAAAGAACTGAGAAAAAAAACTGAAGAAAAAACTGAGCAGAAAAACTGAGCAGAAAAACTGAGAAAAAAACTATTAAAAAAATACTGAAGAACAACGGAGTAAAAAAACTGAGAAGCAAAATTGAGAAAAACGATTGAAAAAACTGAAGAAAAACTTAGAAAAAATCTGTGAAAAAAACTGTGAAAAAAAGATCTGAGATAAAAAACTGAAGAAAAAACTGAGCAGAAAAACTGAGCAGAAAAACTATCAAAAAAATACTGAAGAAAAACGGAGTAAAAAAACTGAGAAAAAAAATTGAGAAAAACGACTGAAAAAACTGAAGAAAAAAAAGAACGGAGAAAAAAAACTGAAGAAAAATTTAGAAAAAAATTGTGCACAAAACTCTGAAAAAAAAACTGAGAAAAAAAACTGATAAAAAAACTGAGCAGAAAAACTGAGCAGAAAAACTGAGAAAAAAACTATGAAAAAAATACTGAAGAAAAACGGAGTAAAAAAACTGAGAAGAAAAATTGAGAAAAAACGACTGAAAAAACTGAAGAAAAACTTAGAAAAAAACTGTGAAAAAAAGAACTGAGAAAAAAAACTGAAGAAAAAACTGAGCAGAAAAACTGAGCAGAACAACTGAGAAAAAAACTGAAAAAAATACTGAAGAAAAACGGAGTAAAAAAACTGAGAAGAAAAATTGAGAAAAAACGACTGAAAAAACTGAAGAAAAACTTAGAAAAAAACTGTGAAAAAAAAGAACTGCGAAAAAAAACTGAAGAAAAATTTAGAAAAAAACTGTGCACAAAAATATGGAAAAAAAGAACTGAGGAAAAAAACTGAGAAAAAACTGAGCAGAAAAACTGAGCAGAAAAACTGAGAAAAAAACTATTAAAAAAATACTGAAGAAAAACGGAGTAAAAAAACTGAGAAGAAAAATTGAGCAAAAAAGACTGATAAAAATTGAAGAAAAACTGTGAAAAAAACTGTGAAAAAAAGAACTGAGAAAAAAAACTGAAGAAAAAACTGAGCAGAAAAACTGAGCAGAAAAACTATCAAATAAATACTGAAGAAAAACGGAGTAAAAAAACTGAGAAGAAAAATTGAGAAAAACGACTGGAAAAACTGAAGAAAAAAAAGAACGGAGAAAAAAAACTGAAGAAAAATTTAGAAAAAAACTGTGCACAAAACTGTGAAAAAAAAGAACTGAGAAAAAAAACTGAAGAAAAAACTGAGCAGAAAAACTGAGCAGAAAAACTGAGAAAAAAACTATGAAAAAAATACTGAAGAAAAACGGAGTAAAAAAACTGAGAAGAAAAATTGAGAAAAAAAGACTGAAAAAACTGAAGAAAAACTTCGAAAAAAACTGTGCACAAAACTGTGGGAAAAAAGAACTGAGGAAAAAAACTGAAGAAAAACGGATGAAAAAAACTGAGAAGAAAAACTGAGAAAAAAAGACTGAAAAAACTGAAGAAAAACTTAGAAAAAAACTGTGAAAAAAACTGTGAAAAAAAAGAACTGAGAAAAAAAAATGAAGAAAAACTTAGAAAAAAACTGTGCACCAAACTGTGAAAAAAAAGAATTGAGAAAAAAAACTGAGAAAAAACTGAGCAGAAAAACTGATCAGAAAAACTGAGAAAAAAAATATTTTAAAAAACTGAAGAAAAACGGAGGAAAAAAACTGAGAAGAAAAATTGAGAAAAAACGACTGAAAAAACTGAAGAAAAACTTAGAAAAAAACTGTGAAAAAAACTGTGAAAAAAAGAACAAAGAAAAAAAACTAAAGAAAAAACTGAGCAGAAAAACTGAGCAGAAAAACTGAGAAAAAAACTATTTAAAAAATACTGAAGAAAAACGGAGTAAAAAAACTGAGAAGAAAAATTGAGAAAAAACGACTGAAAAAACTGAAGAAAAACTTAGAAAAAAACTGTGAAAAAAACTGTGAAAAAAAAGAACTGAGAAAAAACACTGAAGAAAAATTTAGAAAAAAATTGTGCACAAAACTCTGAAAAAAAAACTGCGAAAAAAACCTGAAAAAAAAACTGAGCAGAAAAACTGAGCAGAAAAACTGAGAAAAAAACTATGAAAAAAATACTGAAGAAAAACGGAGTAAAAAAACTGAGAAGAAAAATTGAGAAAAAACGACTGAAAAAACTGAAGAAAAACTTAGAAAAAAACTGTGAAAAAAAGAACTGCGAAAAAAAACTGAAGAAAAAACTGAGCAGAAAAACTGAGCAGAAAAACTGAGAAAAAAACTGAAAAAAATACTGAAGAAAAACGGAGTAAAAAAACTGAGAAGAAAAATTGAGAAAAAACGACTGAAAAAACTGAAGAAAAACTTAGAAAAAAACTGTGAAAAAAAAGAACTGCGAAAAAAAACTGAAGAAAAATTTAGAAAAAAACTGTGCACAAAAATATGGAAAAAAAGAACTGAGGAAAAAAACTGAGAAAAAACTGAGCAGAAAAACTGAGCAGAAAAACTGAGAAAAAAACTATTAAAAAAATACTGAAGAAAAACGGAGTAAAAAAACTGAGAAGAAAAATTGAGCAAAAAAGACTGATAAAACTGAAGAAAAACTGTGAAAAAAACTGTGAAAAAAAGAACTGAGAAAAAAAACTGAAGAAAAAACTGAGCAGAAAAACTGAGCAGAAAAACTATCAAATAAATACTGAAGAAAAACGGAGTAAAAAAACTCAGAAGAAAAATTGAGAAAAACGACTGAAAAAACTGAAGAAAAAAAAGAACGGAGAAAAAAAACTGAAGAAAAATTTAGAAAAAAACTGTGCACAAAACTGTGGAAAAAAAGAACTGAGGAAAAAAACTGAGAAAAAACTGAGCAGAAAAACTGAGCAGAAAAACTGAGAAAAAACTATTTAAAAAAACTGAAGAAAAACGGAGGAAAAAAACTGAGAAGAAAAATTGAGAAAAAACGACTGAAAAATCTGAAGAAAAACTTAGAAAAAAACTGTGAAAAAAAGAACTGAGAAAAAAAACTGAAGAAAAAACTGAGCAGAAAAACTGAGCAGAATAACTGAGAAAAAAACTGAAAAAAATACTGAAGAAAAACGGAGTAAAAAAACTGAGAAGAAAAATTGAGAAAAAACGACTGAAAAAACTGAAGAAAAACTTAGAAAAAAACTGTGAAAAAAAAGAACTGCGAAAAAAAACTGAAGAAAAATTTAGAAAAAAACTGTGCACAAAAATGTGAAAAAAAAGAACTGAGAAAAAAAACTGAAGAAAAAACTGAGCAGAAAAACTGAGCAGAAAAACTGAGAAAAAAACTATGAAAAAAAAACTGAAGAAAAACGGATGAAAAAAACTGAGAAGAAAAACTGAGAAAAAAAGACTGAAAAAACTGAAGAAAAACTTAGAAAAAAACTGTGAAAAAAACTGTGAAAAAAAGAACAGAGAAAAAAAACTGAAGAAAAACTTAGAAAAAAACTGTGAACCAAACTGTGAAAAAAAAGAATTGAGAAAAAAAACTGAGAAAAAACTGAGCAGAAAAACTGATCAGAAAAACTGAGAAAAAAAATATTTAAAAAAACTGAAGAAAAACGGAGGAAAAAAACTGAGAAGAAAAATTGAGAAAAAACGACTGAAAAAACTGAAGAAAAAAAAGAACGGAGGAAAAAAACTGAAGAAAAATTTAGAAAAAAACTGTGCACAAAACTGTGAAAAAAAAGAACTGAGAAAAAAAACTGAAGAAAAAACTGAGCAGAAAAACTGAGCAGAAAAACTGAGAAAAAAACTATGAAAAAAATACTGAAGAAAAACGGAGTAAAAAAACTGAGAAGAAAAATTGAGAAAAAACGACTGAAAAAACTGAAGAAAAACTTAGAAAAAAACTGTGAAAAAAAAGAACTGAGAAAAAAAACTGAAGAAAAATTTAGAAAAAAACTGTGCACAAAACTGTGGAAAAAAAAACTGAGGAAAAAAATTGAGAAAAAACTGAGCAGAAAAACTGAGCAGAAAAACTGAGAAAAAAACTGAAGAAAAACGGATGAAAAAAACTGAGAAGGAAAACTGAGAAAAAAAGACTGAAAAAACTGAAGAAAAACTTAGAAAAAAACTGTGTAAAAAACTGTGAAAAAAAAGAACTGAGAAAAAAAACTGAAGAAAAACTTAGAAAAAAACTGTGCACAAAACTGGGAAAAAAAAGAATTGAGAAAAAAAACTGAGAAAAAACTGAGCAGAAAAACTGATCAGAAAAACTGAGAAAAAAAACTATTTAAAAAAACTGAAGAAAAACGGAGTAAAAAAACTGAGAAGAAAAATTGAGAAAAACGACTGAAAAAACTGAAGAAAAACTTAGAAAAAAACTGTGAAAAAAACTGTGAAAAAAACTGAAAAAAAAGAACTGAGAAAAAAAACTGAAGAAAAACTTAGAAAAATACTGTGCACAAAAGTGTGAAAAAAAAGATTTGAGTGAAAAAACTGAGAAAAAACTGAGCAGAAAAATTGAGCAGAAAAACTGAGAATAAAACTATTAAAAAAATACTGAAGAAAAACGGAGTAAAAAAACTGAGAAGAAAAATTGAGAAAAACTACTGAAAAAACTGAAGAAAAAAAAGAACGGAGAAAAAAAACTGAAGAAAAATTTAGAAAAAAACTGTGCACAAAACTGTGAAAAAAAAGAACTGAGAAAAAAAACTGAAGAAAAAACTGAGCAGAAAACTGAGCAGAAAAACTGAGAAAAAAACTATGAAAAAAATACTGAAGAAAAACGGAGTAAAAAAACTGAGAAGAAAAATTGAGAAAAAAAGACTGAAAAAACTGAAGAAAAACTTAGAAAAAAACTGTGAAAAATACTGTGAAATAAAGAACAGAGAAAAAAAACTAAAGAAAAAACTGAGCAGAAAAACTGATCAGAAAAACTGAGAAAAAAAACGATTTAAAAAAACTGAAGAAAAACGGAGGAAAAAAACTGAGAAGAAAAATTGAGAAAAAACGACTGAAAAAACTGAAGAAAAACTGAGAAAAAAACTGTGAAAATAACTGTGAAAAAAAGAACTGAGAAAAAAAACTGAAGAAAAAACTGAGCAGAAAAACTGAGCAGAAAAACTGAGCAGAAAAACTATCAAAAAAATACTGAAGAAAAACGGAGTAAAAAAACTGAGAAAAAAAATTGAGAAAAACGACTGAAAAAACTGAAGAAAAAAAAGAACGGAGAAAAAAAACTGAAGAAAAATTTAGAAAAAAATTGTGCACAAAACTCTGAAAAAAAAACTGAGAAAAAAAACTGATAAAAAAACTGAGCAGAAAAACTGAGCAGAAAAACTGAGAAAAAAACTATGAAAAAAATACTGAAGAAAAACGGAGTAAAAAAACTGAGAAGAAAAATTGAGAAAAAACGACTGATAAAACTGAAGAAAAACTTAGAAAAAAACTGTGAAAAAAAGAACTGAGAAAAAAAACTGAAGAAAAAACTGAGCAGAAAAACTGAGCAGAACAACTGAGAAAAAAACTGAAAAAAATACTGAAGAAAAACGGAGTAAAAAAACTGAGAAGAAAAATTGAGAAAAAACGACTGAAAAAACTGAAGAAAAACTTAGAAAAAAACTGTGAAAAAAAAGAACTGCGAAAAAAAACTGAAGAAAAATTTAGAAAAAAACTGTGCACAAAAATATGGAAAAAAAGAACTGAGGAAAAAAACTGAGAAAAAACTGAGCAGAAAAACTGAGCAGAAAAACTGAGAAAAAAACTATTAAAAAAATACTGAAGAAAAACGGAGTAAAAAAACTGAGAAGAAAAATTGAGCAAAAAAGACTGATAAAAATTGAAGAAAAACTGTGAAAAAAACTGTGAAAAAAAGAACTGAGAAAAAAAACTGAAGAAAAAACTGAGCAGAAAAACTGAGCAGAAAAACTATCAAATAAATACTGAAGAAAAACGGAGTAAAAAAACTGAGAAGAAAAATTGAGAAAAACGACTGAAAAAACTGAAGAAAAAAAAGAACGGAGAAAAAAAACTGAAGAAAAATTTAGAAAAAAACTGTGCACAAAACTGTGAAAAAAAAGAACTGAGAAAAAAAACTGAAGAAAAAACTGAGCAGAAAAACTGAGCAGAAAAACTGAGAAAAAAACTATGAAAAAAATACTGAAGAAAAACGGAGTAAAAAAACTGAGAAGAAAAATTGAGAAAAAAAGACTGAAAAAACTGAAGAAAAACTTCGAAAAAAACTGCACAAAACTGTGGGAAAAAAGAACTGAGGAAAAAAACTGAGAAAAAACTGAGCAGAAAAACTGAGCAGAAAAACTGAGAAAAAAACTGAAGAAAAACGGATGAAAAAAACTGAGAAGAAAAACTGAGAAAAAAAGACTGAAAAAACTGAAGAAAAACTTAGAAAAAAACTGTGAAAAAAACTGTGAAAAAAAAGAACTGAGAAAAAAAACTGAAGAAAAACTTAGAAAAAAACTGTGCACCAAACTGTGAAAAAAAAGAATTGAGAAAAAAAACTGAGAAAAAACTGAGCAGAAAAACTGATCAGAAAAACTGAGAAAAAAAATATTTTAAAAAACTGAAGAAAAACGGAGGAAAAAAACTAAGAAGAAAAATTGAGAAAAAACGACTGAAAAAACTGAAGAAAAACTTAGAAAAAAACTGTGAAAAAAACTGTGAAAAAAAGAACAGAGAAAAAAAACTAAAGAAAAAACTGAGCAGAAAAACTGAGCAGAAAAACTGAGAAAAAAACTATTTAAAAAATACTGAAGAAAAACGGAGTAAAAAAACTGAGAAGAAAAATTGAGAAAAAACGACTGAAAAAACTGAAGAAAAACTTAGAAAAAAACTGTGAAAAAAACTGTGAAAAAAAGAACTGAGAAAAAAAACTGAAGAAAAAACTGAGCAGAAAAACTGAGCAGAAAAACTGAGAAAAAAACTATTAAAAAAATCCTGAAGAAAAACGGAGTAAAAAAACTGAGAAGAAAAATTGAGAAAAACGACTGAAAAAACTGAAGAAAAAAAAGAACGGAGAAAAAAAACTGAAGAAAAATTTAGAAAAAAATTGTGCACAAAACTCTGAAAAAAAAACTGCGAAAAAAAACTGAAAAAAAAACTGAGCAGAAAAACTGAGCAGAAAAACTGAGAAAAAAACTATGAAAAAAATACTGAAGAAAAACGGATGAAAAAAACTGAGAAGAAAAACTGAGAAAAAAAGACTGAAAAAACTGAAGAAAAAAAAGAACGGAGAAAAAAAACTGAAGAAAAATTTAGAAAAAAACTGTGCACAAAACTGTGGAAAAAAAGAACTGAGGAAAAAAACTGAGAAAAAACTGAGCAGAAAAACTGAGCAGAAAAACTGAGAAAAAACTATTTAAAAAAACTGAAGAAAAACGGAGGAAAAAAACTGAGAAGAAAAATTGAGAAAAAACGACTGAAAAAACTGAAGAAAAACTTAGAAAAAAACTGTGAAAAAAAGAACTGAGAAAAAAAACTGAAGAAAAAACTGAGCAGAAAAACTGAGCAGAATAACTGAGAAAAAAACTGAAAAAAATACTGAAGAAAAACGGAGTAAAAAAACTGAGAAGAAAAATTGAGAAAAAACGACTGAAAAAACTGAAGAAAAACTTAGAAAAAAACTGTGAAAAAAAAGAACTGCGAAAAAAAACTGAAGAAAAATTTAGAAAAAAACTGTGCACAAAAATGTGAAAAAAAAGAACTGAGAAAAAAAACTGAAGAAAAAACTGAGCAGAAAAACTGAGCAGAAAAACTGAGAAAAAAACTATGAAAAAAAAACGGATGAAAAAAACTGAGAAGAAAAACTGAGAAAAAAAGACTGAAAAAACTGAAGAAAAACTTAGAAAAAAACTGTGAAAAAAACTGTGAAAAAAAGAACAGAGAAAAAAAACTGAAGAAAAACTTAGAAAAAAACTGTGAACCAAACTGTGAAAAAAAAGAATTGAGAAAAAAAACTGAGAAAAAACTGAGCAGAAAAACTGATCAGAAAAACTGAGAAAAAAAATATTTAAAAAAACTGAAGAAAAACGGAGGAAAAAAACTGAGAAGAAAAATTGAGAAAAAACGACTGAAAAAACTGAAGAAAAAAAAGAACGGAGGAAAAAAACTGAAGAAAAATTTAGAAAAAAACTGTGCACAAAACTGTGAAAAAAAAGAACTGAGAAAAAAAACTGAAGAAAAAACTGAGCAGAAAAACTGAGCAGAAAAACTGAGAAAAAAACTATGAAAAAAATACTGAAGAAAAACGGAGTAAAAAAACTGAGAAGAAAAATTGAGAAAAAACGACTGAAAAAACTGAAGAAAAACTTAGAAAAAAACTGTGAAAAAAACTGTGAAAAAAAAGAATTGAGAAAAAAAACTGAGAAAAAACTGAGCAGAAAAACTGATCAGAAAAACTGAGAAAAAAAATATTTAAAAAAACTGAAGAAAAACGGAGGAAAAAAACTGAGAAGAAAAATTGAGAAAAAACGACTGAAAAAACTGAAGAAAAAAAAGAACGGAGGAAAAAAACTGAAGAAAAATTTAGAAAAAAACTGTGCACAAAACTGTGAAAAAAAAGAACTGAGAAAAAAAACTGAAGAAAAAACTGAGCAGAAAAACTGAGCAGAAAAACTGAGAAAAAAACTATGAAAAAAATACTGAAGAAAAACGGAGTAAAAAAACTGAGAAGAAAAATTGAGAAAAAACGACTGAAAAAACTGAAGAAAAACTTAGAAAAAAACTGTGAAAAAAAAGAACTGAGAAAAAAAACTGAAGAAAAATTTAGAAAAAAACTGTGCACAAAACTGTGGAAAAAAAAAACTGAGGAAAAAAACTGAGAAAAAACTGAGCAGAAAAACTGAGCAGAAAAACTGAGAAAAAAACTGAAGAAAAACGGATGAAAAAAACTGAGAAGGAAAACTGAGAAAAAAAGACTGAAAAAACTGAAGAAAAACTTAGAAAAAAACTGTGTAAAAAACTGTGAAAAAAAAGAACTGAGAAAAAAAACTGAAGAAAAACTTAGAAAAAAACTGTGCACAAAACTGGGAAAAAAAAGAATTGAGAAAAAAAACTGAGAAAAAACTGAGCAGAAAAACTGATCAGAAAAACTGAGAAAAAAAACTATTTAAAAAAACTGAAGAAAAACGGAGTAAAAAAACTGAGAAGAAAAATTGAGAAAAACGACTGAAAAAACTGAAGAAAAACTTAGAAAAAAACTGTGAAAAAAACTGTGAAAAAAACTGAAAAAAAAGAACTGAGAAAAAAAACTGAAGAAAAACTTAGAAAAATACTGTGCACAAAAGTGTGAAAAAAAAGAATTGAGTGAAAAAACTGAGCAGAAAAATTGAGCAGAAAAACTGAGAATAAAACTATTAAAAAAATACTGAAGAAAAACGGAGTAAAAAAACTGAGAAGAAAAATTGAGAAAAACTACTGAAAAAACTGAAGAAAAAAAAGAACGGAGAAAAAAAACTGAAGAAAAATTTAGAAAAAAACTGTGCACAAAACTGTGAAAAAAAAGAACTGAGAAAAAAAACTGAAGAAAAATCTGAGCAGAAAAACTGAGCAGAAAAACTGAGAAAAAAACTATGAAAAAAATACTGAAGAAAAACGGAGTAAAAAAACTGAGAAGAAAAATTGAGAAAAAAAGACTGAAAAAACTGAAGAAAAACTTCGAAAAAAACTGTGCACAAAACTGTGGGAAAAAAGAACTGAGGAAAAAAACTGAGAAAAAACTGAGCAGAAAAACTGAGCAGAAAAACTGAGAAAAAAACTGAAGAAAAACGGATGAAAAAAACTGAGAAGAAAAACTGAGAAAAAAAGACTGAAAAAACTGAAGAAAAACTTAGAAAAAAACTGTGAAAAAAACTGTGAAAAAAAAGAACTGAGAAAAAAAACTGAAGAAAAACTTAGAAAAAAACTGTGCACCAAACTGTGAAAAAAAAGAATTGAGAAAAAAAACTGAGAAAAAACTGAGCAGAAAAACTGATCAGAAAAACTGAGAAAAAAAATATTTTAAAAAACTGAAGAAAAACGGAGGAAAAAAACTAAGAAGAAAAATTGAGAAAAAACGACTGAAAAAACTGAAGAAAAACTTAGAAAAAAACTGTGAAAAAAACTGTGAAAAAAAGAACAGAGAAAAAAAACTAAAGAAAAAACTGAGCAGAAAAACTGAGCAGAAAAACTGAGAAAAAAACTATTTAAAAAATACTGAAGAAAAACGGAGTAAAAAAACTGAGAAGAAAAATTGAGAAAAAACGACTGAAAAAACTGAAGAAAAACTTAGAAAAAAACTGTGAAAAAAACTGTGAAAAAAAGAACTGAGAAAAAAAACTGAAGAAAAAACTGAGCAGAAAAACTGAGCAGAAAAACTGAGAAAAAAACTATTAAAAAAATCCTGAAGAAAAACGGAGTAAAAAAACTGAGAAGAAAAATTGAGAAAAACGACTGAAAAAACTGAAGAAAAAAAAGAACGGAGAAAAAAAACTGAAGAAAAATTTAGAAAAAAATTGTGCACAAAACTCTGAAAAAAAAACTGCGAAAAAAAACTGAAAAAAAAACTGAGCAGAAAAACTGAGCAGAAAAACTGAGAAAAAAACTATGAAAAAAATACTGAAGAAAAACGGATGAAAAAAACTGAGAAGAAAAACTGAGAAAAAAAGACTGAAAAAACTGAAGAAAAAAAAGAACGGAGAAAAAAAACTGAAGAAAAATTTAGAAAAAAACTGTGCACAAAACTGTGGAAAAAAAGAACTGAGGAAAAAAACTGAGAAAAAACTGAGCAGAAAAACTGAGCAGAAAAACTGAGAAAAAACTATTTAAAAAAACTGAAGAAAAACGGAGGAAAAAAACTGAGAAGAAAAATTGAGAAAAAACGACTGAAAAAACTGAAGAAAAACTTAGAAAAAAACTGTGAAAAAAAGAACTGAGAAAAAAAACTGAAGAAAAAACTGAGCAGAAAAACTGAGCAGAATAACTGAGAAAAAAACTGAAAAAAATACTGAAGAAAAACGGAGTAAAAAAACTGAGAAGAAAAATTGAGAAAAAACGACTGAAAAAACTGAAGAAAAACTTAGAAAAAAACTGTGAAAAAAAAGAACTGCGAAAAAAAACTGAAGAAAAATTTAGAAAAAAACTGTGCACAAAAATGTGAAAAAAAAGAACTGAGAAAAAAAACTGAAGAAAAAACTGAGCAGAAAAACTGAGCAGAAAAACTGAGAAAAAAACTATGAAAAAAAAACGGATGAAAAAAACTGAGAAGAAAAACTGAGAAAAAAAGACTGAAAAAACTGAAGAAAAACTTAGAAAAAAACTGTGAAAAAAACTGTGAAAAAAAGAACAGAGAAAAAAAACTGAAGAAAAACTTAGAAAAAAACTGTGAACCAAACTGTGAAAAAAAAGAATTGAGAAAAAAAACTGAGAAAAAACTGAGCAGAAAAACTGATCAGAAAAACTGAGAAAAAAAATATTTAAAAAAACTGAAGAAAAACGGAGGAAAAAAACTGAGAAGAAAAATTGAGAAAAAACGACTGAAAAAACTGAAGAAAAAAAAGAACGGAGGAAAAAAACTGAAGAAAAATTTAGAAAAAAACTGTGCACAAAACTGTGAAAAAAAAGAACTGAGAAAAAAAACTGAAGAAAAAACTGAGCAGAAAAACTGAGCAGAAAAACTGAGAAAAAAACTATGAAAAAAATACTGAAGAAAAACGGAGTAAAAAAACTGAGAAGAAAAATTGAGAAAAAACGACTGAAAAAACTGAAGAAAAACTTAGAAAAAAACTGTGAAAAAAAAGAACTGAGAAAAAAAACTGAAGAAAAATTTAGAAAAAAACTGTGCACAAAACTGTGGAAAAAAAAAACTGAGGAAAAAAACTGAGAAAAAACTGAGCAGAAAAACTGAGCAGAAAAACTGAGAAAAAAACTGAAGAAAAACGGATGAAAAAAACTGAGAAGGAAAACTGAGAAAAAAAGACTGAAAAAACTGAAGAAAAACTTAGAAAAAAACTGTGTAAAAAACTGTGAAAAAAAAGAACTGAGAAAAAAAACTGAAGAAAAACTTAGAAAAAAACTGTGCACAAAACTGGGAAAAAAAAGAATTGAGAAAAAAAACTGAGAAAAAACTGAGCAGAAAAAC
The DNA here is from genome assembly GCF_044704955.1 of Pristiophorus japonicus. Classification (NCBI taxonomy): domain Eukaryota; kingdom Metazoa; phylum Chordata; class Chondrichthyes; family Pristiophoridae; genus Pristiophorus; species Pristiophorus japonicus. Next base: position 1,256,044 of record NW_027250734.1, on the reverse strand, counting down.
TGATCAGAAAAACTGAGAAAAAAAACTATTTAAAAAAACTGAAGAAAAACGGAGTAAAAAAACTGAGAAGAAAAATTGAGAAAAACGACTGAAAAAACTGAAGAAAAACTTAGAAAAAAACTGTGAAAAAAACTGTGAAAAAAACTGAAAAAAAAGAACTGAGAAAAAAAACTGAAGAAAAACTTAGAAAAATACTGTGCACAAAAGTGTGAAAAAAAAGAATTGAGTGAAAAAACTGAGAAAAAACTGAGCAGAAAAATTGAGCAGAAAAACTGAGAATAAAACTATTAAAAAAATACTGAAGAAAAACGGAGTAAAAAAACTGAGAAGAAAAATTGAGAAAAAAAGACTGAAAAAACTGAAGAAAAACTTCGAAAAAAACTGTGCACAAAACTGTGGGAAAAAAGAACTGAGGAAAAAAACTGAGAAAAAACTGAGCAGAAAAACTGAGCAGAAAAACTGAGAAAAAAACTGAAGAAAAACGGATGAAAAAAACTGAGAAGAAAAACTGAGAAAAAAAGACTGAAAAAACTGAAGAAAAACTTAGAAAAAAACTGTGAAAAAAACTGTGAAAAAAAAGAACTGAGAAAAAAAACTGAAGAAAAACTTAGAAAAAAACTGTGCACCAAACTGTGAAAAAAAAGAATTGAGAAAAAAAACTGAGAAAAAACTGAGCAGAAAAACTGATCAGAAAAACTGAGAAAAAAAATATTTTAAAAAACTGAAGAAAAACGGAGGAAAAAAACTAAGAAGAAAAATTGAGAAAAAACGACTGAAAAAACTGAAGAAAAACTTAGAAAAAAACTGTGAAAAAAACTGTGAAAAAAAGAACAGAGAAAAAAAACTAAAGAAAAAACTGAGCAGAAAAACTGAGCAGAAAAACTGAGAAAAAAACTATTTAAAAAATACTGAAGAAAAACGGAGTAAAAAAACTGAGAAGAAAAATTGAGAAAAAACGACTGAAAAAACTGAAGAAAAACTTAGAAAAAAACTGTGAAAAAAACTGTGAAAAAAAGAACTGAGAAAAAAAACTGAAGAAAAAACTGAGCAGAAAAACTGAGCAGAAAAACTGAGAAAAAAACTATTAAAAAAATCCTGAAGAAAAACGGAGTAAAAAAACTGAGAAGAAAAATTGAGAAAAACGACTGAAAAAACTGAAGAAAAAAAAGAACGGAGAAAAAAAACTGAAGAAAAATTTAGAAAAAAATTGTGCACAAAACTCTGAAAAAAAAACTGCGAAAAAAAACTGAAAAAAAAACTGAGCAGAAAAACTGAGCAGAAAAACTGAGAAAAAAACTATGAAAAAAATACTGAAGAAAAACGGATGAAAAAAACTGAGAAGAAAAACTGAGAAAAAAAGACTGAAAAAACTGAAGAAAAAAAAGAACGGAGAAAAAAAACTGAAGAAAAATTTAGAAAAAAACTGTGCACAAAACTGTGGAAAAAAAGAACTGAGGAAAAAAACTGAGAAAAAACTGAGCAGAAAAACTGAGCAGAAAAACTGAGAAAAAACTATTTAAAAAAACTGAAGAAAAACGGAGGAAAAAAACTGAGAAGAAAAATTGAGAAAAAACGACTGAAAAAACTGAAGAAAAACTTAGAAAAAAACTGTGAAAAAAAGAACTGAGAAAAAAAACTGAAGAAAAAACTGAGCAGAAAAACTGAGCAGAATAACTGAGAAAAAAACTGAAAAAAATACTGAAGAAAAACGGAGTAAAAAAACTGAGAAGAAAAATTGAGAAAAAACGACTGAAAAAACTGAAGAAAAACTTAGAAAAAAACTGTGAAAAAAAAGAACTGCGAAAAAAAACTGAAGAAAAATTTAGAAAAAAACTGTGCACAAAAATGTGAAAAAAAAGAACTGAGAAAAAAAACTGAAGAAAAAACTGAGCAGAAAAACTGAGCAGAAAAACTGAGAAAAAAACTATGAAAAAAAAACGGATGAAAAAAACTGAGAAGAAAAACTGAGAAAAAAAGACTGAAAAAACTGAAGAAAAACTTAGAAAAAAACTGTGAAAAAAACTGTGAAAAAAAGAACAGAGAAAAAAAACTGAAGAAAAACTTAGAAAAAAACTGTGAACCAAACTGTGAAAAAAAAGAATTGAGAAAAAAAACTGAGAAAAAACTGAGCAGAAAAACTGATCAGAAAAACTGAGAAAAAAAATATTTAAAAAAACTGAAGAAAAACGGAGGAAAAAAACTGAGAAGAAAAATTGAGAAAAAACGACTGAAAAAACTGAAGAAAAAAAAGAACGGAGGAAAAAAACTGAAGAAAAATTTAGAAAAAAACTGTGCACAAAACTGTGAAAAAAAAGAACTGAGAAAAAAAACTGAAGAAAAAACTGAGCAGAAAAACTGAGCAGAAAAACTGAGAAAAAAACTATGAAAAAAATACTGAAGAAAAACGGAGTAAAAAAACTGAGAAGAAAAATTGAGAAAAAACGACTGAAAAAACTGAAGAAAAACTTAGAAAAAAACTGTGAAAAAAACTGTGAAAAAAAAGAATTGAGAAAAAAAACTGAGAAAAAACTGAGCAGAAAAACTGATCAGAAAAACTGAGAAAAAAAATATTTAAAAAAACTGAAGAAAAACGGAGGAAAAAAACTGAGAAGAAAAATTGAGAAAAAACGACTGAAAAAACTGAAGAAAAAAAAGAACGGAGGAAAAAAACTGAAGAAAAATTTAGAAAAAAACTGTGCACAAAACTGTGAAAAAAAAGAACTGAGAAAAAAAACTGAAGAAAAAACTGAGCAGAAAAACTGAGCAGAAAAACTGAGAAAAAAACTATGAAAAAAATACTGAAGAAAAACGGAGTAAAAAAACTGAGAAGAAAAATTGAGAAAAAACGACTGAAAAAACTGAAGAAAAACTTAGAAAAAAACTGTGAAAAAAAAGAACTGAGAAAAAAAACTGAAGAAAAATTTAGAAAAAAACTGTGCACAAAACTGTGGAAAAAAAAAACTGAGGAAAAAAACTGAGAAAAAACTGAGCAGAAAAACTGAGCAGAAAAACTGAGAAAAAAACTGAAGAAAAACGGATGAAAAAAACTGAGAAGGAAAACTGAGAAAAAAAGACTGAAAAAACTGAAGAAAAACTTAGAAAAAAACTGTGTAAAAAACTGTGAAAAAAAAGAACTGAGAAAAAAAACTGAAGAAAAACTTAGAAAAAAACTGTGCACAAAACTGGGAAAAAAAAGAATTGAGAAAAAAAACTGAGAAAAAACTGAGCAGAAAAACTGATCAGAAAAACTGAGAAAAAAAACTATTTAAAAAAACTGAAGAAAAACGGAGTAAAAAAACTGAGAAGAAAAATTGAGAAAAACGACTGAAAAAACTGAAGAAAAACTTAGAAAAAAACTGTGAAAAAAACTGTGAAAAAAACTGAAAAAAAAGAACTGAGAAAAAAAACTGAAGAAAAACTTAGAAAAATACTGTGCACAAAAGTGTGAAAAAAAAGAATTGAGTGAAAAAACTGAGAAAAAACTGAGCAGAAAAATTGAGCAGAAAAACTGAGAATAAAACTATTAAAAAAATACTGAAGAAAAACGGAGTAAAAAAACTGAGAAGAAAAATTGAGAAAAACTACTGAAAAAACTGAAGAAAAAAAAGAACGGAGAAAAAAAACTGAAGAAAAATTTAGAAAAAAACTGTGCACAAAACTGTGAAAAAAAAGAACTGAGAAAAAAAACTGAAGAAAAATCTGAGCAGAAAAACTGAGCAGAAAAACTGAGAAAAAAACTATGAAAAAAATACTGAAGAAAAACGGAGTAAAAAAACTGAGAAGAAAAATTGAGAAAAAAAGACTGAAAAAACTGAAGAAAAACTTCGAAAAAAACTGTGCACAAAACTGTGGGAAAAAAGAACTGAGGAAAAAAACTGAGAAAAAACTGAGCAGAAAAACTGAGCAGAAAAACTGAGAAAAAAACTGAAGAAAAACGGATGAAAAAAACTGAGAAGAAAAACTGAGAAAAAAAGACTGAAAAAACTGAAGAAAAACTTAGAAAAAAACTGTGAAAAAAACTGTGAAAAAAAAGAACTGAGAAAAAAAACTGAAGAAAAACTTAGAAAAAAACTGTGCACCAAACTGTGAAAAAAAAGAATTGAGAAAAAAAACTGAGAAAAAACTGAGCAGAAAAACTGATCAGAAAAACTGAGAAAAAAAATATTTTAAAAAACTGAAGAAAAACGGAGGAAAAAAACTAAGAAGAAAAATTGAGAAAAAACGACTGAAAAAACTGAAGAAAAACTTAGAAAAAAACTGTGAAAAAAACTGTGAAAAAAAGAACAGAGAAAAAAAACTAAAGAAAAAACTGAGCAGAAAAACTGAGCAGAAAAACTGAGAAAAAAACTATTTAAAAAATACTGAAGAAAAACGGAGTAAAAAAACTGAGGAGAAAAATTGAGAAAAAACGACTGAAAAAACTGAAGAAAAACTTAGAAAAAAACTGTGAAAAAAACTGTGAAAAAAAGAACTGAGAAAAAAAACTGAAGAAAAAACTGAGCAGAAAAACTGAGCAGAAAAACTGAGAAAAAAACTATTAAAAAAATCCTGAAGAAAAACGGAGTAAAAAAACTGAGAAGAAAAATTGAGAAAAACGACTGAAAAAACTGAAGAAAAAAAAGAACGGAGAAAAAAAACTGAAGAAAAATTTAGAAAAAAATTGTGCACAAAACTCTGAAAAAAAAACTGCGAAAAAAAACTGAAAAAAAAACTGAGCAGAAAAACTGAGCAGAAAAACTGAGAAAAAAACTATGAAAAAAATACTGAAGAAAAACGGATGAAAAAAACTGAGAAGAAAAACTGAGAAAAAAAGACTGAAAAAACTGAAGAAAAAAAAGAACGGAGAAAAAAAACTGAAGAAAAATTTAGAAAAAAACTGTGCACAAAACTGTGGAAAAAAAGAACTGAGAAAAAAAACTGAAGAAAAAACTGAGCAGAAAAACTGAGCAGAAAAACTGAGAAAAAAACTATGAAAAAAATACTGAAGAAAAACGGAGTAAAAAAACTGAGAAGAAAAATTGAGAAAAAACGACTGAAAAAACTGAAGAAAAACTTAGAAAAAAACTGTGAAAAAAACTGTGAAAAAAAAGAATTGAGAAAAAAAACTGAGAAAAAACTGAGCAGAAAAACTGATCAGAAAAACTGAGAAAAAAAATATTTAAAAAAACTGAAGAAAAACGGAGGAAAAAAACTGAGAAGAAAAATTGAGAAAAAACGACTGAAAAAACTGAAGAAAAAAAAGAACGGAGGAAAAAAACTGAAGAAAAATTTAGAAAAAAACTGTGCACAAAACTGTGAAAAAAAAGAACTGAGAAAAAAAACTGAAGAAAAAACTGAGCAGAAAAACTGAGCAGAAAAACTGAGAAAAAAACTATGAAAAAAATACTGAAGAAAAACGGAGTAAAAAAACTGAGAAGAAAAATTGAGAAAAAACGACTGAAAAAACTGAAGAAAAACTTAGAAAAAAACTGTGAAAAAAAAGAACTGAGAAAAAAAACTGAAGAAAAATTTAGAAAAAAACTGTGCACAAAACTGTGGAAAAAAAAAACTGAGGAAAAAAACTGAGAAAAAACTGAGCAGAAAAACTGAGCAGAAAAACTGAGAAAAAAACTGAAGAAAAACGGATGAAAAAAACTGAGAAGGAAAACTGAGAAAAAAAGACTGAAAAAACTGAAGAAAAACTTAGAAAAAAACTGTGTAAAAAACTGTGAAAAAAAAGAACTGAGAAAAAAAACTGAAGAAAAACTTAGAAAAAAACTGTGCACAAAACTGGGAAAAAAAAGAATTGAGAAAAAAAACTGAGAAAAAACTGAGCAGAAAAACTGATCAGAAAAACTGAGAAAAAAAACTATTTAAAAAAACTGAAGAAAAACGGAGTAAAAAAACTGAGAAGAAAAATTGAGAAAAACGACTGAAAAAACTGAAGAAAAACTTAGAAAAAAACTGTGAAAAAAACTGTGAAAAAAACTGAAAAAAAAGAACTGAGAAAAAAAACTGAAGAAAAACTTAGAAAAATACTGTGCACAAAAGTGTGAAAAAAAAGAATTGAGTGAAAAAACTGAGAAAAAACTGAGCAGAAAAATTGAGCAGAAAAACTGAGAATAAAACTATTAAAAAAATACTGAAGAAAAACGGAGTAAAAAAACTGAGAAGAAAAATTGAGAAAAACTACTGAAAAAACTGAAGAAAAAAAAGAACGGAGAAAAAAAACTGAAGAAAAATTTAGAAAAAAACTGTGCACAAAACTGTGAAAAAAAAGAACTGAGAAAAAAAACTGAAGAAAAATCTGAGCAGAAAAACTGAGCAGAAAAACTGAGAAAAAAACTATGAAAAAAATACTGAAGAAAAACGGAGTAAAAAAACTGAGAAGAAAAATTGAGAAAAAAAGACTGAAAAAACTGAAGAAAAACTTCGAAAAAAACTGTGCACAAAACTGTGGGAAAAAAGAACTGAGGAAAAAAACTGAGAAAAAACTGAGCAGAAAAACTGAGCAGAAAAACTGAGAAAAAAACTGAAGAAAAACGGATGAAAAAAACTGAGAAGAAAAACTGAGAAAAAAAGACTGAAAAAACTGAAGAAAAACTTAGAAAAAAACTGTGAAAAAAACTGTGAAAAAAAAGAACTGAGAAAAAAAACTGAAGAAAAACTTAGAAAAAAACTGTGCACCAAACTGTGAAAAAAAAGAATTGAGAAAAAAAACTGAGAAAAAACTGAGCAGAAAAACTGATCAGAAAAACTGAGAAAAAAAATATTTTAAAAAACTGAAGAAAAACGGAGGAAAAAAACTAAGAAGAAAAATTGAGAAAAAACGACTGAAAAAACTGAAGAAAAACTTAGAAAAAAACTGTGAAAAAAACTGTGAAAAAAAGAACAGAGAAAAAAAACTAAAGAAAAAACTGAGCAGAAAAACTGAGCAGAAAAACTGAGAAAAAAACTATTTAAAAAATACTGAAGAAAAACGGAGTAAAAAAACTGAGGAGAAAAATTGAGAAAAAACGACTGAAAAAACTGAAGAAAAACTTAGAAAAAAACTGTGAAAAAAACTGTGAAAAAAAGAACTGAGAAAAAAAACTGAAGAAAAAACTGAGCAGAAAAACTGAGCAGAAAAACTGAGAAAAAAACTATTAAAAAAATCCTGAAGAAAAACGGAGTAAAAAAACTGAGAAGAAAAATTGAGAAAAACGACTGAAAAAACTGAAGAAAAAAAAGAACGGAGAAAAAAAACTGAAGAAAAATTTAGAAAAAAATTGTGCACAAAACTCTGAAAAAAAAACTGCGAAAAAAAACTGAAAAAAAAACTGAGCAGAAAAACTGAGCAGAAAAACTGAGAAAAAAACTATGAAAAAAATACTGAAGAAAAACGGATGAAAAAAACTGAGAAGAAAAACTGAGAAAAAAAGACTGAAAAAACTGAAGAAAAAAAAGAACGGAGAAAAAAAACTGAAGAAAAATTTAGAAAAAAACTGTGCACAAAACTGTGGAAAAAAAGAACTGAGGAAAAAAACTGAGAAAAAACTGAGCAGAAAAACTGAGCAGAAAAACTGAGAAAAAACTATTTAAAAAAACTGAAGAAAAACGGAGGAAAAAAACTGAGAAGAAAAATTGAGAAAAAACGACTGAAAAAACTGAAGAAAAACTTAGAAAAAAACTGTGAAAAAAAGAACTGAGAAAAAAAACTGAAGAAAAAACTGAGCAGAAAAACTGAGCAGAATAACTGAGAAAAAAACTGAAAAAAATACTGAAGAAAAACGGAGTAAAAAAACTGAGAAGAAAAATTGAGAAAAAACGACTGAAAAAACTGAAGAAAAACTTAGAAAAAAACTGTGAAAAAAAAGAACTGCGAAAAAAAACTGAAGAAAAATTTAGAAAAAAACTGTGCACAAAAATGTGAAAAAAAAGAACTGAGAAAAAAAACTGAAGAAAAAACTGAGCAGAAAAACTGAGCAGAAAAACTGAGAAAAAAACTATGAAAAAAAAACGGATGAAAAAAACTGAGAAGAAAAACTGAGAAAAAAAGACTGAAAAAACTGAAGAAAAACTTAGAAAAAAACTGTGAAAAAAACTGTGAAAAAAAGAACAGAGAAAAAAAACTGAAGAAAAACTTAGAAAAAAACTGTGAACCAAACTGTGAAAAAAAAGAATTGCGAAAAAAAACTGAGAAAAAACTGAGCAGAAAAACTGATCAGAAAAACTGAGAAAAAAAATATTTAAAAAAACTGAAGAAAAACGGAGGAAAAAAACTGAGAAGAAAAATTGAGAAAAAACGACTGAAAAAACTGAAGAAAAAAAAGAACGGAGGAAAAAAACTGAAGAAAAATTTAGAAAAAAACTGTGCACAAAACTGTGAAAAAAAAGAACTGAGAAAAAAAACTGAAGAAAAAACTGAGCAGAAAAACTGAGCAGAAAAACTGAGAAAAAAACTATGAAAAAAATACTGAAGAAAAACGGAGTAAAAAAACTGAGAAGAAAAATTGAGAAAAAACGACTGAAAAAACTGAAGAAAAACTTAGAAAAAAACTGTGAAAAAAAAGAACTGAGAAAAAAAACTGAAGAAAAATTTAGAAAAAAACTGTGCACAAAACTGTGGAAAAAAAAAACTGAGGAAAAAAACTGAGAAAAAACTGAGCAGAAAAACTGAGCAGAAAAACTGAGAAAAAAACTGAAGAAAAACGGATGAAAAAAACTGAGAAGGAAAACTGAGAAAAAAAGACTGAAAAAACTGAAGAAAAACTTAGAAAAAAACTGTGTAAAAAACTGTGAAAAAAAAGAACTGAGAAAAAAAACTGAAGAAAAACTTAGAAAAAAACTGTGCACAAAACTGGGAAAAAAAAGAATTGAGAAAAAAAACTGAGAAAAAACTGAGCAGAAAAACTGATCAGAAAAACTGAGAAAAAAAACTATTTAAAAAAACTGAAGAAAAACGGAGTAAAAAAACTGAGAAGAAAAATTGAGAAAAACGACTGAAAAAACTGAAGAAAAACTTAGAAAAAAACTGTGAAAAAAACTGTGAAAAAAACTGAAAAAAAAGAACTGAGAAAAAAAACTGAAGAAAAACTTAGAAAAATACTGTGCACAAAAGTGTGAAAAAAAAGAATTGAGTGAAAAAACTGAGAAAAAACTGAGCAGAAAAATTGAGCAGAAAAACTGAGAATAAAACTATTAAAAAAATACTGAAGAAAAACGGAGTAAAAAAACTGAGAAGAAAAATTGAGAAAAACTACTGAAAAAACTGAAGAAAAAAAAGAACGGAGAAAAAAAACTGAAGAAAAATTTAGAAAAAAACTGTGCACAAAACTGTGAAAAAAAAGAACTGAGAAAAAAAACTGAAGAAAAATCTGAGCAGAAAAACTGAGCAGAAAAACTGAGAAAAAAACTATGAAAAAAATACTGAAGAAAAACGGAGTAAAAAAACTGAGAAGAAAAATTGAGAAAAAAAGACTGAAAAAACTGAAGAAAAACTTCGAAAAAAACTGTGCACAAAACTGTGGGAAAAAAGAACTGAGGAAAAAAACTGAGAAAAAACTGAGCAGAAAAACTGAGCAGAAAAACTGAGAAAAAAACTGAAGAAAAACGGATGAAAAAAACTGAGAAGAAAAACTGAGAAAAAAAGACTGAAAAAACTGAAGAAAAACTTAGAAAAAAACTGTGAAAAAAACTGTGAAAAAAAAGAACTGAGAAAAAAAACTGAAGAAAAACTTAGAAAAAAACTGTGCACCAAACTGTGAAAAAAAAGAATTGAGAAAAAAAACTGAGAAAAAACTGAGCAGAAAAACTGATCAGAAAAACTGAGAAAAAAAATATTTAAAAAAACTGAAGAAAAACGGAGGAAAAAAACTGAGAAGAAAAATTGAGAAAAAACGACTGAAAAAACTGAAGAAAAACTTAGAAAAAAACTGTGAAAAAAACTGTGAAAAAAAGAACAGAGAAAAAAAACTAAAGAAAAAACTGAGCAGAAAAACTGAGCAGAAAAACTGAGAAAAAAACTATTTAAAAAATACTGAAGAAAAACGGAGTAAAAAAACTGAGCAGAAAAATTGAGAAAAAACGACTGAAAAAACTGAAGAAAAACTTAGAAAAAAACTGTGAAAAAAACTGTGAAAAAAAGAACTGAGAAAAAAAACTGAAGAAAAAACTGAGCAGAAAAACTGAGCAGAAAAACTGAGAAAAAAACTATTAAAAAAATCCTGAAGAAAAACGGAGTAAAAAAACTGAGAAGAAAAATTGAGTAAAACGACTGAAAAAACTGAAGAAAAAAAAGAACGGAGAAAAAAAACTGAAGAAAAATTTAGAAAAAAAACTGTGCACAAAACTGTGGAAAAAAAGAACTGAGGAAAAAAACTGAGAAAAAACTGAGCAGAAAAACTGAGCAGAAAAACTGAGAAAAAAACTATTTAAAAAAACTGAAGAAAAACGGAGGAAAAAAACTGAGAAGAAAAATTGAGAAAAAACGACTGAAAAAACTGAAGAAAAACTTAGAAAAAAACTGTGAAAAAAAGAACTGAGAAAAAAAACTGAAGAAAAAACTGAGCAGAAAAACTGAGCAGAAAAACTGAGAAAAAACTGAAAAAAATACTGAAGAAAAACGGAGTAAAAAAACTGAGAAGAAAAATTGAGAAAAAACGACTGAAAAAACTGAAGAAAAACTTAGAAAAAAACTGTGAAAAAAAAGAACTGCGAAAAAAAACTGAAGAAAAATTTAGAAAAAAACTGTGCACAAAAATGTGAAAAAAAAGAACTGAGAAAAAAAACTGAAGAAAAAACTGAGCAGAAAAACTGAGCAGAAAAACTGAGAAAAAAACTATGAAAAAAATACTGAAGAAAAACGGAGTAAAAAAACTGAGAAAAAAAATTGAGAAAAAAAGACTGAAAAAACTGAAGAAAAACTTAGAAAAAAACTGTGCACAAAACTGTGGGAAAAAAGAACTGAGGAAAAAAACTGAGAAAAAACTGAGCAGAAAAACTGAGCAGAAAAACTGAGAAAAAAACTGAAGAAAAACGGATGAAAAAAACTGAGAAGAAAAACTGAGAAAAAAGACTGAAAAAACTGAAGAAAAACTTAGAAAAAAACTGTGAAAAAATCTGTGAAAAAAAGAACAGAGAAAAAAAACTGAAGAAAAACTTAGAAAAAAACTGTGCACCAAACTGTGAAAAAAAAGAATTGAGAACAAAAACTGAGAAAAAACTGAGCCGAAAAACTGATCAGAAAAACTGAGAAAAAAAATATTAAAAAAAACTGAAGAAAAACGGAGGAAAAAAACTGAGAAGAAAAATTGAGAAAAAACGACTGAAAAAACTGAAGAAAAACTTAGAAAAAAACTGTGAAAATAACTGTGAAAAAAAGAACAGAGAAAAAAAACTAAAGAAAAAACTGAGTAGAAAAACTGAGCAGAAAAACTGAGAAAAAAACTATTTAAAAAATACTGAAGAAAAACGGAGTAAAAAAACTGAGAAGAAAAATTGAGAAAAAACGACTGAAAAAACTGAAGAAAAACTTAGAAAAAAACTGTGAAAAAAACTGTGAAAAAAAGAACTGAGAAAAAAAACTGAAGAAAAAACTGAGCAGAAAAACTGAGCAGAAAAACTGAGAACAAAACTATTAAAAAAATCCTGAAGAAAAACGGAGTAAAAAAACTGAGAAGAAAAATTGAGAAAAACGACTGAAAAAACTGAAGAAAAAAAAGAACGGAGAAAAAAAACTGAAGAAAAATTTAGAAAAAAAACTGTGCACAAAACTGTGGAAAAAAGAACTGAGGAAAAAAACTGAGAAAAAACTGAGCAGAAAAACTGAGCAGAAAAACTGAGAAAAAAACTATTTAAAAAAAACTGAAGAAAAACGGAGGAAAAAAACTGAGAAGAAAAATTGAGAAAAAACGACTGAAAAAACTGAAGAAAAACTTAGAAAAAAACTGTGAAAAAACAGTGAAAAAAAGAACTGAGAAAAAAAACTGAAGAAAAAACTGAGCAGAAAAACTGAGCAGAAAATCTGAGAAAAAAACTATCAAAAAATACTGAAGAAAAACGGAGTAAAAAAACTGAGAAGAAAAATTGTGAAAAACGACCGAAAAAACTGAAGAAAAAAAATAACGGAGAAAAAAAACTGAAGAAAAATTTAGAAAAAAACTGTGCACAAAACTGTGAAAAAAAAGAACTGAGAAAAAAAACTGAGCAGAAAAACTGATCAGAAAAACTGAGAAAAAAAACTATTTAAAAAAACTGAAGAAAAACGGAGGAAAAACACTGAGAAGAAAAATTGAGAAAAACGACTGAAAAAACTGAAGAAAAACTTAGAAAAAAACTGTGAAAAAAACTGTGAAAAAAAGAACTGAGATAAAAAACTGAAGAAAAAACTGAGCAGAAAAACTGAGCAGAAAAACTATGAAAAAAATACTGAAGAAAAACGGAGTAAAAAAACTGAGAAGAAAAATTGAGAAAAACGACTGAAAAAACTGAAGAAAAAAAAGAACGGAGAAAAAAAACTGAAGAAAAATTTAGAAAAAAAACTGTGCACAAAACTGTGGAAAAAAAGAACTGAGGAAAAAAACTGAGAAAAAACTGAGCAGAAAAACTGAGCAGAAAAACTGAGAAAAAAACTATTTAAAAAAACTGAAGAAAAACGGAGGAAAAAAACTGAGAAGAAAAATTGAGAAAAAACGACTGAAAAAACTTAGAAAAAAACTGTGAAAATAACTGTGAAAAAAAGAACAGAGAAAAAAAACTAAAGAAAAAATTGAGTAGAAAAACTGAGCAGAAAAACTGAGAAAAAAACTATTTAAAAAATACTGAAGAAAAACGGAGTAAAAAAACTGAGAAGAAAAATTGAGAAAAAACGACTGAAAAAACTGAAGAAAAACTTAGAAAAAAACTGTGAAAAAAAAGAACTGCGAAAAAAAACTGAAGAAAAATTTAGAAAAAAACTGTGCACAAAAATGTGAAAAAGAAGAACTGAGAAAAAAAACTGAAGAAAAAACTGAGCAGAAAAACTGAGCAGAAAAACTGAGAAAAAAACTATGAAAAAAATACTGAAGAAAAACGGAGTAAAAAAACTGAGAAAAAAAATTGAGAAAAAAAGACTGAAAAAACTGAAGAAAAACTTAGAAAAAAACTGTGCACAAAACTGTGGGAAAAAAGAACTGAGGAAAAAAACTGAGAAAAAACTGAGCAGAAAAACTGAGCAGAAAAACTGAGAAAAAAACTGAAGAAAAACGGATGAAAAAAACTGAGAAGAAAAACTGAGAAAAAAAGACTGAAAAAACTGAAGAAAAACTTAGAAAAAAACTGTGAAAAAAACTGTGAAAAAAAGAACAGAGAAAAAAAACTGAAGAAAAACTTAGAAAAAAACTGTGCACCAAACTGTGAAAAAAAAGAATTGAGAAAAAAAACTGAGAAAAAACTGAGCAGAAAAACTGATCAGAAAAACTGAGAAAAAAAATATTTAAAAAAACTGAAGAAAAACGGAGGAAAAAAACTGAGAAGAAAAATTGAGAAAAAACGACTGAAAAAACTGAAGAAAAACTTAGAAAAAAACTGTGAAAATAACTGTGAAAAAAAGAACAGAGAAAAAAAACTAAAGAAAAAACTGAGTAGAAAAACTGAGCAGAAAAACTGAGAAAAAAACTATTTAAAAAATACTGAAGAAAAACGGAGTAAAAAAACTGAGAAGAAAAATTGAGAAAAAACGACTGAAAAAACTGAAGAAAAACTTAGAAAAAAACTGTGAAAAAATCTGTGAAAAAAAGAACTGAGAAAAAAAACTGAAGAAAAAACTGAGCAGAAAAACTGAGCAGAAAAACTGAGAACAAAACTATTAAAAAAATCCTGAAGAAAAACGGAGTAAAAAAACTGAGAAGAAAAATTGAGAAAAACGACTGAAAAAACTGAAGAAAAAAAAGAACGGAGAAAAAAAACTGAAGAAAAATTTAGAAAAAAAACTGTGCACAAAACTGTGGAAAAAAAGAACTGAGGAAAAAAACTGAGAAAAAACTGAGCAGAAAAACTGAGCAGAAAAACTGAGAAAAAAACTATTTAAAAAAAACTGAAGAAAAACGGAGGAAAAAAACTGAGAAGAAAAATTGAGAAAAAACGACTGAAAAAACTGAAGAAAAACTTAGAAAAAAACTGTGAAAAAAACTGTGAAAAAAAGAACTGAGAAAAAAAACTGAAGAAAAAACTGAGCAGAAAAACTGAGCAGAAAATCTGAGAAAAAAACTATCAAAAAATACTGAAGAAAAACGGAGTAAAAAAACTGAGAAGAAAAATTGTGAAAAACGACCGAAAAAACTGAAGAAAAAAAATAACGGAGAAAAAAAACTGAAGAAAAATTTAGAAAAAAACTGTGCACAAAACTGTGAAAAAAAAGAACTGAGAAAAAAAACTGAGCAGAAAAACTGATCAGAAAAACTGAGAAAAAAAACTATTTAAAAAAACTGAAGAAAAACGGAGGAAAAACACTGAGAAGAAAAATTGAGAAAAACGACTGAAAAAACTGAAGAAAAACTTAGAAAAAATCTGTGAAAAAAACTGTGAAAAAAAGAACTGAGATAAAAAACTGAAGAAAAAACTGAGCAGAAAAACTGAGCAGAAAAACTATGAAAAAAATACTGAAGAAAAACGGAGTAAAAAAACTGAGAAGAAAAATTGAGAAAAACGACTGAAAAAACTGAAGAAAAAAAAGAACGGAGAAAAAAAGCTGAAGAAAAATTTAGAAAAAAACTGTGCACAAAACTCTGAAAAAAAAGAACTGAGAAAAAAAACTGAAGAAAAAACTGAGCAGAAAAACTGAGCAGAAAAACTGAGAAAAAAACTATGAAAAAAATACTGAAGAAAAACGGAGTAAAAAAACTGAGAAGAAAAATTGAGAAAAAACGACTGAAAAAACTGAAGAAAAACTTAGAAAAAATCTGTGAAAAAAACTGTGAAAAAAAGAACTGAGATAAAAAACTGAAGAAAAAACTGAGCAGAAAAACTGAGCAGAGAAACTATGAAAAAAATACTGAAGAAAAACGGAGTAAAAAAACTGAGAAGAAAAATTGAGAAAAACGACTGAAAAAACTGAAGAAAAAAAAGAACGGAGAAAAAAAGCTGAAGAAAAATTTAGAAAAAAACTGTGCACAAAACTCTGAAAAAAAAGAACTGAGAAAAAAAACTGAAGAAAAAACTGAGCAGAAAAACTGAGCAGAAAAACTGAGAAAAAAACTATGAAAAAAATACTGAAGAAAAACGGAGTAAAAAAACTGAGAAGAAAAATTGAGAAAAAACGACTGAAAAAACTGAAGAAAAACTTCGAAAAAAACTGTGCACAAAACTGTGGGAAAAAAGAACTGAGGAAAAAAACTGAGAAAAAACTGAGCAGAAAAACTGAGCAGAAAAACTGAGAAAAAAACTGAAGAAAAACGGATGAAAAAAACTGGGAAGCAAAACTGAGAAAAAAAGACTGAAAAAACTGAAGAAAAACTTAGAAAAAAACTGTGAAAAAAACTGTGAAAAAAAAGAACTGAGAAAAAAAACTGAAGAAAAACTTAGAAAAAAACTGTGCACCAAACTGTGAAAAAAAAGAATTGAGAAAAAAAACTGTGAAAAAACTGAGCAGAAAAACTGATCAGAAAAACTGAGAAAAAAAATATTTAAAAAAACTGAAGAAAAACGGAGGAAAAACACTGAGAAGAAAAATTGAGAAAAAACGACTGAAAAAACTGAAGAAAAACTTAGAAAAAAACTGTGAAAAAAACTGTGAAAAAAAGAACAGAGAAAAAAAACTAAAGAAAAAACTGAGCAGAAAAACTGAGCAGAAAAACTGAGAAAAAAACTATTTAAAAAATACTGAAGAAAAACGGAGTAAAAAAACTGAGCAGAAAAATTGAGAAAAAACGACTGAAAAAACTGAAGAAAAACTTAGAAAAAAACTGTGAAAAAAACTGTGAAAAAAAGAACTGAGAAAAAAAACTGAAGAAAAAACTGAGCAGAAAAACTGAGCAGAAAAACTGAGAAAAAAACTATTAAAAAAATCCTGAAGAAAAACGGAGTAAAAAAACTGAGAAGAAAAATTGAGAAAAACGACTGAAAAAACTGAAGAAAAAAAAGAACGGAGAAAAAAAACTGAAGAAAAATTTAGAAAAAAAACTGTGCACAAAACTGTGGAAAAAAAGAACTGAGGAAAAAAACTGAGAAAAAACTGAGCAGAAAAACTGAGCAGAAAAACTGAGAAAAAAACTATTTAAAAAAACTGAAGAAAAACGGAGGAAAAAAACTGAGAAGAAAAATTGAGAAAAAACGACTGAAAAAACTGAAGAAAAACTTAGAAAAAAACTGTGAAAAAAAGAACTGAGAAAAAAAACTGAAGAAAAAACTGAGCAGAAAAACTGAGCAGAAAAACTGAGAAAAAACAGAAAAAAATACTGAAGAAAAACGGAGTAAAAAAACTGAGAAGAAAAATTGAGAAAAAACGACTGAAAAAACTGAAGAAAAACTGAGAAAAAAACTGTGAAAAAAAAGAACTGCGAAAAAAAACTGAAGAAAAATTTAGAAAAAAACTGTGCACAAAAATGTGAAAAAAAAGAACTGAGAAAAAAAACTGAAGAAAAAACTGAGCAGAAAAACTGAGCAGAAAAACTGAGAAAAAAACTATGAAAAAAATACTGAAGAAAAACGGAGTAAAAAAACTGAGAAAAAAAATTGAGAAAAAAAGACTGAAAAAACTGAAGAAAAACTTAGAAAAAAACTGTGCACAAAACTGTGGGAAAAAAGAACTGAGGAAAAAAACTGAGAAAAAACTGAGCAGAAAAACTGAGCAGAAAAACTGAGAAAAAAACTGAAGAAAAACGGATGAAAAAAACTGAGAAGAAAAACTGAGAAAAAAAGACTGAAAAAACTGAAGAAAAACTTAGAAAAAAACTGTGAAAAAAAGAACAGAGAAAAAAAACTGAAGAAAAACTTAGAAAAAAACTGTGCACCAAACTGTGAAAAAAAAGAATTGAGAAAAAAAACTGAGAAAAAACTGAGCAGAAAAACTGATCAGAAAAACTGAGAAAAAAAATATTTTAAAAA
This sequence comes from Pristiophorus japonicus, assembly GCF_044704955.1. Classification (NCBI taxonomy): domain Eukaryota; kingdom Metazoa; phylum Chordata; class Chondrichthyes; family Pristiophoridae; genus Pristiophorus; species Pristiophorus japonicus. The sequence continues at coordinate 1,239,004 of NW_027250734.1, read as the reverse complement.
ACTGAAGAAAAACGGAGGAAAAAAACTGAGAAGAAAAATTGAGAAAAAACGACTGAAAAAACTGAAGAAAAACTTAGAAAAAAACTGTGAAAATAACTGTGAAAAAAAGAACAGAGAAAAAAAACTAAAGAAAAAACTGAGTAGAAAAACTGAGCAGAAAAACTGAGAACAAAACTATTAAAAAAATCCTGAAGAAAAACGGAGTAAAAAAACTGAGAAGAAAAATTGAGAAAAACGACTGAAAAAACTGAAGAAAAAAAAGAACGGAGAAAAAAAACTGAAGAAAAATTTAGAAAAAAAACTGTGCACAAAACTGTGGAAAAAAAGAACTGAGGAAAAAAACTGAGAAAAAACTGAGCAGAAAAACTGAGCAGAAAAACTGAGAAAAAAACTATTTAAAAAAAACTGAAGAAAAACGGAGGAAAAAAACTGAGAAGAAAAATTGAGAAAAAACGACTGAAAAAACTGAAGAAAAACTTAGAAAAAAACTGTGAAAAAAACTGTGAAAAAAAGAACTGAGAAAAAAAACTGAAGAAAAAACTGAGCAGAAAAACTGAGCAGAAAATCTGAGAAAAAAACTATCAAAAAATACTGAAGAAAAACGGAGTAAAAAAACTGAGAAGAAAAATTGTGAAAAACGACCGAAAAAACTGAAGAAAAAAAATAACGGAGAAAAAAAACTGAAGAAAAATTTAGAAAAAAACTGTGCACAAAACTGTGAAAAAAAAGAACTGAGAAAAAAAACTGAGCAGAAAAACTGATCAGAAAAACTGAGAAAAAAAACTATTTAAAAAAACTGAAGAAAAACGGAGGAAAAACACTGAGAAGAAAAATTGAGAAAAACGACTGAAAAAACTGAAGAAAAACTTAGAAAAAAACTGTGAAAAAAACTGTGAAAAAAAGAACTGAGATAAAAAACTGAAGAAAAAACTGAGCAGAAAAACTGAGCAGAAAAACTATGAAAAAAATACTGAAGAAAAACGGAGTAAAAAAACTGAGAAGAAAAATTGAGAAAAACGACTGAAAAAACTGAAGAAAAAAAGAACGGAGAAAAAAAGCTGAAGAAAAATTTAGAAAAAAACTGTGCACAAAACTCTGAAAAAAAAGAACTGAGAAAAAAAACTGAAGAAAAAACTGAGCAGAAAAACTGAGCAGAAAAACTGAGAAAAAAACTATGAAAAAAATACTGAAGAAAAACGGAGTAAAAAAACTGAGAAGAAAAATTGAGAAAAAACGACTGAAAAAACTGAAGAAAAACTTAGAAAAAAACTGTGAAAATAACTGTGAAAAAAAGAACAGAGAAAAAAAACTAAAGAAAAAACTGAGTAGAAAAACTGAGCAGAAAAACTGAGAAAAAAAATATTTAAAAAAACTGAAGAAAAACGGAGGAAAAAAACTGAGAAGAAAAATTGAGAAAAAACGACTGAAAAAACTGAAGAAAAACTTAGAAAAAAACTGTGAAAATAACTGTGAAAAAAAGAACAGAGAAAAAAAACTAAAGAAAAAACTGAGTAGAAAAACTGAGCAGAAAAACTGAGAAAAAAACTATTTAAAAAATACTGAAGAAAAACGGAGTAAAAAAACTGAGAAGAAAAATTGAGAAAAAACGACTGAAAAAACTGAAGAAAAACTTAGAAAAAAACTGTGAAAAAAACTGTGAAAAAAAGAACTGAGAAAAAAAACTGAAGAAAAAACTGAGCAGAAAAACTGAGCAGAAAATCTGAGAAAAAAACTATCAAAAAATACTGAAGAAAAACGGAGTAAAAAAACTGAGAAGAAAAATTGTGAAAAACGACCGAAAAAACTGAAGAAAAAAAATAACGGAGAAAAAAAACTGAAGAAAAATTTAGAAAAAAACTGTGCACAAAACTGTGAAAAAAAAGAACTGAGAAAAAAAACTGAGCAGAAAAACTGATCAGAAAAACTGAGAAAAAAAACTATTTAAAAAAACTGAAGAAAAACGGAGGAAAAACACTGAGAAGAAAAATTGAGAAAAACGACTGAAAAAACTGAAGAAAAACTTAGAAAAAAACTGTGAAAAAAACTGTGAAAAAAAGAACTGAGATAAAAAACTGAAGAAAAAACTGAGCAGAAAAACTGAGCAGAAAAACTATGAAAAAAATACTGAAGAAAAACGGAGTAAAAAAACTGAGAAGAAAAATTGAGAAAAACGACTGAAAAAACTGAAGAAAAAAAGAACGGAGAAAAAAAGCTGAAGAAAAATTTAGAAAAAAACTGTGCACAAAACTCTGAAAAAAAAGAACTGAGAAAAAAAACTGAAGAAAAAACTGAGCAGAAAAACTGAGCAGAAAAACTGAGAAAAAAACTATGAAAAAAATACTGAAGAAAAACGGAGTAAAAAAACTGAGAAGAAAAATTGAGAAAAAACGACTGAAAAAACTGAAGAAAAACTTAGAAAAAAACTGTGAAAATAACTGTGAAAAAAAGAACAGAGAAAAAAAACTAAAGAAAAAACTGAGTAGAAAAACTGAGCAGAAAAACTGAGAAAAAAAATATTTAAAAAAACTGAAGAAAAACGGAGGAAAAAAACTGAGAAGAAAAATTGAGAAAAAACGACTGAAAAAACTGAAGAAAAACTTAGAAAAAAACTGTGAAAATAACTGTGAAAAAAAGAACAGAGAAAAAAAACTAAAGAAAAAACTGAGTAGAAAAACTGAGCAGAAAAACTGAGAAAAAAACTATTTAAAAAATACTGAAGAAAAACGGAGTAAAAAAACTGAGAAGAAAAATTGAGAAAAAACGACTGAAAAAACTGAAGAAAAACTTAGAAAAAAACTGTGAAAAAAACTGTGAAAAAAAGAACTGAGAAAAAAAACTGAAGAAAACACTGAGCAGAAAAACTGAGCAGAAAAACTGAGAACAAAACTATTAAAAAAATCCTGAAGAAAAACGGAGTAAAAAAACTGAGAAGAAAAATTGAGAAAAACGACTGAAAAAACTGAAGAAAAAAAAGAACGGAGAAAAAAAACTGAAGAAAAATTTAGAAAAAAAACTGTGCACAAAACTGTGGAAAAAAAGAACTGAGGAAAAAAACTGAGAAAAAACTGAGCAGAAAAACTGAGCAGAAAAACTGAGAAAAAAACTATTTAAAAAAAACTGACGGAAAACGGAGGAAAAAAACTGAGAAGAAAAATTGAGAAAAAACGACTGAAAAAACTGAAGAAAAACTTAGAAAAAAACTGTGAAAAAAACTGTGAAACAAAGAACTGAGAAAAAAAACTGAAGAAAAAACTGAGCAGAAAAACTGAGCAGAAAATCTGAGAAAAAAACTATCAAAAAATACTGAAGAAAAACGGAGTAAAAAAACTGAGAAGAAAAATTGTGAAAAACGACCGAAAAAACTGAAGAAAAAAAATAACGGAGAAAAAAAACTGAAGAAAAATTTAGAAAAAAACTGTGCACAAAACTGTGAACAAAAAGAACTGAGAAAAAAAACTGAGCAGAAAAACTGATCAGAAAAACTGAGAAAAAAAACTATTTAAAAAAACTGAAGAAAAACGGAGGAAAAACACTGAGAAGAAAAATTGAGAAAAACGACTGAAAAAACTGAAGAAAAACTTAGAAAAAAACTGTGAAAAAAACTGTGAAAAAAAGAACTGAGATAAAAAACTGAAGAAAAAACTGAGCAGAAAAACTGAGCAGAAAAACTATGAAAAAAATACTGAAGAAAAACGGAGTAAAAAAACTGAGAAGAAAAATTGAGAAAAACGACTGAAAAAACTGAAGAAAAAAAGAACGGAGAAAAAAAGCTGAAGAAAAATTTAGAAAAAAACTGTGCACAAAACTCTGAAAAAAAAGAACTGAGAAAAAAAACTGAAGAAAAAACTGAGCAGAAAAACTGAGCAGAAAAACTGAGAAAAAAACTATGAAAAAAATACTGAAGAAAAACGGAGTAAAAATACTGAGAAGAAAAATTGAGAAAAAACGACTGAAAAAACTGAAGAAAAACTTAGAAAAAAACTGTGAAAAAAAAGAACTGAAAAAAAACTGAAGAAAAATTTAGAAAAAAACTGTGCACAAAACTGTGGAAAAAAAGAACTGAGGAAAAAAACTGAGAAAAAACTGAGCAGAAAAACTGAGCAGAAGAACTGAGAAAAAAACTGAAGAAAAACGGATGAAAAAAACTGAGAATAAAAACTGAGAAAAAAAGACTGAAAAAACTGAAGAAAAACTTAGAAAAAAACTGAAAAAAACTGTGAAAAAAAAGAACTGAGAAAAAAAAACTGAAGAAAAAACTGAGCAGAAAAACTGAGCAGAAAAACTATCAAAAAAATACTGAAGAAAAACGGAGTAAAAAAACTGAGAAAAATTGAGAAAAACGACTGAAAAAACTGTGAAAAAAAAGAACTGAGAAAAAAAACTTAAGAAAAATTTAGAAAAAAATTATGCACAAAACTCTGAAAAAAAAGAACTGAGAAAAAAAACTGAAGAAAAAACTGAGCAGAAAAACAGAAAAAAACTATGAAAAAAATACTGAAGAAAAACGGAGTAAAAAAACTGAGAAGAAAAATTGAGAAAAAACGACTGAAAAAACTGAAGAAAAATTTAGAAAAAAACTGTGAAAAAAAAGAACTGAGAAAAAAAAACTGAAGAAAAATTTAGAAAAAAACTGTGCACAAAACTGTGGAAAAAAAGAACTGAGGAAAAAAACTGAGAAAAAACTGAGCAGAAAAACTGAGCAGAAAAACTGAGAAAAAAACTGAAGAAAAACGGAGGAAAAACAACTGAGAAGAAAAATTGATAAAAAACGACTGAAAAAACTGAAGAAAAACTTAGAAAAAAACTGTGAAAAAAACTGTGAAAAAAAGAACTGAGAAAAAAAACTGAAGAAAAAACTGAGCAGAAAAACTGAGCAGAAAAACTGAGAAAAAAACTATCAAAAAAATACTGAAGAAAAAAGAACTGAGAAAAAAAACTGAAGAAAAATTTAGAAAAAAACTGTGCACAAAACTGTGGAAAAAAAGAACTGAGGAAAAAAACTGAGAAAAAACTGAGCAGAAAAACTGAGCAGAAAAACTGAGAAAAAAACTATTAAAAAAACTATTTAAAAAAACTGAAGAAAAACGGAGGAAAAACAACTGAGAAGAAAAATTGAGAAAAAACGACTGAAAAAACTGAAGAAAAACTTAAGAAAAAAACTGTGAAAAAAACTGTGAAAAAAAGAACTGAGAAAAAAAACTGAAGAAAAAACTGAGCAGAAAAACTGAGCAGAAAAACTGAGAAAAAAACTATCAAAAAAATACTGAAGAAAAACGGAGTAAAAAAACTGAGAAGAAAAATTGAGAAAAAACGACTGAAAAAACTGAAGAAAAACTTAGAAAAAAACTGTGAAAAAAACTGTGAAAAAAAGAACTGAGAAAAAAAACTGAAGAAAAAACTGAGCAGGAAAACTGAGCAGAAAAACTGAGAAAAAAACTTTTTAAAAAATACTGAAGAAAAACGGAGTAAAAAAACTGAGAAGAAAAATTGAGAAAAAACGACTGAAAAAACTGAAGAAAAACTTAGAAAAAAACTGTGAAAAAAACTGTGAAAAAAAGAACTGAGAAAAAAAACTGAAGAAAAAACTGAGCAGAAAAACTGAGCAGAAAAACTGAGAAAAAAACTATCAAAAAAATACAGAAGAAAAACGGAGTAAAAAAACTGAGAAGAAAAATTGAGAAAAAACGACTGAAAAAACTGAAGAAAAACTTAGAAAAAAACTGTGAAAAAAACTGTGAAAAAAAGAACTGAGAAAAAAAACTGAAGAAAAAACTGAGCAGAAAAACTGAGCAGAAAAACTGAGAAAAAAATTATCAAAAAATACTGAAGAAAAACGGAGTAAAAAAACTGAGAAGAAAAATTGTGAAAAACGACTGAAAAAACTGAAGAAAAAAAATAACGGAGAAAAAAAACTGAAGAAAAATTTAGAAAAAAACTGTGCACAAAACTGTGAAAAAAAAGAACTGAGAAAAAAAACTGAAGAAAAAACTGAGCAGAAAAACTGAGCAGAAAAACTGAGAAAAAAACTGTGAAAGAAATACTGAAGAAAAACGCAGTAAAAAAACTGAGAAGAAAAATTGAGAAAAAACGACTGAAAAAACTGAAGAAAAACTTAGAAAAAAACTGTGAAAAAAACTGTGAAAAAAAAGAACTGAGAAAAAAAACTGAAGAAAAACTTAGAAAAAAACTGTGCAAAAAACTGTGAAAAAAAAGAATTGAGAAAAAAAACTGAGAAAAAACTGAGCAGAAAAACTGATCAGAAAATCTGAGAAAAAAAACTATTTAAAAAAACTGAAGAAAAACGGAGGAAAAAAACTGAGAAGAAAAATTGAGAAAAAACGACTGAAAAAACTGAAGAAAAACTTAGAAAAAAACTGTGAAAAAAAAGAACTGAGAAAAAAAACTGAAGAGAAATTTAGAAAAAAACTGTGCACAAAACTGTGGAAAAAAAGAACTGAGGAAAAAAACTGAGAAAAAACTGAGCAGAAAAACTGAGCAGAAAAACTGAGAAAAAAAACTATTAAAAAAAACTGAAGAAAAACGGAGTAAAAAAACTGAGAAGAAAAATTGAGAAAAAACGACTGAAAAAACTGAAGAAAAACTTAGAAAAAAACTGTGAAAAAAACTGTGAAAAAAAGAACTGAGAAAAAAAACTGAAGAAAAAACTGAGCAGAAAAACTGAGCAGAAAAACTGAGAAAAAAACTATCAAAAAAATACAGAAGAAAAACGGAGTAAAAAAACTGAGAAGAAAAATTGAGAAAAAACGACTGAAAAAACTGAAGAAAAACTTAGAAAAAAACTGTGAAAAAAAAGAACTGAAAAAAAACTGAAGAAAAATTTAGAAAAAAACTGCACAAAACTGTGGAAAAAAAGAACTGAGGAAAAAAACTGAGAAAAAACTGAGCAGAAAAACTTAGCAGAAAAACTGAGAAAAAAACTGAAGAAAAACGGATGAAAAAAACTGAGAAGAAAAACTGAGAAAAAAAGACTGAAAAAACTGAAGAAAAACTTAGAAAAAAACTGAAAAAAACTGTGAAAAAAAAGAACTGAGAAAAAAAAACTGAAGAATAAACTGAGCAGAAAAACTGAGCAGAAAAACTATCAAAAAAATACTGAAGAAAAACGGAGTAAAAAAACTGAGAAAAATTGAGAAAAACGACTGAAAAAACTGTGAAAAAAAAGAACTGAGAAAAAAAACTGAAGAAAAATTTAGAAAAGAATTGTGCACAAAACTCTGAAAAAAAAGAACTGAGAAAAAAACTGAAGAAAAAACTGAGCAGAAAAACTGAGAAAAAAACTATGAAAAAAATACTGAAGAAAAACGGAGTAAAAAAACTGAGAAGAAAAATTGAGAAAAAACGACTGAAAAAACTGAAGAAAAATTTAGAAAAAAACTGTGAAAAAAAAGAACTGAGAAAAAAAAACTGAAGAAAAATTTAGAAAAAAACTGTGCACAAAAATGTGGAAAAAAAGAACTGAGGAAAAAAACTGAGAAAAAAGTGAGCAGAAAAACTGAGCTGAAAAACTGAGAAAAAAACTGAAGAAAAACGGATGAAAAAAACTGAGAAGAAAAACTGAGAAAAAAAGACTGAAAAAACTGAAGAAAAACTTAGAAAAAAACTGTTCAGAAAAACTGAGAAAAAAAACTATTTAAAAAAACTGAAGAAAAACGGAGGAAAAACAACTGAGAAGAAAAATTGATAAAAAACGACTGAAAAAACTGAGGAAAAACTTAGAAAAAAACTGTGAAAAAAACTGTGAAAAAAAGAACTGAGAAAAAAAACTGAAGAAAAAACTGAGCAGAAAAACTGAGCAGAAAAACTGAGAAAAAAACTATCAAAAAAATACTGAAGAAAAAAGAACTGAGAAAAAAAACTGGAGAAAAATTTAGAAAAAAACTGTGCACAAAACTGTGGAAAAAAAGAACTGAGGAAAAAAACTGAGAAAAAACTGAGCAGAAAAACTGAGCAGAAAAACTGAGAAAAAAACTATTAAAAAAACTATTTAAAAAAACTGAAGAAAAACGGAGGAAAAACAACTGAGAAGAAAAATTGAGAAAAAACGACTGAAAAAACTGAAGAAAAACTTAGAAAAAAACTGTGAAAAAAACTGTGAAAAAAAGAACTGAGAAAAAAAACTGAAGAAAAAACTGAGCAGAAAAACTGAGCAGAAAAACTGAGAAAAAAACTATCAAAAAAATACTGAAGAAAAACGGAGTAAAAAAACTGAGAAGAAAAATTGAGAAAAAACGACTGAAAAAACTGAAGAAAAACTTAGAAAAAAACTGTGAAAAAAACTGAAAAAAAGAACTGAGAAAAAAAACTGAAGAAAAAACTGAGCAGGAAAACTGAGCAGAAAAACTGAGAAAAAAACTTTTTAAAAAAATACTGAAGAAAAACGGAGTAAAAAAACTGAGAAGAAAAATTGAGAAAAAACGACTGAAAAAACTGAAGAAAAACTTAGAAAAAAACTGTGAAAAAAACTGTGAAAAAAAGAACTGAGAAAAAAAACTGAAGAAAAAACTGAGCAGAAAAACTGAGCAGAAAAACTGAGAAAAAAACTATCAAAAAAATACAGAAGAAAAACGGAGTAAAAAAACTGAGAAGAAAAATTGAGAAAAAACGACTGAAAAAACTGAAGAAAAACTTAGAAAAAAACTGTGAAAAAAAAGAACTGAAAAAAAACTGAAGAAAAATTTAGAAAAAAACTGCACAAAACTGTGGAAAAAAAGAACTGAGGAAAAAAACTGAGAAAAAACTGAGCAGAAAAACTTAGCAGAAAAACTGAGAAAAAAACTGAAGAAAAACGGATGAAAAAAACTGAGAAGAAAAACTGAGAAAAAAAGACTGAAAAAACTGAAGAAAAACTTAGAAAAAAACTGAAAAAAACTGTGAAAAAAAAGAACTGAGAAAAAAAAACTGAAGAAAAAACTGAGCAGAAAAACTGAGCAGAAAAACTATCAAAAAAATACTGAAGAAAAACGGAGTAAAAAAACTGAGAAAAATTGAGAAAAACGACTGAAAAAACTGTGAAAAAAAAGAACTGAGAAAAAAAACTGAAGAAAAATTTAGAAAAGAATTGTGCACAAAACTCTGAAAAAAAAGAACTGAGAAAAAAACTGAAGAAAAAACTGAGCAGAAAAACTGAGAAAAAAACTATGAAAAAAATACTGAAGAAAAACGGAGTAAAAAAACTGAGAAGAAAAATTGAGAAAAAACGACTGAAAAAACTGAAGAAAAATTTAGAAAAAAACTGTGAAAAAAAAGAACTGAGAAAAAAAAACTGAAGAAAAATTTAGAAAAAAACTGTGCACAAAAATGTGGAAAAAAAGAACTGAGGAAAAAAACTGAGAAAAAAGTGAGCAGAAAAACTGAGCTGAAAAACTGAGAAAAAAACTGAAGAAAAACGGATGAAAAAAACTGAGAAGAAAAACTGAGAAAAAAAGACTGAAAAAACTGAAGAAAAACTTAGAAAAAAACTGTTCAGAAAAACTGAGAAAAAAAACTATTTAAAAAAACTGAAGAAAAACGGAGGAAAAACAACTGAGAAGAAAAATTGATAAAAAACGACTGAAAAAACTGAAGAAAAACTTAGAAAAAAACTGTGAAAAAAACTGTGAAAAAAAGAACTGAGAAAAAAAACTGAAGAAAAAACTGAGCAGAAAAACTGAGCAGAAAAACTGAGAAAAAAACTATCAAAAAAATACTGAAGAAAAAAGAACTGAGAAAAAAAACTGAAGAAAAATTTAGAAAAAAACTGTGCACAAAACTGTGGAAAAAAAGAACTGAGGAAAAAAACTGAGAAAAAACTGAGCAGAAAAACTGAGCAGAAAAACTGAGAAAAAAACTATTAAAAAAACTATTTAAAAAAACTGAAGAAAAACGGAGGAAAAACAACTGAGAAGAAAAATTGAGAAAAAACGACTGAAAAAACTGAAGAAAAACTTAGAAAAAAACTGTGAAAAAAACTGTGAAAAAAAGAACTGAGAAAAAAAACTGAAGAAAAAACTGAGCAGAAAAACTGAGCAGAAAAACTGAGAAAAAAACTATCAAAAAAATACTGAAGAAAAACGGAGTAAAAAAACTGAGAAGAAAAATTGAGAAAAAACGACTGAAAAAACTGAAGAAAAACTTAGAAAAAAACTGTGAAAAAAACTGAAAAAAAGAACTGAGAAAAAAAACTGAAGAAAAAACTGAGCAGGAAAACTGAGCAGAAAAACTGAGAAAAAAAATATTTAAAAAAACTGAAGAAAAACGGAGGAAAAAAACTGAGAAGAAAAATTGAGAAAAAACGACTGAAAAAACTGAAGAAAAACTTAGAAAAAAACTGTGAAAATAACTGTGAAAAAAAGAACTGAGAAAAAAAACTGAAGAAAAACTTAGAAAAAAACTGTGCACCAAACTGTGAAAAAAAAGAATTGAGAAAAAAAACTGAGAAAAAACTGAGCAGAAAAACTGATCAGAAAAACTGAGAAAAAAAATATTTAAAAAAACTGAAGAAAAACGGAGGAAAAAAACTGAGAAGAAAAATTGAGAAAAAACGACTGAAAAAACTGAAGAAAAACTTAGAAAAAAACTGTGAAAATAACTGTGAAAAAAAGAACAGAGAAAAAAAACTAAAGAAAAAACTGAGTAGAAAAACTGAGCAGAAAAACTGAGAAAAAAACTATTTAAAAAATACTGAAGAAAAACGGAGTAAAAAAACTGAGAAGAAAAATTGAGAAAAAACGACTGAAAAAACTGAAGAAAAACTTAGAAAAAAACTGTGAAAAAAATTGTGAAAAAAAGAACTGAGAAAAAAAACTGAAGAAAAAACTGAGCAGAAAAACTGAGCAGAAAAACTGAGAACAAAACTATTTAAAAAATCCTGAAGAAAAACGGAGTAAAAAAACTGAGAAGAAAAATGGAGAAAAACGACTGAAAAAACTGAAGAAAAAAAAGAACGGAGAAAAAAAACTGAAGAAAAATTTAGAAAAAAAACTGTGCACAAAACTGTGGAAAAAAAGAACTGAGGAAAAAAACTGAGAAAAAACTGAGCAGAAAAACTGAGCAGAAAAACTGAGAAAAAAACTATTTAAAAAAACTGAAGAAAAACGGAGGAAAAAAACTGAGAAGAAAAATTGAGAAAAAACGACTGAAAAAACTGAAGAAAAACTTAGAAAAAAACTGTGAAAAAAACTGTGAAAAAAAGAACTGAGAAAAAAAACTGAAGGAAAAACTGAGCAGAAAAACTGAGCAGAAAATCTGAGAAAAAAACTATCATAAAATACTGAAGAAAAACGGAGTAAAAAAACTGAGAATAAAAATTGTGAAAAACGACCGAAAAAACTGAAGAAAAAAAAGAACGGAGAAAAAAAACTGAAGAAAAATTTAGAAAAAAACTGTGCACAAAACTGTGAAAAAAAAGAACTGAGAAAAAAAACTGAGCAGAAAAACTGATCAGAAAAACTGAGAAAAAAAACTATTTAAAAAAACTGAAGAAAAACGGAGGAAAAAAACTGAGAAGAAAAATTGAGAAAAACGACTGAAAAAACTGAAGAAAAACTTAGAAAAAAACTGTGAAAAAAACTGTGAAAAAAAGAACTGAGATAAAAAACTGAAGAAAAAACTGAGCAGAAAAACTGAGCAGAAAAACTATGAAAAAAATACTGAAGAAAAACGGAGTAAAAAAACTGAGAAGAAAAATTGAGAAAAACGACTGAAAAAACTGAAGAAAAAAAAGAACGGAGAAAAAAAGCTGAAGAAAAATTTAGAAAACAACTGTGCACAAAACTCTGAAAAAAAAGAACTGAGAAAAAAAACTGAAGAAAAAACTGAGCAGAAAAACTGAGCAGAAAAACTGAGAAAAAAACTATGAAAAAAATACTGAAGAAAAACGGAGTAAAAAAACTGAGAAGAAAAATTGAGAAAAAACGACTGAAAAAACTGAAGAAAAACTTAGAAAAAAACTGTGAAAAAAAGAACTGAAAAAAAGCTGAAGAAAAATTTAGAAAAAAACTGTGCACAAAACTGTGGAAAAAAAGAACTGAGGAAAAAAACTGAGAAAAAACTGAGCAGAAAAACTGAGCAGAAAAACTGAGAAAAAAACTGAAGAAAAACGGATGAAAAAAACTGAGAATAAAAACTGAGAAAAAAAGACTGAAAAAACTGAAGAAAAACTTAGAAAAAAACTGAAAAAAACTGTGAAAAAAAAGAACTGAGAAAAAAAAACTGAAGAAAAAACTGAGCAGAAAAACTGAGCAGAAAAACTATCAAAAAAATACTGAAGAAAAACGGAGTAAAAAAACTGAGAAAAATTGAGAAAAACGACTGAAAAAACTGTGAAAAAAAAGAACTGAGAAAAAAAACTTAAGAAAAATTTAGAAAAAAATTGTGCACAAAACTCTGAAAAAAAAGAACTGAGAAAAAAAACTGAAGAAAAAACTGAGCAGAAAAACTGAGAAAAAAACTATGAAAAAAATACGGAAGAAAAACGGAGTAAAAAAACTGAGAAGAAAAATTGAGAAAAAACGACAGAAAAAACTGAAGAAAAATTTAGAAAAAAACTGTGAAAAAAAAGAACTGAGAAAAAAAAACTGAAGAAAAATTTAGAAAAAAACTGTGCACAAAACTGTGGAAAAAAAGAACTGAGGAAAAAAACTGAGAAAAAACTGAGCAGAAAAACTGAGCAGAAAAACTGAGAAAAAAACTGAAGAAAAACGGAGGAAAAACAACTGAGAAGAAAAATTGATAAAAAACGACTGAAAAAACTGAAGAAAAACTTAGAAAAAAACTGTGAAAAAAACTGTGAAAAAAAGAACTGAGAAAAAAAACTGAAGAAAAAACTGAGCAGAAAAACTGAGCAGAAAAACTGAGAAAAAAACTATCAAAAAAATACAGAAGAAAAACGGAGTAAAAAAACTGAGAAGAAAAATTGAGAAAAAACGACTGAAAAAACTGAAGAAAAACTTAGAAAAAAACTGTGAAAAAAACTGTGAAAAAAAGAACTGAGAAAAAAAACTGAAGAAAAAACTGAGCAGAAAAACTGAGCAGAAAAACTGAGAAAAAAATTATCAAAAAATACTGAAGAAAAACGGAGTAAAAAAACTGAGAAGAAAAATTGTGAAAAACGACTGAAAAAACTGAAGAAAAAAAATAACGGAGAAAAAAAACTGAAGGAAAATTTAGAAAAAAACTGTGCACAAAACTGTGAAAAAAAAGAACTGAGAAAAAAAACTGAAGAAAAAACTGAGCAGAAAAACTGAGCAGAAAAACTGAGAAAAAAACTGTGAAAGAAATACTGAAGAAAAACGCAGTAAAAAAACTGAGAAGAAAAATTGAGAAAAAACGACTGAAAAAACTGAAGAAAAACTTAGAAAAAAACTGTGAAAAAAACTGTGAAAAAAAGAACAGAGAAAAAAAACTGAAGAAAAACTTAGAAAAAAACTGTGCACCAAACTGTGAAAAAAAAGAATTGAGAAAAAAAACTGAGAAAAAACTGAGCAGAAAAACTGATCAGAAAAACTGAGAAAAAAAATATTTAAAAAAACTGAAGAAAAACGGAGGAAAAAAACTGAGAAGAAAAATTGAGAAAAAACGACTGAAAAAACTGAAGAAAAACTTAGAAAAAAACTGTGAAAATAACTGTGAAAAAAAGAACAGAGAAAAAAAACTAAAGAAAAAACTGAGTAGAAAAACTGAGCAGAAAAACTGAGAAAAAAACTATTTAAAAAATACTGAAGAAAAACGGAGTAAAAAAACTGAGAAGAAAAATTGAGAAAAACGACTGAAAAAACTGAAGAAAAAAAAGAACGGAGAAAAAAAACTGAAGAAAAATTTAGAAAAAAAACTGTGCACAAAACTGTGGAAAAAAAGAACTGAGGAAAAAAACTGAGAAAAAACTGAGCAGAAAAACTGATCAGAAAAACTGAGAAAAAAAATATTTAAAAAAACTGAAGAAAAACGGAGGAAAAAAACTGAGAAGAAAAATTGAGAAAAAACGACTGAAAAAACTGAAGAAAAACTTAGAAAAAAACTGTGAAAATAACTGTGAAAAAAAGAACAGAGAAAAAAAACTAAAGAAAAAACTGAGTAGAAAAACTGAGCAGAAAAACTGAGAAAAAAACTATTTAAAAAATACTGAAGAAAAACGGAGTAAAAAAACTGAGAAGAAAAATTGAGAAAAAACGACTGAAAAAACTGAAGAAAAACTTAGAAAAAAACTGTGAAAAAAATTGTGAAAAAAAGAACTGAGAAAAAAAACTGAAGAAAAAACTGAGCAGAAAAACTGAGCAGAAAAACTGAGAACAAAACTATTTAAAAAATCCTGAAGAAAAACGGAGTAAAAAAACTGAGAAGAAAAATGGAGAAAAACGACTGAAAAAACTGAAGAAAAAAAAGAACGGAGAAAAAAAACTGAAGAAAAATTTAGAAAAAAAACTGTGCACAAAACTGTGGAAAAAAAGAACTGAGGAAAAAAACTGAGAAAAAACTGAGCAGAAAAACTGAGCAGAAAAACTGAGAAAAAAACTATTTAAAAAAACTGAAGAAAAACGGAGGAAAAAAACTGAGAAGAAAAATTGAGAAAAAACGACTGAAAAAACTGAAGAAAAACTTAGAAAAAAACTGTGAAAAAAACTGTGAAAAAAAGAACTGAGAAAAAAAACTGAAGGAAAAACTGAGCAGAAAAACTGAGCAGAAAATCTGAGAAAAAAACTATCATAAAATACTGAAGAAAAACGGAGTAAAAAAACTGAGAATAAAAATTGTGAAAAACGACCGAAAAAACTGAAGAAAAAAAAGAACGGAGAAAAAAAACTGAAGAAAAATTTAGAAAAAAACTGCACAAAACTGTGAAAAAAAAGAACTGAGAAAAAAAACTGAGCAGAAAAACTGATCAGAAAAACTGAGAAAAAAAACTATTTAAAAAAACTGAAGAAAAACGGAGGAAAAAAACTGAGAAGAAAAATTGAGAAAAACGACTGAAAAAACTGAAGAAAAACTTAGAAAAAAACTGTGAAAAAAACTGTGAAAAAAAGAACTGAGATAAAAAACTGAAGAAAAAACTGAGCAGAAAAACTGAGCAGAAAAACTATGAAAAAAATACTGAAGAAAAACGGAGTAAAAAAACTGAGAAGAAAAATTGAGAAAAACGACTGAAAAAACTGAAGAAAAAAAAGAACGGAGAAAAAAAGCTGAAGAAAAATTTAGAAAACAACTGTGCACAAAACTCTGAAAAAAAAGAACTGAGAAAAAAAACTGAAGAAAAAACTGAGCAGAAAAACTGAGCAGAAAAACTGAGAAAAAAACTATGAAAAAAATACTGAAGAAAAACGGAGTAAAAAAACTGAGAAGAAAAATTGAGAAAAAACGACTGAAAAAACTGAAGAAAAACTTAGAAAAAAACTGTGAAAAAAAGAACTGAAAAAAAGCTGAAGAAAAATTTAGAAAAAAACTGTGCACAAAACTGTGGAAAAAAAGAACTGAGGAAAAAAACTGAGAAAAAACTGAGCAGAAAAACTGAGCAGAAAAACTGAGAAAAAAACTGAAGAAAAACGGATGAAAAAAACTGAGAATAAAAACTGAGAAAAAAAGACTGAAAAAACTGAAGAAAAACTTAGAAAAAAACTGAAAAAAACTGTGAAAAAAAAGAACTGAGAAAAAAAAACTGAAGAAAAAACTGAGCAGAAAAACTGAGCAGAAAAACTATCAAAAAAATACTGAAGAAAAACGGAGTAAAAAAACTGAGAAAAATTGAGAAAAACGACTGAAAAAACTGTGAAAAAAAAGAACTGAGAAAAAAAACTTAAGAAAAATTTAGAAAAAAATTGTGCACAAAACTCTGAAAAAAAAGAACTGAGAAAAAAAACTGAAGAAAAAACTGAGCAGAAAAACTGAGAAAAAAACTATGAAAAAAATACGGAAGAAAAACGGAGTAAAAAAACTGAGAAGAAAAATTGAGAAAAAACGACAGAAAAAACTGAAGAAAAATTTAGAAAAAAACTGTGAAAAAAAAGAACTGAGAAAAAAAAACTGAAGAAAAATTTAGAAAAAAACTGTGCACAAAACTGTGGAAAAAAAGAACTGAGGAAAAAAACTGAGAAAAAACTGAGCAGAAAAACTGAGCAGAAAAACTGAGAAAAAAACTGAAGAAAAACGGAGGAAAAACAACTGAGAAGAAAAATTGATAAAAAACGACTGAAAAAACTGAAGAAAAACTTAGAAAAAAACTGTGAAAAAAACTGTGAAAAAAAGAACTGAGAAAAAAAACTGAAGAAAAAACTGAGCAGAAAAACTGAGCAGAAAAACTGAGAAAAAAACTATCAAAAAAATACAGAAGAAAAACGGAGTAAAAAAACTGAGAAGAAAAATTGAGAAAAAACGACTGAAAAAACTGAAGAAAAACTTAGAAAAAAACTGTGAAAAAAACTGTGAAAAAAAGAACTGAGAAAAAAAACTGAAGAAAAAACTGAGCAGAAAAACTGAGCAGAAAAACTGAGAAAAAAATTATCAAAAAATACTGAAGAAAAACGGAGTAAAAAAACTGAGAAGAAAAATTGTGAAAAACGACTGAAAAAACTGAAGAATAAAAATAACGGAGAAAAAAAACTGAAGGAAAATTTAGAAAAAAACTGTGCACAAAACTGTGAAAAAAAAGAACTGAGAAAAAAAACTGAAGAAAAAACTGAGCAGAAAAACTGAGCAGAAAAACTGAGAAAAAAACTGTGAAAGAAATACTGAAGAAAAACGCAGTAAAAAAACTGAGAAGAAAAATTGAGAAAAAACGACTGAAAAAACTGAAGAAAAACTTAGAAAAAAACTGTGAAAAAAACTGTGAAAAAAAGAACAGAGAAAAAAAACTGAAGAAAAACTTAGAAAAAAACTGTGCACCAAACTGTGAAAAAAAAGAATTGAGAAAAAAAACTGAGAAAAAACTGAGCAGAAAAACTGATCAGAAAAACTGAGAAAAAAAATATTTAAAAAAACTGAAGAAAAACGGAGGAAAAAAACTGAGAAGAAAAATTGAGAAAAAACGACTGAAAAAACTGAAGAAAAACTTAGAAAAAAACTGTGAAAATAACTGTGAAAAAAAGAACAGAGAAAAAAAACTAAAGAAAAAACTGAGTAGAAAAACTGAGCAGAAAAACTGAGAAAAAAACTATTTAAAAAATACTGAAGAAAAACGGAGTAAAAAAACTGAGAAGAAAAATTGAGAAAAAACGACTGAAAAAACTGAAGAAAAACTTAGAAAAAAACTGTGAAAAAAACTGTGAAAAAAAGAACTGAGAAAAAAAACTGAAGAAAAAACTGAGCAGAAAAACTGAGCAGAAAAACTGAGAACAAAACTATTAAAAAAATCCTGAAGAAAAACGGAGTAAAAAAACTGAGAAGAAAAATGGAGAAAAACGACTGAAAAAACTGAAGAAAAAAAAGAACGGAGAAAAAAAACTGAAGAAAAATTTAGAAAAAAAACTGTGCACAAAACTGTGGAAAAAAAGAACTGAGGAAAAAACTGAGAAAAAACTGAGCAGAAAAACTGAGCAGAAAAACTGAGAAAAAAACTATTTAAAAAAACTGAAGAAAAACGGAGGAAAAAAACTGAGAAGAAAAATTGAGAAAAAACGACTGAAAAAACTGAAGAAAAACTTAGAAAAAACTGTGAAAAAAACTGTGAAAAAAAGAACTGAGAAAAAAAACTAAAGAAAAAACTGAGCAGAAAAACTGAGCAGAAAATCTGAGAAAAAAACTATCATAAAATACTGAAGAAAAACGGAGTAAAAAAACTGAGAATAAAAATTGTGAAAAACGACCGAAAAAACTGAAGAAAAAAAAGAACGGAGAAAAAAAACTGAAGAAAAATTTAGAAAAAAACTGCACAAAACTGTGAAAAAAAAGAACTGAGAAAAAAAACTGAGCAGAAAAACTGATCAGAAAAACTGAGAAAAAAAACTATTTAAAAAAACTGAAGAAAAACGGAGGAAAAAAACTGAGAAGAAAAATTGAGAAAAACGACTGAAAAAACTGAAGAAAAACTTAGAAAAAAACTGTGAAAAAAACTGTGAAAAAAAGAACTGAGATAAAAAACTGAAGAAAAAACTGAGCAGAAAAACTGAGCAGAAAAACTATGAAAAAAATACTGAAGAAAAACGGAGTAAAAAAACTGAGAAGAAAAATTGAGAAAAACGACTGAAAAAACTGAAGAAAAAAAAGAACGGAGAAAAAAAGCTGAAGAAAAATTTAGAAAACAACTGTGCACAAAACTCTGAAAAAAAAGAACTGAGAAAAAAAACTGAAGAAAAAACTGAGCAGAAAAACTGAGCAGAAAAACTGAGAAAAAAACTATGAAAAAAATACTGAAGAAAAACGGAGTAAAAAAACTGAGAAGAAAAATTGAGAAAAAACGACTGAAAAAACTGAAGAAAAACTTAGAAAAAAACTGTGAAAAAAAGAACTGAAAAAAAGCTGAAGAAAAATTTAGAAAAAAACTGTGCACAAAACTGTGGAAAAAAAGAACTGAGGAAAAAAACTGAGAAAAAACTGAGCAGAAAAACTGAGCAGAAAAACTGAGAAAAAAACTGAAGAAAAACGGATGAAAAAAACTGAGAATAAAAACTGAGAAAAAAAGACTGAAAAAACTGAAGAAAAACTTAGAAAAAAACTGAAAAAAACTGTGAAAAAAAAGAACTGAGAAAAAAAAACTGAAGAAAAAACTGAGCAGAAAAACTGAGCAGAAAAACTATCAAAAAAATACTGAAGAAAAACGGAGTAAAAAAACTGAGAAAAATTGAGAAAAACGACTGAAAAAACTGTGAAAAAAAAGAACTGAGAAAAAAAACTTAAGAAAAATTTAGAAAAAAATTGTGCACAAAACTCTGAAAAAAAAGAACTGAGAAAAAAAACTGAAGAAAAAACTGAGCAGAAAAACTGAGAAAAAAACTATGAAAAAAATACGGAAGAAAAACGGAGTAAAAAAACTGAGAAGAAAAATTGAGAAAAAACGACAGAAAAAACTGAAGAAAAATTTAGAAAAAAACTGTGAAAAAAAAGAACTGAGAAAAAAAAACTGAAGAAAAATTTAGAAAAAAACTGTGCACAAAACTGTGGAAAAAAAGAACTGAGGAAAAAAACTGAGAAAAAACTGAGCAGAAAAACTGAGCAGAAAAACTGAGAAAAAAACTGAAGAAAAACGGAGGAAAAACAACTGAGAAGAAAAATTGATAAAAAACGACTGAAAAAACTGAAGAAAAACTTAGAAAAAAACTGTGAAAAAAACTGTGAAAAAAAGAACTGAGAAAAAAAACTGAAGAAAAAACTGAGCAGAAAAACTGAGCAGAAAAACTGAGAAAAAAACTATCAAAAAAATACAGAAGAAAAACGGAGTAAAAAAACTGAGAAGAAAAATTGAGAAAAAACGACTGAAAAAACTGAAGAAAAACTTAGAAAAAAACTGTGAAAAAAACTGTGAAAAAAAGAACTGAGAAAAAAAACTGAAGAAAAAACTGAGCAGAAAAACTGAGCAGAAAAACTGAGAAAAAAATTATCAAAAAATACTGAAGAAAAACGGAGTAAAAAAACTGAGAAGAAAAATTGTGAAAAACGACTGAAAAAACTGAAGAAAAAAAATAACGGAGAAAAAAAACTGAAGGAAAATTTAGAAAAAAACTGTGCACAAAACTGTGAAAAAAAAGAACTGAGAAAAAAAACTGAAGAAAAAACTGAGCAGAAAAACTGAGCAGAAAAACTGAGAAAAAAACTGTGAAAGAAATACTGAAGAAAAACGCAGTAAAAAAACTGAGAAGAAAAATTGAGAAAAAACGACTGAAAAAACTGAAGAAAAACTTAGAAAAAAACTGTGAAAAAAACTGTGAAAAAAAGAACAGAGAAAAAAAACTGAAGAAAAACTTAGAAAAAAACTGTGCACCAAACTGTGAAAAAAAAGAATTGAGAAAAAAAACTGAGAAAAAACTGAGCAGAAAAACTGATCAGAAAAACTGAGAAAAAAAATATTTAAAAAAACTGAAGAAAAACGGAGGAAAAAAACTGAGAAGAAAAATTGAGAAAAAACGACTGAAAAAACTGAAGAAAAACTTAGAAAAAAACTGTGAAAATAACTGTGAAAAAAAGAACAGAGAAAAAAAACTAAAGAAAAAACTGAGTAGAAAAACTGAGCAGAAAAACTGAGAAAAAAACTATTTAAAAAATACTGAAGAAAAACGGAGTAAAAAAACTGAGAAGAAAAATTGAGAAAAAACGACTGAAAAAACTGAAGAAAAACTTAGAAAAAAACTGTGAAAAAAACTGTGAAAAAAAGAACTGAGAAAAAAAACTGAAGAAAAAACTGAGCAGAAAAACTGAGCAGAAAAACTGAGAACAAAACTATTAAAAAAATCCTGAAGAAAAACGGAGTAAAAAAACTGAGAAGAAAAATGGAGAAAAACGACTGAAAAAACTGAAGAAAAAAAAGAACGGAGAAAAAAAACTGAAGAAAAATTTAGAAAAAAAACTGTGCACAAAACTGTGGAAAAAAAGAACTGAGGAAAAAACTGAGAAAAAACTGAGCAGAAAAACTGAGCAGAAAAACTGAGAAAAAAACTATTTAAAAAAACTGAAGAAAAACGGAGGAAAAAAACTGAGAAGAAAAATTGAGAAAAAACGACTGAAAAAACTGAAGAAAAACTTAGAAAAAACTGTGAAAAAAACTGTGAAAAAAAGAACTGAGAAAAAAAACTAAAGAAAAAACTGAGCAGAAAAACTGAGCAGAAAATCTGAGAAAAAAACTATCATAAAATACTGAAGAAAAACGGAGTAAAAAAACTGAGAAGAAAAATTGTGAAAAACGACCGAAAAAACTGAAGAAAAAAAATAACGGAGAAAAAAAACTGAAGAAAAATTTAGAAAAAAACTGTGCACAAAACTGTGAAAAAAAAGAACTGAGAAAAAAAACTGAGCAGAAAAACTGATCAGAAAAACTGAGAAAAAAAACTATTTAAAAAAACTGAAGAAAAACGGAGGAAAAAAACTGAGAAGAAAAATTGAGAAAAACGACTGAAAAAACTGAAGAAAAACTTAGAAAAAAACTGTGAAAAAAACTGTGAAAAAAAGAACTGAGATAAAAAACTGAAGAAAAAACTGAGCAGAAAAACTGAGCAGAAAAACTATGAAAAAAATACTGAAGAAAAACGGAGTAAAAAAACTGAGAAGAAAAATTGAGAAAAACGACTGAAAAAACTGAAGAAAAAAAAGAACGGAGAAAAAAAGCTGAAGAAAAATTTAGAAAAAAACTGTGCACAAAACTCTGAAAAAAAAGAACTGAGAAAAAAAACTGAAGAAAAAACTGAGCAGAAAAACTGAGCAGAAAAACTGAGAAAAAAACTATGAAAAAAATACTGAAGAAAAACGGAGTAAAAAAACTGAGAAGAAAAATTGAGAAAAAACGACTGAAAAAACTGAAGAAAAACTTAGAAAAAAACTGTGAAAAAAAAGAACTGAAAAAAAACTGAAGAAAAATTTAGAAAAAAACTGTGCACAAAACTGTGGAAAAAAAGAACTGAGGAAAAAAACTGAGAAAAAACTGAGCAGAAAAACTGAGCAGAAAAACTGAGAAAAAAACTGAAGAAAAACGGATGAAAAAAACTGAGAATAAAAACTGAGCAAAAAAGACTGAAAAAACTGAAGAAAAACTTAGAAAAAAACTGAAAAAAACTGTGAAAAAAAAGAACTGAGAAAAAAAAACTGAAGAAAAAACTGAGCAGAAAAACTGAGCAGAAAAACTATCAAAAAAATACTGAAGAAAAACGGAGTAAAAAAACTGAGAAAAATTGAGAAAAACGACTGAAAAAACTGTGAAAAAAAAGAACTGAGAAAAAAAACTTAAGAAAAATTTAGAAAAAAATTGTGCACAAAACTCTGAAAAAAAAGAACTGAGAAAAAAAACTGAAGAAAAAACTGAGCAGAAAATCTGAGAAAAAAACTATCATAAAATACTGAAGAAAAACGGAGTAAAAAAACTGAGAAGAAAAATTGTGAAAAACGACCGAAAAAACTGAAGAAAAAAAATAACGGAGAAAAAAAACTGAAGAAAAATTTAGAAAAAAACTGTGCACAAAACTGTGAAAAAAAAGAACTGAGAAAAAAAACTGAGCAGAAAAACTGAGCAGAAAAACTATGAAAAAAATACTGAAGAAAAACGGAGTAAAAAAACTGAGAAGAAAAATTGAGAAAAACGACTGAAAAAACTGAAGAAAAAAAAGAACGGAGAAAAAAAGCTGAAGAAAAAACTGAGCAGAAAAACTGAGCAGAAAAACTGAGAAAAAAACTATGAAAAAAATACTGAAGAAAAACGGAGTAAAAAAACTGAGAAGAAAAATTGAGAAAAAACGACTGAAAAAACTGAAGAAAAACTTAGAAAAAAACTGTGAAAAAAAAGAACTGAAAAAAAACTGAAGAAAAATTTAGAAAAAAACTGTGCACAAAACTGTGGAAAAAAAGAACTGAGGAAAAAAACTGAGAAAAAACTGAGCAGAAAAACTGAGCAGAAAAACTGAGAAAAAAACTGAAGAAAAACGGATGAAAAAAACTGAGAATAAAAACTGAGAAAAAAAGACTGAAAAAACTGAAGAAAAACTTAGAAAAAAACTGAAAAAAACTGTGAAAAAAAAGAACTGAGAAAAAAAAACTGAAGAAAAAACTGAGCAGAAAAACTGAGCAGAAAAACTATCAAAAAAATACTGAAGAAAAACGGAGTAAAAAAACTGAGAAAAATTGAGAAAAACGACTGAAAAAACTGTGAAAAAAAAGAACTGAGAAAAAAAACTTAAGAAAAATTTAGAAAAAAATTGTGCACAAAACTCTGAAAAAAAAGAACTGAGAAAAAAAACTGAAGAAAAAACTGAGCAGAAAATCTGAGAAAAAAACTATCATAAAATACTGAAGAAAAACGGAGTAAAAAAACTGAGAAGAAAAATTGTGAAAAACGACCGAAAAAACTGAAGAAAAAAAATAACGGAGAAAAAAAACTGAAGAAAAATTTAGAAAAAAACTGTGCACAAAACTGTGAAAAAAAAGAACTGAGAAAAAAAACTGAGCAGAAAAACTGATCAGAAAAACTGAGAAAAAAAACTATTTAAAAAAACTGAAGAAAAACGGAGGAAAAAAACTGAGAAGAAAAATTGAGAAAAACGACCGAAAAAACTGAAGAAAAACTTAGAAAAAAACTGTGAAAAAAACTGTGAAAAAAAGAACTGAGATAAAAAACTGAAGAAAAAACTGAGCAGAAAAACTGAGCAGAAAAACTATGAAAAAAATACTGAAGAAAAACGGAGTAAAAATACTGAGAAGAAAAATTGAGAAAAACGACTGAAAAAACTGAAGAAAAAAAAGAACGGAGAAAAAAAGCTGAAGAAAAATTTAGAAAAAAACTGTGCACAAAACTCTGAAAAAAAAGAACTGAGAAAAAAAACTGAAGAAAAAACTGAGCAGAAAAACTGAGCAGAAAAACTGAGAAAAAAACTATGAAAAAAATACTGAAGAAAAACGGAGTAAAAAAACTGAGAAGAAAAATTGAGAAAAAACGACTGAAAAAACTGAAGAAAAACTTAGAAAAAAACTGTGAAAAAAAAGAACTGAAAAAAAACTGAAGAAAAATTTAGAAAAAAACTGTGCACAAAACTGTGGAAAAAAAGAACTGAGGAAAAAAACTGAGAAAAAACTGAGCAGAAAAACTGAGCAGAAAAACTGAGAAAAAAACTGAAGAAAAACGGATGAAAAAAACTGAGAATAAAAACTGAGAAAAAAAGACTGAAAAAACTGAAGAAAAACTTAGAAAAAAACTGAAAAAAACTGTGAAAAAAAAGAACTGAGAAAAAAAAACTGAAGAAAAAACTGAGCAGAAAAACTGAGCAGAAAAACTATCAAAAAAATACTGAAGAAAAACGGAGTAAAAAAACTGAGAAAAATTGAGAAAAACGACTGAAAAAACTGTGAAAAAAAAGAACTGAGAAAAAAAACTTAAGAAAAATTTAGAAAAAAATTGTGCACAAAACTCTGAAAAAAAAGAACTGAGAAAAAAAACTGAAGAAAAAACTGAGCAGAAAAACTGAGAAAAAAACTATGAAAAAAATACTGAAGAAAAACGGAGTAAAAAAACTGAGAAGAAAAATTGAGAAAAAACGACTGAAAAAACTGAAGAAAAATTTAGAAAAAAACTGTGAAAAAAAAGAACTGAGAAAAAAAAACTGAAGAAAAATTTAGAAAAAAACTGTGCACAAAACTGTGGAAAAAAAGAACTGAGGAAAAAAACTGAGAAAAAACTGAGCAGAAAAACTGAGCAGAAAAACTGAGAAAAAAACTGAAGAAAAACGGATGAAAAAAACTGAGAAGAAAAACTGAGAAAAAAAGACTGAAAAAACTGAAGAAAAACTTAGAAAAAAACTGTTCAGAAAAACTGAGAAAAAAAACTATTTAAAAAAACTGAAGAAAAACGGAGGAAAAACAACTGAGAAGAAAAATTGATAAAAAACGACTGAAAAAACTGAAGAAAAACTTAGAAAAAAACTGTGAAAAAAACTGTGAAAAAAAGAACTGAGAAAAAAAACTGAAGAAAAAACTGAGCAGAAAAACTGAGCAGAAAAACTGAGAAAAAAACTATCAAAAAAATACTGAAGAAAAAAGAACTGAGAAAAAAAACTGAAGAAAAATTTAGAAAAAAACTGTGCACAAAACTGTGGAAAAAAAGAACTGAGGAAAAAAACTGAGAAAAAACTGAGCAGAAAAACTGAGCAGAAAAACTGAGAAAAAAATTATTAAAAAAACTATTTAAAAATACTGAAGAAAAACGGAGTAAAAAAACTGAGAAGAAAAATTGAGAAAAAACGACTGAAAAAACTGAAGAAAAACTTAGAAAAAAACTGTGAAAAAAACTGTGAAAAAAAGAACTGAGAAAAAAAACTGAAGAAAAAACTGAGCAGGAAAACTGAGCAGAAAAACTGAGAAAAAAACTTTTTAAAAAATACTGAAGAAAAACGGAGTAAAAAAACTGAGAAGAAAAATTGAGAAAAAACGACTGAAAAAACTGAAGAAAAACTTAGAAAAAAACTGTGAAAAAAACTGTGAAAAAAAGAACTGAGAAAAAAAACTGAAGAAAAAACTGAGCAGAAAAACTGAGCAGAAAAACTGAGAAAAAAACTATCAAAAAAATACAGAAGAAAAACGGAGTAAAAAAACTGAGAAGAAAAATTGAGAAAAAACGACTGAAAAAACTGAAGAAAAACTTAGAAAAAAACTGTGAAAAAAACTGTGAAAAAAAGAACTGAGAAAAAAAACTGAAGAAAAAACTGAGCAGAAAAACTGAGCAGAAAAACTGAGAAAAAAACTATCAAAAAATACTGAAGAAAAACGGAGTAAAAAAACTGAGAAGAAAAATTGTGAAAAACGACTGAAAAAACTGAAGAAAAAAAATAACGGAGAAAAAAAACTGAAGAAAAATTTAGAAAAAAACTGTGCACAAAACTGTGAAAAAAAAGAACTGAGAAAAAAAACTGAAGAAAAAACTGAGCAGAAAAACTGAGCAGAAAAACTGAGAAAAAAACTGTGAAAGAAATACTGAAGAAAAACGCAGTAAAAAAACTGAGAAGAAAAATTGAGAAAAAACGACTGAAAAAACTGAAGAAAAACTTAGAAAAAAACTGTGAAAAAAAGAACTGAGAAAAAAAACTGAAGAAAAAACTGAGCAGAAAAACTGAGCAGAAAAACTGAGAAAAAAACTATCAAAAAATACTGAAGAAAAACGGAGTAAAAAAACTGAGAAGAAAAATTGTGAAAAAGGACTGAAAAAACTGAAGAAAAAACATAACGGAGAAAAAAAACTGAAGAAAAATTTAGAAAAAAACTGTGCACAAAACTGTGAAAAAAAAGAACTGAGAAAAAAAACTGAAGAAAAAACTGAGCAGAAAAACTGAGCAGAAAAACTGAGAAAAAAACTGTGAAAGAAATACTGAAGAAAAACGCAGTAAAAAAACTGAGAAGAAAAATTGAGAAAAAACGACTGAAAAAACTGAAGAAAAACTTAGAAAAAAACTGTGAAAAAAACTGAAAAAAAAGAACTGAGAAAAAAAACTGAAGAAAAACTTAGAAAAAAACGGTGCACAAAACTGTGAAAAAAAAATTGAGAAAAAAAACTGAGAAAAAACTGAGCTGAAAAACTGATCAGAAAAACTGAGAAAAAAAACTATTTAAAAAAACTGAAGAAAAACGGAGGAAAAAAACTGAGAAGAAAAATTGAGAAAAAACGACTGAAAAAACTGAAGAAAAACTTAGAAAAAAACTGTGAAAAAAACTGTGAAAAAAAGAACTGAGAAAAAAAACTGAAGAAAAAACTGAGCAGAAAAACTGAGCAGAAAATCTGAGAAAAAAACTATCAAAAAATACTGAAGAAAAACGGAGTAAAAAAACTGAGAAGAAAAATTGTGAAAAACGACCGAAAAAACTGAAGAAAAAAAATAACGGAGAAAAAAAACTGAAGAAAAATTTAGAAAAAAACTGTGCACAAAACTGTGAAAAAAAAGAACTGAGAAAAAAAACTGAGCAGAAAAACTGATCAGAAAAACTGAGAAAAAAAACTATTTAAAAAAACTGAAGAAAAACGGAGGAAAAAAACTGAGAAGAAAAATTGAGAAAAACGACTGAAAAAACTGAAGAAAAACTTAGAAAAAAACTGTGAAAAAAACTGAAAAAAAGAACTGAGATAAAAAACCGAAGAAAAAACTGAGCAGAAAAACTGAGCAGAAAAACTATGAAAAAAATACTGAAGAAAAACGGAGTAAAAAAACTGAGAAGAAAAATTGAGAAAAACGACTGAAAAAACTGAAGAAAAAAAAGAACGGAGAAAAAAAGCTGAAGAAAAATTTAGAAAAAAACTGTGCACAAAACTCTGAAAAAAAAGAACTGAGAAAAAAAACTGAAGAAAAAACTGAGCAGAAAAACTGAGCAGAAAAACTGAGAAAAAAACTATGAAAAAAATACTGAAGAAAAACGGAGTAAAAAAACTGAGAAGAAAAATTGAGAAAAAACGACTGAAAAAACTGAAGAAAAACTTAGAAAAAAACTGTGAAAAAAAAGAACTGAAAAAAAACTGAAGAAAAATTTAGAAAAAAACTGTGCACAAAACTGTGGA
Organism: Pristiophorus japonicus; assembly: GCF_044704955.1. NCBI lineage: Eukaryota > Metazoa > Chordata > Chondrichthyes > Pristiophoridae > Pristiophorus > Pristiophorus japonicus. The sequence goes on along the minus strand of NW_027250734.1, from coordinate 1,211,856 downwards.
AAAAAAGAACTGAGGAAAAAAACTGAGAAAAAACTGAGCAGAAAAACTGAGCAGAAAAACTGAGAAAAAAACTGAAGAAAAACGGATGAAAAAAACTGAGAATAAAAACTGAGAAAAAAAGACTGAAAAAACTGAAGAAAAACTTAGAAAAAAACTGAAAAAAACTGTGAAAAAAAAGAACTGAGAAAAAAAAACTGAAGAAAAAACTGAGCAGAAAAACTGAGCAGAAAAACTATCAAAAAAATACTGAAGAAAAACGGAGTAAAAAAACTGAGAAAAATTGAGAAAAACGACTGAAAAAACTGTGAAAAAAAAGAACTGAAAAAAAAAACTTAAGAAAAATTTAGAAAAAAATTGTGCACAAAACTCTGAAAAAAAAGAACTGAGAAAAAAAACTGAAGAAAAAACTGAGCAGAAAAACTGAGAAAAAAACTATGAAAAAAATACTGAAGAAAAACGGAGTAAAAAAACTGAGAAGAAAAATTGAGAAAAAACGACTGAAAAAACTGAAGAAAAATTTAGAAAAAAACTGTGAAAAAAAAGAACTGAGAAAAAAAAACTGAAGAAAAATTTAGAAAAAAACTGTGCACAAAACTGTGGAAAAAAAGAACTGAGGAAAAAAACTGAGAAAAAACTGAGCAGAAAAACTGAGCAGAAAAACTGAGAAAAAAACTGAAGAAAAACGGATGAAAAAAACTGAGAAGAAAAACTGAGAAAAAAAGACTGAAAAAACTGAAGAAAAACTTAGAAAAAAACTGTTCAGAAAAACTGAGAAAAAAAACTATTTAAAAAAACTGAAGAAAAACGGAGGAAAAACAACTGAGAAGAAAAATTGATAAAAAACGACTGAAAAAACTGAAGAAAAACTTAGAAAAAAACTGTGAAAAAAACTGTGAAAAAAAGAACTGAGAAAAAAAACTGAAGAAAAAACTGAGCAGAAAAACTGAGCAGAAAAACTGAGAAAAAAACTATCAAAAAAATACTGAAGATAAAAGAACTGAGAAAAAAAACTGAAGAAAAATTTAGAAAAAAACTGTGCACAAAACTGTGGAAAAAAAGAACTGAGGAAAAAAACTGAGAAAAAACTGAGCAGAAAAACTGAGCAGAAAAACTGAGAAAAAAATTATTAAAAAAACTATTTAAAAAAACTGAAGAAAAACGGAGGAAAAACAACTGAGAAGAAAAATTGAGAAAAAACGACTGAAAAAACTGAAGAAAAACTTAGAAAAAAACTGTGAAAAAAACTGTGAAAAAAAGAACTGAGAAAAAAAACTGAAGAAAAAACTTAGCAGAAAAACTGAGCAGAAAAACTGAGAAAAAAACTATCAAAAAAATACTGAAGAAAAACGGAGTAAAAAAACTGAGAAGAAAAATTGAGAAAAAACGACTGAAAAAACTGAAGAAAAACTTAGAAAAAAACTGCGAAAAAAACTGTGAAAAAAAGAACTGAGAAAAAAAACTGAAGAAAAAACTGAGCAGGAAAACTGAGCAGAAAAACTGAGAAAAAAACTTTTTAAAAAATACTGAAGAAAAACGGAGTAAAAAAACTGAGAAGAAAAATTGAGAAAAAACGACTGAAAAAACTGAAGAAAAACTTAGAAAAAAACTGTGAAAAAAACTGTGAAAAAAAGAACTGAGAAAAAAAACTGAAGAAAAAACTGAGCAGAAAAACTGAGCAGAAAAACTGAGAAAAAAACTATCAAAAAAATACAGAAGAAAAACGGAGTAAAAAAACTGAGAAGAAAAATTGAGAAAAAACGACTGAAAAAACTGAAGAAAAACTTAGAAAAAAACTGTGAAAAAAACTGTGAAAAAAAGAACTGAGAAAAAAAACTGAAGAAAAAACTGAGCAGAAAAACTGAGCAGAAAAACTGAGAAAAAAACTATCAAAAAATACTGAAGAAAAACGGAGTAAAAAAACTGAGAAGAAAAATTGTGAAAAACGACTGAAAAAACTGAAGAAAAAAAATAACGGAGAAAAAAAACTGAAGAAAAATTTAGAAAAAAACTGTGCACAAAACTGTGAAAAAAAAGAACTGAGAAAAAAAACTGAAGAAAAAACTGAGCAGAAAAACTGAGCAGAAAAACTGAGAAAAAAACTGTGAAAGAAATACTGAAGAAAAACGCAGTAAAAAAACTGAGAAGAAAAATTGAGAAAAAACGACTGAAAAAACTGAAGAAAAACTTAGAAAAAAACTGTGAAAAAAACTGTGAAAAAAAAGAACTGAGAAAAAACACTGAAGAAAAACTTAGAAAAAAACTGTGCAAAAAACTGTGAAAAAAAAGAATTGAGAAAAAAAACTGAGAAAAAACTGAGCAGAAAAACTGATCAGAAAAACTGAGAAAAAAAACTATTTAAAAAAACTGAAGAAAAACGGAGGAAAAAAACTGAGAAGAAAAATTGAGAAAAAACGACTGAAAAAACTGAAGAAAAACTTAGAAAAAAACTGTGAAAAAAAAGAACTGAGAAAAAAAACTGAAGAAAAATTTAGAAAAAAACTGTGCACAAAACTGTGGAAAAAAAGAACTGACGAAAAAAACTGAGAAAAAACTGAGCAGAAAAACTGAGCAGAAAAACTGAGAAAAAAAACTATTAAAAAAAACTGAAGAAAAACGGATGAAACAAACTGAGAAGAAAAACTGAGAAAAAAAGACAAAAAAAAATTGAAGAAAAAAAAGAACGGAGATAAAAAACTGAAGAAAAATTTAGAAAAAAACTGTGCACAAAACTGTGAAAAAAAAGAACTGAGAAAAAAAACTGAAGAAAAAACTGAGCAGAAAAACTGAGCAGAAAAACTGAGAAAAAAACTATGAAAAAAATACTGAAGAAAAACGGAGTAAAAAAACTGAGAAGAAAAATTGAGAAAAATCGACTGAAAAAACTGAAGAAAAACTTAGAAAAAATCTGTGAAAAAAACTGTGAAAAAAAAGAACTGAGAAAAAAAACTGAAGAAAAACTTAGAAAAAAACGGTGCACAAAACTGTGAAAAAAAAAATTGAGAAAAAAAACTGAGAAAAAACTGAGCTGAAAAACTGATCAGAAAAACTGAGAAAAAAAACTATTTAAAAAAACTGAAGAAAAACGGAGGAAAAAAACTGAGAAGAAAAATTGAGAAAAAACGACTGAAAAAACTGAAGAAAAACTGAGAAAAAAACTGTGAAAAAAACTGTGAAAAAAAGAACTGAGAAAAAAAACTGAAGAAAAAACTGAGCAGAAAAACTGAGCAGAAAAACTGAGAAAAAAACTATCAAAAAATACTGAAGAAAAACGGAGTAAAAAAACTGAGAAGAAAAATTGAGAAAAACGACTGAAAAAACTGAAGAAAAAAAAGAACGGAGAAAAAAAGCTGAAGAAAAATTTAGAAAAAAACTGTGCACAAAACTGTGAAAAAAAAGAACTGAGAAAAAAAACTGAAGAAAAAACTGAGCAGAAAAACTGAGCAGAAAAACTGAGAAAAAAACTGTGAAAGAAATACTGAAGAAAAACGCAGTAAAAAAACTGAGAAGAAAAATTGAGAAAAAACGGCTGAAAAAACTGAAGAAAAACTTAGAAAAAAACTGTGAAAAAAACTGTGAAAAAAAAGAACTGAGAAAAAACACTGAAGAAAAACTTAGAAAAAAACTGTGCAAAAAACTGTGAAAAAAAAGAATTGAGAAAAAAAACTGAGAAAAAACTGAGCAGAAAAACTGATCAGAAAAACTGAGAAAAAAAACTATTTAAAAAAACTGAAGAAAAACGGAGGAAAAAAACTGAGAAGAAAAATTGAGAAAAAACGACTGAAAAAACTGAAGAAAAACTTAGAAAAAAACTGTGAAAAAAAAGAACTGAGAAAAAAAACTGAAGAAAAATTTAGAAAAAAACTGTGCACAAAACTGTGGAAAAAAAGAACTGACGAAAAAAACTGAGAAAAAACTGAGCAGAAAAACTGAGCAGAAAAACTGAGAAAAAAAACTATTAAAAAAAACTGAAGAAAAACGGATGAAACAAACTGAGAAGAAAAACTGAGAAAAAAAGACAAAAAAAAATTGAAGAAAAAAAAGAACGGAGATAAAAAACTGAAGAAAAATTTAGAAAAAAACTGTGCACAAAACTGTGAAAAAAAAGAACTGAGAAAAAAAACTGAAGAAAAAACTGAGCAGAAAAACTGAGCAGAAAAACTGAGAAAAAAACTATGAAAAAAATACTGAAGAAAAACGGAGTAAAAAAACTGAGAAGAAAAATTGAGAAAAAACGACTGAAAAAACTGAAGAAAAACTTAGAAAAAAACTGTGAAAAAAACTGTGAAAAAAAAGAACTGAGAAAAAAAACTGAAGAAAAACTTAGAAAAAAACGGTGCACAAAACTGTGAAAAAAAAAATTGAGAAAAAAAACTGAGAAAAAACTGAGCTGAAAAACTGATCAGAAAAACTGAGAAAAAAAACTATTTAAAAAAACTGAAGAAAAACGGAGGAAAAAAACTGAGAAGAAAAATTGAGAAAAAACGACTGAAAAAACTGAAGAAAAACTGAGAAAAAAACTGTGAAAAAAACTGTGAAAAAAAGAACTGAGAAAAAAAACTGAAGAAAAAACTGAGCAGAAAAACTGAGCAGAAAAACTGAGAAAAAAACTATCAAAAAATACTGAAGAAAAACGGAGTAAAAAAACTGAGAAGAAAAATTGAGAAAAACGACTGAAAAAACTGAAGAAAAAAAAGAACGGAGAAAAAAAGCTGAAGAAAAATTTAGAAAAAAACTGTGCACAAAACTCTGAAAAAAAAGAACTGAGAAAAAAAACTGAAGAAAAAACTGAGCAGAAAAACTGAGCAGAAAAACTGAGAAAAAAACTATGAAAAAAATACTGAAGAAAAACGGAGTAAAAAAACTGAGAAGAAAAATTGAGAAAAAACGACTGAAAAAACTGAAGAAAAACTTAGAAAAAAACTGTGAAAAAAAAGAACTGAAAAAAAACTGAAGAAAAATTTAGAAAAAAACTGTGCACAAAACTGTGGAAAAAAAGAACTGAGGAAAAAAACTGAGAAAAAACTGAGCAGAAAAACTGAGCAGGAAAACTGAGAAAAAAACTGAAGAAAAACGGAGGAAAAAAACTGAGAAGAAAAATTGAGAAAAAACGACTGAAAAAACTGAAGAAAAACTGAGAAAAAAACTGTGAAAAAAACTGTGAAAAAAAGAACTGAGAAAAAAAACTGAAGAAAAAACTGAGCAGAAAAACTGAGCAGAAAAACTGAGAAAAAAACTATCAAAAAATACTGAAGAAAAACGGAGTAAAAAAACTGAGAAGAAAAATTGAGAAAAACGACTGAAAAAACTGAAGAAAAAAAAGAACGGAGAAAAAAAGCTGAAGAAAAATTTAGAAAAAAACTGTGCACAAAACTGTGAAAAAAAAGAACTGAGAAAAAAAACTGAAGAAAAAACTGAGCAGAAAAACTGATCAGAAAAACTGAGAAAAAAACTGTGAAAGAAATACTGAAGAAAAACGCAGTAAAAAAACTGAGAAGAAAAATTGAGAAAAAACGACTGAAAAAACTGAAGAAAAACTTAGAAAAAAACTGTGAAAAAAAAGAACTGAGAAAAAAAACTGAAGAAAAATTTAGAAAAAAACTGTGCACAAAACTGTGGAAAAAAAGAACTGACGAAAAAAACTGAGAAAAAACTGAGCAGAAAAACTGAGCAGAAAAACTGAGAAAAAAAACTATTAAAAAAAACTGAAGAAAAACGGATGAAACAAACTGAGAAGAAAAACTGAGAAAAAAAGACAAAAAAAAATTGAAGAAAAAAAAGAACGGAGATAAAAAACTGAAGAAAAATTTAGAAAAAAACTGTGCACAAAACTGTGAAAAAAAAGAACTGAGAAAAAAAACTGAAGAAAAAACTGAGCAGAAAAACTGAGCAGAAAAACTGAGAAAAAAACTATGAAAAAAATACTGAAGAAAAACGGAGTAAAAAAACTGAGAAGAAAAATTGAGAAAAAACGACTGAAAAAACTGAAGAAAAACTTAGAAAAAAACTGTGAAAAAAACTGTGAAAAAAAAGAACTGAGAAAAAAAACTGAAGAAAAACTTAGAAAAAAACGGTGCACAAAACTGTGAAAAAAAAAATTGAGAAAAAAAACTGAGAAAAAACTGAGCTGAAAAACTGATCAGAAAAACTGAGAAAAAAAACTATTTAAAAAAACTGAAGAAAAACGGAGGAAAAAAACTGAGAAGAAAAATTGAGAAAAAACGACTGAAAAAACTGAAGAAAAACTGAGAAAAAAACTGTGAAAAAAACTGTGAAAAAAAGAACTGAGAAAAAAAACTGAAGAAAAAACTGAGCAGAAAAACTGAGCAGAAAAACTGAGAAAAAAACTATCAAAAAATACTGAAGAAAAACGGAGTAAAAAAACTGAGAAGAAAAATTGAGAAAAACGACTGAAAAAACTGAAGAAAAAAAAGAACGGAGAAAAAAAGCTGAAGAAAAATTTAGAAAAAAACTGTGCACAAAACTCTGAAAAAAAAGAACTGAGAAAAAAAACTGAAGAAAAAACTGAGCAGAAAAACTGAGCAGAAAAACTGAGAAAAAAACTATGAAAAAAATACTGAAGAAAAACAGAGTAAAAAAACTGAGAAGAAAAATTGAGAAAAAACGACTGAAAAAACTGAAGAAAAACTTAGAAAAAAACTGTGAAAAAAAAGAACTGAAAAAAAACTGAAGAAAAATTTAGAAAAAAACTGTGCACAAAACTGTGGAAAAAAAGAACTGAGGAAAAAAACTGAGAAAAAACTGAGCAGAAAAACTGAGCAGAAAAACTGAGAAAAAAACTGAAGAAAAACGGATGAAAAAAACTGAGAATAAAAACTGAGAAAAAAAGACTGAAAAAACTGAAGAAAAACTTAGAAAAAAACTGAAAAAAACTGTGAAAAAAAAGAACTGAGAAAAAAAAACTGAAGAAAAAACTGAGCAGAAAAACTGAGCAGAAAAACTATCAAAAAAATACTGAAGAAAAACGGAGTACAAAAACTGAGAAAAATTGAGAAAAACGACTGAAAAAACTGTGAAAAAAAAGAACTGAGAAAAAAAACTTAAGAAAAATTTAGAAAAAAATTGTGCACAAAACTCTGAAAAAAAAGAACTGAGAAAAAAAACTGAAGAAAAAACTGAGCAGAAAAACTGAGAAAAAAACTATGAAAAAAATACTGAAGAAAAACGGAGTAAAAAAACTGAGAAGAAAAATTGAGAAAAAACGACTGAAAAAACTGAAGAAAAATTTAGAAAAAAACTGTGAAAAAAAAGAACTGAGAAAAAAAAACTGAAGAAAAATTTAGAAAAAAACTGTGCACAAAACTGTGGAAAAAAAGAACTGAGGAAAAAAACTGAGAAAAAACTGAGCAGAAAAACTGAGCAGAAAAACTGAGAAAAAAACTGAAGAAAAACGGATGAAAAAAACTGAGAAGAAAAACTGAGAAAAAAAGACTGAAAAAACTGAAGAAAAACTTAGAAAAAAACTGTTCAGAAAAACTGAGAAAAAAAACTATTTAAAAAAACTGAAGAAAAACGGAGGAAAAACAACTGAGAAGAAAAATTGATAAAAAACGACTGAAAAAACTGAAGAAAAACTTAGAAAAAAACTGTGAAAAAAACTGTGAAAAAAAGAACTGAGAAAAAAAACTGAAGAAAAAACTGCGCAGAAAAACTGAGCAGAAAAACTGAGAAAAAAACTATCAAAAAAATACTGAAGATAAAAGAACTGAGAAAAAAAACTGAAGAAAAATTTAGAAAAAAACTGTGCACAAAACTGTGGAAAAAAAGAACTGAGGAAAAAAACTGAGAAAAAACTGAGCAGAAAAACTGAGCAGAAAAACTGAGAAAAAAATTATTAAAAAAACTATTTAAAAAAACTGAAGAAAAACGGAGGAAAAACAACTGAGAAGAAAAATTGAGAAAAAACGACTGAAAAAACTGAAGAAAAACTTAGAAAAAAACTGTGAAAAAAACTGTGAAAAAAAGAACTGAGAAAAAAAACTGAAGAAAAAACTGAGCAGAAAAACTGAGCAGAAAAACTGAGAAAAAAACTATCAAAAAAATACTGAAGAAAAACGGAGTAAAAAAACTGAGAAGAAAAATTGAGAAAAAACGACTGAAAAAACTGAAGAAAAACTTAGAAAAAACTGTGAAAAAAACTGTGAAAAAAAGAACTGAGAAAAAAAACTGAAGAAAAAACTGAGCAGGAAAACTGAGCAGAAAAACTGAGAAAAAAACTTTTTAAAAAATACTGAAGAAAAACGGAGTAAAAAAACTGAGAAGAAAAATTGAGAAAAAACGACTGAAAAAACTGAAGAAAAACTTAGAAAAAAACTGTGAAAAAAACTGTGAAAAAAAGAACTGAGAAAAAAAACTGAAGAAAAAACTGAGCAGAAAAACTGAGCAGAAAAACTGAGAAAAAAACTATCAAAAAAATACTGAAGAAAAACGGAGTAAAAAAACTGAGAAGAAAAATTGAGAAAAAACGACTGAAAAAACTGAAGAAAAACTTAGAAAAAAACTGTGAAAAAAACTGTGAAAAAAAAGAACTGAGAAAAAAAACTGAAGAAAAAACTGAGCAGAAAAACTGAGCAGAAAAACTGAGAAAAAAACTGTGAAAGAAATACTGAAGAAAAACGCAGTAAAAAAACTGAGAAGAAAAATTGAGAAAAAACGACTGAAAAAACTGAAGAAAAACTTAGAAAAAAACTGTGAAAAAAACTGTGAAAAAAAAGAACTGAGAAAAAACACTGAAGAAAAACTTAGAAAAAAACTGTGCAAAAAACTGTGAAAAAAAAGAATTGAGAAAAAAAACTGAGAAAAAACTGAGCAGAAAAACTGATCAGAAAAACTGAGAAAAAAAAACTATTTAAAAAAACTGAAGAAAAACGGAGGAAAAAAACTGAGAAGAAAAATTGAGAAAAAACGACTGAAAAAACTGAAGAAAAACTTAGAAAAAAACTGTGAAAAAAACTGTGAAAAAAAAGAACTGAGAAAAAAAACTGAAGAAAAAACTGAGCAGAAAAACTGAGCAGAAAAACTGAGAAAAAAACTGTGAAAGAAATACTGAAGAAAAACGCAGTAAAAAAACTGAGAAGAAAAATTGAGAAAAAACGACTGAAAAAACTGAAGAAAAACTTAGAAAAAAACTGTGAAAAAAACTGTGAAAAAAAAGAACTGAGAAAAAACACTGAAGAAAAACTTAGAAAAAAACTGTGCAAAAAACTGTGAAAAAAAAGAATTGAGAAAAAAAACTGAGAAAAAACTGAGCAGAAAAACTGATCAGAAAAACTGAGAAAAAAAAACTATTTAAAAAAACTGAAGAAAAACGGAGGAAAAAAACTGAGAAGAAAAATTGAGAAAAAACGACTGAAAAAACTGAAGAAAAACTTAGAAAAAAACTGTGAAAAAAAAGAACTGAGAAAAAAAACTGAAGAAAAATTTAGAAAAAAACTGTGCACAAAACTGTGGAAAAAAAGAACTGACGAAAAAAACTGAGAAAAAACTGAGCAGAAAAACTGAGCAGAAAAACTGAGAAAAAAAACTATTAAAAAAAACTGAAGAAAAACGGATGAAACAAACTGAGAAGAAAAACTGAGAAAAAAAGACAAAAAAAAATTGAAGAAAAAAAAGAACGGAGATAAAAAACTGAAGAAAAATTTAGAAAAAAACTGTGCACAAAACTGTGAAAAAAAAGAACTGAGAAAAAAAACTGAAGAAAAAACTGAGCAGAAAAACTGAGCAGAAAAACTGAGAAAAAAAACTATGAAAAAAATACTGAAGAAAAACGGAGTAAAAAAACTGAGAAGAAAAATTGAGAAAAAACGACTGAAAAAACTGAAGAAAAACTTAGAAAAAAACTGTGAAAAAAACTGTGAAAAAAAAGAACTGAGAAAAAAAACTGAAGAAAAACTTAGAAAAAAACGGTGCACAAAACTGTGAAAAAAAAAATTGAGAAAAAAAACTGAGAAAAAACTGAGCTGAAAAACTGATCAGAAAAACTGAGAAAAAAAACTATTTAAAAAAACTGAAGAAAAACGGAGGAAAAAAACTGAGAAGAAAAATTGAGAAAAAACGACTGAAAAAACTGAAGAAAAACTGAGAAAAAAACTGTGAAAAAAACTGTGAAAAAAAGAACTGAGAAAAAAAACTGAAGAAAAAACTGAGCAGAAAAACTGAGCAGAAAAACTGAGAAAAAAACTATCAAAAAATACTGAAGAAAAACGGAGTAAAAAAACTGAGAAGAAAAATTGTGAAAAACGACCGAAAAAACTGAAGAAAAAAAATAACGGAGAAAAAAAACTGAAGAAAAATTTAGAACAAAACTGTGCACAAAACTGTGAAAAAAAAGAACTGAGAAAAAAAACTGAAGAAAAAACTGAGCAGAAAAACTGAGCAGAAAAACTGAGAAAAAAACTGAAAAAAATACTGAAGAAAAACGCAGTAAAAAAACTGAGAAGAAAAATTGAGAAAAAACGACTGAAAAAACTGAAGAAAAACTGAGAAAAAAACTGTGAAAAAAACTGTGAAAAAAAAGAACTGAGAAAAAAAACTGAAGAAAAACTTAGAAAAAAACTGTGCAAAAAACTGTGAAAAAAAAGAATTGAGAAAAAAAACTGAGAAAAAACTGAGCAGAAAAACTGATCAGAAAAACTGAGAAAAAAAACTATTTAAAAAAACTGAAGAAAAACGGAGGAAAAAAACTGAGAAGAAAAATTGAGAAAAACGACTGAAAAAACTGAAGAAAAACTTAGAAAAAAACTGTGAAAAAAACTGTGAAAAAAAGAACTGAGATAAAAAACTGAAGAAAAAACTGAGCAGAAAAACTATGAAAAAAATACTGAAGAAAAACGGAGTAAAAAAACTGAGAAGAAAAATTGAGAAAAACGACTGAAAAAACTGAAGAAAAAAAAGAACGGAGAAAAAAAACTGAAGAAAAATTTAGAAAAAAACTGTGCACAAAACTCTGAAAAAAAAGAACTGAGAAAAAAAACATAAGAAAAAACTGAGCAGAAAAACTGAGCAGAAAAACTGAGAAAAAAACTATGAAAAAAATACTGAAGAAAAACGGAGTAAAAAAACTGAGAAGAAAAATTGAGAAAAAACGACTGAAAAAACTGAAGAAAAACTTAGAAAAAAACTGTGAAAAAAAAGAACTGAAAAAAAACAGAAGAAAAATTTAGAAAAAAACTGTGCACAAAACTGTGGAAAAAAAGAACTGAGGAAAAAAACTGAGAAAAAACTGAGCAGAAAAACTGAGCAGAAAAACTGAGAAAAAAACTGAAGAAAAACGGATGAAAAAAACTGAGAAGAAAAACTGAGAAAAAAAGACTGAAAAAACTGAAGAAAAACTTAGAAAAAAACTGAAAAAAACTGTGAAAAAAAAGAACTGAGAAAAAAAAACTGAAGAAAAAACTGAGCAGAAAAACTGAGCAGAAAAACTATCAAAAAAATACTGAAGAAAAACGGAGTAAAAAAACTGAGAAAAATTGAGAAAAACGACTGAAAAAACTGTGAAAAAAAAGAACTGAGAAAAAAAACTGAAGAAAAATTTAGAAAAGAATTGTGCACAAAACTCTGAAAAAAAAGAACTGAGAAAAAAAACTGAAGAAAAAACTGAGCAGAAAAACTGAGAAAAACACTATGAAAAAAATACTGAAGAAAAACGGAGTAAAAAAACTGAGAAGAAAAATTGAGAAAAAACGACTGAAAAAACTGAAGAAAAATTTAGAAAAAAACTGTGAAAAAAAAGAACTGAGAAAAAAAAACTGAAGAAAAATTTAGAAAAAAACTGTGCACAAAACTGTGGAAAAAAAGAACTGAGGAAAAAAACTGAGAAAAAATGAGCAGAAAAACTGA